>NC_058083.1:522655139-523855139 GCF_014858855.1 Bufo gargarizans | reverse complement strand
TTCCAGACTTCAGGCTGTAATTGACAGCAAAGGATTTGCAACCAAGTATTAAAAAGGGAAAGTTTGATTTATGATTATTATTCTGTCCCATTACTTTTGGCCCCTTAACAAGTGGGAGGCACATATGCAAACTGCTGTAATTCCTGCACCGTTCACCTGATTTGGATGTAAATACCCACAAATTAAAGCTGACAGTCTGCAGGTAAAGCACATCTTGTTTGTTTCATTTCAAATCCATTGTGGTGATGTATAGAGGCAAAAATGTTAGAATTGTGTTGATGTCCCAATATTTATGGACCTGGCTGTATATGTGCAGGAGGGCTAGGATTGGTCAGCGAGGTCACATGATCCAAACCATAAGCACAGGAAGTGACACATTTAATGAAATGCTGCAGGAAACAAGCAGCAAGCAAGCTGTGGCCAGGGCTGAAAGGAAACACTGGCAGCAGATCACCGCTGAACAAGGCGCCCGGGACCGCGGCAGTAAGCAGGGGAACAGCGGCGCACAGCAGCTGCTGTTACAGGTATGTGATAGGCTATCTGCACACATATCCCTCGGTGGGTATATAAGGTGTGTGATAGGCTATCTGCACACATATCCCTCGGTGGGTATATAAGGTGTGTGATAGGCTGTCTGCACACATATCTCTCGTTGCTGTCATGGGTAAAAGGGGCGATTTATCAAAGTTGTAGAAAGGGATGATTATTGGCTTTCAGGTCAAGGGTGTCAGTATTTCTGAATCTGTGCAGTTTGTGAAACATTTTCGTGCTGCTGTGGTGAAAGTGTATGGCAAGTGGACAAATCGGTGAATAATCGGTGTGGAAACTGCGGAGCACCAAGTGCCATTTATTTTAACGTCAGGCTACCAGACGTTTGTCTAACACAACAGTTCAGTGAACCCAAGTGTCTATGGGGCTCCGGAGCAGATGGATGGTCAAGGTACCTCTGCTAATGAAGTTACATCGGCAGAAAAGGCTTTAATTTTCATGCCACTACCGGAATTGGACCTCCACCGTGTAAAGGAACGGATGGAGGCTGGCTTGTCAGGCGAGAAACACCAGAGAACAAACTTCTTGCAGCCATTGCGGGAAGAACACAAGCTGGTGGTGGCAGCGTTATGGTCTGGGTAATGTTTTCCTGGCATTCTCTGGGTCCATGGATCTATCCTTGCAGATCAGGTACACCCATACATGCTGATTGTCTTGTCTGGGGTGGATGGGATCTTTTAGCAATACAATTCTGTCACACGACTAGAAATGTGTGATATTGGCTGGAAGAGCATGACCAAGACTTTCAAGTACTACCCTGGACCCCTAATTTCTCAGACTTGAACCCAATTGAGCATTTGTGGGACCACCACAATGATTGTGTTCGCTCTATGGATCCTCCCCACTCCCCCTCCAGCAGCTGTGGGATGCACTTCAGTAAGCATGGCTCCAGATAGAAACTGAAAAAAATGGCGTGCTGTTAAACAGGCAGGAAGTGCTCAAACCCATATGCAGTTGTGTATATATATATACAGTTGAGCAAATCCTGCACTTGTGGCCCGTTGCTAATGGTGATCCCCAGCAAAAATGCATACAGTGGAGGATGCCCGCAGCAGACCACAAGTACCACAATAAACATCCTACACAAGATAGCAATTATGCGGATGTGATAACCAACATAACAATATAATAATAGCAAAGACAGGTGCACTCTGCGGTCTTCCTAAACCCTCAAACTCATGTTAAAATTGAGAGATTAGCCAACATATCCTACTGTGGAGGACATGTCTAAGCCCGAGCACCGCGCCAAGGTTTCTCAAGTAGCTCGGGTCCTAACACTCACCTACCTGAGCCGTATGGGCAATACCAGGGGCCAGTGGGCAAAATACAGGAGCGTGAGGTCCAACTCACAGACAACTCACCATGGCTCCAGATACCTGTGACAACCTACCAGGACCTTATGAAGTCACTCCGGGCCCAGCTAACTGATGTCCGTGCTGCACACAGTGGTTACTCTGGATATAAGGTGCTGATCAGAATAAAATGACTTGACTGTGTATATTTACGAGTGATGGACGAACATCGGTCGGGACGGTTCGTGAATGCGCGTTCGCGATCAAATGTTCGTGAACCCCGTGTTTGCGGCGGGCCCAATTGACTTTAATGGCAGGCGAATCTAAAAAACCTTCAGGTCATATTTGCAGCCACCAAATATTACTAGAAGTGCACAAATAGTCCCACAACATGTACAGTGACATACCAGAGGGGGATCATTGGCAAAAATTCCCTAAAAATATATGTATTTTAATCAGGGGCCATTTTTATGCGTCTTAAAGGGAAACTCTCAAAAATGTGCCCTGCTGGAGCCTGGAAATTTTTTATTTTAGGCCACGGGAGTACAGGCCCCAAAAACTATGCATTCACCTGACAGAAAGGGCCTTTTATGCTGCTGTATATACATAAGACAAGGACCATTCTTTGTTCTGGGTGGTGGCGGATATGTGTGGGCTAGCATGAGGAAATTCAATTATACGTGGTCGTCACAGGTATTGAATTCCTCCGAGATCCATGCTTCATTCATTTTTAGAAATGTGAGGTAGGGGGCGTGGCCAACTGCCGAACAGGGAGGAAGCGTCTTCACAGAGCTCCTGCACTAGAAATCTTTATCTATAGACATCCAGTGGATTTACCAGCTTGAATCTCCTCAAGATCCATCCTGCTGGACAACAGACTCCAGGCGGAATATTTTAAGCCCTCTCCTGAGAGAGCAGGACCTGGAACGACCAGTTGCCGCTTGCGGCCTAGTCACAACGCCGGAGCCCCGGTTCTATATTTGTATCGCGACGGACTCAGCTATCAACACTTGCAGCCTACCCGATAACAGGGCCCGTGAGCAGCGCTCGGTGAACATCTGCCGGTAAGAGGAGTTTGTTAAATCGCTCCGACACAAGCGCAACACGATCCCCGGGCCTTGGGGTTAACATCCCGCCATATTGCAGCACTCGGCCGGCATTGTACCGCTATAGCTGATCGGCGCAAATTTAAACAAGAGCCATACCTGCAGTGAGGGTAAAAGATCTGGGCTCACAAAAGGAGAACCGCTGCGATACAACGGAGTCTGGAGCATAGCGCTTCCATTCATATACCCTGCGCACGCCACCGCAAAGTATTAGGACTGTATATTGCACTGCAACTGGTTAAACACCAGTTTACACAAGACCAGCGATCTTTCCTTTCTTTGCCCCCCCCCCCCCCCGGTGGCTGAAATACAGGCATTTATAGGGAAAACAAGAAGAAGATCTACCCTAACTGATATTTAAAGGCGCAGTAACCTCTTTAATGGTAGTACATTACCAACAGTGATAACGCATTGACGTTCCAACAGATCAAGAGGACTTTCACCTTAAACTGCAAACAGTACCCCCCCACAGTTTTAAATAACATTGCTACATATTCATAAGCTACGATCACATCAGCATCCTCGCCCAGAGACTTTTCTTGCAGCAACCTACAACAAAGGTTAGAGGATGTATTAACCAAATAGCCTTTCTGATACAGGCATAGGTGATTACTCTCACAGGTGGTTTCATTAAATAGTCCATATGGTAAAGGTGGGAAGATTCAGAGGCACCAGCCAAGATCCGCCCGTCCCAACAAAAACTCCGCAACTTTCCCAAGCAGGTCTAGACAAGTATATGATGAAAAAATCACAGACCGCCCCTGGGGCACAGATCTCTACTCCTAAAGGAGCCACACAAAAACTCATAATAAGACCTACAGAAGGAGATAGTGAAGATGAAGAAATCTTAGAACTTGGCACTGAACTACCTTTATCCAGATCCTTCATATCTAAAGCGCTATCTGATGCCTTAAATCCAGTACTTGAAGAATTATCCGAAATAAAAAGAGAAATGAGGCAGATTGGCAATAGAGTTGAAACACTTGAGACCACACAGACCGCTATTACTAACTACACTAAACAAGCCTCAGAAACCTTTTTTAAGTATCAACAACATATCAACCATCTCCATGATTACATTGAAGACCAAGACAACAGAGGGAGGAGGAATAACATCCGCTTTAGGGGGATTCCTGAATCAGTAGCAAATGAAGCAGTCCCCAAGGCAGTAGAAGAAATATGCAAATCCCTGCTAGCAGAAGACCCTCCTAACCCCGTGGTCATAGAAAGAGCTCATAGGGCCCTGCGCCCCAAACCAAAACCGGGAGACCCTCCCAGAGACATTATTTGCAAATTACTGAACTTTGCCCAAAAAGAGGCTATCATGAAAAAAGCTAGGGAGATGGAAAGCATCGAGTATGAAGAGGCCTCAATTCAACTATTTCAAGATATTGCACCAGTAACACTGAACAAGAGACGTATGTTGAAGCCGCTAACAGACTATCTACGAAATAAAAGGATCGCTTTCAGATGGCTATTTCCTTTTGGGATTTTAATCACATGGAGAGAGAGGAGATATACCATAAGAACACCCAAAGATCTTCCAGATGTCTTAGCTGCATTAGAAATCACAGACATTGATATTCCTGATTGGTCGATCACGACAGACACCCTTATACCATCCGAAGTTCCACCTCCATCTTCATGGGAAACCGTTCTCTCCAGCAAAGCCCTGAAGAATAAACGAAGACAAGGGAAGATGACCCCCAGACGTCTTATGGCAGATGAAGATTGAAGATATGATAGCTAGTTACTCTGTATGGTTCACTTACATGGAGGTGCTGACTAGGCTCTACTAACCCTCTCTAAGGTTTAACTACGGGAAATGTATCTCCGTATCTTTTTCTTTTCTTTCTTTTCCTGACCCCACTGTGCGGCACATGAATGTATCTCCACTCTTCCCTTCCTCACTCAGAGTGGCATCGTGGGCTGCAGACTGGGATCAGGTCCTGGAGCCGCTCAGCAAATATTCTCCATTACATATGTTACCTTAACTGCACATATTATCTTAACAACTCTGTATAAGTTGTTGATACCAGATTTATTAGTAGTTAGATTACTACGTATCACCACCTATGCCGTATATGATACGTTTATTTGAGAATCTGTTCTTTTTTTTTTTTCTAAACATGTCATACTACCACTTTTTAGGTCTTTTTAAGACCTCTATCCTTTGCGTTCTAACTGATTTTCCTCGCCGAAATGTAATTTCGGGAAAATTTTCTAAATGTTTGTTTATGTTTAACCTTTATTTTATCTACAATTTTTATGTCCCTAGACAAGCTTTGTTCGTTCCCTCATACCTACCCTCCTCCCCGCATGTACCCAAAGTACTGATGAATGTCCTTGGAAGATTTGAACATCCAGCAAAAGGTGTCTGGAGTACCGCATCAGTGAGTAAACTATATGCACAAAACAACACATTCACTTCTCCCCATGGCGGAACTTAGAGTGGCTACCTACAATGTTAGAGGCTTTAAGTCTCCTGTGAAGAGAAGTCAAATCATTAATCATCTACATAGGGAAAAGGCCAATATAATTTTTCTGCAAGAGACACACTATAAGCACAACAAAATACCTGAACTATCCAAGACTAAATACAACCTTTGGTTTCACAACACGTCATCAACCTCCAACAAATCTGGAACTAGCATAGGAATACACAGAAATACAGATTTCTTACATAAATCTACCAAGTCAGACGAAGAAGGGAGGTATTTGATGATCAAAGGAGAGATTAACTCCCAATTATTCACTTTGGTCAACATATACGCCCCTAACATTGCCCAAAGAAAATGGTTAGACAAATTTTGGCCCGAACTTGAAGCCTTCCGGGAAGGCCTGACTGTATTAGCCGGAGATTTTAATCTGACGATAAATCCACACGTTGACTCTTCAACGGGTAAATCAGCTCTTTCAAACAGATCCCTGAGACTCATTAAAAAATCCTTACACAAAAATTCCATGGTTGATGTCTGGAGAACTCTTAACCCAAAAGAAAGAGATTTTACTCATTTCTCGGCACCACACAAATCCTATCAAAGGCTCGATTACATTTTTATGCCATCTAATACACTCCAGTTCTGTACAGAAACCAAAATAGGCTCTATTATACATTCAGATCACGCACCAGTTTTCCTCACCTTTAAGATACCGAACACTTCACCTAAATATTTCAACTGGCGTCTAAATGAAACCCTACTTAGCTCTACTGCTGTACATGATGCTATAAATAACAGATTAAAAGATTACTTCACAGATAATATTGTTGGTGAGACGTCCACCCAATTTGTATGGGAAGCTCACAAAGCTGTAATTAGGGGGGAGTTCATTTCTCTAGCTTCAAACCTAAACAAAAGCAGACAGAAAAAGACAAGGGAACTACTATCTAAAATATCTGATCTAGAGTGTCACCATAAACGCCTTAAGGAAAATGATACCCTCGATAAACTTAACAAAGCCAGAGAAGAGCTGAAAATCCATCTTAATGCTCAGTCAGCAAAATTATATTTAGCTTTAAAACAGAAATTCTTTGCACACGGTAACAGATCTTCTAAATTTATGATTGCTATGTTACGCCAACGGAAACGTAAATCCAGGATTGCCAGTATTAGAACAGGCGACAAAACGTTACATAAAGATGACAACGCAATTGCACAGGCTTTCCATGACTTTTACTCTGAATTATACAACATTAATACAGCAGACACTGAAAGAACGAAACAAGACAAAAATAAACTTACCTCAGACTTTCTGGGTAGACTTAACCTTCCCAAAATCAGTGAAGACCAGAGGGTAAGATTGTCCGCCCCTATTTCTGAAGGAGAGATCATGGAGGTTCTAAAATCGATTGCTAAAGGCAAAGCCCCAGGACCTGACGGCCTTCCAGCCTTATATTATGTAACGTTCAAGGATATACTGGTCCCTTCTATGGCACAGTTATACAATGCGGCTCTAAATGGTTCACCCTTCACTCCACAAACCTTAAGTGCGCATATCACCCTAATACCTAAGCCTCAAAAAGATCACACCCTCTGTTCAAGCTATAGACCCATCTCCCTATTAAATTTAGATCTGAAAATATACGCTAGAATCTTGGCAGGTAGAATAAAGCCTATACTTCAAGATCTGATTAATCCTGACCAGACCGGCTTTGTGATGGGTAGAGAGGGCAAAGACGGTATGTACAAGATCATCAATACTATCTCCCTAGCAAAAAAGAATAAAACCCCTATTGTACTGCTCGGGACGGATGCCGAAAAGGCCTTTGATAGAGTGGCCTGGCCCTTTATCAATAGCACTCTGGAGAAATTTGGATTCCCTATTACATTTATCAAAGCCATTTTCTCTATGTATGCATCCCCTCATGCGTACATAAAAGTAAATGACACTCTGTCCCGGGCAGTACATATTAGTAACGGAACCAGACAGGGATGCCCCCTATCTCCCTTATTATTTATTTTGTCAATGGAACCTCTGTTACAAGCTATAAGACAGAACCCTGACATAAAAGGCTTAAGATGTGGTGCCCTGGAAATAAAACAAGCGGCATATGCCGATGATCTTCTGCTGGTCATTTCAAACCCGAAACAAGCTTTCCCTCTTGTAATTGAGATACTAGATAGATTTGGGGAAATATCCAACTTCAAAATTAATATCGCCAAGTCGCAGGCAATGGGCATTCTATACTCCCACAATTCCCTTAAACGTCTAGAAAAAGACTCACCTTTCCAATGGACTAGAAACTCCCTGAAATTCTTAGGGGTTAATATCCCTCCTGACCTTAATAATTTATTTACTTTAAACTACACTCCACTTATAAAATCCATCCCTAACATATTGAACTCTTGGAAACCTACCTTTATATCTTGGCTAGGACGGAAAAATATGTTTAACACACTAATCCTGCCTAAACTCACATATTTAATACAAATACTCCCAATTAAAATTCCAAAACACTTTTTGACCTCCTTCAGGAAAATTTGCTCAAACTACATTTGGGGGAATATAAGACCAAGGATCTCACATGATATTCTAAAATTACCCATAACCAAGGGAGGGATCGGCGCCCCTTCATTGGATAAATATATCACCGCTGTTCATTTAGGTAGAATCATCGATTGGATGAGACATCCTGAGCATAAAACTTGGATCCCATTGGAGAACGAACTAACCAAATTCCCCTTAAAAGGTTTAGTGCTCTCGGATCCACAGATTACCCCGGTTGTGTGTAAAGATAATATACTAGTCCAGGCCACACTATCTGTCTGGAAAACTAAGTACATAAGAGACATTTGCTCTAAATTTCCCTCTCACTTAAGTAACCTTAGTGACCTCCTTATTGCAACTGGTGATGGATTTGCAACGCTGCCAGCTCCGATACGTAATAGCAATATGGCTCCAGCTGATCTCTTAGACTCAGATGGAGCGATTTTG
The DNA here is from genome assembly GCF_014858855.1 of Bufo gargarizans. NCBI lineage: Eukaryota > Metazoa > Chordata > Amphibia > Anura > Bufonidae > Bufo > Bufo gargarizans. Next base: position 523,846,756 of record NC_058083.1, on the reverse strand, counting down.
AACTTACAAGCTATGAGAGAGCGCTTTGATACTCCTAAACTGAGCTACCTCCAACATAATATAATACTAAATGCATTGAAAATAGCTCTATCCCAAGATCACCCAACCAGAGAACCCTCCTGGTTTGAGAAACTGGTTTCTCTAACTCAGACTCCAAAGAAACTCACACACACGATAAGCAAAAACTTGCTGCTATGCACCACGCCAAAACCTCTCTATTTCTTAAGGGAATGGGAAAGGGACCTAAATACCTCATTCACAAAAGAGGAGATTAAAGAAATTTTACTCTCATCCAAGCTTTCTTCAAGATGCGTTAACATTCAAGAAAACTCGTACAAGGTGATATCCAGATGGTATCTCACACCTGTCAGACTGAGCCAGATGTATAGCACTACCTCAGACATGTGTTGGAGATGTCAAACGGAAAGAGGCACCTTTTTGCACATATGGTGGTCCTGTCCACATGTACAGACCTTCTGGAATAGGGTGTTTGATCACATTAATTGCATCTTAGATAGAAAGGACTCAAAGAGGATTGTCAGTTGCCCTAGGACCGCCCTGTTGAACATTATGCCTTGCTCACTGTCCCTTTTAGAGAAAAGTCTTTTAAGACCACTTATTGCAGCAGCAAGAATTATCATAGCTACCAACTGGAAATCACGTGGCCCTATACCCGATACACCTTGGTCTCTCAAAGTTGCTTCAATTTCCAGACTTGAAGAACTGTCACACTGGGAATTGAGATCACATCATAAGTACAAAAAAATCTGGTCTCCTTGGCACAAATGGAGATCCTCTTTACCTTAATCCCCATTTACAACCCAGACCTGACAGACCATATACTCTGACTCTAGGTAAAAGGATGTCTCTCTCGAACTATAGGATGTAGTTTACTACTCCCCTTCCATCAGACACATGTGTATCTTGCTCTTGCTATATTAAGGGTACCCCCCCCCCTCCCCCTCCTCTTCCTTATCTTTACCTGTTAAGTTCCCTTTTGTTCTTATCAATGTAACTTGCTGTTGATGTCATGGCCTCATATCGGTCATTATATATATTACATATATTATCTCCTGATATAAGTCAATAGACTAATTACCATTATTTAACTACACATTGCGGGCGTAAAAGTCCCACGTATCTATTCTAGATGACTAAGGTTCATTGATTGATATGACTCTCGATATGATTCTTGTATGCACAGTACCTCTGTTACTATTCATAATGCATCTGTAATGATTCAATGTATTAAGGAGGTAGACCATTGATAGCTTGATTTACAGACTGTTTGTAATCCTCTATATGTTTATCTTTGAAAATAATAAAAAGATATTAAAAAGAAAAGAAAAAAGAAATGTGAGGTAGTCCACACTGTCGTGAGCTAGGCGAGTGCGCTTATTGGTCACGATCCCCCCTGCTGTACTGAACGTCCTTTCGGACAGGACACTCGACGAGGGACAAGCCAAGAGTTCCATGGCAAGTTGTGCCAGCTCTGGCCACAGGTCAAGCCTGCACACCCTGTCGTCCAGGGATTACTTGCTTCTCAGAGCGTCCACATCGGCCGTTAACCCGATGTAGTCGGACACCTGTTGGTCTAGGCGTTCCCTGAGGCTGGATCCGGAGGGCGGCTGTCGATGGGTTGGCTGCAAGAATTATCTCACATCCGAAGTGACCAACACATGTTTAAACCGCACTCTTCTTGCAGGTGCGGTAGGATTGGTACCCACACCTGTTTCGCTGTGGGTGGAAATTCTTCTGCTAGTGCCCGCAACAGCAGAAGGTAGCATCTCTCGCAGCAGGGCCTGGAAATGCTGCATTCTGCCAGCCCTCTGTGATGCTGGTAACATGTCCGCCATTTTGTGTTTGTACCGGGGGTCTAAGTACGTTGCCACCCAGTACTGGTCCTTTCCCTTTATGCTTTTTATATAGGGGTCCCTCTTCAAACACTGGAGCATGAAGGCCCCCATTTGCACTAAATTGGAAGCGATGGAGTGCCCTGGCTCCTGTTCATCGCCCAGGAGAATGTCGTCCGCGGTCTCCTCCCCCCAGCCACGGACAACACCAAGTATCCCCGAAAAGTTCAAAGTCCCCCTCAAAGCCTGCTCTTCTTGCTCCTCCTCATCCTCCCCCCAGACACCATCCTCCTCTGACTCCTCTTCAGACTCCTGCTGACTTGTCTCAGATGGAGTAGCCCCCCCTGGGAATTCATTCAGCATTGCGACTTCCTCATCTTCCAGCTCCTGCTCCTTGACGGCTTGATCAATGACACGATCTAATGCACGTTCCAGAAAGAAGGCGTAAGGTACGATGTCACTTATAGGGCCCTGGCTGCGACTGACCAGTTTGGTGATCTCATGGAGCAGCCTATCAAGCATATACAAGGTGGAGTTCCAGAGCGTCGGGCTGTCACAAATCAGACGTCTGACGGGCAGGTGGTGTCGCCGCTGAACGGCAGCAAGGCGAACCATGGCCGTGTAAAATCTTCTAAAATGGCCAGAGATTTTCCTGGCCTGTCGCAAGACGTCCTGGACCCCGGGGTATTTGGCAACGAATCAATGCACGACTAAGTTCAGGACGTGTGCCAAGCACGGCACATGTGTCACATGTGTCAGCACCCTATAGTATACAGTAAAGCACCCTATAGTGTACAGTACCCCACAGTATGCAATATATAGTATAGCACCCCACAGTATATAGTACCCCACAGTATGCAACATATAGTATAACACCTCACAGTATGCAGTATAGCATCCTATAGCATAAAGTATAGCACCTCACAATATACAGTAAAGCAGTATAGCACCCCACAGTATACAGTGCCCCACACTATACAGCACCCCACACTATACAGTATACAGCACCCCACAGTATACAGTATACAGCACCCCACACTATACAGTAGAGCAGTATAGCACCCCACACTATACAGCACCCCGCAATATACAGTATACAGCACCCCACACTATACAGTATACAGCACCCCACAGTATATAGCACCCCACACTATATTGTATACAGCACCCAACACTATACAGTAGAGCAGTATAGCACCCCACAGTATACAGAACCCACAGAATACAGTAGAGCAACATAGCACCCCACAGTATACAGCACCCCACAGTATACAGAACCCTACAGTATACAGTAGAGCAGTATAGCACCCCACACTATGCAGCACCCCACAGTATACAGTAGAGCAGTATAGCACCCCACAATATACAGCACCCCACACTATACAGCACCCCACAGTATACAGTAGAGCAGTATAGCACCCCACAATGTACAGCACCCCATAGTATACAGCAACCACAGTATACAGCACCCACAGTATATAGTAGAGCAATATAGCACCCCACAATATATAGCACCCAACAGTATACATCACCCCACAGTATACAGCACCCCATAGTATACAGTAGAGCAGTATAGCACCCCACAGTATACAGCGCCCCACAGTATACATTAGAGCAGTACAGCACCCTACACTATACAGCACCCCACTATACAGTAGCTTACAGTATATTAGCATAACAGCCCCTGTCACCAGTATCGCAGCAGAACCGCACACAACTGCTGCACAATACAAAAGCACTATAATATACTTTCTATGTTATAAAGTATATTATAAGTATATCGCACCCCTCAGTATATCACACCTATCGATAGCACACCTATACCATTACTTAAAAGGACTTTTGTGGCCCTATTAGCTAGCGTTTGGTGTCCCTAACAGTCTGTCCCTGCTCCGTACACTGGCAACACAGAATTTAAAATGGCTGCCAGATCGGGTTCTGTTATAGGGTGGGGGTGTGTTCATGTGCTGAAACGTCTCAATTGGCTGTCCTGTACCACCTGATGGATGTGTCATGGGTCAAAGTTCGGCGCAATGCAAATGAATATGGCGCCGGAGGACATAGCCATATGTTCGCATGTTCGTCGAATCACGAACGCGCAAAGTTCACCGCAAAACGACCGCTGGGCGAATTGCACGGCCATTTTTAATATTTAACATCCTATATTATCATATGAAGCTGAAATAATACCTTCATATAGTGTCCATGCAGTGGCCTCTACAGGAGAAACATCGTATTACATGGAGTCCATTCAAATGAATTGTTGACCATGTAACACATGACCACGATCAGTCACCCAGAGCCATAGCCTCTCCATTCTGGCCAATAGATGGGGTCCCATGTGGGAGACCTCCCATTTCTGAAGTCCACATGGAATATGGACATGCCTCATTTATATGAAGTACTGGATGTGAAGAAAACATGCGGTAATATTTACATTGTTCACACCACACGCTGCAAAGTCAATTTAATTAAAACTCGTTACAGACTTGAGAGGGGAGAATCGCATTAGGGGAATGGCTGCGTTGATGATCTGGGTAATGAGTCCTCTGGAAAAACACTTTATGTAAATATGATTTTCATTGTATTGTGTCTGGAAGGAACCGCTCGGCTATTAATATTTATCTAGAACGAGACGGGACAAATAGAAGATTCTGCGACTGCAGCTACAGAACAAATCACATAAACCATTCATACAAATTGTTATTATATTACAGTTTATTTAACCCCTTAAGGGTCCCGATATCCTTCTCGAAACCGACAGTGGATTTATGCATTTGCCCTCTTCTAATTCTCTTTTCCGCACAGCATCTCATTGATAATATGTTATGTTAAAGGGATTTTTTGGTACATAGATATTCATGGCCTATAATTAATATCAGATCGGTGGGGGACCACCAACTCCACCAATCAGCTTACTCGGGGCAGCCACCAGCGCTGGATACTATACATTGGATGGAACTGGAAGCACAAGGTTCCATCCACTATGTAGCGGTCGTGACAGGGTAGTGCAGTATTCAAGTGAATGAGAGCTGAGCTGCAGTACTCCAGTGCCAGAACATACACATTGGATGTTGCCTTCCATCCAATGTATAGTTTCCGAGGCTTGCAACTGCTCAAAACAGCTGGGAAGTGCACGGTGTCAGACATTCACTGATCCAATGCTCATCATCCTTGGGATAGGTCAACAATACCTAAGTTCCTGAAAACCACTTTAATAATAAACTATGCTATGTCTGCAATGATCTCCATGTCTTTTTGATGGACCATGGTAGAAGAAGAGTTTTCATGCTCCATCATACTCAACTGGCTCCACTCTTCTTGATGGTTACTGGTGATAAACAATAGCAACAATCAGACTTTGTTGTCCACATAGTCTTCTTGATGGTCATTCGTTGTATAAGTACATGTCGACCATTACCTCCAACAAGACATGGTGTTCTTGATGGTTCCTGGAGAAATATATACATATCAACCTTTAAATCCAACAAGACCCATACAGTTTAAATTGTACATGGAGGTAACTTCTATACCCAATAAGCTCCTTTTCCATTGTCCATGGTGACATACACTGTAAATATGCACATCGACCTCTATATCCAACAAACTCTGCACCATCTTGGTCAGCTATGGTGCTGTAGAGATGAGCAAAGTTCTCAAAAATTCGATTCAGCTGCTTCGCTGAAGTCCACAAAGATTCGAATGCGAATTAATACATCACAAATATCATTCCATTGTATGTAGCAGGCGCAATGACTGGAGAATCGCGCTCCCCCCCTTCCCGCATTAAACCCCTCAGATGCCGCGTTCAACACTGATCGCGGCATCTGACAATCACATTGAGGCCATTCAGGGGTTAACCAGGGGTAAAAAAAAAAAATACATACTCACCTCATCCATTTACTCGCGGAGAGAGGACATTGCGGCCATCTTGATTGAAGAAAACGCACCAAATCTCGTGCACGCTGACGTGATCACTGATGGCGTCACCGTGCCCGACCAGTGTGATGATGCGGTAAAGTCACACATTAGTGCGCATGAGATTTGGTGCGTTTTCTTCAATCAAGATGGCCGCAGTGGTCTCTCCACAAGCAAATGGATGAGGTGAGTACGGTATATTTTTTTTTTATACCGCTATTTCAGGAAAAATTTATTCGTTACCATAAAGTGCCAGGAAATTCGGACTTGTGATGAATCTAATTTTTCCTGAAATTTTCATCGAAGTCAATTTAAAGTTTAACTTTGATTCGCTCAACACCTGACAGACTCCACCATATTAATTAACTAGGCTAAAACATCAAACTTTATACCTAACAGGATCTGCCCTTCTGTTTGGTAATTGTGATGCAAGTAATCTAAGACCAAACCTTATGCTCGACAGGGTCTTCTTCATGGTCAATGGAGTTATAAGCGTTCACGTCAACCTACATACCCAAACAACTCTGTACTCTCTTGGCGCTCTATGGTGATATCAGTGTTCACACCAACTTTTGTACCCAACAAGCTCCACCATTCTTGATGGTCAATTGTGATACAATAAAGCATTGGTCGAACCTTATGATCAACAAGGTCTTCATCATGGTCTATGGTGTGTGGGGATTCGCTCTGGCAGTTAGGATTAGCGGGTGCAGCACAGAGGCAAAGTACAAGTTCTTGATTCAAAACACCAGTGTTTATTCACACGTGAAAGCAAAACAAAAACGGATGTTGCTTGGTGACCGTTTACACACATGAAAAGTTCATATACAAAACAGTCACCTTTTCTCCTGGGTGTTACTTCACACCCTGTTGGAAGTTCTGCCTTGTCAAGTCCACAGGCAGGCGCTAGGCGGCCTGTTCGCCCTCACAGGGGTCTGAGCCCTCCAGCCCGGCTCAAGCCACAGATCCCAACACAGCCCTCAGATCACAGCACACAGACCTCCTGAGCTCCACTGTCAGACGGAGGTAATCCTCTCCACCTGGCAGTGCAGGCTGGTTTTTATGCCTGGCAAAACCCGGCCTGGAACATGGGGAGTAGTCACCCACCCAGCACTTTGACTACTCCCAGTAAGAGCCGTCCCGGATCAGCTATTACAGCCATACTAAGTATCAAGGTGTCAAACAGCAACTGCTGCGTACACATAAAAGCCAGTTCTTACTCCACCGAGGCCAGGAACCTCGGTGACATGTACCTATCATCCACGATGATTCCTTGTACCTTCCTGCAGGTGATATGAATTCATGTCAACCTTGATATCCAAAAACTTCTGTGCCATCTTGATTGTCTATGGTGATAGAAGAGTCATCATCAAGTCAAGCCAACATGTGGAATATTATCCTGAAGGTACTGATTTTATAAGCTTTATATTAGCAGCAAACATCTGAAGCTAGGAGATGACATAGTGTTTCAATGTGTTCCCTGTCATTTTCCATACTTAGTCATCAGAGTGGTTCAGTAATTATATTGCCAGGACTTGTAGGTCTATGAAAGCCTCTGCGAAAAGTCTATGGGGTTCCTTGGCAATGATTTGTGTCCTATTTCAGATAATTTTCTGGAAGGAGAGAAAGTGAGAGTAATATTTCCTTAATAATGGCCTAATTGTAGTATCAAACTGTGCCTAAATTGTGCCACCATACAGTGCCAAGTAGCAGTACCTGTCACAAACACCATCTGCCGCTCTTTCATCTCCGGTCACCAAGGTCCATGGCTGCAGCTGAGACACATGGTCACTCTTAAATGGATTTTTTGTCACTTTAAAGCACAAAAAAAAAAACCATGGGGATGCCAAATGACAAACTCAGCCATGCAGCATAACCTATTCAGCTCTGCTATGTCTAGAGGGAGTTAATATATCATATGTCTCTAAATCAGAGGTAGGCAACCTCCGACACTTCACCTGTCGTGAAACTACAACTTCCAGCATGCATACTTCCTCTACTGTTCTCATAACTCTCATAGAAATGAATGCAGCATGCTGGGAATTGTAGTTTCACAACAGTCGGAGTGTCGAGGGTTGCTGACTCCTGCTCTAAATAGATAGCTCAATGAGGATGAATGCTTCTTCAGCTTTCTAAGGACACGCACTGCCCCCTAGTGGTCCATACTATTAAAGGGGAAAGAAATAATTGACAGCAGGCACCTTATTATCTGGAGCGTGCTGGTCATCAGGGGGGTGGATGACATCTTGGATGACATCTTGGATGTCATGTTCCCTTTTACTTTTGCTGTTAGTGGATTTTGGCCATTAAGATGTCCGGTCCCTCTAATTACTCGGGGTGGGGGAGATGTGGTGTCTATAAATAGAAATGACTTTCATTGAAGTTTAAGGGTTTGACTATACGACAATATTGGTCACGTGACAAGGATCACAGTGGAAATGCAGTGTAGCGGTGCTAGCGTAGAAATGAATCGGGTCGCAGCATGATTTGCCCATGTGCCACAACCAAGACCCCAGGAGCGCAAAAAATCCAACACTGCTGGACTTTTTGCAGCTCTGGATTCATGGTCACAGCAAACATGAGACCTCAAACCTAATTGTTGCCCTTTCAAGCACAGTATTTTTCGGACTATAAGACAAACTATTTCCCCCCAAAAGCGGGCCAAAAGTGGCATTGCGTCTTATAGTCCGGATGCTAATGACAGCTTCCGTTGCTAGAACCGGTCATCAGTATGCAGGAGGCACGGGGAGCTGTGAGAAAAGCACTGGGCGTACTTACCTTCCCTGGTCTTCGTCCCGACTCGGCTCTGCACTGTTTCCTGACTGCATACAGCATTAGGACATAGGGCACGTAGGCGCACGCTATGACCTGACACTGTGCAACATAAGGTCACAGTGCAAAGCGGGGTCCGGACGAAGACCAGGGAGCGGTGAGTGAGTGGCAGCACCGTCCGGAGAAGGAGAGGTAAGTTTATTTAATTTAATGTCTGATCTGAAGCTGATGGACTCTAATCTGATGGAGGCATACGATCTGAGGCTGATGGAGGGGTCCAATCTGAGGCTGATCTGAGGCTGATAGAGGGGTCCAATCTTAGGCTGATGGAGGAGTCCAATCTGAGGGTGATGGAGGAGTCCAATCTGAGGGTGATGGAGGGGTCCAATCTGAGGGTGATGGAGGGGTCCAATCTTAGGCTGATGGAGGAGTCCAATCTGAGGGTGATGGAGGGGTCCAATCTGAGGCTGATCTGAGGCTGATAGAGGGGTCCAATCTTAGGCTGATGGAGGAGTCCAATCTTAGGCTGATGGAGGAGTCCAATCTGAGGGTGATGGAGGGGTCCAATCTGAGGGTGATGGAGGGGTCCAATCTGAGGGTGATGGAGAGGTCCAATCTGAGGGTGATGGAGGGGTCCAATCTGAGGGTGATGGAGGGGTCCAATCTGAGGGTGATGGAGGGGTCCAATCTGAGGGTGATGGAGGGGTCCAATCTGAGGCTGATGGAGGGGTCCAATCTGAGGCTGATCTGAGGCTTATGGAGGGGTCTAATCTGAGGCTAATGGAGGCCGGCTTGGACTGGCCCACAGGGATACAGGTGAATCCCCCAGGTGGGCCACTGAGCAAAGTGAGGCCCTTGTCTTCCACCCCCTGCACAGGTGGCACATAACACAGTAGACTTACTGTGTAAAGCACCTCAACCAACCTAAGTACAAATCTGTCCTAATCCAACCATCCTTATCTATTTGGAAGCAGACATCAGGGAAATCTTCTTACAAGCTTCTAATATGGAAGAGACGAGATGTAAGTTCATACTGTCTCTATTGGAATTTGTATTGACCCAATACTTCTTCAAGTTTGGGGATCTTTCTTCCTACAGCTCCAGGGCACCCCGATGGGGGCGTCTTGTGTGCCCTCATATGATAATTTATTCCTGGGGCTGTGGAAGAGGGAGATCCTCCACACGGATCTCCTACCTTTGGCCAGTAAAGTACAATACTAGGGACGTTACATTGATGATGTCATGATCATCTGGCAGGGGAATGAAGAGGAGTTTGGGGTAGAAGTATACCTATGGGCAATTCCTGAGGATAAAAAGGATCTGCTCTACTGAACAATCCTTTGAGCATCAGGCTGAGGACCTACGGAAAAGATTCCAACAGAGGGGATATAGACCGCAATATATTGAGGCAGGCTACCAAGGAGATCGGAGATCTAGGAGGTTGGATCTATTATATAAAATGGAGGACAAAAAGAAAGATCAGGATGGAGTTTGTTTTATTACAGGTTATAACACATGATGGAAGGAGGTACGACAGGCTTTAGCCAAATATTGGGACCTCTTACGGATAGATCCACATATAGGGAAAGCGTTACCCCCACATCCATTAATCACCTAGAGCAAAAAATCTAAGAGACCATCTTGTGAGAAGTCACTATGTGAAACCTAAACTTAGTGGCATTTTTTGATCCAAGAAGTCCACATGGGGTAATCAGGAGTGTGGTAAATGTGTGGCATGCTGCAATATGGATAGGGCAGACAGTTTCTGGGAATCATCTGAAACTAGACAATTCAAGATCACACATACATTCACATGTACTACCATGGGGGTCATCTATAGAGCAATATGCCCTTGTAAAAAGATCTATGTAGGAATGACCTCCCGTCAGTTGAGACGCAGTATTAGGGAACATGTATTGGCAATACAGTCGGCCAAGGATGTGGAAGATGTGGAAACAATACAAACAATCCCCGGACACTTCAAAGAAATGCAAGGATCGGATAGCACACGACTGAGATTTTGGGGAATTGATCACATAATAATCTCCTCTGGAGGGGGGGGGGGGGGGGGGGGGGGGGGGGGTAATTGGAAAAAAATTGTTAAGCTAAAGGAAAACAAAGTGTATATATACAATTGCCCAATTTGTTGGTAACATTCTTTTGCACCTGGTAGCTTCTGTTTCACATGGTCTGTTGTGGGTGCGGCTTCTGTGTCACATGGTCTGTTGTGGTGCGGCTCACAGCTTTATTCTACCTCACAATGCATTGGTGATACCACTATGGAGGCCTGTGAGAGCCTGGCTGTGAGTTGGTTTCCACCACTGTTCAGACCCTGTTCACACACCACGGTCAGTTGAGTGGTAGGACCCCATGCGTGCTGAGACACCGTGACGTGGTGCATGAGGGGCTAATTTGTTCCTGACTGGAAGATATTGGCAAAGTTCTCAGCTTTTAACATCGGCCTGAGTAATTAGCTAGTATTGTCAGTTGTGCATCATTTTGGTGAATTTTTTGCAGTGATTTTTGTATGTATATTTTTTCATCTGCACAATGTATCATTTTGTGTAATATGTTCTTGTGGTGCATGCGGTCCGCCCCGGCATCCTCCATTGTACGCATTTTTTGCTGGGGATTGCCGTTGTCTGTGGACCACATGCGGAGGAATTGCTTGCCCGGTTATAGACACGCTACAGTGTCTGGGTTTGGAGCATTTTCACCCGTTTAGGCCACTTTTTTAAGTGAGTTAATTGCCCAGTTTTGCTCCGGTTTTGTGCCCCTTAAACAAGCCTTGTAGCCAGGGGCATAACTACCATAGCCGGAGACCATGCGACTGCTTGGGGGCCCAGTCTTAGTTGGGATTATCTTCTCTTCAGGACACTACCCTCTAAAGGAACAACTTTTAGCAAATGAGGCAGTGGAAAAATGGAAGGGGTTAAGGCGGAAACCCTTCTGTCCTGTGTGGGGGGCCTGGTTTGATCCTTGCTATGGGGCCCTTACTTCTCTATGTACACCACTGCTTGTAGCCATTTCGTCTGACTCTGGATCGCAGCTCAGTAATTTTGGTATAGAAATAATGTTTTTAATTTTTATTTATTTTAACTGCTATGTCACGTTTACACTACTGGACCTCACTTACCTGGTGATAAGTTTTTTCATAGATAAGTTTATGTTCTTTATCTCCTTTCCCCCCCGTGGCATCGTGGGATCCTTGAATATTGAGAGTTATGTGGAATGGGGAATCAACAAAGTTGGTTCATTCACAAAGCATAGGATCGCCGTACCAACATTTGCTGTAAAGAAGGGAGTTCCTAGATACAGATGGAACGTAGGATCAATTATTATATGACAATGGACGTTAGGACACATACAATGAGGTTCTGAAATATAGGGTTGGGATGGTGTGTGTGTGAGGGGGGGTCTGGATTTTGGGAAGTTATATGGATTGAAATTATTTTTTAACCAATATATTGCATTGATTATGTGGGGTAGATTTGTATTTTACTGTAGAATTATGCACTGTTGATCATGGGTTGAATTAGTATAATGTCTAATCATGATTCCCAATTGGGCCTTTTCACCAACACATCATATTTTTTTGTCTTTTTTTCATTTATTTTTTATCACTTTGCATGATGCACTTTCACTGGCACTTTGCACTTTTATTGCACTTTTATGTCACTGTAAATGTCATTGGTTTCTATAGTAATATCATAAATGGCACTTTCATAATGATGGTTGACTTATGATCAGAATCAATTTTATTGACAAGTGCACCTTTCTCTATATAAGAATTTAAATCCTACTGGTTATATTTATTTAGAATTATATTTATGTTTGTTTAGTTATTGCTTATGGTGATCTTTTGATACATGTGTATAAGGTTTGGGGCAAATGCCCTTATCCAAGATGGCGTTTCCCCCTCTGCCCCCACCCCCCCAATTTGGTGCGATCAGGTGACGTACTGGGCATGGTGGAGATATGGCTGGTATATGCCTCCCCTGTATGTACAGCTGTTGCAGCTGGTCCCGCTTGAGGGAGGGGCGGTGGTTGGGGTCCGGACAGCAGGGGTCATGTGATGGTGTGATGCTTGTGATCACATGACCACGCGGAAAACAGCGTCGTCCGAGGCAGCAGACTTGCGTAGTATTGCGAGACCTGGCGCCATCTTGAAATTGTGCTTAGCCGACCAATGATTTTAATCCAATTATATTTTGTGATGAAATAAAGGATGTGTTCGTATTTAATGTGTGGGATTGTATCTTTACCAGTTCTTTAGTAGTTTGGTTATCTGGATGCAAGTTTAATGAAGTAAGGCCTCATGCACACAAACGTATTTCTTTCCGTGTTCGTTCCGTTTTTGTTTTTTTTGCGGACCGTATACGGAACCATTAATTTCAATGGGTTCTTTAAAAAAAACGGAAGTTACGTGTGCATTCCGTTTCCGTATGTCCATATTTCCGTTCCACAGAAAAATAGAACATGTCCTATTATTGTCCACATAAAGGACAAGGATAGGACTGCTCTATTAGGGGCCAGCTGTTCCGTTCCACAAAATACAGAATGCACACGGACGTCATCCGTATTTTTTGCGGATCCGTTTTTTGAGGACCACAAAATACATACGGTTCTGTGCATGAGGCCTAAAGCTGTTGAACTTTATTAAAGTCTGGACTCGACTATTTCTTTACCCCCACCATTACTCCCCCCTTTATTGCTTTGGAACTTATCCTGGGGAGCGATGGTATCCAGGTAGGAGCACCGTGACACACACAGAAAACTGTTGGGGCCGCACCACACCACTCAGCATTCCTATAAACCTGGAACATGATCGACCCTTGAGGGTGGCACGTTGCAGGGGCACAAAGGGGATATTCTACTATGTGGGGGCTCTAAGAGGGCATAACTATTGTGAAGGAGGCACTAAAGGAGCATTCTGCTGGATGGGGACAGTAAGGGTGCATAACTATTGTGTGGGGGTGCAAAAAGAGCCTCACTAGTATGTGGGGGTACTAAGGTTAAAGAACTTTTGTGTGGGGGCACTGACAGGGCATAACTACTGTCGGGACACTAAGAGGGCATAACTACTGTGGGGGCACTAAGAGGGCACAACTGCTGTGGGGTCACTAAGAGGGCACAACTGCTGTGGGGACACTAAGAGGGCACAACTGCTGTGGGGTCACTAAGAGGGCACAACTGCTGTGGGGACACTAAGAGGGCACAACTGCTGTGGGGGCACTAAGAGGGCACAACTGCTGAGGTGGCACTAAGAGGTTATAACTACTGTGTGGGGGCACTAAGAGGACATAAATACTGTGCGGGGGCATTAAGAGGGCATAACTACTGTGTGTGGGCACTAAGAGGGCATAACTACTGTGTTGGGGCACTAAGAGAGCATAACTATTGTGTGGGGGCACTAAGAGGGCATAACTACTGTGGATGCACTAAGAGGGCATAACTACTGTGGGTGCACTAAGAGGGCACAACTGCTGTGGGGGCACTAAGAGGGCATAACTACTGTGTGGGGGCACTAAGAGGGCATAACTATTGTATGGGGGCACTAAGAGGGTATAACTATTGTATGGGGGCACTAAGAGGGCATAACTACTGTGAGTGCACTATGAGGGCATAACTACTGTGAGTGCACTATGAGGGCATAACTACCGTGGGGGCACTAAGAGGGCATAACTACTGTGTGGGGACACTAAGAGGGCATAACTACTGTGTGGGGGCACTAAGAGGGCATAACAACTGTGGGGACACTAAGAGGGCATAACTACTGTGGGGGCACTAAGAGGGTATAACTACTGTGTGGGGACACTAAGAGGGCATAACTACTGTGTGGGAGCACTATGAGGGCATAACTACTGTGTGGGTGCACTATGAGGGCATAACTACTGTGTGGGTGCACTATGAGGGCATAACTACTGTGTGGGTGCACTATGAGGGCATAACTACTGTGTGGGTGCACTATGAGGGCATAACTACTGTGGGGGCACTAAGAGGGCATAACTACTGTGTGTGGGCAGTAATGGGAAATAACAACTGTGTGGGGGCACTAAGGGAACTGGGCATAGGTAATCATTGGGCAGAGTTAGAGCCCCTGCTGCTATAATAACCCATCTGCTATTGTCCCTCCTTGGGCTTTTCAGAAGTTGGGGGTTATGGTTATTATTGCAGAAAGTAATAAAAATGCGTTAAAACATTCTCTCTCTCATTATTCTGGCATTTGGCAAATAATAGTCATTACGGTAATCCTAATTGACCAAAAACAGGAAAGATTTATTCTGATTTCATGTCAGATATTGAGGAAAACATGCAGATGTGTATTTTTACGTATATAGTGTATGGAAACTTCTGGTTTCAACTGTATCTTGCTGGACATTTATCAATAATGACGTAATTTGCGCCCAAAAAAATACAAAAATTACAAATCAAAACTGGTGATTTGTTTCATCTCATATATCAAAAAGTGTGCGCCGCTTGTAAAATGTGACTTTTACAAAATATAAACTTGATTATTCGTCTATTTCTCTGGATTTGACACATTTTAACACTAATAACACTAAAATGAGACTTTTTTTAAACTGAAATGCGCTATTTCAGCCACGCCCCCCTGTCCAGACCACACTTGCGACTTTTGAGGCATATTTGTGACATTTCCAGTGGTAAATTGCGACTTTTGTCTCAGATTCAGGATGTTTTTGTTATTGTTTTGTTTTTGTTGAATGTCAATTTTCTGACAAAACCCTGCGTTTAGTTCATTTATTAGATAATAAATGCCTCCTGTTTTGTTACTTACCGATCACTTGTTCCTACAACAGGTTGGTTTTTCCTTTCACAAATGCGACTTTTTGACAAAACACCACCACATAAGCTGACTGTCTGCAACAATTTGAGCCATTTCTTCCCATAAGAACGGAAAATAACGGAGTCCATAAGATGGAAGTCAAACCTTTAAGAGACATTCCATTTTGATCCGTCATAATAGAGGTCTATGGGCAGCAGAACGGATCCGTCTGGTTTCCGTTGTGCAGGACAAAAAACAAAGTCCTGTCGACGGATCCGTTATGGTTGCCCATAGACCTCTATTATGACGGATCAAAATGGAATGCCTATTAAAGGTTTCCGTTTTGAGTTCCGTCTTATGGACTCCGTTATTTTCCGTTATAACCATGTTATAACGGAAAACAATAAGGGAATCCATAACGGGGATTGAACGAGACCTAAGAGGATGATAAATGAGGCGTTATTTGCGCCAATTTGATAGACCCGCCCACTTTGACATTGATAGACCCGCCCACTTTGACATTGATAGACCCGCCCACTTTGACATTTCTGGCGTTATGCATTCTTTATGGTGAAAATTGCAAAGAAAACAGTTGACATATTAGTGCAAATTAAAACACCATTCTTTTTGGCGCATTTTACACCATAATTCTGGCATAACATGCTTAATAAATGCCCCCCCCCCCCCCCTGTGTCCAGAAGACGGAAGAAAACAGAACGTGAACACAGAGAAGGAAGAATTCCTGACTCGTTATCTCTGACAAGATGCAGAAATGTGAGAACCTCACAGCTCATGCCAGCAAATAGCATTTATCATGTAGAGAAAGTTAATTCAAGGCACTTACTAATGTATTGTGAGTCTCCATATTGTCTCCTTTGCTGTCCGGATTCATTTTTCCATCACATTATACACTGCTCGTTTCCATGGTTACGACCACCCTGCAATCTATCAGTGGTGGCCGTGCTTGCACACCAGAGAGGCCGGCACTTTTTCCTATAGTGTGCAAGCACGACCACCACTGATTGCAGGTTGGTTGTAACCATGGAAACGAGCAGGGTATAATGGGATGGAAAAATGAATCCAGCCAGCGAAGGAAGCAATATGTGGAAATCACAATACATTAGTAAGTGCCTTGGATTAACTTTCTCTCCATGATAAATGCCATTTGCTGAAATGAGACAAACCATTTAAAGGAAAACACAATCCACTGATCTGTGCATATATAGTAACTATAACAAACACTAAAGAAAACAAATAAAATGAATCTTACCTCTTATCTTGAATTTTCCTGAATCACCACTAGATGGCAGGAGAGCATTACCTTCAAGTATAGCAACCCCTTCCGGACCTTGCGATTTTCTGCTTTTGTGTTTTAGCTCCCTACTCCCTGTCTCCTCAGAGCCATAACTTTTTTATTTTTCTCTTTGCATAGCCATAGGAGGGCTTGTTTTTTCCAGACAAGTTGCACTTTCTACTGGCACCATTGAATATTGGTCACGATATAGTGGAAAGTTGGGGGGGAAAAAATCCAAATTGGCTGGAATGGAAAAAACGCAATTCAACCATAGTTTTAAGTTTCATTTTTACGGTTTTCCCTATGCGATAAAACTCACTGATTACCTTCATTTTCTGGGTCAGTACAATTACGGTGGAAACACATTTATTCATGTGTTTTAATACTGAAAAATAAAAACAATGACTGAAAAAAAAATATTTTTTTTCTTAGCAGTGCCAACTTCTGACCCCTATAACTTTATAGTTTTTTTTTGCATGTGATCTGTGTTTTTTATGGATACCATTTTGGAGTGTGTGTAACTTTTAGATCACTTTATATTCCATTTTTCGGGGTAGGTGAAGTGACGATCGGATAAATACATTTTATATTTTAACCCCTTCAGTACCAAGCCACTTTTCATCTTAAATCCCAGGCTGATTTTTTTTTGCAAGTCTGACACATCACTTTATGTGGCAATAACTTTGGAACACTTTTGGAAAGCCATTCTGAGATTGTTTTCTCGTGACACATTGTACTTCATGACAGTGGTGAATTTGAGTCGATATATTACACCTTTATTTATAAAATAATCCAAAATAAAAATAAATAAATAAAAAAAATGCTATTTTATAAATTGGAATTTCTCTACTTTTAAGACAGATAGTAGTACCTCATAAAATATTTATCAATTGATATTCCCCAAATGTCTGCTTTATGTTGGCATCATTTTGTAAATATCATTTTTTATTTTTTTTGGACGTTAGAAGGCTTAGAATTTTAGAAGCCATTACGTAATGGAAACCACCCATAAATGACCCCATTTTAGAAACGACACCCCTCAAATTATTCAAAACTGATGTTACAAACTTTATTCACCCTTGAGGTGTTCCACAAGAATTAAAGGAAATTGGAGGGGAAATTTTAAAATTTCACTTTTTTGGTAGATTTTTTTGGTCAATCAATTTTTTCTTGCAACACAGCAAGGGTTAACAGCAAAATAAACCTCAATATACATTACTCTGATTCTGCAGGTTACAGGAATAGACCATATGTGGTGGTAAACTGCCCTATGGGCACGTGGCAGAAGGAAAGGAGCAGAAGGAAAGGTCAGAAGAAAAGGAGCGCCATATGGATTTTACGGACGCGGCGATACCCAATGTGTCTATTATTTTTATCTTTGTTAAGTTTTACACAGTAAAAGCATTTTTCAACAGAATAAAATCTTGTTTTTCTGTTGCCATTTTCTGAGAACCCTATTTTTTTATTTTTTTTTGGAGCGATTGTCTTAGGTAGGGTGTCATTTTTTGCAGGATGAGATGACAGTTTGATTGATTTCATTTTGGGCTAAATAAGCCTTTTTGATTGCTTGGTATTACACTTTTTGTGAGGCAAGGTGACTAGAAAATGGCTGTTTTGGCACTGTTTTTGTTTAGTTTTTTTACGGCGTTCATCTGACACCACATCATGTGATATTTTTATAGAACCAGTCCATACGGACGCGGCGATACCTAATATGTAAACTTTTCCTTTTTTTCCCCTATTTTTTACAATTTTCTTTAACTTTATTTTGGGAAAAGGACTCTTTCTGTTTACTTGAAACTTATACTTTTTTATTTGTAAAACTTTATTTATTTATTTTACTTTATTTTTACTTTTTGTCCCACTCTTGGACTTCAACTTTTGGGGGGTCTGATCCCCTTTACAATGCATTACAATACATCTGTATTGTAATGCATTGGCTTGTCAGACTTGTCCGGGATTGGGGACATTAGTGTAATAGTACTAGAGTGACATACTGTACATATTACATACATGCATGTCCTACCTTTGCCACATTTTTCTGAAGCCCCGTTTTCATATAGGATATTCTTAGCTGGAAGTGACTGTTTTCTTATACTTGGTGACGTACCGGGTCTCTTGCAGGTGAGCTAAAGCCTCTTCTTCGGGCTGCTCAGGGAGCCCGGTGACGTCACTAGCACTGATGGGCGGGCTTTAGCGCTTCTTTAGCAAGTAAAACGTCTAGGGCAGCACTAAAGCCCAACTATCAGAGCCGGTGATGTCACCGAACACACTGCTGGGCGGCAGCCTCCGCCCGGCAGTGTGTTATTGTAAACAAAAGAGCCTTTGCCCCGCGCAATTTAGCGCAGGGCAAAAGAGAGCTTCGGAGCATGAACTGCTCCGATGCTCCTGTCGGGGGGGCTGCCTGGGTGAAAATGGAGGTTTGTCGGGGTTCAGCTCTGAACCCGGACAACCCCTTTAACAGTCTATATTCTTTATGTAAACAAATTAGAATCTGTAAGGGAGTAGATTCTAACTTATTATCATAAAGACCAAGACAATAAGAGCTTGTGATCTGCGCTAAGTTTGACGACAAAAGGAAGGCAGTGGTAAATCTAAATATATATTTATTAAAATAATAATAATACAGTGCAAATTAATCATATATAAATCGGGGACAATAAAATTCCTTATTGTAAGAATACCCTACAATATATTTTAAATTGCTTTGATATCTGATTTCTCTCAGCCAACAGATGTCTCAGATTAAACTCAAGTAAGATTTATATCATTTTATATATATATATATATATATATATATATATATACAGTCATGTGAAAAAATTAGGACACCCTTTGAAAGCATGTGGTTTTTTGTAACATTTTTAATAAAAGGTTATTTCATCTCCGTTTCAACAATACAGAGAGATTAAAGTAATCCGACTAAACAAAGAAAACTGAAGAAAAGTCTTTTCAAGATCTTCTGTAAATGTCATTCTACAAAAATGCCTATTCTAACTGAGGAAAAAGATAGGACACCCTTGCCCCTAATAGCGAGTGTTACCTCCTTTGGCTGAAATAACTGCAGTGAGACGGTTCTTGTAGCCATCTACCAGTCTTCGACATCGGTCTGAGGAAATTTTACCCCACTCCTCAATGCAGAACTTTTTCAGCTGTGAGATGTTTGAGGGGTTTCTTGCACGTACAGCCCTTTTCAAGTCACCCCACAGCATCTCAATGGGATTCAAATCTTGACTTTGACTTGGCCATTCCAGGACTCTCCATTTCTTCTTTTTCAGCCAATCTTTGGTTGATTTACTAGTATGTTTTGGGTCATTGTCATGTTGCATGGTCCAGTTCCGCTTCAGCTTTAATTTTCTAACTGATGGTCTCACATGTTCTTCAAGCACCTTCTGATACACAGTAGAATTCATCGTGGATTCTATGATGGTGAGCTGACCAGGTCCTGCTGCAGCAAAGCAGCCCCAAACCATGACACTTCCACCTCCATGCTTCACAGTTGGTATGAGGTTCTTTTCTTGGAATGCTGTGTTTGGTTTACGCCAAACATGTCCTCTGCTGTTGTGTCCAAATAATTCAATTTTGGACTCATCTGTCCAAAGAACATTATTCCAGAAGTCCTGGTCTTTGTCAACTTTATCTCTGGCAAATGTCAGTCTGGCCTCGATGTTTCTCTTGGAAAGCAAAGGTTTCCTCCTTGCACACCTCCCATGCAAGTTAAACTTGTACAGTCTCTTTCTGATTGTAGAGGCATGTACTTCTACATCAACAGTAGCCAGAGCCTGCTGTAGTTCTCGAGATGACACTTTAGGGTTTTTGGAGACCTCTTTTAGCATCTTGCGGTCTGCTCTTGGGGTGAACTTGCTGGGGCGACCAGTCCTGGGCATGTTGGCAGTTGTTTTGAAAGCCCTCCACTTGTAGACTATCTTCCGGACAGTGGAATGGCTGATTTCAAAATCTTTTGAGATCTTTTTAAATCCCTTCCCAGACTCATAGGCTGCTACAATCTTTTTTCTGAAGTCCTCTGACAGCTCTTTTGCTCTCACCATGGTGCTCACTCTCACTTCAACAGTCAGGAGCACACCAAACTAAATGTCTGAGGTTTAAATAGGGCAAGCCTCATTCAACATGCAGAGTAACGATCTACTAATTATGTGCACCTGGTGTGATATACCTGTGTGAGATCTGAGCCAATTTAAGAGGGAATACATGTGAGGGTGTCCTATCTTTTTCCTCAGTTAGAATAGGCATTTTTGTAGAATGACATTTACAGAAGATCTTGAAAAGACTTTTCTTCAGTTTTCTTTGTTTAGTTGGATTACTTTAATCTCTCTGTATTGTTGAAACGGAGATGAAATAACCTTTTATTAAAAATGTTACAAAAAACCACATGCTTTCAAAGGGTGTCCTAATTTTTTCACATGACTGTATATACACTCACCTAAAGAATTATTAGGAACACCTGTTCTATTTCTCATTAATGCAATTATCTAGTCAACCAATCACATGGCAGTTGCTTCAATGCATGTAGGGTTGTGGTCCTGGTCAAGACAATCTCCTGAACTCCAAACTGAAGGTCAGAATGGGAAAGAAAGGTGGGCTACAACAGCAGAAGACCCCACCGGGTACCACTTATCTCCACTACAAATAGGAAAAAGAGGCTACAATTTGCACGAGCTCACCATAATTGGACTGCTGAAGACAGGAAAAATGTTGCCTGGTCTGATGAGTCTCGATTTCTGTTGAGACATTCAAATGGTAGAGTCTGAATTTGGCGTAAACAGAATGAGAACATGTATCCATCATGCCTTGTTACCACTGTGCAGGCTGGTGGTGGTGGTGTAATGGTGTGAGGGACGTTTTCTGGGCACACTTTAGGCCCCTTAGTGCCAATTGGCCATCGTTTAAATGCCACGGGCTACCTGAGCATTGTTTCTGACCATGTCCATCCCTTCATGACCACCATGTACCCATCCTCTGATGGCTACTTCCAGCAGGATAATGCACCATGTCACAAAGCTCGAATCATTTCAAATTGGTTTCTTGAACAGGACAATGAGTTCACTGTACTAAAATGGCCCCACAGTCACCAGATCTCAACCCAATAGAGCATCTTTGGGATGTGGTGGAACGGGAGCTTCGTGCCCTGGATGTGCATCCCTCAAATCTCCATCAACTGCAAGATGCTATCCTATCAATATGGGCCAACATTTCTAAAGAATGCTATCAGCACCTTGTGGAATCAATGCCACGTAGAATTAAGGCAGTTCTGAAGGCAAAAGGGGGTCCAACACTGTATTAGTATGGTGTTCCTAATAATTCTTCAGGTGAGTGTATATTTATACAGGGTGGGCCATTTATATGGATATACCTTAATAAAATGGGAATGGTTAATGATATTAACTTCCTGTTTGTGGCACATTAGTATATGTGAGGGGGGAAACTTTTCAAGATGGGTGGTGACCATGGCGGCCATTTTGAAATCGGTCATTTTGAATCCAACTTTAGTTTTTTCAATAGGAAGAGGGTCATGTGACACATCAAACTTATTGGGAATTTCACAAGAAAAACAATGGTGTGATTGGTTTTAACATAACTTTATTCTTTCATGAGTTATTTACAAGTTCCTGACCACTTATAAAATGTGTTCAATGTGCTGCCCATTGTGTTGGATTGTCAATGCAACCCTCTTCTCCTAGTCTTCACACACTGATAGCAACACCGCAGGAGAAATGCTAGCACAGGCTTCCAGTATCCGTAGTTTCAGGTGCTGCACATCTCGTATCTATATGCTGTGAAGATACGAGATGTGCAGCACCTGATCACAATCAGATCGACATACAATTCCCACATATATCACATCATATCATCTATCATGTGACTGGTCTGATGTCATTAATCTATTACAATGTCCATGTCATAAACAGTTTATAGGAAGAACTAAGAGACCCTTTAAGAAAAGGGTAGCCGAACACATTTCTAACATCACAAAAGGCTATGAACAACACTCAGTCTCCAAACACTTTAAGGACCATCACAATCAAGATCCATCAGCACTTACATATGTGGCCTTTGAGAAAATTAGAAGACACTGGAAAGGGGGGGAACCATAGAGCAAACATGTTGAGAATTAAATCTAGGAGAATCTGTCACAACCAGACAGCTGAGAAGCTCTGACAGAGGTCTTTCAGAACCTCCTCCTTGACTTTGTTGTGGTATTCAGTTTCTCATCTCGTTAGCCTCTCTCAGCTGTCATGTGTTGGACTAATTGCTTCCCTTTAAATTCCTCCCCAGAATGCTTTTCAGGGCGGCTTATAATGTCACGGACGGTGTACAGGAAACAAGGCAAAGCAACATGCATAAATGACTTGCTGGATCCAAAAACTAAGGAACCAAGGGGGGACCCCTGCAGAAGACCTGGCACTTTCCCTGGTTGCTCAGCCTATGCAAAGATCCGAATGGTGGAGGTTTGCATATCCACGTACCTTGACTATATAACCCCTGAGCACCCTACGATAGTGAGGGGACACGACCACCGGCTCCCTACACAAGATACGGAGGGAGTCAGGGTCACCTGGGATCCAGCAAACAGAAAGTAACAGATAAATGTTCAACACTTAGCTTTTGTAGCAGACAGGAGAACAAGACCAGCGTGCACACACACACTCCAGGAAGAAATATAAGCCGCCCAGAAAAGCATTCTGGGGAGGAATTTAAAGGGAAGCAATTAGTCCAACACATGACAGCTGAGAGAGGCTAACGAGATGAGAAACTGAATACCACAACAAAGTCAAGGAGGAGGTTCTGAAAGACCTCTGTCAGAGCTTCTCAGCTGTCTGGTTGTGACAGAATCTTCGAATTTGATACTATGATCCCGGTTTCCTATAAAATTGGGGTGGGTGTCCTTTGAGAACGGGACTTTGAGTGTTTGGCTTCTTATCAGCACCTCGCTCTCCTCTCCTTGGAGGGCTCCCATCCCTATTCACTACTATCTACTATTTACTACTCAATCACCTCTCTATTATATGCACATGCATATCTTAAATATGAGTCATAGGAGCAATATAATAGTTGATTTCATTATCTCCCTCATGAATATTTCCTATTATTATCATTATTTGTTCTATATTTTTGGACTAATACACAAAACGCACAGGTAACGCAGCTGCTGTCTATTGAAATTATTATCAAATTTGTATGCAGTATATATAGGGTTGAGCGAACCCGAACTGTAAAGTTCGGGTTCGTACCGAACTTTAGGATTTTTGGACCCCAAACCCGAACATTTCAGTAAAAGTTCGGGTTCGGTGTTTGGTGCTTTCTTGGTGCTTTTTGAAAGGCAAGCGTTTAACTGTCTGACCTTAGAAGCCATCACAGCCATGCCTAATAATGGCATGGCTGTGATTGGCCAGTGGAGCATGTGACCCATTCTCTATATAAGCTGGAGTCACGTAGCGCTGCACGTCACTCTGCTGTGCTTAGTGTAGGGAGAGGATGCTGCTGGTGATTTCAGGGAGAGAATAGGAGAGAATCTTTGCTCAAAACCTGAATCTAACTCAGCGATCTACATACATTGTGTTTTGTGAGTGCAGGGCACAATTTTTTTATCCTGCCCTGAGCCCAGTGACCGAAAAAAATATAACTTTTATAAGTCAGTTAGGTGGGCGGCAGCGGCGGCCATTTTATGCAAGCTCAGTGCACTAGCACTGCATCTGAGCTTTTGGGACATTTTGGGCAATTTACAACATCTGGTGCATTTGCAGGCTTAGTCAGTGTGCAATTTAAGCTAGAAATACAGCCATCATTTTCTGGGGTTTTAAAAACACACTTTTTTTGCCGAAAAACACTATTTTCCAGATCCGCAAGTGTTAAATTCAAGTTTAATATATACAGCTTTCATATTATGTTACCCAAAAAACACTTTTTTGCCAATATACAACATCTGGATTAGTCAGTGTGCAATTTAAGCTAGAAATACAGCCATCATTTTCTGGGTTTTTAAAAACACACTTTTTTGCCAAAAAACATTATTTTCCTGATCTGCAAGTGTTAAATTCAAGTTTAATATATACAGCTTTCATATTCTGTTACAAAAAAAACCAAAACACTTTTTTGGCAATATACAACATCTGAATTAGTCAGTGTGCAATTTAAGCTAGAAATACAGCCATCATTTTCTTGATTTTTAAAAACACATTTGTTTGCCAGATTCCACAGTTTTTCTGGCCTTGCAGCATCAGCACGTGTGAAATTCCAGGGTTATATACTGCTGTCAAATTCAGTTATTAAACAAACACCCGTTTGGGCAAAAAAGAATTAGTTGGCAGCCTTTGCTGCAGATGTCATTGTAAGATACCGTCTTTACATACTGTCTTTCTATTCAGTTATTTGGGCACAATTCTTTGATAGCGTCCTAGTGTGGATCAGGGTGTGTGAAATACACCCTTTAAATACAGGGGTTCTATTCGGGTATTTGAAATACAGCCATTTTGGGCCAACAAATTTAATTGAGGCCTAGTGTGGACCAGGGCATGTGAGATACACCCTGTATATACAGGGGTTATATTCAGATATTTGAAATACCGCCATTTGGTGCACAAATCTTTAATTGAGGCCTAGTGTGGGTCAGGCCGTGTGAGATAAACCCTGTATATACAGGGCTTATATTCTTTTATTAATAAAACACCCTTTTTGGGGCAAAATACACAATATTTTAGGCCTTGCAGCACCTTGATGTTTGAAATTCCAGGGTTATATACTGCTGCCATATTCAGTTATTAAACAAACACCCATTTGTGCAAAAAACTTTTTTTTTTAGCAGCCTTTGCTGCATATGTCATTGTGAGATACACCCTTTATATATTTGGGTTATATTCCTATATTTAAAATACCGCCATTTGGTGCACAAATCTTTAATTGAGGCCTAGCGTGGGTCAGGCCATGTGAGATACACCCTGTATATACAGGGCTTATATTCTTCTATTAATAAAACACCCTTTTTGGGGCAAATTACACAATATTTCAGGCCTTGCAGCACCTTGATGTTTGAAATTCCAGGGTTATATACTGCTGCCATATTCAGTTATTAAACAAACATCCATTTGGGAAAAAAAGGTTTATTTGGCAGCCTTTGCTGCATATGTCATTGTGAGATACACCCTTTATACATATCGGTTATATTCAGATATTTGAAATACTGCCATTTGGTGCACAAATCTTTAATTGAGGCCTAGTCTGGTTCCGGCCATGTGAGATACACCCTTTAAATACAGGGGTTTGATTCAGGTATTTGACAGCCATTTTGGGCAAACAAATCTTTAATTGAGGCCTATTCTGGTTCAGGCCGTGTGAGATGCACCCTTTAAATATAGGGGTTTGATTCAGATATTTAAAATACAGCCATTTTGGGCAAAGAAATTTAATTGAGGCCTAGTGTGGGTCAGGCCGTGTGAGATACACCCTGTATATACAGGGCTTATATTCTTCTATTAATAAAACACCCTTTTTGGGGCAAAATACACAATTTTTCAGGCCTTGCAGCATCAAGATGTTTGAAATTCCAGGGTTATATACTGCTGCCATATTCAGTTATTAAAAAACACCCAGTAATTAAACAAACACCCGTTTGCGCAAAATAAATAAATTTGGCAGCCTTTGCTGCATATGTCATTGTGAGATACACCCTTTATATATTTGGGTTATATTCAGATATTTGAAATACCGTCATTTGGTGCACAAATCTTTATTGAGGCCTAGTGTGGGTCAGGCCGTGTGAGATACACCCTGTATATACAGGGCTTATATTCTTCTATTAATAAAACACCCTTTTGGGGCAAAATACACAATATTTAAGGCATTGCAGCATCTTGACATTTGAAATTCCAGGGTTATATACTGCTGCCATATTCAGTTATTAAACAAACACCCGTTTGGGCAAAAAAAGTTTATTTGGCAGCCTTTGCTGCATATGTCATTGTCAGATACACACTTTATACATTTGGGTTATATTCAGATATTTGAAATACTGCCATTTAATGCACAAATCTTTAATTGAGGCCTAGTCTGGTTCAGGCCATGTGAGATACACCCTTTAAATACAGGGGTTTGATTCAGGCATTTGAAATACAGCCCTTTTGGGCAAACAAATCTTTCATTGAGGCCTAGTCTGGTTCAGGCCGTGTGAGATACACCCTTTAAATACAGGGGTTTGATTCAGGTATTTGAAATACAGCCATTTTGGGCAAACAAATCTTTAATTGAGGCCTAGTCTGGTTCAGGCCGTGTGAGATACATCCTTTACATACTGTCGTTCTATTCTACTATTAACACCCATTTAGGGCAAGATCCTAAATTCGAGAAATATGAGGAGAGCGTCAAAAAAGGGACTTGGCCCAGGTCGTGGTGCTGCTGGTGGAGCTCCTGTTGCAAGGAGAGGACGTAGTCTATCTGTGCCAGCTACACGCACAAGTGAAACCCCTTCCTCAGGTGCGAGTAGGCAACAGAACCTGCAGCGGTATTTGGTCGGGCCTAATGCGGCTCCACGAATGGTGAGGCCTGAACATGTACAGGTGATAGTAGATTGGGTTGCTGACAGTGGATCCAGTTCCTTCACATTGTCTCCCACCCAGTCTCCTGCTGAAAGACCACAGTTGGCACCTGCAGCCGATGTCCATCAGTCTTTCACCTCACCCCCTTGCAAATCAGCCAAGCAGTCTAAGCCCCAAGTCATGCAGCAGTCTCTTCTGCTTTTTGATGACTTTGTGTCACCACCAGATATCTGAGAAGCTCTGACAGACGTTCTTCAGAACCTCCTGCTTGAGGTTCTTTTGTTTTGCTTTCGTTTTGTCATCTCGTTTCCCTCTCTCAGCTGTCATCTAGTTGCACTGATTGCATCCCTTTAAATCCCCTCCCATACTGCATCACTTTGCGGTTTATACAACTTTCTGGAGTGTGTGCATGCTGGATGCTGCAACTGATGCTTCTACAGATAAGTCTGTTCATTTATTTGTGTTTTCCTGTTTGCTTGATCCTAAGTGACCCTGACTCCCTCCGTATTAAGTGTAGGGAGCCAGTGGTCGTGCCCCCTCACTATTATAGGGTGTTCAGGTGTCATACAGTCGAGGCACGAGGGCATGCAATTATCTATCATAGAGATTTTTGCATGGGCTGAGAAGTCAGGGAGAGTGCTAGGGCTTTTACAGGGCTCACCCTTATGTTCCTTAGTTTGGGATCAAGTCAGTCGGATCTTCGTTTGTTGTCTTCTAGTTTTCTGCAACACCACCTGTGACATTATAAACCGCCTAAACCGTCTTAAGCATGGATCCGGGTTTCACTCTTGACTGAACGTATGCAGGGTCTTTCACTGGAGGTAGCAGATCTCCGTAAAACTGTATCTCAGTTTCAGGTGACCGGTTCAGCTTGCGTTCATGGAGTTTGTTCTGAGCCTAAGATCTCGCTTCCGTATACGTTCTCCGGGGGTAGTGAGAATTTTGTTTGTTTTAGAGAGGCTTGCAAACTCCATTTTCGCCTACTTCCCCATTCCTCTGGTGATGAGGAGCAGAGGGTGGGGATCATCATCTCGCTGCTCAGGGATAACGCTCAGTCTTGGGACTTTTCACTACTGGTGGGGGCACGGCCCTCCGATCCGTGGATTAATTTTTTGTAGCCCTGGGTCAGATATATGATGATCTGGATCGTATTGCTCTGGCTGAATCTAGACTGCATCTTTTATGCCAGGGTAAACAGTCCGCAGAGTTATACTGTTCTGAATTTCGGAGATGGGCAGCTGATTCTGGTTGGAATGATGCTGCACTCCGAAGTCAATTTTGCCATGGTCTTTCAGAGGGATTGAAGGATGTATTTGCCTTTCATGAGAGACCTGCCTCCTTGGAGTCTGCCATGTCTCAGGCTGTTCGTATTGACAGGCGTCTTAGAGAGAGGAGAGAGATCACTCCTTCCTGTCATATTCAGTCCAAGGACAGTGGGTCTGTCTCATTCAGTGCACAGAGGTCTCAGTCTCTCTCAATCCCCTTTGAGGAGGAGCCCATGCAACTGGGTTTGCTTGCCTCTAATAATAGAGGATTCAGCTCTCCGAGGAGGGTTTATTTCTGTTGTGGAGGTATAAATTATTTGGCAAATGTTTGCCCCTCTAGAAGATCCAGGGAGAGTTTTGAGGGTAATAAAGAAACAAAAAGAAAGAAATCCTCTAAAAAAAATTCCATCTGTTACCATTGGCAAGGTTGATGCGGAAATTTGCTTGTAGTTCTCGTTTTGTCCTTCCTGCCAGGGTGGCGCTAGAGAGCAAGAACATTGTTTGTGAGATTTTTGTAGACAGTGGAGCAGCTGTCAATCTCATTGATAGTCAATTTGCTGTAACACATGGTTTCCAGGTATGCACTTTTGGAAAGGACATACCTGTTTTTGCTATTGATTCCGCTCCACTTTCTCAAAAATCGTTAAAGGGCATAGTTCACAATATCCGTTTGACTGTAAGTGATGCTCATGTTGAGGATGTCTCATGTTTCGTCAGAGAGATTTTTTCTCCGGATTTCAAGACCTATAGGGACCACCTACGTCAGGTCTTGCTCATTCTGCGGGAGAATAAATTGTATGCTAAACTGGAAAAATGTGTGTTTGCGGTTCCTGAAATTCAATTTCTGGGGTTTCTCCTCTCCGCTTCTGGTTTTCGCATGGACCCCGAGAAGGTCCGCGCTGTGCTTCATTGGGAGCTTCCTGAGAATCAAAAGGCGCTGATGCGCTTTTTGGGTTTTGCCAATTATTACAGGAAGTTCATTTTGAATTATTCCTCTGTTGTTAAGCCACTCACTGATATGACTAGAAAGGGGGTAGATTTTTCCTCCTGGTCGGTAGAGGCGCGTAAAGGCCTTTTCTAGTATCAAGGAGAGTTTTGCTTCCGCTCCCATCTTGGTACAACCTGATGTCTCTCTGCCCTTCATTGTTGAGGTGGACGCTTCTGAGGTGGGTGTGGGTGCGGTCTTGTCTCAGGGTCCCTCTCCTGCCAAATGGCGTCCGTGTGCCTTTTTCTCGAAGAAACTCTCCTCCGCAGAGAGAAATTATGATGTGGGAGATAGGGAGTTGTTGGCCATCAAGTTAGCTTTTGAGGAATGGCGCCATTGGCTAGAGGGAGCCAGACACCCTATTACCGTGTTTACTGACCATAAGAATCTGGCCTACTTGGAGTCAGCCAAGCGTCTGTACCCGAGACAGGCCAGATGGTCTTTGTTCTTTTCAAGGTTTAATTTTGTTGTCACGTTCCGCCCTGGGGTTAAGAATGTGAAGGTGGATGCCCTGTCACGTTGTTTTCCGGGAGGTGACATGGCCAGTGCCGATAACGCTGTTCTCAGCGTTACTATCCCACTTCTATGCCTCCTTGAAAAAACGCTTCTGGCGATGATGGAAGAGGATGTGGCACAGGAGGAGGAAGAGGGATCATTTTGTAGGGTTTCCGGCCAGTCATTCCCAAGTGGCTCCGAGGGTGGGTTCCTGCACCCACAAATGCCAGGTACACAATTGTCCAGCCAGGGTACAGTTCTGGAGGATGAGGAGGTGGAGGATGAGGAGGAGGAGATAGAGATGGAGGAGGAGGAACCATGTTCACAGCAGGGTGGCACCCAGACCAGCTCATGGCCATCACTGGTGCGTGGCTGGGGGGTACAGAGGACACAGACGATACACCTCCCACAGAGGACAGCTTTTCGTTGCCTCTGGGCAGCCTGGCACACATGAGCGATTACATGCTGCAGTGTCTCCGCAACGACCGCCGAGTTGCCCACATTCTAACTTGTGCTGATTACTGGGTGGCCACGCTGCAGGATCCCTGTTACAAGGACAACGTACCGTCCTTAATTCCGTCACTGATCGTAAGATGCGCGAGTACAAGCGCACGCTGGTAGACGCGCTGCTGGTGGCATTCCCACCTGACAGCGGGGGGCACAGTGGAAGCACAAGGCGAAGGCAGAGGACGAGGAAGAGGTCGCCAACGCAGCTGGGGCACCGCCAGCACCTCAGAAGGCAGGGTTATCATGGCCGAAATGTGGAAAAGCTTTGTCAGCACGCCACAACAACCTGCACCACCAGCTGATATGGAGCGTGTTAGCAGGAGGCAGCATTTCACCAACATGGTGGAGCAGTATGTGTGCACACGCCTACACGTAATGAATGACGGATCTGCCCCCTTCAACTTCTGGGTCTACAAACTGGGCACATAGCCTGAGCTTGCCCTTTACGCCTTGGAGGTGCTGGCCTGCCCTGCAGCCAGTGTATTATCTGAACGTGTGTTTAGCACGGCAGGGGGCGTCATCACAGACAAGCGCAGCCGCCTGTCCACAGCCAATGTGGACAAGCTCACGTTCATTAAAATGAACCAGGCATGGATCCCTCAGGACTTGTCCGTACCTTGTGCAGAATATGTATACCGGCACTAAGCAGCCATTGTTATACTGCAGCGCAATTGCTCATTCTTGTATTTTGGATATTTCACACTCTTTTGGAGTGTACCCTAATTTTAAAAAATAAAATTAAAACCAAAAACCTGTGTTGGCTACCTCGTCTTCCTCCACCGCCGCTTCCAGCTACACCGCTACGTACACCGCCTCCTCAAACTCCTACTCCATATGGAACTCCACCTCATAAATCAAAATTTAAATTTTTATTTGTACGTATTTTATTTTATGTCATTTCACTACTTTGTCAGTTACATTTCCGCGTGAAATTCACCAATTTCTGTGTGTATAATACCACTGTTATACCTAGTAGACCGGTAAAAAAATAAAAATAAATTGTCAGTTACATTTTCTGGTGAAATGAGCCAATTTATGGGTGTATAGTACCACTGCTATACCTGGTAGACAGGTTAACAAAATTAAAAAATAAATTGTCATTTACATTTTTGGGTGAAATTCACCAATTTTTGGGTGTGATGTACCACTGCTATACCTAGTAAAGCGGTAAAAAATAAATAAATAAATTGTCATTTACATTTTCTGTTGTAATTCACCAATTTTGGGGTGTGAAGTACCACTGCTATACCTAGTAGACAGGTTAAACAATAATAAAATTCTGTTACATTTTCTGGTGAAATTGACCAATTTTTGGGTGTGATGTACCACTGCTATACCTAGTAGGCAGGTGAAAAATAAATGAAAAATTTGTCAGTTACATTTTCAGTTAAAATTCAAAAAATTTTGGGTGTGAAGTGCAACTGCTATACCTAGCAGACCGGTAAAAAAAACTAAAAAAATTGTCAGTTACATTTTCTGTTGAAATTAAACAATTTTTGGGTGTGAAGTACCACTGCTATACCTACTAGACTGGTAAAAAAAAAATTAAAAAAAGATTGCCAGTTACATTTTCTGGTGAAATTCAGCAATTTTTTGGTGTGATGTACCACTGCTATACCTAGTAGACCGGTAAAAAAAATAAAAAAATTATTGTCAGTTACATTTTCAGTTGAAATTTAACAATTTTTGGGTGTGAAGTACCACTGCTATACCTATTAGACTGGTAAAAAAAAATAATAACATTTGTCAGTTACATTTTAGGGTCAAATTCACCAATTTTGGGGTGTAATATACCCCTCCTCTACCTAGTTGACAGCTTAATAAATTTCAATAATTTTTATTTTACATTTTCAGGTGACAATAAACATTTTCTTTCCGTCATAGACCCCTGCTCTACCAAGTAGACAGGTTAATTAATTTCTGTAATTTTTCTGTTACATTCTTGGGTTGACATTATACAATTTTAGATGTGAATAAACCCCTGCTCTGCATAGGTGACAGGGAATAACATTTCTGAAATGCTTCTTTAATTGATGCGCGCCACCTCCTTTGATTCAAAGCTTAAACTTAAACAAGTTGTACCACATTTAAGCTTCAATACTTTGTCCCACATTTCCGCTATACTCTTTTGGCCAACATTTGCGCCTCAATAGCTTTTCCCACATTTCTTCTCGATCCCAATTATTTTTTATAAATTTATCTCCCTTAAATTTGGTCTCTTTTTCTCACGCTCCCTCTCCGGCGTGGAACCCTGATTCGCCAATAACCGTGATCAACATGGTAGGCTCAGAAAAGAACATCGAAAGTTGATAGAGAAGATATCCAAATGGATGGTGGACGTCACTGGGACACCTCTACATAGGTGACAGGAACTTAAATTTAAAAAAATCGTCAATTACATTGTCAGGTGACATTTTTCAAATTTTGCCGGATAGAAACCCCTGCTCTGCATAGGTGACAGGGAATAACATTTTATATATTATTCAGTAATTAATGCGCGCCACAATCTTTCATTTAATGCTTAAACTTTAAAAAGTTGTCCCACTTTTATGCTTTAATAATTTCTCCCATATTTCAACTCTATAATTTTAAATTTGAAAAAATGAATCCTCCCTTGAATGTGGTCTCTCTTTCTCACGCCCCCTCTCTGGCCTGGAACCCTGAATCCCCGCCACCCGTGATCACCATGGTAGGCGCAGAAAAGAACATCGAAAGTTGATAGAGCAGATATCAAATTGGATGGTGAACATCACGGGGACGTGCGACATTGTGGGGCAGTATGTATGCACACACCTACACGTACTGACTGACGGGTCTGCCCCCTGCAACTTCTGGGTCTCCAAATTGGACACATGGCTTGCCCTTTACCCCTTGGAGGTGCTGGCCTGCCCTGCAGCCGGTGTACTGTCTGAACGTGTGTAGAGCACGACTGGAGGGTAATATTTCCCAATGTTTTGTGGTGGACCCTAATTTTAAAAAATAAAAATAAATTTTAAACCAAAAAGCAGTGTAGGCTACCTCCTCCTCCTCCACCGCCACTTCCACCTACACCGCCACATCCACCGCCTCCTCAACCTCCTACTCCATATGGACCTCGTCCTCCTAGAGCAAGATTATTATTTTTTATTTTTACATATTTTATGTTATTTGAAGTCATTTCCCTATCCACATTTGTTTGCAGAGCACTTGCCATGCTCTTAACCACATTTTTAAGCCATTTGCAGCCGTCTAGCTCTTTCCATGACATTTTTAGAGCCATTTTAGTGCTCAAAAGTTCGGGTCCCAAACTCGAACTTTTTTCTCAAGTTCGGCCGAACCTGTCAAACCCGAACATCCAGGTGTCTGCTCAACTCTAATTATATACACAAATATCTATATATCTTATCATATATATATTCAGATATCTATCGAGGACCATGGTTATATTTTTATAAATATATTTATATTTTTATATTTTTATATGTTTTTATATACAGTATATATATATATACTTTTTTTTTTACATTTTTTTACTCTTTTTATTCTTTTTCATTTATATTTATCTATACCTCCACTTTATATGTTCCTATTCCGATATATATACTTGAAATATGAGCGTTCATATCAAGTGATTTGAATAGGAATGCTCGGTCCACAAACTAGACAAAATCCGGTCCAATGTTTCATTATATCCATTACGGACCAATAACCCACTGAGGAAGGAGCACGTATGCTCCGAAACACGTTTGGGGGACTACGATAGCCAGCACGCCATATATGATGAACAGAGACTGAAAGTTATATCTATGCAGCATATCAGCCAAACAGTGATCTGAAAAATTCAAAAAGTACTTCTCCCCCACCTTTTGCTTAATCAACTAGAGGGAAAGCTGAACCCCTACACAAGCCCGGCGCAACCCTGAACAATCCACCACGTAGGACGCCGAGGGCAGCGGGACTCGCGATTAAGCAGCACCGCCAACAGGACAGCGGGACTCGCGATCAAGCCGGACCGCTAACAGGAGAAAGAACATCACGGAGGGGAGTAAGTGTGAGATTGTGGATAAACTCTGCCTGTATAATGTTCATGTTTAATTTGTATTGGAACTGTCATTGCAGAGCATGATTGTATTCTACTGTGTGGCGCCTGAAGTAACAGAGACTAGCCTAGGCCTTATCGTAGTTAGATAGTTAGGGTTACATGTTTTGCTAGGCCTTACTGTACTGGACTGCGGTGCAGTATTTGACTTGCAGGTTCTGCTGCGTCTGCCACCAGCTAGGTGTGTCCTCTTTAGCGGCACAGCAAGACTTGCAGGCTCTGCTGTGTGCGCCATCAGATAGGCCTGTCCCTCGGACAGGGACGGTGACTGTGGGCCTGGGGTATAATTTATATTGTTGTGTGTTCACTATTGTTAAAGTAAAGTTTCTGTTCTTGCATATAAAGCTGGTGTCAGTGTCGCTTTTCTTGTCTGTGACTTCGCTGTATCCTGGGGAGCCCACCCCGGTACATGGCTTACAACTTGGCGTAGTCGGCAGGATACAGTGACCGTTATGGACGGGAATGCGGCCGGAGATCGTCCCCCGGCGCCATTGGTGCCGGATCAGGACCCAGCCCAGGGTGCACAGGCGCAAGTCCAGCTTGCCCCCAACAATATGGCTAACCCAGTAGGATACATCCCTGTAGGGGCACTGCTGCATCATCTTGCCAAAGTATGACGGTAGAAACATGACATTGCAGGACTGGACTGAAAGGGTGCGAAGTGCGGTTAAAATGTGTAACCTGACCCCCGAACTGCGGGCCGAGGTTGCGTTGGGAGCCCTAGAGGGTGACGTCAGGCGGACAGTGATGGTAAGGCCTGACTCCGAGAGAGATACCCTAGAGAAGATATTCTCCCTGCTAGAGAGAGCCCAAGAGGGCGGGCTAAAATGGTACAGTTACGGAGTCACTTCTTTAACCGACCCCAGCGGGAGGGCGAGACCCTGATGCAATATTCCAATGCTCTACAGGAGACGCTGAATGAGATACAACGATGAGACCCTTAGGCCATGGGCGCCTTCCGGGAGGTGGATCGGCTTCTACGAGATCAGTTCATAGTGGGGCTCTCCAACAAATTCTTACAAGATAAATTACAAGAGATGACCCGAACAATGGCCGATATAACATTCTACAGTGTCTACTTAGCCGCCGTAGAGAGAGAGGAAGAGCCCATACCTGCGGCAGCAAGAGTGGTGAATAGCACGCATGTTACAAGGGACCGGCCGGGGTCTGAAGAATCGGAGTCCTTAAAGGATGTGGTCCAGGCCCTGCGGGCTGAATTGAAAGAGCTTCGGCTGGAAGTGTCTCAGATGAAGGCAGAACCATCCCGGCGTCCGGAAATGGTCCCCACACCTCGTGCCACTCCACCCAGAACAACCCTGGTGAGGGAGCCGGTCAGAAGAGGGCCCCTCTGTTGGGCTTGCCGAAAGTACGGCCATATGGCCAGAGAGTGCCCAGAACAGGTAGCGTCTGAGCCAACGTTAAACTTACGACCACTGCAGTAGCTGGAAGTTAAGCCCTCTGCGTGAAGAACGTGACTTGTATGCCAGCAGCCCCGTATTAGAAGCCGAGTTGGAAGGCCGAAAGGTCTGCTGCCTAGTTGATACAGGGTCAGAGTGTACCCTAATGCCTCTGGAGTTCTTCGAGAGGCACTTCGGGCATATGATGGAGCCCGAAGACGGTAGCGTCATCAGGCTGACGGCTGCCGATAATAGAGAGATGGATGTCCGAGGGATAGTCTGGATGCGGGTCCGACTGTTTGGGCAAGACATCGGCAAGAAAGGGGTCGTGCTGGTGGACCATTCGTCCTGGAAAGGAATGGACGTAACCCTGGGCATGAATATACTGAGAGACCTAGACCATCAACTCTATGCCAAGGAAGGGCCAAAGTACTGCAACGGGCCACAGCACACCGGCCTACCCAGAAGGTCTTACAACAGATGGTGAGGAGCTGTAGCCTTCCAAAGAGTAACCTGTCCGGTAGGGCCATTGGAGATGTGAGGGTGCTCCGGAGGACCCCGCTGAAGATCCCACCTCGACAAGAGCGAATATTGATGCTGCCAGTGGGGGCTGGACGACGATTGAATGGACTGGAGGTCCTAATCGAACCCGCTTATCAAGAAGAAACGCAGATTCGCCCAATGGTAGCCCGGGCCCTCGCCATTGTGAAGGACGGATATGTGCCTATACGCTGCTGTAATGTTGAGGACTGCGAGTTAACCGTCCCTGCAAACACCCTGCTGGCCAAAGTTTATGTGTCCGAAGGGGGTATCGCTCGACGAAGGGGCTTCACGCTGCAGCCGGATAGGAGATCAGCCTGGACCTATGCTGTGGAGATCCATTCAAGGGAAACCCCGACAGCTGAGTGGAACGGTCGAGTGATCATGGCCCGTATGGGGGTGGACTGCAGAACCCTGACCTCGGGGGAACAAAAGCTGCTGGAAGACACGCTCTGGGAATTTCAGGAGGCCTTCTCAAGACATGATGAGGACTTTGGGTGTGCTACTGCTATCGAACATGAAATGCTGCGCCGATCAGGGAACGTTACTGGCAGATCCCACCTAAGATGTATCAGGAGGTGAAAGATATGGTGGCCAGCATGTTGGAGAACCGGGTGATCCAGGAGAGTCAAAGTCCTTGGGCTGTTCCGGTAGTCTTGGTGCGGAAGAAAGACGAGAGTCTCCGGTTCTGCGTGGATTATCCGAAACTGAATGCTCAGACTGTCTGGGATGCCTACCCCCTTCCGCGGATTGAGGAGTCATTGAGGAGTCATTATCAGCCCTAAGCCAAGCAAAGTTCTTCTCAACTCTTGACCTGGCTAGTGGGTACTGGCAGGTGCCGGTGGCCAAGAAGGACAAAGCCAAGACGGCCCTCATTCTATCTATGGGACTCTACGAGTTCAACCGGATGCACTTCGGCCTCTCCAATGCTCCGGGGACATTCCAGCGATTGATGGAACACTGTCTGGGGGACCTCAAGTTCGAATCAGTATTGATATACCTGGATGACATAGTAGTGTTCGGGGCTTCCTTTGAAGATCACCTCCAGAAGCTGCGACAAGTCTTGGGACGGCTACGAGACCATGGGCTCAAGATCAAGCCAAAAAAATGCCAGCTGTTCCGACAGCAGATAGAGTACTTAGGACATGTGGTCACCCAGGAGGGGGTAAAACTGGCCCCCAGCAAGGTGGAGGCCATTCAGAAGTGGCCCCGGCCAAGTACGCTACGGGAGGTACGGGCGTTCGTGGGACTGGCCGGCTACTACAGGAGGGTTATACCCAAATTCGCTCATCTGGTGGGCCCATTAAATGAGTTGTTAAGAGGCACGGCTGGGGGCCCGAAGAAATGCCCTGTCGACTGGGGGCCCCGGCAACAAGAGGCCTTTGAAGCGGTGAAAGAGGCGCTGACCAATGCCCCGATCCTGGCTTATGCGCGGTTTGATACCCCATTCCTGCTGTACACTGATGGAAGCCTACATGGTCTGGGGGCCATATTGTCCCAAGTCCAGGATGGACGGGAGAGAGTCATCGCCTATGGGAGTCTCTAAGAGAGTCAGAACGCAACCCTGATAACTATAGCTCCTTTAAACTGGAACTACTGGCACTGGTGTGGGCCATGACCGAAAGGTTTGCAGAATACCTGACTGGTGGAGAAGTGACCGTGATGACGGACAACAACCCGTTGGCACACCTGGAGAATGCCAAGCTCGGTGCACTCCAGCAAAGATGGTTGGCCCGCCTCTCTAAGTACCAATACCACATCAAGTTCCGGTCCGGTAGGGAGAACAGCAACGCCGATGCACTCTCTCGAGTTCCAGTAGGACAGTCGACTCAGAGAGCCGATGAGGAGTTAGAGGATACTGAAACTCCTGACCTTGGTTGCTTACCTCTGTTCCCGGATGTGGCACATTCAAGTGGGGTGGCGTCTGAAATGACGCTAGTGCTGGGGACAACGTTGACTGATTGGGAGAGAGTCCAGGATAGTTGCCGGGATTTGTGGAAAGTTAAAGAGTGGGTTCGGAGCAAGACCTGGCCTCGGCCAGAAGAACGAGCCCTCCTGACCCCAGAGGGTCAGAAGTTGTTAAGGCAGTGGGACAAGCTGACAATTACCCAGGGCCTCCTGTGCCGGATCATATACTTACAGTCAGAGCTGCAGGACCGGCAACAGATTGTCATTCCCATGTCGTTGGGACCGGAAGCCGCCAGGGAAGCTCCCGAAAAGGGAGCTCATTTTGGGAGCGACAAAATGTTCAAGTGGCTCCAACGGCTGGTATACTGTCCAGATCTGGCTGACATGGTGGCCGCGGCATGTCTCAAGTGTCGATCCTGTGGGTTGAGTAAGAGTACTGAACAGCGGGCACCTGTGCAGACCATCCGCACCTCAGCGCCCCTAGAACTTCTGATGATCGATTATGTACAGATTGGGTACTCTACCTCGGGACACTCGTACTGTCTAGTCATGACAGATCACTTTAGCAAGTATGCAGTGGCTGTGCCCACCAGAGACCAAACCGCAGAGTCGGCCGCTGAAGCTGTCTGTAAACACTTTATACAGGTGTTCGGGTGTCCACAGAGGATACATTCTGACCAGGGAGCATGCTTTCAGGGTACTCTAATGAATGAACTGTACCAACTGTATGGGATTGAACGCTCCCTCACCACTCCGTATCACCCACAAGGAAACGGGGCATGCGAACGCTTCAAACGCACCTTGCTTTAGATGCTGCGGACTCTGGAAGACAGTCAAAAAGCCCAGTAGCCCGCGTACCTACCTGAGTTGATGTGGGCCTATAACAACAGAGTACACAGTACCACCGGATACTCTCCACATATGCTCATGTTTGGACGAGCTGGACGGGAAATTGAAGATCTCCACATGCCCAACCCGATGGAGCCCCCACGAGAAGTACAACCGCATGGGTGCAGGAGCACCGCCGCCGGCTGAGAGCGGTCCACAAGGTTGTGGGGGAGCGCCTGGGACAGGTGATACACCCTAACCCAAGACCAGTGCAGAAAGATGGGTATATCCCGGGTGATCGGGTGATGGTCAAAGCCAAACGGCCGTCTGGGAAGTTGGATGGACGGTGGGAGGCAGTGCCATACACGGTGAAGAGAAGAGTAGACCCCGCTATTCCGGTCTATGAGGTAGAGCCAGTAGAGACAGGGGGACCCTAACGGAACTTACACCGTAATATGTTGAGACGTTGCAATTTTGATGAGCCGGTGTGCGTGGAGGGGGTGCCTCCTCACGCTCCGAGTATGGAGGAAAGTCCCTCAGATGAGGAAGAGGAGGAATGGTGGGTTGTCCCTGCCCAGGTGTCCACCGAGGTTCCGGCTGTGACAGGTTTGCCACCCAGGTGCAATGCTGAGCAGTCAACAGCTCCTCTCTTGTCAAATATGCCTGATGTCCCCAGTACTTCTGAAACCTTCAATCTGAGAAGGTCAGCGAGGCCCAATGCTGGTGTGCCTCCACAGCGCTATGCTCAGGAAGAGTTTGTATGGTGAGAGTTGCCAAGGACGACAACTTCGAGTGGGGTGGCATGTGAGATTGTGGATAAACTCTGCCTGTATAATGTTCATGTTTAATTTGTATTGGAACTGTCATTTGGCATTCCGGGCACTAGAGGCCACTGTTTTTCAGCACAGTCACCACACTCTGGGATCTGCATATGTAAAGCAGATGATGACTCATGCTTCCTGCTTCTGAAAACCAGGAAGTGCTGATCTGACATTGTGGAAGCACTGCTCTTTGAGAGACTGAATACAATTCCATCCTGGCTTGCGGAAGTCCGGGAGTGAATGGACGCGCAGAGGAAGGAGATTAGCTGTTGTCCCCTTACTGGATCCGGCTCTTTGAAAGAGAGATTGTTCCAGGAAGACAGTGTACAGAGTGTGGGCAGAAGTTTTATTATCAAGCAAGGCCGCATGGTTGCTGAGAGGATAGTGGCCATCCCGGGCAAGCGGCATCCTCGAACCCCGAACGGACGCAGGTCAGTACACCTGGTTACAGGGCTCCAGATGGCGACCAAAACGGTCGCCAATGCGCCTTAAAATTTTCAGATGGCGACAAGACGTTTTAGTCTTGTCGCCATTTGCAACTGTACCGCCGCGATCCTGCGCAGCCCAAGTTCTCTTCAGTAGCACAGTCAGTGGAGAAGGAAGGAGTCCCTCCCTCTCCACTGTGAAGCGGCCGCCACTACCGCCAATGGGGAGATAGCAGGGAGGAGGAGGGGAGGAGCTGTCGCCACTGCGCCACCAATTAATGTAAAACATAAGTATAGGCAGCGGTATCACAGACCCGGCACCCGGCCTCAATAGCAGGGCATGACGCGGCAATTAACCCCTCAGGTGCCACATCGCATGCCCTGTTATTGAGGCCGGGTCTGTGATACCGCTGCAGACAATTGTATACAGGAGTTAAAGAGGACCTTTCGTGGGTCCAAAGAATATGAACTTAGTAGTAGGCTGCATAGAGCGGCGCCCAGGGATCTAAGTGCACTTACTATTTGTCCTGGGCGCCGCTCCGTTCGCCCGCTGTGGCCCCGGGTATTTTCAACATTCAGAGCAAGGAGGAGGAGACGCCAGTGTCTCTCCGTCTCCATGACAGCAGCGCTGACCAATCACAGCGCAGCGCTCAGAGCCAGAAGATGTCCCTGGATGTGAGAGCTATGTGGTTTTCTCCTTAATGTAGTGCTGGCTCACTACTGTGACCTGCTTCTCATCTTCTCAAAGTCCTTTTTTTTAAAAAATTATATGCATTTTAAATTTGGCGACTAAAAAATGTAATTTGGCTCCTACATTTTTTAGTTTAGGAGCCAATGGCTCCTGGTCATTTTTTTTGTCTGGAGCACTGGGTTACTGATTGTATTCTACTGTGTGGCGCCTGAAGTAACAGAGACTAGCCTAGGCCTTATCGTAGTTAGATAGTTAGGGTTACATGTTTTGCTAGGCCTTACTGTACTGGACTGCGGCGCAGTATTTGACTTGCAGGCTCTGCTGCGTCCGCCACCGGGTAGGTGTGTCCTCTTTACCGGCACAGCAAGACTTGCAGGCTCTGCTGTGTGCGCCATCAGATAGGCCTGTCCCTCGGACAGGGACGGTGACTGTGGGCCTGGGGTATAATTTAGTCGGTGTATACTTATATTGTTGTGTGTTCACTATTGTTAAAGTAAAGTTTCTGTTCTTGCATATAAAGCTGGTGTCAGTTTTCGCTTTTCTTGTCTGTGACTTCGCTGTATCCTGGGGAGCCCACCCCGGTACACGGCTTACATAAGCATCTACAGATCAGCGAGTGGTAATGTATAAAACATAGTATTACAACATGTCATCACTTCTAGCCATATGTGCCAATACTGTGGGCTAATACTGGATGTCAGATTCTGTGATTATATGACCGCGGTTTATATACTAAAGGAGTGACTTTAACTGAGGATCGAACACAGGATAAAGCCGACAGCTCACTGAGCAATATAAATTTCCAAGAACTAAATATTTATTAAGTTAATTTATATACAGTGACTGCGCTCTTGAGGAGGATTGAATATAGACATTTCTTCATATATTCATACATTTTACATTTTACATTTTTTCTATCTTTTGCACCTGTACTTTTATTAGAAATATATTTATTTATTTACATTCTCTTTATCGGGGCCAATTTTAGAGAATTGATTGATTTGTGTTACACCCATCGAATCATTATTACTAATGTGAACTGCTGCCAACTAGAGACGGCTATGTTTATTGCTATGTTCACTGCCACCTTTTTGAATTAATATAAGAGGTGCAGAGATTGCTGTTAACACCAGTTCCATTACCGTCTATTAGTATTACCAACACTGTGGTTCTAGATATGCTATTCTTCATAATACTCCACGTAGGAGTCTATACTAGTATTATTTATTGTGGGATAGAATTAATTTTATTTTATAATTGATAAAAAAAAAAATGTAATGTTTCTTTTTATGTAATTTGGTGTACTAATAAATTATTGAGATATTTTTAATCCTTGCGACACCAGATACTAGTGTGCCATCCATCTTTTCTATTTTTTCAGTGTAATTCAGTAGATTCCTGGTATGACAGGGACACACAGCGTCATAAATCATCGTAAATCTGTGCGATCCTTGTTCTATTTGTTTGCGGTGCGGACGGATCAAGGACCCATTCAAGTTAAATGGGTCTCGATCCATCCCGGGCGCCACACGGACGTTGCCCGTGCATTGGGGACCACAGATTGCGGTCCCGAATGCACGGAACAGATGCACAACGTTTGTGTGCACGAGGACTTATAGTGTTAGTAGTGTATGCAGAATTGTACGTGTCTCTGCATGCTGCGCAACAGTCATTCAATCGAGACTCGCCGTTTTGTGTTGGCAGATGCTGTATATGTGCTCTACCTATAGAGACTCAACACAGATGATATTATTTATTTTATTTAACCATTTTTACAAAACAAAAAAAGGAGATTTTCTGGGCGACACAATGTAAACTTTAATTTAACAATTAAGAAATTATCTACATGAAACTTCACAGATATAAGAGATCAGTTGGCTTAAGAGCTCCGGACATTCACATTAGATAAAATACATTTACCACACATTGTACAGGGAACAAAGAAATGTAAACAGCAAGACATCGTAAGTCTCAAGCATAAAGAATCAAAGAGCTGTGCAGATCAGTCAGACACTTTCACAGAGGATACTCATCTCCTACAAGATACAATGTATTCAGATAAATGCAGATAATTGTAAAGGTTAATATAAAAAAATTGTCATATACATTACATTATTTATCCCTTACTGATCCTGAGTTACATCCTGTATTATACTCCGGAGCTGCACTCACTATTCTGCTGGTGCAGTCACTGTGTACATACATTACATTACTGATCCTGAGTTACATCCTGTATTATACTCCGGAGCTGCACTCACTATTCTGCTGGTGCAGTCACTGTGTACATACATTACATTATTTATCCTTTACTGATCCTGAGTTACATCCTGTATTATACTCCGGAGCTGCACTCACTATTCTGCTGGTGCAGTCACTGTGTACATACATTATTTATCCTTTACTGATCCTGAGTTACATTCTGTATTATACTCCGGAGCTGCACTCACTATTCTGCTGGTGAAGTCACTGTGTACATACATTACTTATCCTGTACTGATCCTGAGTTACACCCTGTATTATACTCCAGAGCTGCACTCACTATTCTGCTGGTGAAGTCACTGTGTACATACATTACTAATCCTATACTGATCCTGAGTTACATCCTGTATTATACTCCGGAGCTGCACTCACTATTCTGCTGGTGCAGTCACTGTGTACATACATTACATTACTTATCCTGTACTGATCCTGAGTTACATCCTGAATTATACTCCAGAGCTGCACTCACTATACTGCTGGTGCAGTCACTGTGTACATACATTACATTACTTATCCTGTACTGATCCTGAGTTACATCCTGTATTATACTCCAGAGCTGCACTCACTATTCTGCTGGTGGAGTCACTGTGTACATACATTACTTATCCTGTACTGATCCTGAGTTTTACAGCAAGACACGGAGGCTCATATTGCTTTCTCCTTCTTTACTTTCCACCAATAGCAGCAAAGAAGAAATTTACA
The DNA here is from genome assembly GCF_014858855.1 of Bufo gargarizans. NCBI lineage: Eukaryota > Metazoa > Chordata > Amphibia > Anura > Bufonidae > Bufo > Bufo gargarizans. The sequence continues at coordinate 523,802,684 of NC_058083.1, read as the reverse complement.
TAATCATAACAACAAAGGATCCTCCCCTCTCAGATCCTATATCAATCGGCTCCTCTTCAGTAACTTCCTCTTTCTTTGCTGCTCCACCAGCTAAGTACATCTGCATTTTCTCTTGTCATGTTGCTATATTGCTGTGTTTCTTGTAGGATTGTTTGTCTGCGCTGCTTTCATCTAGGGTGACTAACCCTTATGTGCAGCGCTTCCTGGTGGGTTATTTCCCCACTGTTTTTTATCCCCCTTTAGGTTCTGTATTTGCCTTCAGTTATCACTGTCCCCATTTTGGCCTGTGTTTCATTTTCATCCCCTTGCCACACTCCGTTTCTGCGCAGCGTTCCCCTTCAGTTTTCACTGTCCCCATTTTGGCCTGTTTTTCATTTTTTATCCCCTTACCACACTCCGTTTCTGCGCAGCGTTTCCCCTTTTACCGACCGCTTGTCTCTACATTGGGAGGCGGGGCCTCCCTCCCCGTCTTCCTCGCTTCACTCTGCCCGCGATTCGGGCCTTGCTCCCCTGCCGGCCGCGAGATCTCGCGAGATCTCGGCGGCCATCTTGGATGACGCGATTGTCCCGCGAGATCTCGGCGGCCATTTTGTTTTCTTGGTCGCGATTTCTTGTGGGCAGTTCATACCCAGTGCTCCCTGCTTGCTGCTCCTGCCGCCCTCGTTCTTCTAGCTGCGCCCCCCCCTGTATTGTGGTACCTTGCGCTGTGCGTTACTAGGCTAGTCATTGCTTGGTTACGTCCCCCTTACTTGCGGCCAGTTAATTTCAGGTCTGATTACCTCATCATGTCCCACCCTGCCCAGTCTCCCACTAATGCCCCCCCCTCTTCTCCTGAGGATCATAGGGCACCTGGGGAGGGTGCACAGGCACAGGATTTTCTGCGCTCTGTGTCTGATGCTGTCATGGCTGCCATGGCTCCATGACCACTATACTGTCCCAGAGCATTACCTAGGCGCTATCTGCGCAGCCTACAAGAGTAGCTCTGCAGGATACCCAGAACACACCGCAGCCTACCTGTATTGAGCCTCCTGTTTCACAGGAGATCTTGACTGGTGCGCATCCTGCCACCCAAGGTAACGTGCATAGTTCACGTGAAAGGGCCTCATCACGCCAGGCAGAACGGGCGCGAACATGGAAGTGCGCTAGAGCACAATCCCCTAATGTGTCTGACTCAGACAGAGCATCGGACGAGGAGGCTTTTGCGGATGTGGATTATGTGTCAGAGGAGGATATTTCTCCCCCATTTGAGGGCCCCTCAGTTACCGCTCCTGCGGCCTCCTCTGCCAAGGACGTTGCGTCCTCCTCCGCCATGTGTCGGTCAGACATTCTGCTGGACTCAGCGGGTGAACCTATGTTCAACCCCGACACTTTGCATCACCCTAGATCGGCGGAGTGGCTTCCCACTGATCAGGTGGGTAGCTATTTGGAGCACTGGGTGCGTCGCCCCCTGAGCCGTGAATCACAGAACAAACTTAGGGCCAAGTGCCCCAGCCCACTAGTCCCCAATAAGGTGTATGACACCCCTGTGGTGGACCCCAAGATGTCTCAGTTTTTGGCCAAAACTGGTTGGAACCCTTAAAAGGGCCTGGACTCAGCCCTGCACAGCTGCCAGGATAACGTGCTGGATATCTTCGGCCCGCTGGCCGAGATTTTCGAACTAGCTGAGGTAGCTAGGACTGAGGGCTCCCCTATTGCCCTGAAGAGTTGCGGGGTTGGACCCAAAGGGCGATCTGCATCTCCGGGAATGCCAACACCACTTTGGCAATCAAAGGCGTAAGGCCATTTTGTTTAAAATTGATCCCAAGTTGTCAAAGTTGGCGCTCACAGAAGCGGGTAAGGACGCCCAGGGTCTCCTGTTCGGCGATTCCTTTATTAAGATATGGGGCAATTTGTTGGCACCTTCACCGTGCTAGACAAGGCCCAATAATCCATGCGCAGGGTATTTCAGGGACGGGTCTCTAATCGGGCCGGCAGTAGCAGGGGCTACCTGTCCGGCCATGCAGACTTTCAGGCCCGTGGCGCAGGTAGAGTTTCCTTTGGTCAGCGACCTCCCTTCCAGGATCGATGCGACCCATCTCCTTTCTTCTCGTCCAGAGGAGGCCAGTGGCGATCTCGTTCCTTCAGAGGCGACCCGACCTCTCGCAGACCCTTCGGTAAGTTCTCCTCTGATTGGGGATTCTATGGCCCCTTGTGTAGGGGGCAGACTCCAACTTGTTTCTCATGTTTGGAGCCTCATCACATCAGACCCATGGGTGCTGACCACAGTCAGTTTTTTTGTATAGAGCTCACGGGGTCCCGTGCATGCTTCCCCTCCCCCCCCCCCGCCCATACCAATGTCGCGCCTGGATTGCGCACTAGTAGATTCGGAGCCCTGTATACGGTGGTGCACTACCGTCATTTCAAAATGGAGGGGATTCTCCTCCTTCGAGATCTTTTGACACCAGGAGATTGGATGGTAAAGCTGGATCTAAAAGATGCTTACCTGTCTCCCGTTCGGGTTGTCTTCAGCTCCTTGGTGCTTCACCGAACTGCTGCGTCCGGTCGTGTCATGGTTGAGGAGTCGGGGTGTTCCCCTCATCATTTACCTGGACGACATCCTCCTGATGCACGAATCCAGGGCGGGTCTTCTGGAACATCTGCAGTGGACGGCGGACCTACTGACGGACCTCGGTTTCCTCCTCAACGCGGAAAAATCATGCCTCATCCCATCGCAGAGGATGGAGTTTCTGGGCTTTAGGGTGGATTCGATCTCGGAATCCCTCAGCCTTCCAATGACGGAGTTACGTGCGATCCGCAAGGAGTTGAGACATGCTCGTCTTGTCCCTCACCTTTCATTACGTCACCTGGCCCGCATCATTGGGCTCCTAGCATCTTCAATTCAGGCCGTGTTTCCAGCGCCGTTGCACTACCGTGCTCTCTAGAGGCTGAAGATTGCGCATCTTCGGATCGGTGCCTCCTTTGCGGACGTGGTGGTCTTGGACTCGGAAGCCCGGGAGGAGTTGCGTTGGTGGATCGCCAATCTGTGTGGAATGGCAGGGCGAACTTCGGCTTCCTTCCGGAGTTGACCTTCGAGTCGGATGCGAGCCTCCAGGGATGGGGGTCTCATTGCAACGGAGTCTCCACGGGAGGATCTTTGTCGGCGGAGGAGTCTCTCCTCCACATCAACGCCTTGGAGCTCCTGGCCGGTTCCTTCGCGGTCAGGAGTTTCTCCAGTGGGATCGCCAATACATGCATCAGGCTGCGGATGGACATCGTCTCGGCAGTCCGTTACGTCATCCGGTTGGGAGGTACCCACTCGGCAACCTTGGCGCGGTTAGCCAAGGAGTTTTGGTCGTCTTGCCTCTCCAGGGACATCATGGTGCAGGCGGAATACCTGCCGGGTCTGAGCAACGTCCGCGTGGATTGGAACTCTCGCTACCTGTCGGATGGCAGCGATTGGCAGTTGGATCCGGAGGTGTTCTCGGCAATTTCGGACATGTGGGGCCTGATGACCATCGATCTCTTTGTTTCTCGGCTCAACCGGCAACTCACCCGGTTTTACAGTTGGCGTCCGGATCCGGAAGCAGTGGCGGTGGACGCGTTCCTCCAAGACTGGTCGTCTTCCCGCCTTTACGCTTTTTCCCCGTTCGCAATGGTCCCGCGGACTCTCCTTCGGGTTCGTCGCCATCGGGCGGATTTGGTACTGGTAGTCCCGTTCTGGGGGTCTCAAGACTGGTATCCTACGTTGATGGGGATCCTAGTGGAGGTACCTGTTTTTCTCCCGTCTCTCGTGGACCTCCTTCGCAACCCTCAGGATCTTCTCCTGCTCGGCGTTTCCCTTTGGCTGTTGGCGTGCCGGATCTCAGGACACCTGGAGCTGTCGATGGCATTTCGGAGGCGACTCGACAGTTACTGGACGACGCATGGGCTCCCGGCACCAGAAAGTCTTATCGGGCAGCCGGGAGAAATTGGGCTAGCTGGGGCTTGGAACGGGACTTGGATCCCGTTTCTGCACCTGTTGCTCACCTTTTGCAGTTCCTCACCTCCCTTTTTTGAGGCAGGTAAGGCGTACCGGACCATCAACCTCTTCAGGTCGGCTATTTCCTCTACTCATCAGGGTTATAAAGGCGTCCTTGCGGGTCAACATCCTTCGGTTTCTCGCCTTTTGAGGGGTTCTCGGTTGGTGCGCCCTCCTCGGCCTCGTTTTTCGACTACCTGGGACGTCTCTCTGGTGTTTCCTTTTTGTCCTCTTGGCCGGAGAATTCGGCTCTCTCTGTGAGACAGTTGTCCGCTAAATTGTTGGCGTTGTTTTGTCTTATTTCTTGCAGACGGGTCTCGGATGCTCGGGCCCTCGACTTTGGCGCACGTTCTTTTACCCCGGAAAGGCGTCACTTTCAACATTTCGCGTCGCACCAAGACTTACATCAATTCTGTCTCCTATCCCAGTTTTCCTTCTGCTCTGATTTTGTGTCCTGTGGCTTGTCTGAGAGAATATGCGTCCAGGACTAGAGCCCATCGTTCTTCGATTGGAGGACGTTTTGCGGTTGGCTGATTGGTCTCATGTTACCGCGTTTAGGAAATTTTATTTTCGTCCCCCGTCTCATTTGTTTTCTTCTATTATAGATCGGCTTTGAACTTGCAATATGAGCCTCCGTGTCTTGCTGTAAAACTTAATGATTTTCCTATTCATGACGTAAAGTCATAGTTTTATTAAAGACACGGAGGCGAGTATTGCCCGCCCTGTTCCCGCCCTTGGGTCTCCTCACGGTTTTTTATTGCAGTGGATTTTTTCCTTGTTTTTCTGATGATGGTCGTTTTTTGTTAATATTGTTATTGTTATGGTTGTACCTTTTAGTGTTACTGTTATCAGATCTTTTATGCTCTTATTATTTATATTATTATTATAATGCTTGTTATTATTATCGTATATTGTTGATCTGTCATTTTATCCCTGTCATGTATGTTTGAGTACTGGGATTTCCGGATGTGACGGGTCTTGACGTGTATGTTTCACCTGGGCCTGTGGTCTGTTTCTCTTTTTCAGGTTGAAGGTCGATTCGGAATTCGGTGCCGTTTTTCTGGCTGAGTTGCCACGGGGTCTATGGCTCTACGTCGTTCTGAGTTTACAGACGTTAGCCAGGGTGGCTCGATTTTGCGGTTTGGTGGACCTGATTGGTGGTCGTTCCTCGGGTCCAGTTCCGGTTCCAGTTTCAGTTACGGTGTTATGGATGGTGTCGGATACAAAGAAAGAGGAAGTTACTGAAGAGGAGCCGATTGATATAGGATCTGAGAGGGGAGGATCCTTTGTTGTTATGATTATGTAAATTTCTTCTTTGCTGCTATTGGTGGAAAGTAAAGAAGGAGAAAGCAATACTCGCCTCCGTGTCTTTAATAAAACTATGACTTTACGTCATGGAATAGGAAAATCATTAAGTTACATCCTGTATTATACTCCAGAGCTGCACTCACTATTTTGCTGGTGAAGTCACTGTGTACATACATTACTAATCCTGTACTGATCCTGAGTTACATCCTGTATTATACTCCAGAGCTGCACTCACTATTCTGCTGGTGGAGTCACTGTGTACATACATTACATTATTTATCCTTTACTGATCCTGAGTTACATCCTGTATTATACCCCAGAGCTGCACTCACTATTTTGCTGGTGCAGTCACTGTGTACATACATTACTTATCCTGTACTGATCCTGAGTTACATCTTGTATTATACTCCAGAGCTGCATTCACTATTCTGCTGGTGGAGTCACTGTGTACATACATTACATTACTTATCCTGTACTGATCTTGAGTTACATCCTGTATTATACTCCAGAGCTGCACTCACTATTCTGCTGGTGGAGTCACTGTGTACATGCATTACTTGTCCTGTACTGATCCTGAGTTACATCCTGTATTATACTCCAGAGCTACACTCACTATTCTGCTGGTAGGGTCACTGTGTACATACATTACTTATCCTGTACTGATCCTGAGTTACATCCTGTATTATTCTCCAGAGCTGCACTCACTATTCTGCTGGTGGAGTCACTGTGTACATACATTACATTACTTATCCTGTACTGATCCTGATTTACATCCTGTATTATACCCCAGAGCTGCACTCACTATTCTGCTGGTGCAGTCACTGTGTACATACATTACATTACTTATCCTGTACTGATCCTGAGTTTCATCCTGTATTATACCCCAGAGCTGCACTCACTATTCTGCTGGTGCAGTCACTGTGTACATACATTACATTACTTATCCTGTACTGATCCTGAGTTACATCCTGTATTATACTCCAGAGCTGCACTCACTATTCTGCTGGTGCAGTCACTGTGTACATACATTACTTATCCTGTACTGATCCTGAGTTACATCCTGTATTATACTCCAGAGCTGAGATCACTCTTTTGCACTGTTCAGAGTTTTGTACCCGCACCCTTCCTGTTTATGGTGATCTGTACAGTGACTTACCTGCCTCCTTGGTCAGCTGGACATAATAATCTGCATCCACTGCAAAGAAAACACACAATCCGCACAGTCATTTAATAATTATGCAGGAAGTAGGATCAGCGTAGATCATACACAACGTGAACGATCTTCTAATTTAGTAGAAGTGAAATCATAACTCCCATCAGGCAACAGCAGCACAGCCGCAGGTTAGAGATGGCTGATCTACGTTATATGAGCGCCTGCTCTGAAGGAGATTACAGCAGGTATGTTAGATTTTGCTGACAGTCTCAGACACCCAGTAGAAACTGTGAGGATGGGTTTTCTTTGGGTTTTCTGAAAATAGACTACAATAAAACTACTTCAATGGCGCTCTGTGTGTCCACTAAAGTGTGGCAGCGGAACCGCAATATCTGCTGCACGAGAAGAGGCCCTAAATGTATGATGGTAGCGATACCGCGCTCTAGGACTAGGTTAGATTTACTGCTATAAAGCAAAACAGGGTTAAAGTCAGGGATCGCTGGTTCGCTGGTGCCGAAGTCCGGGATGTAAGCCTGTTTGCAATCCGCTTTAGATGGCACGCAGCCTCGCGCCCCGGCCGGTGGTGCGGTGCTGCAGCAGATAGGAGTTTAGCAATTTTTGCGCTCAGTAGGAGCAGCGAGTGACGTCACTTCCGTGGTCGCCAATGACCACAGGCGCCAAAGAAATCTGGCCCAACGCGTTTCGAACAGACGCTGTTCTTCCTCGGGGAGTGTTACGTAGCTACTAACGCTGTCTCTATTGATGCGCTCACTGCCTTACTATTGATAGTTAACTCCTTCTGTGCCTGTATTACACAGACCTACCAATATGGCCATCATTCAAAAGCAAACAGCTCTATTTCAGCGTTCAGACCATTCGGCATTAATGTATCTATATTAAATATCCATTTTGCCTCCGCTCTGGACATTTCTTTAATAAAATCGCCACCTTCTTTTATTCCTCTTTATTATCTCTACTCCTCCTTTTTTTAATGGCGGGACAGTGGATGGCCCTCTCGTTTCCTCTCTATATTATATATATATGTTCCCCTGTCCTCTTTTTCAGGGGTCTCTTGGTGCGGCCGACATACACCTTTTTGCAGGGTCACGTTATTGTATATATCACACCCCTGCTGTTGCAGGTTATAAAATCTTTTATAGTTTGCTTGTATGACTCCTCAGTATTCATTATCTTTTTATCATAATATTTTTTACAGCCTTTACATGTGCTACATGGATAGAAGCCGCCCCCTCCTTCTGCTTTTTTAATGGGATTTTTCTTATTTACATTTATTCCTGTACAAATATATTACCTATATTTTGTGCCTACCCCCCTAAATGTGGTAGTATTGTGTGGTACGCTGTCATGTGGCACTCACCTCCTCTGCGCTCAGGTATACTCCCGCTCCATCCTTTGTTAAGTTCTTGAAGACTTCTGGAAATGGATGATGATAACCGGGGTGTTATTTCTGTCACAGCATGTACAGTGCCTCCATATCCTGCCTCATACACACACGTCTTCACTTGCCATCAGCCATGCTCAGTGCCTCCATAACATATCTAGCAGTATCGGGCAACACGTTGATGTCCACAGATATTGTCAGTGACTGCTTAACACTGCCCTATATACAGTAGTTAGTACCCACATAACACTGCCCTCCATACCTGGGGCATCCATAACATTACCAGCCATATATATGTGCCCCCATAACATTGCCCGTTATAGTCAGTGTCTCCAAAATATATTTCTCAGCCATAGTCAGTGCTTCCATAACAATGCAAGACGTAGCCGGGGCCTTCATAATATTGCCTGAGATAGTCAGTGCCTCCATAATACAGTCAGCCACAGTCAGTGCCTCCATAATACAGTCAGCCACAGTCAGTGCCTCCATAATACGGTCAGCCACGGTCAGTATCTCCATAATACGGTCAGCCATGGTCAGTGCCTCCATAATACGGTCAGCCATGGTCAGTATCTACATAATACGATCAGCTACAGTCAGTGCCTCCATAATACGGTCAGCCGTGGACAGTGCCTCCATAATACGGTCAGCCGTGGTCAGTATCTCCATAATACGATCAGCTACAGTCAGTGCCTCCATAATACGGTCAGCCGTGGACAGTGCCTCCATAATACGGTCAGCCGCGGTCAGTGCCTCCATAATACGGTCAGCCGTGGTCAGTATCTCCATAATATGGTCAGCCGTGGTCAGTATCTCCATAATACGGTCAGCCGTGGTCAGGGTACCAGGTAGGTTGATGTACTGCTCCAAATTAGTAGAAAATTATCTTAACGTGCACGGAGAAATCAAACTCAGACACACTCCCGGTAGGAGGTGACTAAAAGTGGTGCATTTTTATTGGTTACTGGGAAGAAATATCAAGCATTCAATGGGTTAGGCCTCATGCACACGACCGTTGTTGGGTCCCGTGTCCGTTGTTCCTTTTTCCATCATTTTCTGCGGACCCATTGACTTTCAACGGCTAATGCACCGTTTGTCATCCGCGTCCGTGATCCGTGTTTCCAGTCCGTGAAAAAAATATGATCTGTCCTATTTCTTTCACGGACAACGGTTCGCGGACCCATTCAAGTCAATGGGTCCGTGAAAAAACACAGAGGCACACAAGATTGTCATCCGCGTCCGTTTTTTTCCTATCATTTGCATGCCAAACTTGACTTAGACTTTCCCTCATGTCTGGTGATCCTCCAAAAATAAAGGAAGACACACGGATCACGGAACAACGGAACCCCTTTTTGCGGACCGCAAAAAAATACTGTTGTGTGCATGAGGCCTTAATCTTACACTTCTTTTTCATCAGGCTGACTTAAGAAATCATCTAACAGCACAGCTCTGCAGCCCCCTCACTGACATGTACCTAGGGCTTTGGAATGCGCTCCGTCCCCCCTCCCGTCTTCAAGATAGTAGGGAAAGCTGTGCGCGCCTGGTGATACATCCAGGAAGCAGGACTTTCTCTACTAAGCGGTGTCTGAGCAGTGTGACGCAAGTGTATAAAACAAGCAAGTATCCATACTGTTTTAATAGTCCATAACACCAGTACCTCCATAATACGGTCTGCCATAGTCAGAACCTCCATAACAATGCAAGACATAGTCAGTGCCTCCATAATACGATCAGCCATAGTCAGTGCCTCCATAACAATGCATGACATAATGTGGGCTTTCGCAATATTGCCTGAGATAGTCAGTACCTCCATAATATGGTCAGTACCTCCATAATATGGTCAGTACCTCCATAATACGATTAGCCATAGTCTGCACCTCCATAACAATGCAAGACATAGTCAGTACCTCCATAATACGGTCAGCCATAGTCAGTGCCTCCATAACAATGCAAGACATAGTCTGGGCTTTCACAATATTGCCTGAGATAGTCAGTACCTCCATAATATGCTCAGCCATGGCCAGTACCTCCATAATACAGTCTGCCATAGTCTGAACCTTTATAACAATGCAAGACATAGTCAGTACCTCTATAATACAGTCAGCCATAGTCAGTGCCTCCACAACAATGTCAGAAATAGTCAGTACATTTATAATGTTGTCTGATATAGTCAGTGCTTTCTTATCATTGTCTGTCATAGTCAGTAAGTACACAAAAATGTCAGACATCGTCATGGTGTTCATAATATTATCAACCATTGTCTGTGCACACATAAAATGTCCAGCCATAGTCAGTGCCTCCATAATACTGTCAGTCATAGTCAGTGCCTCCATAATACTGTCAGTCATAGTCAGTGCCTCATAATACTGTCAGTTAGTCAGTGCCTCCATAATACTGTCAGCCATAGTCAGTGCCTCCATAATACTGTCAGCCATAGTCAGTGCCTCCATAATACTGTCAGTCATAGTCAGTGCCTCCATAATACTGTCACGCATAGTCAGTGCTTCCATAATACTGTCAGTCATAGTCAGTGCCTCCATAATACTGTCAGTCATAGTCAGTGCCTTATAATACTGTCAGTCATAGTCAGTGCCTCCATAATACTGTCAGTCATAGTCAGTGCCTCCATAATACTGTCAGTCATAGTCAGTGCCTCATAATACTGTCAGTCATAGTCAGTGCCTCCATAATACTGTCAGTCATAGTCAGTGCCTCATAATACTGTCAGTCATAGTCAGTGCCTCCATAATACTGTCAGTCATAGTCAGTGCCTCATAATACTGTCAGTCATAGTCAGTGCCTCCATAATACTGTCAGTCATAGTCAGTGCCTCCAAAATACTGTCAGTCATAGTCAGTGCCTCCATAATAATGTCAGCCATAGTCAGTGTCTCCATAATACTGTCAGCCATAGTTAGTGCCTCCATAATACTGTCAATCATAGTCAGTGCCTCATAATACTGTGAGTCATAGTCAGTGCCTCCATAATACTGTCAGCCTTAGTCAGTGTCTCATAATACTGTGAGTCATAGTCAGTGCCTCCATAATACTGTCAGTCATAGTCAGTGCCTCCATAATACTGTCAGCCATAGTCAGTGCCTCCATAATACTGTCAGTCATAGTCAGTGCCCCCATAATACTGTCAGTCATAGTCAGTGCCTCATAATACTGTCAGTCATAGTCAGTGCCTCCATAATACTGTCAGTCATAGTCAGTGCCTCATAATACTGTCAGTCATAGTCAGTGCCTCCATAATACTGTCAGTCATAGTCAGTGCCTCCAAAATACTGTCAGTCATAGTCAGTGCCTCCATAATAATGTCAGCCATAGTCAGTGTCTCCATAATACTGTCAGCCATAGTTAGTGCCTCCATAATACTGTGAGTCATAGTCAGTGCCTCCATAATACTGTCAGCCTTAGTCAGTGTCTCATAATACTGTGAGTCATAGTCAGTGCCTCCATAATACTGTCAGCCACAGTCAGTGCCTCCATAATACTGTCAGCCATAGTCAGTGCCTCCATAATACTGTCAGCCATAGTCAGTGCCTCCATAATACTGTCAGCCATAGTCAGTGCCTCCATAATATTGTCAGCCATAGTCAGTGCCTCCATAATACTGTCAGCCATAGTCAGTGCCTCCATAATACTGTCAGTCATAGTCAGTGCCTCCATAATACTGTCAGCCACAGTCAGTGCCTCCATAATACTGTCAGCCATAGTCAGTGCCTCCATAATACTGTCAGCCATAGTCAGTGCCTCCATAATACTGTCAGCCATAGTCAGTGCCTCTATAATACTGTCAGCCATAGTCAGTGCCTCTATAATACTGTCAGCCATAGTCAGTGCCTCCATAATACTGTCAGCCCTAGTCACTGCCTCCATAATACTGTCAGCCATAGTCAGTGCCTCCATAATACTGTCAGCCATAGTCAGTGCCTATTCTGATTTGTCAGTCAGTGAAGGGTAATACAGGCTGGAGCTGGGACATGACACCGGTGCAGCGCTGCATGTGATATGAATGGATCTTCATGGACTGAATTTACTTTCTTGCTGTAACTTTACAGCTATTGATGCCCATTAATAAGTTTCATGTCAGTGTGCAGTAATGTGACCGTGATGTGCGGCAGAAGCAGCGATGACCCAGGGGCTAATCTACACCCTACTAATTTCAGCTGTGTGATTCCTTAATAATAGGTTAGGATCGCTGCCACGCTGGCTGCTCCCAGGGTTCAAGCCACAGACAACAATGGGCTATGGTTCATTCATGAGTTTCACCCATAGACTAAGACTTATAGTGGCCTAAACCCCAGGTAGGTGACCATAGTACTTCCTGTAGTACACGAGAGAGGCATTCATAGGCTATCCATGCAGCCCATACTAATACTTCACTACAAATCCCCAAAAATACCAAATATTGATCCCCACATTTATACCACTTACTTGTCACAGTCTCCAGTCGGATCATACAGCAGACAAAGTCCGCAAAGCTCAGCTTCTGTGCGTAGTTTGCGTATCTCAGGAGCATGATGTTCAGTACCGCGTCACTAACCAGCAGACCTGCCAAAGAAGTCCAAAATAGTTTTACATCCCTCTCAAAGCATCCTGGTGACCACAGCTAAAGCAAGCTCCCCGAAGAGGTCCCTGCAAACAGCTCCTCATACCTCAGCTACTTAGACCCCTGTGGCCATACTATGGAACGAGAGCTATGTGGGGGCTAACTGTATGTGTTGTACCCCAGACCTGGGCTCATCTGAAAATGTTTTATTATGTATTATGTAGGCAATGGTTGACAGGAGCAGGGCTAACCACCATCTTCCTCCCCTCTTGGTAGGAGTGGGCTGGTCCTACTTCCTGCCAGGAGGAGGAGTTTGAGTCCAGACAGAGTGGAGGTAGAAAGCCAGAGCTCCTACCCCAAGGGACCTTAACCAGTTCTCCTTTTAAATCCTCACTCCAGGGAGATTATCCGAATCAAGAAGCCTACTTTGTAAAAAGCAGAGTGATCAGCAACATTCAGCTCCACAGACCCTGCTGCCAGTGAGGGAAAATAGGTGAGACACCCATCACCTAGAACATTCTAATATCAAGCCTCTATCACCCAGTGAACACCTATATCCACAAGTGCCTGTAAGTGCCATTTAATTGCCACTTATCCAGCCACCATACCTCCGCATCTGGTGCCAGGATCTGCACTTTGTACTTCATACTGCTGGATGTGGCACAAGTTATATTCTGCACTAAGTAAAAAGAGACTTTTATACGTTTTTTCAAATCTCATTTCCACAGCATTAATCCCCAGGGAGCGACAGTCTAAGGGAGTACACCATAAAACAACACCTCGTCACTACCACCCCCATTCTCTGCACCAACTCCTCAGGGGGCTCTCTGCACATTCACATCTGAATGGTCAAGCTTTGGGTTAGTAAAGCACTGCCCGTGTCATAATCATGATCCAAACCCTACAGACTTGAACAAATCACAAAAGAACCTCCAGGAACTCTCATGTCAAGATCTGTCCCCTCGTGAATGACAACTAATGTCCTTACACAGCGATCACCCCTCAATGAACCCTGAAACTTCAATATCATTAAACTCAAAGTCCGCGATTAGCCGTGGCCGATACATCAGCGTTACCAGACGTTCTTCTAGAAGTGGAAGTAATAAGCCTTGTCTGTTCACTGGAACAATGTATCCATCCTTATTTTCCAGCTTAAAGATCTGGGACTGCGGTGATTTACTGACTGGTGAGAGACATGAAGGTCGTGCTGCTCTAATGTCATTCACATTGATGGGTTTAACCCTTTGATTCTTACTGTGATCCCAGTCTTAACGAAGTAACGTAATGCATAATGTAATGTTCTGCAGCTTTCTTACAGAGCTTGTAGCCATTCATCACCATTTGTAACACCTCTGCTTTCAGTCAGTAACCTTCAGTCTTTATGTGCAAAAGCTGAAACCCTGTACAGATCTAGTACATCTCACAGCTGAGGGTTTGGTACAATTAAATCCTGTGTGGTCTAAATAAAAATAATAAAAAAAATATATAGAACCACAGTCGTCACTACTCAGCGCAATACGGTACCACTGGAATCCAACATGCAGTGATACCGGTGGTGCTCTGCTACATAAGCGATCCAGACCACATAAATGAACGAGTCACCGAATGTTCACAACTAGCAGCTTTATTGTCGGTTAAAACACAGCAGATGAAGAAATGCAGAAATGTAAGGCAACAGCCATATCGCGCTAGATAGCGCTTGGTCAAGCCCAAAGCTCGAAACGGCTGTTTTGAAAAGATGTGTTTTTAATGGACGTTTGAAGGTTGGAGAAGTTGTGGATTGACCTAGTATTCCGGGGCAGAGTATTCCAGAGAGTAGGTGCAGCTCGAGAAAAGTCTTGAAGACGGGAGTGAGAGGTACGAATTATGGAGGTTATTAATCTTAGGTCTCTAACAGAACGGAGAGCACGAGTAGGGTGGTAGATGGAGATGAGGGAGGAGATGTATGGAGGTGCAGCACTGTGGAGAGCACGAGTAGGGTGGTAGATGGAGATGAGGGAGGAGATGTATGGAGGTGCAGCACTGTGGAGAGCACGAGTAGGGTGGTAGATGGAGATGAGGGAGGAGATGTATGGAGGTGCAGCACTGTGGAGAGCACGAGTAGGGTGGTAGATGGAGATGAGGGAGGAGATGTATGGAGGCGCAGCACTGTGGAGAGCAGGAGTAGGGTGGTAGATGGAGATGAGGGAGGAGATGTATGGAGGCGCAGCGCTGTGGAGAGCACAAGTAGGGTGGTAGATGGAGATGAGGGAGGAGATGTATGGAGGCGCAGCACTGTGGAGAGCACAAGTAGGGTGGTAGATGGAGATGAGGGAGGAGATGTATGGAGGCGCAGCGCTGTGGAGAGCACAAGTAGGGTGGTAGATGGAGATGAGGGAGGAGATGTATGGAGGCGCAGCACTGTGGAGAGCACGAGTAGGGTGGTAGATGGAGATGAGGGAGGAGATGTATGGAGGTGCAGCACTGTGGAGAGCACAAGTAGGGTGGTAGATTGAGATGAGGGAGGAGATGTATGGAGGCGCAGCACTGTGGAGAGCTTTGTGGGTGAGGGTGAGAAGTTTGAACTGTATTCTGTGGTGGAGGGCAACCAGTGAAGTGACTGGCACAGACTAGTAGCAGTTGGATGGATAGGCGAGCCTGGCTGCAGCATTTAGAACAGACTGAAGGGGGGAGAGTTTAGTGAGAGGGAGACCGGTTAGTAATGCGTTGCAGTAGTCAAGACGAGAATGAATTAAGGCAACAACAACAGTTTTTGTGGTTTCCACCGTAAGAAAAGGGTGGATTCTGGTGATATTCTTGAGGAGCAGACGACAAGAGCGTGTAAGAGAATAAATATGGGGAACAAAGGAAAGAGCAGAGTCAAATGTGGCCCCAAGACAGTGGGCATGTTGCACAGGAGTTATGATAGTGCTGCAGACCGAAATTGAAATATCAAGTTTAGGTGAGTTAGTAGATGGGGGGGAAAGACAAGAAGTTCAGTTTTTGAGAAGTTCAGTTTTAGATACAGAGAGGACAAGATGTTAGAGACAGCTGCCAGACAATTACTGGTGTTTTGGAGTAAAGCAGGGGGGATGTCAGGGGATGAAGTGTATAGTTGGGTGTCGTCAGCATAGAGATGATATTGAAAGCCAAATCTACTGATAGTCTGTCTGATGGGGTCTGTATAGAGGGAGAAGAGTAGAGGACCTAGTACTGAGCCCTGAGGAACGCCGACATCAAGAGGAACAGGAGAAGAACAAGAGCCAGCAAATGATACACTAAAGGAGCGGATATATAGAAAGAGAACCAAGAGAGAGCATGGTGAGGAGGAGTTTATGGTCTATGGTATCAAATGCTGCAGAGAGATCCAGCAGAATCAGTAGAGAATAGTCACCATTTCTTTTTGCTGTCAGGAGATCGTTAGACACTTTAGTAAGGGCAGTTTCTGTCGAGTGAAAAGGGCGAAAGGCAGATTGTAAGGGGTCAAGAAGAGAGTTTTCAGAGAGATAGACAAGACATTCAAGGAGTTTAGAGATGAAGGGGAGGTTAGAAACAGGTTGGTAGTTAGCAGCACAGGTCGGGTCAAGAGATGGTTTCTTTAGTAGTGGGGTTATAATAGTAATTTAAAGAGGAGGGAAAGATACCAGAGGAGATAGAGAGGTTAAAAATTGTAGTTAGGTGAATGATGACAGCCGGGGAGAGGGACTGGAGGAGGTGTGATGGAATAGAATCATTGCTACAGGTTGTGGGTCGAGAAGAAGAGAGAAGCCTGGAGACTTCTTCCTCTGTTATAGGGTCAAAAGAGGAGAGAGAGCATGTGGAGGATTGGGAGGGAGGAGGATTGAAATGATATGAGGATTGGGAGATTATTTCCTGCTAGAAACTGCCAGAAAGAATTTTACCTGCTTCTTGAACGGCTCTTGCCAAGGCAAATCCATCAAGGTATCCCGTCTGGTTCACATCAATGGAGCGAAATAGATCCTGAAACCATAACAAAAAGATGTTAGTGAAAATATTGGAACTTAGCAGATCAGAATTGACAGAATATTAGTCAAAGTAACTAGACTGATAAGGCTACTTTCACACTTGCGGCAGGACGGATCCGGCAGGCTGGTCTCCCTGGCTCCGTCCTTCCGCTATATCGCCATATCGCTGCTCTCCCTGTCGGATCCGTCCTTCCGCAGTTTCGCTGTATCGCCGGACCGCCGCTCCGTCCCTATTGACTATAATGGGGACAGGGGCGGCGCAGTACGGCAGTGCACGGCAAAAGGCCGCCGGACTAAAAGTCCTGCATGTCCGACTTTTTAGTCCGGCGGTCTCTGACCGCGAACTGCCGTACTGCGCCGGAGCGCCGTCCTCGTCCCCATTATAGTTAATGAGGACAGAGCGGCGGTCCGGCGATACGGCAAAACAGCGGAAGGACGTTACGACAGGGAGACCAGTCTGCCAGATCCGTCCTGCCGCAAGTGTGAAAGTACCCTAACTGAAGATAAAAACATAAAAGTATTAAAATACAATAATGTTTATAATATAATATAATAATGTTTATTTACTACAATACTCTCTCAAATGTACAAAAATATAACTACTATAATACTGCTCCTATGTACAAGAATATAACTACTATAATACTGCTCCTATGTACAAGAATATAACTACTATAATACTGCTCCTATGTACAAGAATATAACTACTATAATACTGCTCCTATGTACAAGAATATAACTACTATAATACTGCTCCTGTGTACAAGAATATAACTACTATAATAATGCTTATATGTACAAGAATATAACTACTATAATACTGCTCCTATGTACAAGAATATAACTACTATAATACTGCCTCCTATGTACAAGAATATAACTACTATAATACTGCCTCCTATGTACAAGAATATAACTACTATAATACTGCTCCTATGTACAAGAATATAACTACTATAATACTGCTCCTATGTACAAGAATATAACTACTTTAATACTGCGTCCTATGTACTAGAATATAACTACTATAATACTGCCTCCTATGTACAAGAATATAACTACTATAATACTGCTCCTATGTACAAGAATGTAACTACTATAATACTGCTCCTATGTACAAGAATATAACTACTATAATACTGCTCCTATGTACAAGAATATAACTACTATAATACTGCCTCCTATGTACAAGAATATAACTACTATAATACTGCTCCTATGTACAAGAATATAACTACTATAATACTGCCTCCTATGTACAAGAATATAACTACTATAATACTGCCTCCTATGTACAAGAATATAACTACTATAATACTGCTCCTATGTACAAGAATATAACTACTATAATACTGCTCCTATGTACAAGAATATAACTACTATAATACTGCGTCCTATGTACTAGAATATAACTACTATAATACTGCCTCCTATGTACAAGAATATAACTACTATAATACTGCTCCTATGTACAAGAATATAACTACTATAATACTGCCTCCTATGTACAAGAATATAACTACTATAATACTGCTCCTATGTACAAGAATGTAACTACTATAATACTGTTCCTATGTACAAGAATATAACTACTATAATACTGCTCCTATGTACAAGAATATAACTACTATAATACTGCCCCTATGTACAAGAATATAACTACTATAATACTGCTCCTATGTACAAGAATATAACTACTATAATACTGCTCCTATGTACAGGAATATAACTACTATAATACTGCCATCTATGTACAAGAATATAACTACTATAATACTGCTCCTATGTACAAGAATATAACTACTATAATAATGCCTCCTATGTACAAGAATATAACTACTATAATACTGCCTCCTGTGTACAAGAATATAACTACTATAATACTGCTCCTATGTACAAGAATATAACTACAACAATACTGCCTCCTATGTACAAGAATATAACTACTATAATACTGCTCCTATGTACAAGAATATAACTACTATAATACTGCTCCTATGTACAAGAATATAACTACTATAATACTGCTCCTATGTACAAGAATATAACTTCTATAATACTGCCTCCTATGTATAAGAATAAAACTACTATAATTCCCCTGAGACTACTAGTATGATGGGAGTATTAGACATGATATGAAAGCACAATGAAATTCCAGCACTCACGATTTTGGTAGCTAAAATCTTCGTCTTTTATTCAGGCAGTAGACATATAAACAGGACATCCACCCACAAGTGCAGCAACCTTGACGCGTTTCGAACAGTAGTTCTTAGTCGTAACAATGAGCAGTGTCTCCTCTGGCACCTTTATACCAGTCTGGACTAAAAAATGTAATTGCTTTCCCCCTCACCTGAGGGGTGGGGGAGTGTAGGAGGCAGGGAACATTTTAACCTCTTGTTTTCCAGGTGAGGCACTGCTCATGTGTTTCACAATAGAAAATTCATGCATCTATACAAAGTCACTGATTATTACAAAAATTTGTATTGAAAAATAACCATTAAATAAAAACAGTGAACATATTAAAATTGTCAAAGAATGTCAATTGTCAGGATAGCATCAGAACACCATATTGATTATATATAGCCAACTTATTTGTATGGATCCACATATATTAGTGCTGTGTTGCTAATTCTGGCATGGATCCCTTTTCTCTATTACTGCTCTTGATTGAATTGAAAAAATGCATACATAGCTATGATGAAAGGAAGTGTGAAAAAACAGGAAAGTCATGAGTTAGTAGAAATACATAAGTTCATTTTTCTTATTGAGGCCATTTGGATGTCTGGTATTCAACTTAAAAATCCAAAAAGCCTCTCTGAGTCTCACTA
Source organism: Bufo gargarizans (assembly GCF_014858855.1). NCBI lineage: Eukaryota > Metazoa > Chordata > Amphibia > Anura > Bufonidae > Bufo > Bufo gargarizans. The sequence continues at coordinate 523,783,477 of NC_058083.1, read as the reverse complement.
AACGCTTACAATCTCCTCCTCTGTTAGGTAATTTCACCTGTTCAATTGCAAAGGCTTTGAAATTGCGCACCTGGCTTTCGTGTTTACTAATAAAATGTTTAGCCGCATTGGATGTGTTCACACTATGCGGATTTTTTATGTAGTTGAGGTGCTCCAGAATTCGGACCTTGAATTTTCTAGTGGTACATCCCACATATAACATGTCACAGGCTATACATTTTATGATATATACCACCCCTATAGAATTACAATTAATATAAGATTTGATTGGATATATGTGTGAATTATTCGCATCGTGAAAAGTTTTGGTATTTACTGCGTATGTACAAGTGCGGCAGCGCAAACTTCCGCATTTAGTGAAACCCTTGTATATAAGCCAGGGATCCCGTTTATATTTGTTTCGATGTATATACATGGAGGGTGATAAATCATTCCCTATAGTTCTTGGCCGTCTTGACACAATTCTACAACCTTGTTTTAGCGCACAGTGCAATATTTCGTCATCATGAAGAATAGGTAAATATTTTTTAATAATTTGTTGAATTTTTTCAAATTGCTTACTGTACGTCAAAACAAGTGTGGGTAAATTATCTTTTTCGTTTTTATTTACATTTATATCTGAACTCTCACTTTTTGATATCTGTTTAGAGATATTTTTATTTTTAGGAGTTGAAAAGAGTAAAGCTTCTCTATTTTTCTTTTTAGTTATAGCTAGGCCTCTGGATATCATCCAGTTTGGATATGCTCTTTGTTTTAATCTATTTTTAATAGTTTGAGCCTCTATTTCAAAAGCCGCTGCGGTACTGCAGTTTCTGTAGGCGCGTGTGAATTCTCCCACAGGAATTGATTTTATTGTGTGTAGGGGGTGATGGCTATTTGCCCGTAGTAATGTATTTCCTGTTATTTCCTTGCGGTAGGTTTTAGTTTGTATGATCTGGTTCGGTTTTCCTGTAAGTGTTAGATCAAGAAAATTGATACTTTGCGGATGTTCCGTATATGTAAATTTTAAATTATATGTGTTATTTTCCAGATATCCATATAATTTAAAATTCACATATACGGAACATCCGCAAAGTATCAATTTTCTTGATCTAACACTTACAGGAAAACCGAACCAGATCATACAAACTAAAACCTACCGCAAGGAAATAACAGGAAATACATTACTACGGGCAAATAGCCATCACCCCCTACACACAATAAAATCAATTCCTGTGGGAGAATTCACACGCGCCTACAGAAACTGCAGTACCGCAGCGGCTTTTGAAATAGAGGCTCAAACTATTAAAAATAGATTAAAACAAAGAGCATATCCAAACTGGATGATATCCAGAGGCCTAGCTATAACTAAAAAGAAAAATAGAGAAGCTTTACTCTTTTCAACTCCTAAAAATAAAAATATCTCTAAACAGATATCAAAAAGTGAGAGTTCAGATATAAATGTAAATAAAAACGAAAAAGATAATTTACCCACACTTGTTTTGACGTACAGTAAGCAATTTGAAAAAATTCAACAAATTATTAAAAAATATTTACCTATTCTTCATGATGACGAAATATTGCACTGTGCGCTAAAACAAGGTTGTAGAATTGTGTCAAGACGGCCAAGAACTATAGGGAATGATTTATCACCCTCCATGTATATACATCGAAACAAATATAAACGGGATCCCTGGCTTATATACAAGGGTTTCACTAAATGCGGAAGTTTGCGCTGCCGCACTTGTACATACGCAGTAAATACCAAAACTTTTCACGATGCGAATAATTCACACATATATCCAATCAAATCTTATATTAATTGTAATTCTATGGGGGTGGTATATATCATAAAATGTATAGCCTGTGACATGTTATATGTGGGATGTACCACTAGAAAATTCAAGGTCCGAATTCTGGAGCACCTCAACTACATAAAAAATCCGCATAGTGTGAACACATCCAATGCGGCTAAACATTTTATTAGTAAACACGAAAGCCAGGTGCGCAATTTCAAAGCCTTTGCAATTGAACAGGTGAAATTACCTAACAGAGGAGGAGATTTTAAACGTTTAGTGAGACTCAAAGAGGCTTTTTGGATTTTTAAGTTGAATACCAGACATCCAAATGGCCTCAATAAGAAAAATGAACTTATGTATTTCTACTAACTCATGACTCTCCTATTTTTTCACTCTTTTTCATCATAGCTATGTATGCATTTTTTCAATTCAATCAAGAGCAGTAATAGAGAAGAGGGATCCATGCCAGAATTAGCAACACAGCACTAATATATGTGGATCCATACAAATAAGTTGGCTATATATAATCAATATGGTGTTCTGATGCTATCCTGACAATTGACATTCTTTGACAATTTTAATATGTTCACTGTTTTTATTTAATGGTTATTTTTCAATACAAATTTTTGTAATAATCAGTGACTTTGTATAGATGCATGAATTTTCTATTGTGAAACACATGAGCAGTGCCTCACCTGGAAAACAAGAGGTTAAAATGTTCCCTGCCTCCTACACTCCCCCACCCCTCAGGTGAGGGGGAAAGCAATTACATTTTTTAGTCCAGACTGGTATAAAGGTGCCAGAGGAGACACTGCTCATTGTTACGACTAAGAACTACTGTTCGAAACGCGTCAAGGTTGCTGCACTTGTGGGTGGATGTCCTGTTTATATGTCTACTGCCTGAATAAAAGACGAAGATTTTAGCTACCAAAATCGTGAGTGCTGGAATTTCATTGTGCTTTCATATCAAGAATATACGGGCTTGCCGGCCTTTTCCGTGCACGCAGGTGGTGGAATAATTGGGTGAGCTGGACTTTTCTTTGTGCATATTCACACCGCTGGAGTATTAGACATGTATTACACAGTGAGGGTTGCTTGTACCTTACACATATTCAGCCGTTTCCATAGGCGGCCAAATTCACTGAGGCTCAGTTTTCCGTTGGCGTTCAGCTACAGTTTGGTTAAGTATCTTAGGTTTCCAGCTTGTAGAACTAGAACTCCCCACTAGATGTTGCTGTGACATCAGTGAACAGAGGGTGACAGTGTATTACGATATAATTCTCGGAATATTGTCTTTACTGTGTGTCTGTTTACTTGCTGGGAGTATTTCCGCTTAGATTGCTAAATTTTTTATATGCATATTATTTTTATAACTTTTAATACATTATTTCAATCTGTTTTTGCCAAGATTCCATTCACACACTGAGGTGCTGTAGCGGTCTTGCTTCTGCTGCTGTCAGTTAATTAACAATAATCTGCAGAAGCCACCTTGATGCCGGTAGATGGGCCCGACACACGTTTGATCAAAAATGTGCGCAAAGAGCTTCCATTTTTATGTATAGTAGGTATTGTACCACTTTAATCCAAAATATTCCCTAATCCTTAGTTCCATTGTTTGCATGTGTAATGGAGTGCTGCCATACGTTTTTGTTTGCTATCATATAGCACATTACAAAAGTATTCAGATTCAGGTGCTGGTCTGAAAGCTGTAGAATATTTTTTGTGGGAGTGTCCCTTTAAATTAATTGAATGCAGGTTCCACATGCCTGTTGTGTCCACACTATATTAGTGTAGGCTCAGCTTGCATGGGGAACCTGCATTCTCTAAATCTAATGGAGGCCGGTATGGCACCATTGGACGTAGTATACAGTGCAGGTTCCTGTCCTAAAGAGGTCGCCTTGTCGTTGGTGGACAGGCACAAATGAATTTGTACAAAATGTATTTGCCAAGAATCTCCCATTTATAATGTAGGATTAGTACACTTTCTATAGTGAGTATGGTACGATTGTATTAATTTTATTATTTGTGCTGTTGCATTTTTTCTTTTTCCTTTTGCCCTTTCAACCATGATACAGATCACTACTCTAGACCAGTGTTTCCCAACCAGTGTACCTCCAGCTGTTGCAAAACTACAACACAGCCAAAGGCTGTCCATGCATTCTGGGAGTTGTAGTTTTGCAACAGCTGGAGGCACACTGGTTGGGAAACACTGCTCTAGACCACCAGGGTAACAGCCACTATTCTTTGAACCACCAAGGAATCAGCCATCACCCTTTTATTACCTTGGACCGCCGAATAATTAGTCGTTATTTTAACTTTAAAGCTTTAAGGAATACGGTATTAACCTTTCACTACTAGAGGTCTTATTTTGGCACTGGGTGGCGGTATAAAGTCCCATATCTAATTTCTAATGGAAAGTAGAAATGGATCTTGACAGGTGGGAGAAATACCGTACTGCGTGGCAGTATTATTTATTATGTGGTTTGGTCATGAGGATGTGTGCAGTGTGTGGGTTTGTGTGTGCTTTTTTGGGTGTCTGCCCTGTTCCTTATCTCCGTGAAGGATACATCCATCAGCATTAGGATCCCTCGGCAGGAGTCCAGGCTGAATTCTCCTCTGTCGGCTACAAAGGTTTGATCTGCAAATGAAGAAAGAGGAATTATTAGAGCGAACCTCCAGCGAGACATGAGCGATTACAGGGGAAATGACTGTCGGTGGTTGGAGGAGAAGAATCTCCATGGTCAACTGCGATGTCCAATCCGCCCCGTCCTGTCCTCCTACTAGAAGCCTCCCCAAAATGTACTATTTTAATGCAAATCACTGAATCTCCTATAGACAATGAGTCTGTACGGTCACTGCTCCTACCCCTGAAAATCACCAATGTGCATGATGTCAACTTTTCAGAAAAACAAAGTTCCAACGGGTTTTTTTTAACGGTAAAACTCTGCCAAACAGATGATGTCATGCCTGGCAATGACATCACACACCTTGCATCTGACTGCAGGAGGAAACCTTGGGTCAAGGAATTCCGCTCTTGGGGGCTTGAGGAGAAGAACGCTGTATTAGGGTCCCGCCTAATGCATCTCATAACAGCTTGAGTAATAATCCTTAAAAAATGGCGTGTTTTTCGATAATAAGGGGCGTGGCCAGGATTAATTCATTATTAAAGATTACAGCTACAGATGAGCGAACTTTGTGTTTCAAGTTCGGCGTACAAGGTTCGGGTTATACGTTATGGTCCGTGGTAGCGGAATCCGTGACGGAATTCTTAGATAACGCGAACCTTGTACGCCAAACTTGAAACACAAAGTTCGCTTCACACTAGTTACAGCCGTTGGATATAGTTCTCCGACTTACCTGTGGTCACCACATCGTTCAGAAGCATCTGCAGGTGCTCCCCGTACATCTCGGAATTCTGGGAGGAAAAAAACCATTAGAATTTATTTATTTATTTTCACATATATTTTTATTCTAGTTTCATTTTATTGTTATTATTATTATTGTTTGGATGTGATATGAGATCTGGGATTGTATTAGAAGCTGTATCATCATCCCTTTTGTGTTCCTCTGTTGAGTTATCTGAAGTTGAAGATTCAGGGAAGAAGCCTTTTCCCCATGACAACACTTCCTGCCCTCTGGCAGCTCAGCATCAGTACGGGGTCGCTAGGCCTCGTAATAACCCGAGTCCAGCCAGACGTCTTCTAGCATAAGGAAGGAAAAAGAGGTCTGATTGGTCGATAGCAGTCACATAGAAGAGTGACAGGCAGTGTTATCATGGGGACAGCAGGCACAAAAGCTCCCGGTAACTTTACCTCGGCACAGGAATAGGATAGTTTGCTCCATTACTTTGGGCTTAACCCAATGTGTTATGTAAATGAGGGTTAATATAAAACGTTGAATCGTTCTGATATATTTGATTTGAATGATCTCTGCTTGCTGTCAGTGACTGGGAATACTCTTGTTTACATCCCACAGGTCTGGACCTAATCAGCTGAGGGTTTGTAACAATTGTGTCCAGTCCAGACACTGCTCTGTGAGCTTCATACATATCAGCAGCTGCTGCACACATCGCTCTCTTGTTACAATGTATCAGTGCAGTTTAGGCCTGTTTCACACTTGCGTTGTGGCGTTCCGGTTTTGAGATCCGGCAGAGGATCTCATACTGTTTGTTCCGGTTGGTTCAGTTTTGATTTTATACGACCGTCCGAAACGGATGCATAAGGATTTATTGAAAGGCACAGATCAGTTTAATTCCGGATCTCAAAACCGGAATGCCGCAACGCAAGTGTGAAACAGGCCTAAAACGCATCAGGTTATTCCACCGTCTAAGGCCTCTTGCACACGGCGGTTCCACAATACATGGGGCACCGGCCGTGTGCATTCCGCATCACCGATGCGGACCCTCTCACTTGAATTGGTCCGCAAATCCAGAGATGCGGTGCGGAACAGAAGCACGGAACGGAACCCCATGGAAGCACTACGGAGTGGCCCCATAGACTGTTTGTTTTTACTCCAAAAAATGCACTGAATTTTTGGTACATGATGGCGCCCCACCTATATTTTTGGTACATGACGGCGCCCCACCTATATTTTTGGTACATGACGGCGCCCCACCTATATTTTTGGTACATGACGGCGCCCCACCTATATTTTTGGTACATGACGGCGCCCCACGTATATTTTTGGTACATGACGGCGCCCCACGTATATTTTTGGTACATGACGGCGCCCCACCTATATTTTGGTACATGACGGCGCCCCACCTATATTTTTGGTACATGACGGCGCCCCACGTATATTTTTGGTACATGACGGCGCCCCACCTATATTTTTGGTACATGACGGCGCCCCACCTATATTTTTGGTACATGACGGCGCCCCACCTATATTTTTGGTACATGACGGCGCCCCACCTATATTTTTGGTACATGACGGCGCCCCACCTATTTCCTCTGAAGCTTCTGAACCGCTTTCCAGAAGTTGCAAAAAGTGTGTAAAACACTTCATAAAATTGGTGTAAAGTGTGTGTGTCGGTCTTTTGTATAAAAAGTGCCGAAATTCTGGGGCATTTTGATTGAATGTTCTAATGTGTCCTGTGCAGTCCATGGCTGTAATGTGACAGAGGTGTACAGCTTCTGTGTATTTTGGCACATTATATTGTTTTCTATGGTGAGTTTTTTTCGCTTCACCTACCACCTCACTGATCCGCCCGCTCTATCACTCCATATCCACTACAAGTACATCACTTAAATAATGGAGCAGTGAGGGTGAAGTCACATGTGGTGGCCCCTGTCCTCGGAAAAACAGGGGCCGCTATGTTCGCCTCTACCCTGAGCCTGAAGTCCTCAGTATAGTCACCTGGTTTGCATAACGAGCAAAAATACTCTCGTAGTTGCCATCTTGATATCTTTTTAAAACAACCTGTATATGGGGAAGAAGAAGAGGCGTTAAGACAGAATATTGTACTGTAAGGGCTCACGCACACAATCGCGGTCCGTAAATTGACGGTCAGGTGCATTCTGCATTTTGCGGAACGGAACGTCTGGTCCAGAATAGGACAGTGCTGTCCTTCTCCATAATGCGGACAAGAATAGGACATGTTCTATGTTTTTGGAGAATGCAGCGGAACGGACATACAGGCGCGGACAGTACGCGGTAAGCTCTGCGCATCTTTTGCAGCCCCATTGAAGTGAACAGGTCTGCCTCCGGCCTGCAAAACATTCGGATCGGATGCGGACAAAAAATAAGTTTGTGTGCAAGAGCCCAATGGTAAAATCAGAATGGGACCCTGTCCTGGTGTGGACTCTCTACTCTTATGGCACTGTGTATAGGGGAACTCTGCTCTTATATTGTTTATGGGGGCACCCTGCTGGTAGTAGTTATGGAGGTACTCTGCAGGTACTTTTTGGGGCACTCTGCTAGTAGTATAGTGTAAGTGGGACTTCACTGTTAGCACAGCATATTGGTAGTGTAGTTTATGGGGGCACTCTGCTGGTAGTATTTATGAGAACACTGTGCTGGCAATGTTTATGGGGGCACTCTGCTGGCAGTAGAGGGAACTCTGCTGGAACTCTTTATGCGGACCTTTTGCTGTTAGTATTATTTCTGCCACACTCTTGTAGTATAGTGTATGAGGGAACTCTGCTGGTAGTATTTATGAGAGCCCTCTGCTGGAACTGTTTATGGGGGCACTCTGCTGGTAGTATAGTGTATAGGGGCACACTGTGATTTTATTGTTTATGGGGGCACTCTGCTGGTAGTATAGTGTATAGGGGTACTCTGCTGGTAGTATAGTGTATAGGGGTACTCTGCTGGTAGTATAGTGTATAGGGGTACTCTGCTGGTAGTATAGTGTATAGGGGTACTCTGCTGGTAGTATAGTGTATAGGGGCACACTGTGATTTTATTGTTTATGTGGGCACTCTGCTGGTAGTATAGTGTATGGGGCACACTGTGATTTTATTGTTTATGGGGGCACTCTGCTGGTAGTATAGTGTATAGGGGCACACTGTGATTTTATTGTTTATGGGGGCACTCTGCTGGTAGTATAGTGTATGGGGCACACTGTGATTTTATTGTTTATGGGGGCACTCTGCTGGTAGTATAGTGTATAGGGGCACACTGATTTTATTGTTTATGGGGGCACTCTGCTGGTAGTATAGTGTATAGGGGCACACTGTGATTTTATTGTTTATGGGGGCACTCTGCTGGTAGTATAGTGTATAGGGGCACACTGTGATTTTATTGTTTATGGGGGCACTCTGCTGGTAGTATAGTGTATAGGGGCACACTGTGATTTTATTGTTTATGGGGGCACTCTGCTGGTAGTATAGTATATAGGGGCACACTGTGGTTATATTGTTTATGGGGGCACTCTGCTGGTAGTATAGTATATAGGGGCACACTGTGGTTATATTGTTTATGGGGGCACTCTGCTGGTAGTATAGTATATAGGGGCACACTGTGGTTATATTGTTTATGGGGGCACTCTGCTGGTAGTATAGTATATAGGGGCACACTAATTTTATTGTTTATGGGGGCACTCTGCTGGTAGTATAGTGTATAGGGGCACACTGATTTTATTGTTTATGGGGGCACTCTGCTGGTAGTATAGTATATAGGGACACACTGTGGTTATATTGTTTATGGGGGCACTCTGTTGGTAGTATAGTATATAGGGACACACTGTGGTTATATTGTTTATGGGGGCACTCTGCTGGTAGTATAGTATATAGGGGCACACTGATTTTATTGTTTATGGGGGCACTCTGCTGGTAGTATAGTATATAGGGGCACACTGTGGTTATATTGTTTATGGGGGCACTCTGCTGGTAGTATAGTATATAGGGGCACACTGTGATTTTATTGTTTATGGGGGCACTCTGCTGGTAGTATAGTGTATAGGGGCACACTGTGATTTTATTGTTTATGGGGGCACTCTGCTGGTAGTATAGTGTATAGGGGCACACTGTGATTTTATTGTTTATGGGGGCACTCTGCTGGTAGTATAGTATATAGGGGCACACTGTGGTTATATTGTTTATGGGGGCACTCTGCTGGTAGTATAGTATATAGGGGCACACTGTGGTTATATTGTTTATGGGGGCACTCTGCTGGTAGTATAGTGTATAGGGGCACACTGATTTTATTGTTTATGGGGGCACTCTGCTAATAGTATAGTATATAGGGGCACACTGTGGTTATATTGTTTATGGGGGCACTCTGCTGGTAGTATAGTATATAGGGGCACACTGTGGTTATATTGTTTATGGGGGCACTCTGCTGGTAGTATAGTATATAGGGGCACACTGTGGTTATATTGTTTATGGGGGCACTCTGTTGGTAGTATAGTATATAGGGGCACACTGTGGTTATATTGTTTATGGGGGCACTCTGCTGGTAGTATAGTATATAGGGGCACACTGTGGTTATATTGTTTATGGGGGCACTCTGCTGGTAGTATAGTGTATAGGGGCACACTGTGATTTTATTGTTTATGGGGGCACTCTGCTGGTAGTATAGTGTATAGGGGCACACTGTGATTTTATTGTTTATGGGGGCACTCTGCTGGTAGTATAGTGTATAGGGGTACTCTGCTGGTAGTATAGTGTATAGGGGTACTCTGCTGGTAGTATAGTGTATAGGGGCACACTGTGATTTTATTGTTTATGGGGGCACTCTGCTGGTAGTATAGTGTATAGGGGCACACTGTGATTTTATTGTTTATGGGGGCACTCTGCTGGTAGTATAGTGTATAGGGGCACACTGTGATTTTATTGTTTATGGGGGCACTCTGCTGGTAGTATAGTGTATAGGGGCACACTGATTTTATTGTTTATGGGGGCACTCTGCTGGTAGTATAGTATATAGGGGCACACTGTGGTTATATTGTTTATGGGGGCACTCTGCTGGTAGTATAGTATATAGGGGCACACTGTGGTTATATTGTTTATGGGGGCACTCTGCTGGTAGTATAGTGTATAGGGGCACACTGTGATTTTATTGTTTATGGGGGCACTCTGCTGGTAGTATAGTGTATAGGGGCACACTGATTTTATTGTTTATGGGGGCACTCTGCTGGTAGTATAGTATATAGGGGCACACTGTGGTTATATTGTTTATGGGGGCACTCTGCTGGTAGTATAGTATATAGGGGCACACTGTGGTTATATTGTTTATGGGGGCACTCTGCTGGTAGTATAGTGTATAGGGGCACACTGTGATTTTATTGTTTATGGGGGCACTCTGCTGGTAGTATAGTGTATAGGGGCACACTGTGGTTATATTGTTTATGGGGGCACTCTGTTGGTAGTATAGTATATAGGGGCACACTGTGGTTATATTGTTTATGGGGGCACTCTGCTGGTAGTATAGTATATAGGGGCACACTGTGGTTATATTGTTTATGGGGGCACTCTGCTGGTAGTATAGTGTATAGGGGCACACTGTGATTTTATTGTTTATGGGGGCACTCTGCTGGTAGTATAGTGTATAGGGGCACACTGTGATTTTATTGTTTATGGGGGCACTCTGCTGGTAGTATAGTGTATAGGGGCACACTGTGATTTTATTGTTTATGGGGGCACTCTGCTGGTAGTATAGTGTATAGGGGCACACTGTGATTTTATTGTTTATGGGGGCACTCTGCTGGTAGTATAGTGTATAGGGGTACTCTGCTGGTAGTATAGTGTATAGGGGTACTCTGCTGGTAGTATAGTGTATAGGGGCACACTGTGATTTTATTGTTTATGGGGGCACTCTGCTGGTAGTATAGTGTATAGGGGCACACTGTGATTTTATTGTTTATGGGGGCACTCTGCTGGTAGTATAGTGTATAGGGGCACACTGTGATTTTATTGTTTATGGGGGCACTCTGCTGGTAGTATAGTGTATAGGGGCACACTGATTTTATTGTTTATGGGGGCACTCTGCTGGTAGTATAGTATATAGGGGCACACTGTGGTTATATTGTTTATGGGGGCACTCTGCTGGTAGTATAGTATATAGGGGCACACTGTGGTTATATTGTTTATGGGGGCACTCTGCTGGTAGTATAGTATATAGGGGCACACTGTGGTTATATTGTTTATGGGGGCACTCTGCTGGTAGTATAGTGTATAGGGGCACACTGTGATTTTATTGTTTATGGGGGCACTCTGCTGGTAGTATAGTGTATAGGGGCACACTGTGGTTATATTGTTTATGGGGGCACTCTGTTGGTAGTATAGTATATAGGGGCACACTGTGGTTATATTGTTTATGGGGGCACTCTGCTGGTAGTATAGTATATAGGGGCACACTGTGGTTATATTGTTTATGGGGGCACTCTGCTGGTAGTATAGTGTATAGGGGCACACTGTGATTTTATTGTTTATGGGGGCACTCTGCTGGTAGTATAGTGTATAGGGGCACACTGTGATTTTATTGTTTATGGGGGCACTCTGCTGGTAGTATAGTGTATAGGGGCACACTGTGATTTTATTGTTTATGGGGGCACTCTGCTGGTAGTATAGTGTATAGGGGCACACTGTGATTTTATTGTTTATGGGGGTACTCTGCTGGTAGTATAGTGTATAGGGGCACACTGTGATTTTATTGTTTATGGGGGCACTCTGCTGGTAGTATAGTGTATAGGGGCACACTGTGATTTTATTGTTTATGGGGGCACTCTGCTGGTAGTATAGTGTATAGGGGCACACTGTGATTTTATTGTTTATGGGGGCACTCTGCTGGTAGTATAGTGTATAGGGGCACACTGATTTTATTGTTTATGGGGGCACTCTGCTGGTAGTATAGTATATAGGGGCACACTGTGGTTATATTGTTTATGGGGGCACTCTGTTAGTAGTATAGTATATAGGGGCACACTGTGGTTATATTGTTTATGGGGGCACTCTGCTGGTAGTATAGTGTATGGGGAACACTGTGGTTATATTGTTTATGGGGGCACTCTGCTGGTAGTATAGTATATAGGAGCACACTGTGGTTATATTGTTTATGGGGGCACTCTGCTGGTAGTATAGTATATAGGGGCACACTGTGATTTTATTGTTTATGGGGACACTGCTGGTAGTATAGTGTATAGGGGCACACTGTGATTTTATTGTTTATGGGGGCACTCTGCTGGTAGTATAGTATATAGGGGCACACTGTGATTTTATTGTTTATGGGGGCACTCTGCTGGTAGTATAGTATATAGGGGCACACTGTGGTTATATTGTTTATGGGGGCACTCTGTTAGTAGTATAGTATATAGGGGCACACTGTGGTTATATTGTTTATGGGGGCACTCTGCTGGTAGTATAGTGTATAGGGGCACACTGTGATTTTATTGTTTATGGGGGCACTCTGCTGGTAGTATAGTGTATAGGGGCACACTGTGATTTTATTGTTTATGGGGGCACTCTGCTGGTAGTATAGTATATAGGGGCACACTGTGGTTATATTGTTTATGGGGGCACTCTGCTGGTAGTATAGTGTATGGGGAACACTGTGGTTATATTGTTTATGGGGGCACTCTGTTGGTAGTATAGTATATAGGGGCACACTGTGATTTTATTGTTTATGGGGGCACTCTGCTGGTAGTATAGTATATAGGGGCACACTGTGGTTATATTGTTTATAGGGGCACTCTGTTGGTAGTATAGTATATAGGGGCACACTGTGGTTATATTGTTTATGGGGGCACTCTGCTGGTAGTATAGTGTATAGGGGCACACTGTGATTTTATTGTTTTTGGGGGCACTCTGCTGGTAGTATAGTATATGACATGAACTCTGCAAGAATTGTTTATGGAGGCACTGGGGTGATGGTATATTTTAAGGAAGTTCTCTGCTTATAATGTATGAAGTATACATTATATAATGTATACTTTATGGGGCATTCTACTGTAGATCTCAAAAATTGTATGTATGTATTACCCATAGTGATATAATTGCAGAGTTCCCCTTTAAACAAGTGCCTATAGATGGACAGGGCGGTCGCAGCTCTTCTTCTCTTGCCGATGTAGCAGTGTTGTAGGTGCGCCGGCTGCGGTGAGCTCTGAAGCCTGGACCTGTGACTGCCCAATTAATTCTACAGACATTGTGGCAGTGTATTTTTACAAGGTTGTAAATCAAAGTGCCCGGAATATGCCATACACAGGAGCAGGAGCTGCACGAGAAAGATCCGAGCGGCGAAATACCCTTGTACGTCGGGCGTCTAATGGGTGACAGATATTGATAAAAGCAATTAGGCAGACGAGTAGCCATTTACCTTCTGATTCTGTGCATTTATGCTGAGCCTGGAGCCAAAGTCACTGCGGAAAATGGTAAAAAGTTACAATGAAACTTTATATTTCTTCATAGAAACAACTTTAGCAACATTTAAAGGTACAGTTACCCAAAACACACCATGTATATTAAGCAGCTATGACTCCAGATTAACTGCACTGTCTCTAAGAGACTCATGGTGCCTGAAATCCACCTCCTGTCTCTCCAGGGTCTCAGGCTGATGATCTGTCTGTCACTCCCCCATGCTTGACACTGCAGCCCTGTTCAGTAGTAAGCCAATGCATGGAAAACTGGGGTTGGTATGCAAAATGTATATACCTTAATGAAGCATCGTTGGGGTACAGCGCTTGGTTTCCATTCCTTTGGACTCTTCTGCTGTTTTCAGATCTAAATTAAAGATGCATACTGATTACTGACCCTTCCCCCAGATGCAAATGAAAAAACTGATTCTTGGGGTAGGGGTGACTTGTTCTAGGCCCCATTAGGCATTGGCATTTCCCTGGGTCTCTGTAGCTGATAGGCAGTTGGGAGGGGGGGGGGGGGGGGGTCTGTTAATAATCAATATATCTCCATCCTGGTTATAAGTTAATAGCATCTATTTAATTAGCTGTTTAATTGCACGGGGCAGTAAATGTACTGTATACAGGGGTTGGAGAGCTGCTTTTCCGATAAAACGCTCCAAATCTCTATGCTTTGGTCAGCATAGGTAAAGAAGATAAATTCTGCCTACTTCCAGTTACCACTGGGGGGAGCTCCCTGCATACTGATAGACTTCAATGGGAGCTACAGTATAAAAATCTATGTGCAGTACACTCCCCCTAGTGGTGGTTGCAGGTATACAGAATGTTGTTTGCCTCTTCTATGCATGTAGATGCAGGGTGAGCATTATTATTTGCAGCTGTTTACTGCAGGTGACTTCATCCATTGATACCTTACATCAGGGGTCGGCAACCTGCGGCACGCGTGCCAGAGATGGCACGCGGACCGCTTTCTACTGGCACGCCAGATGACAGCAAGACTTTTCAATCTTGACGCCATTTGTTGGATGCCCTGCCGGCGCGCTATACCGCTTTAAGTAAATGCCCGATGCGTCTGCTAGACCCCCTCACACTTTCCGCTCCACAGAGGAGCGATAGCAGAGACTGGCTGGCCTGCACTGTACCTCGCCGCAGCTCCTCTCCTCCTCCTCAGGACTGCTATAAACAAAGGTATACTGAGAGTTTGTGTGTGACCAGATTGGGGGGTGGGGAGATGATGGGGAGATTGGGAGACCAGCATGGGACCAGATTGGGGGGTGGGGAGATGATGGGGAGATTGGGAAACCAGCATGGGACCAGATTGGGGGGTGGGGAGATGATGGGGAGATTGGGAAACCAGCATGGGACCAGATTGGGGGGTGAGGAGATGATGGGGAGATTGGGAAACCAGCATGGGACCAGATTGGGAGGTGGGGGGATTGGGAAACCAGCATGGGACCAGATTGAGGGAGTGGGGAGATGATGGGGAGATTGGGAAACCAGCATGGGACCAGATTGAGAGAGTGGGGAGATGATTGGGAAACCAGCATGGGACCAGATTGGGTGGGGTGGGGAGATGATGGGGGGATTGGGAAACCAGCATGGGACCAGATTGAGGGAGTGGGGAGATGATTGGGAAACCAGCATGGGACCAGATTATCGGTGTGGGGAGATGATGGGGAAATTGGGAAACCATAATGGGACCAGATTGGGGGGTGGGGAGATGATGGGGAGATTGGGAAACCAGAATGGGACCAGATTGGGGGGTGGGGAGATGATGGGGAGATTGGGAAACCAGAATGGGACCGGATGGGGGGGGGGGAGATGATGGGGAGATTGGTAAACCAGCATGGGACCAGATTGGGTTGATGATGGGGAGATTGGGAAACCAGAATGGGACCAGATTAGGTGGGTGGGGAGATGATAGGGAGATTGGGAGACCAGCATGGGACCAGATTGGGGGCTGGGGAGATTGGGAAACGAGCATGGGACCAGATTGGGGGGTGGGGAGATGATGGGGAGATTCAGAAACCAGCATGGGACCAGATTGGGGGGGTGGGGAGATGATGGGGAGATTCAGAAACCAGCATGGGACCAGATTGGGGGGTGGGGAGATGATGGGGAGATTCAGAAACCAGCATGGGACCAGATTGGGGGGTGGGGAGATTGGGAAACCAGAATGGGACCAGATTGGGGGTGGGGAGATGATGGGGAGATTCAGAAACCAGCATGGACCAGATTTGGGGGGAGGTTGGTGAGTCTGAACACAATAGCTGGGGGGATAGGAGAGGCTCGTTATGAAGGGAAACTAGCTTTCTGACTACTTTGGGGGAAGGAGTGATGAGCCTGAGAATGATTTCTGGGGGGGGGGGGGGGGGAACAAGCCATCTGACTACTTTGGGGGGGGTGCGGTGGGGATGGTGTGGGAATGTGATTAGTCTGTGAGGGGGTGAGATCTAATTGTGATTGGTGCAGCTCTGTGGGGGTCACCAGTATATGGGGCACCAATGTATGTCGGACACTGGGGGGGGGAGCAGCCTCAGTCACTTAAAATGAGTGAGGGCTGCTCTTCCCCACTGTCAATAAGTGTATGGTCGGTGGGGGGTCCCCCATATATTGGTCCCTTAGGAGGATTCCAAGGAGCAGTGACCATCTTTGCTACCCATACATTTGCCGGAAGGCAATTTTTCTGAAAAGTTGTAAACCTCTTTAAGCCGTGCAGGTGAGGCAGTGTTGCTGAGAATTTTGGGACATAGCTAGTAAATACCTGGTTAATGTCACATATCACTTTCCTGTATGGCTCGCCAGACCAAGCGCTTGAACTTTGATTTTTTTTTAAAAGGTTGCCGACCCTCGCCTTACATGGTCTATGTAAGTGGACAAAGCTATAGAGAATGGAAGGTAGAGATACAGGGGAAACACGAAGATGACAGAAGTATGGATTCTGTGATACTTACTGAGACGAGGGGCTGATGGTGCTGAGTTCTCGGGTCATTTCACTCGGTGTTGTTCCGGTGTCTGGAGATCTACAATGATAACATGCCATAATACTGTCTAGCTGAGACAAAGTCTATAGATTCAGTAGGGTAGCATTATTTTTAGAGTAATATCAGGCCAATAGATATAGCCATAAAGATACCCCTTTAACTGAATGCATGTAACTTTGGACTTGGCCCAGACCTACCACAGACAACAAGTAAAACAAGTGGAAGCATGACTGTAACACCTTACTACTGTCTTTATTGGTCTAACCTCAAGTCATCTTATGTATTTACCATATTTCCAGGTCCTCCACACTGTTCATTCCTAATAATGTTGTTATGTAACTGTTCATATGTAATGTGCCTGGTTCACCAGCAGGTGGCAGCAAACACGGCAGCACTGTACTTAGGTCGAATGGAGCTTTCCGTTCCATTCTTACCCCCCTCTGGAGAGAAGTGGGCTTGTCCTACTTCCTTCAGGAAGGGTCGGGACCAGTTAGAGTCAGTCTAGCTTACCCCCTGCTAGGGGAAAGGTGTGCATGGGCACATCTCTGTTGGACGTGCCCACGCCAGCCAGAGCACCCTAAGCTCTGCTGGCCATGGAGGCCAAAGCTTGAAGCCTCAGGAGCCAGGAGGAGAGTTCCCTGGCATAACCTAGAGTCAGACTACAAAGTGAAGTGCAGCATACAGAAGAAGCTAAGTTATACAGCCAGCCTGTCAGTACAGCAGGTTCAGAGAAAAACAGATATAGCAGAGTGGAGTTTGCCTGCCAGTTTCATGCTAAAGCCTGCTGGAACCAAGACAAAGCCTGTATACTGTTTTGGGGAATGTTTATGCAAAGTAAAGCTGCCATTGAACTTCATCTCAAGGTCTGGACTCAAGTTATTCTTTTATCCCTCAATTATTCCCCCTATTTATTGCTTCGCAGTCAAAGCCTGGGGTCCAGCAGTATCCAGGTAGGAGCACCGTGACACACAATATGAGACATTTAGGCCACATTATTTCCTACTAAACCTGGACTCGCGATATAGGGGCCCTGGGGAGAGGCGCACATTGCATGACCAAAACCATGACTGAAGATCCATCTGATTTTGAGAAGATCTAACTCACTGGAGAAGAAGACAATTACGATCCAAAGAGTTGAAGAGAAAAGAGGATGAGGATGACCAGCATCAAGAAGGAGGGAGACAATCATATAGATTATGGACATGGTATGGAGAAGACTGAAGATCCAAACAACTGGACAACATGATTTGACATTGATGACCTTTCTCAGGACAGGTCATCGATATCAGATCAGCCAGTTTCTGACTCCTGGCACCCCTGCCAATCAGGTGATTGAAGAGGTTGCTGTGCTCACTGGTGCTCCTGTTACCAAGAACAGCGCAGTACATTGTATAGCAGCTGTGCATGGTATTGCAGATCTGCCCCATTCGCTTGAACAGGAATGAGCTGCTACTAGGCCATGTGACTGATGAACGTGATGTCACTGGCCTAGGAAGAGGCCTAAGTACTTAAGGACTGCTGCAGCCTCTTCCAACAGGTTATCCGCGGCCATCCCCGGAGTCAGACCCCCATCGATGTGATGTTGATGACCTATCCGAAGATTTGATTTTGTGAAGATCAACTCATTGGGGAAGAAGACAATTAAGGCCCAAAGTATTTAAAGGGGTTGTCCAGGTTCAGAGCTGAACCCAGACATATCCCCATTAGTGATGAGCGGCATAGGCAATATTCGTTTTCGCGAATGGTAAAAGATCATGTGATAACCGGAGTGACGTCACCACAGGTCCTGTTGCTGCACACAGCACAGAAGACAGAAGGAGATGCCGGGCTTTGCGATCAAGTGGATTAAGGTTAGTGAAATTATATATTTTTTTTAACCCCTCCAGCGCTATTGTACTAAGCATTCTGTATTCAGAATGCTATTATTCTCCCTCATAACCATGTTATAAGGGAAAATAATACAATCTACAGAACACCGATCCCAAGCCCGAACTTCTGTGAAGAAGTTTGGGTACCAAACATGCGCGATTTTTCTCACGCAAGTGCAAAACGCATTACAATGTTTTTCACTCGCGCGGAAAAATCGTGCGTGTTCCCGTAACGCACCCGCACATTTTCCCGCAACGCCCGTGTGAAAGAGGCCTAAAGAAGGACACATCAGTAGGATGTCCAACAGTGTTGGAGTTTGCTCACAATGTAGTCCTTGTAAGCCCTTGGGTATAACGAAGTTGCAACTTTTGTGAAACATTTGAAAATTAAAGTAGAAGAATTGAAGAGAAGAATTGTGCATCAAATTTTCACAAGACTAATCAATTGCAACCTTCATCAGATCCTATGTAAAGAATGTTCTCCATTACTTTCCAGAAGAATTTAAGAATTTTAATCTTTGATTGCAAAATAATTACCCTTCCTTAGGCTACATGCACACGACCATATGTGTTTTGCCGTCCGCAAATTGCGGATCCGCCAAAAAAACAGATGACGTTCCGTATGGCATCCGTTTTTTGGCGGATCCGTTTTTTTGGCGGATCCATTGTAATAATGCCTATCCCTGTCCGCAAACTAGAAAAAAATAGGACATGCACTATTTTTTTTGCGGAGCAACGGAACAGACATACTGATGCGGACACCAAGAAAACAGAAATAAAAACCAAAAATTCTTACTGAGCAATCTGTGATGTCTTCGTAAAGATTCTTAGCAGGAACTCAGACTCTTGTCCCTTGTTTTGGGTGAAGGGTAGAATGACGTAGGTGCCAGGTGGAGCCATGAAAGATCTGGTCACTTCTCTGGCCTGTTCTAGTCCTGAGTTGATGGTTTCTGCTACCTGCTGCCAGGAAAATTTTTGTTGTGACCCACTTTTAACGCCCTACAGGATGAACAGAGGGGAAAAAAAACTATTGTGAATTATAAGGGATAAGACTTCAGTTTGGAAAAAATTGATGTACTGTATGATGTAGACAACACTATTTGGGCAAAAACAGGAAATTGCTAATTTGTAAATTTGGGTAATATAGACTGAGACACAAAGCCATGAGACACATAGGAATATTTTATCCATGAGTGTAATTCACTCATTTTGATTTGTGCCCAAAAAGATTATGGAATATAATTGGTACCCAAGTGACTCTTGACCTACACATGGTAGTAGTCACTTTGTTGACTGGGCTTCACAGACACCTCTGGACATCAGATGGTTGGGGCAAAAATTTGAAAAACTGGTTTGGAGGACAATTTCAACCACATTGGAGTTTTTGGCAAGTTCACATGAACTTTTCCATCACATTGGGAACACCTGACCATCACCAAATATCATCAGCTGGGAAGACGTTTATTCTTTGGCTCTGCAATGTATCATTGCTCCCCAAGGCATTCCAAAACCTACCCAAAGCAAAGAAGAATAAGTATGAGCTAAATAGTCAATGGGTTGGACTCTCATATTTCAGTAAGAACTTAAAGCCAAATCAAATTGGGTCACTATAACCTGGACTTCAACTAACTCCATGGTACTGTATGTAGCAGACCAACCCAGGCCCTGGTACTGGACAGAAAGCAAAGGCCACCTAAGGAGGCACCTGTATCATAAATGGTACATTGTAGTGAGGGTCTATTGCTGTTTTTGCAAGCTTCAAGTTAAACCAGAATCTGTTTGCCTAAATCCTTCTCTGTTTCCCTAAATCCTTTTCAGCAGAGGGATATCTCCCAAGGATTTTCTGCCATCTACATAGAAACATAGAAACATAGAATGTGTCGGCAGATAAGAACCATTTGGCCCATCTAGTCTGCCCAATATACTGAATACTATGGATAGCCCCGGCCCTATCTTATATGAAGGATGGCCTTATGCCTATCCCATGCATGCTTAAACTCCTTCACTGTATTTGCAGCTACCACTTCTGCAGGAAGGCTATTCCATGCATCCACTACTCTCTCAGTAAAGTAATACTTCCTGATATTACTTTTGAACCTTTGCCCCTCTAATTTAAAACTATGTCCTCTTGTAGCAGTTTTTCTTCTTTTAAATATTCTCTCCTCTTTTACCTTGTTGATTCCCTTTATGTATTTAAGCAGTTTCTATCATATCCCCTCTGTCTCGTCTTTCTTCCAAGCTATACATGTTAAGGTCCTTTAATCTTTCCTGGTAAGTTTTATCCTGCAATCCATGTACCAGTTTAGTAGCTCTTCTCTGAACTCTCTCCAAAGTATCAATATCCTTCTGGAGATTTGGTCTCCAGTACTGCGCACAATACTCCAAATGAGGTCTCACTAGTGCTCTGTACAGCGGCATGAGCACCTCCCTCTGTCTACTGGTAATGCCTCTCCCTATATACCCAAGCATTCTGCTTGCATCTCCTGCTGCTCTATGACATGGTCTGCCTACCTTAAGTCTTCTGAAATAATGACCCCCTAAATCCCTTTCCTCAGATACTGAGGTTAGGACTGTATCACTGATTTTATATTCTGCTCTTGGGTTTTTACCCCCCCCCCCCCCCGGTGCATTATCTTGCACTTATCAACATTACATTTTAGTTGCCAGATTTGTGACCATTCTTCTAGTTTTCCTAAATCCATTTCCATTTAGTGTATCCCTCCAGGGACATCAACCCTGTTACAAATCTTTGTGTCATCAGCAAAAAGACACACCTTACCATCGAAGCCTTCTGCAATTTCGCTGATAAAGATATTAAACAATATGGGTCCCAGAACAGATCCCTGAGGTACCCCACTGGTAACAAGACCTTGGTCTGAATATACTCCATTGACTACAACCCTCTATTGCCTGTCCCTCAGCCACTGCCTAATCCATTCAACAATATGGGAGTCCAAGCCCAATGACTGCACTTTATTGATAAGCCTTCTATGTGGGACAGTATCAAAAGCCTTACTAAAGTCTAGATAAGCGATGTCTACTGCACCTCCTCCATCTATTATTTTAGTCACCCAATCAAAAAAATCTAATAAGATTAGTTTGACATGATCTCCCTGAAGTAAACCCATGCTGTTTTTCATCTTTCAATCCATGGGATTTTAGATGTTCCACAATCCTCTCCTTAAGTATGGTTTCCATTAATTTCCCCACTATTGATGTCAGGCTTACTGGCCTATAGTTGCCCGATTCCTCCCTACTACCTTTCTTGTGAATGGGCACAACATTTGCTAATTTCCAATCTTCTGGGACGACTCCTGTTACCAGTGATTGGTTAAATAAATCTGTTAATGGTTTTGCTAGTTCACCGCTGAGCTCTTTTAATAGCTTTGGGTGTATCCCATCAGGCCCCTGTGACTTATTTGTATTAATTTTAGACAGCTGACTTAGAACCTCTTCCTCTGTAAAGACACATGCATCAAAAGATTCATTAGTCTTCTTTCCTAACTGAGGTCCTTCTCCTTCATTTTCCTTTGTAAAAACTGAACAGAAGTATTCATTGAGGCAGTCAGCTAGTTCTTTATCTTCTTCCATATACCTTCCTTCTTTTGTTTTTAATTTGGTAATTCCTTGTTTTAGTTTCCTTTATTTATTTATGTATCTGAAGAATGTCTTATCGCCTCTTTTCACTGACTGAGCTAATTTCTCTTCTGCCTGTGCTTTAGAAGCTCTTATAACTTGCTTGGCCTCTCTCTGCCTAATCTTATAAATTTCCCTGTCATCCTCGTGTTTTTTTTTTTTTTTATAATTCCTAAATGCTATCTTTTTGTTGTTAATGATTTTGGCCACTTCTGCTGAGTACCACAGTGGTCTCTTCCTTTTTTTGCTTTTACTGACAAGCCTAATGCAATTATCTGTTGCCTTAATAGTGCCACTTTTAAGTAGTCCCATTTCTCCTGGACTCCAATGAAACTGTTCCAGTCTGATAGGGACTCGTGTACCACTAATCTAATTTTAGAAAAGTCTGTTTTTCTAAAATCTAAAACTTTAGTTTTTGTGTGGTGTGACTCAGTCACTGTACTTATAGTAAACCACACTGACTGGTGATCACTAGATCCCAAGCTTTCCCCTACAGTAAGATCAGATACCAAATTTGTGAATACTAACTCTAAAATGGCCTCCTTCCGGGTTGATTCCTCCACTACTTGCTGTAGAGATAATCCCAGTAAGGAATTTAGAATATCTATACTCCTGGCAGAACTTGCTATTTTGGTTTTGTAGTTTACATCAGGAAGATTAAACTCTCCCATAATGATAACTTCCCCTTTCAATGTCATTTTAGCTATTTCCCTTAACTAGTAGATCATATCTGTAATTGTGATGGGGCTCAGCTGTGAGCCATTAACAAACAGCTTCAGCCAATCTAGGAAAAAAGGATTGCTGGAGGGTGAAATGTGAAATTTAATCCACGATGCCGAATACTTATTAAGTGCCCCCCCGCAGTCCACCATTCAGACCCTCTGATATGGCAGGTCACATCAGTAGGCATTCAATACCTTTCAGAATTAACTGATCTTTGCCTTATCTTGTCCTATATTCATTTCTATACACTTCACCACATGGACGGTGGTTACATTGGGTCATATTTGGAGGTCCCTTCTCAGGGGCATAATCCCCAATTACTATCAACTCTCAATTCTACTGTATTATAAGTTATCATATTGTCATCGATACATCCAGATACATCTTCCAACCAAATAGCCCAATACCAATCTTCATAGAAGTAATATTTTTGTCCAAAAAGTTCCTTTTTAGTCAGCTAGGCCATGCAGACTGACATACACATGTGTAATGGTATAAATATCTGATACATGGAGATGCCACCTCTGGATCCAGAGAATAAGGGTCTCTAGCTTGATCGGCAGTTTCCCCAGATCCCATAGATTTGAATGCATCACGTACAAATATGGCCACTCCTCATACCCTTCACTTTGGGTTTGGTACTGAAGCTCACTCCCAGCTAGGTTAGAGTTCTAGAGGTGGGATCTCAGTCTATTTGATTTATGGACATGTAATAAAGGAGTAAGTTGACCCTTTAAGCAGTTAGGACAGGCCCATAAGACAACCATTGATAATGGTGACCAGATAATTTTGAAGGAAATAACTGGAGATGTTTTGATGGGTCTTAGATCAGGAATTAGATTGTTATCATATCCAACCAAAATTATCTGAATTTGCCATCTAAAATCTATATGTATTGCAAATGGCTGCCTTGATTTCCATCTAGTAGTCTGTCATGTGGCTTAACAAGTAGCAGCTGTTACATTATGACTGTTCTTTTTTGCAGCAATTGCAAATACAGAGATCAGTGTACACAGGTGTCTGTAGTATTATTAGAATGCTATTACCAGGGCATACCACTGGACATACATCATACATAGCATTAGGTATCTGCAGAGATATTAAAATATCATGAATTTCATACCTTGGCTACAACCTGCAAAAAAAAAAAAAAGAGAAGAGAAAAATAAATATTAGTCATTTTTCTACTGTACAATATGTAAATCCTCTGCATACTATAGATTCAAAAGATAACATGCTGTTTATTTCCAGCCACCACTAGGGGGAGCTTTATCATACTGTTTATTAGTTATATAGTAATTATACACAGGGGCAGCATTAATGCAGATATATTCTTGTACATAGGAGCAGTATTATAGTAGTTATATTCTTGTACATAGGAGCAGTATTATAGTAGTTATATTCTTGTACATAGGAGCAGTATTATAGTAGTTATATTCTTGTACATAGGAGCAGTATTATAGTAGTTATATTCTTGTACATAGGAGCAGTATTATAGTAGTTATATTCTTGTACATAGGAGCAGTATTATAGTAGTTATATTCTTGTACATAGGAGCAGTATTATAGTAGTTATATTCTTGTATATAGGAGGCAGTATTATAGTAGTTATATTCTTGTACATAGGAGCAGTATTATAGTAGTTATATTCTTGTACATAGGAGCAGTATTATAGTAGTTATATTCTTGTACATAGGAGCAGTATTATAGCAGTTATATTCTTGTACATAGAAGCAGTATTATAGTAGTTATATTCTTGTACATAGGAGCAGTATTATAGTAGTTATATTCTTGTACATAGGAGCAGTATTATAGTAGTTATATTCTTGTACATAGGAGCAGCATTATAGTAGATATATTCTTGTACATAGGAGCAGTATTATAGCAGTTATATTCTTGTACATAGGAGCAGTATTATAGTAGTTATATTCCTGTACGTAGGAGAAGTATTATAGTAGTTATATTATTATACATAGGAGCAGTATTATAGTAGTTATCAGGGCATTTTTTCTCAGAGAAAAGGTGGTGGAACTCACCCCCCTCCCTCTGTCCATGCCCCTCCCCACCCCTAGGACCGCCCCCTAAAACTGCCCCTTTAAAGACCCCCCCCTCCTCTTTGTGTAAACCCCACTCCTCAGGGGTATGGAGATTTCACGGTCTTTGCACTTGTGAAATCTCCATCTCGCCATGTGCAGGGAGGATAATAACTTAAAATCTTATTATCCTCCCTGCACAGGGCAGGATGGAGATTTCACAAGTAGAAAGACCTGTGAAATCTCCATACCCCTGAGGGCGCATGCGCGGTTGGGTGCACGCGCTGTTCCTGCGCGTAGGGGCGTGCGATCTAGAAGTCACGTGGCGGGGGTAGGAAAATTTTATAGTTCGGTTAAAATTTTACAACACCGGCGCAGCCTGGCCCCATCCTTCCCTCAAGTAGTGTGCCTGCCTTGCCTGCCAATGACACTAGTTGCCAGTTGCCACACATGGCCGGCGCAGCGGGCCCCATCCTAAGTTCCCCCAACTTGGGGGAACTTAGGATGGGGCCCGGCTGCGCCGGCCATGTGTGGACTAGGGCACTGGCAGGCAGTGGCACACTACTTGGGGGAAGGATGGGGCCCGGCTGCGCCGGCCATGTGTGAACTAGGGCACTGGCAGGCAGTGGCACAAGGGGGGGCCCGCCGCCCCAAGTAGTGTGCCAGTGCCTGCCTTGCCTAGTGCCACAATGCCATTGCCAGTGACGGTCGTGACAGCCAGGCTGCCAGTGCCCGCGGCCGCCGCTGCCCTAGTCCACACATGGGCAGCGCAGCCTGGCCTGGCCCCTTCCTTCCCTGTTCCTGTTCCCCTAATTGGCAAATTCAATCTTTTTTAATTTAAAAATGAAATAAATGAAAAATTACCTTTTTCCTTTTCCTGCCTGGTGCCGCTCTGCCTCCTGCTCGTGCCGACACCCCACGACACTAAACTGCCACCCGCGCCTCCCACAGCCGCCCTGCGTGCTGGGCGGGCCTGTCAGTGGAGCCGGAGGCGGGGGGTCCCAGGTCTGGGGCCGCAGACAGGTTGCAATGGAGTCGGCCTGGGGGCGGGGTTATGGGCCACTGTAGAATCGGCGTCTCCTCGGCTCTCTCACTCTCTCCGCCGCTGTCAGTGGTGGGACGGGAGCTGGAGAGCCGGAGGTGCCGGAGGCTGCAAGGCCAGGGACTGAGAGGCGAGCAATCATGATTGTAAACTGTCTAAGTAAGCAGCGGCGCAGCCTAAGCAGCGGGCCGGCTGGGCCCAGTAACTAAAGGGGGGAGGGGCGAGTTGGAGAAAATAGGTGGCGGAACGCCGTTCCGGGGTGTTCCGCCAGAAAAAAAGCCCTGGATAGTTATATTCTTATACATAGGAGGCTGTATTATACTGGTTATATTCTTGTACATAGGAGGCAGTATTATAGTAGTTATATTCTTGTACATTGGAGGCAGTACTATAGTAGTTATACTCTTGTACATAAGAGCAGTATTATAGTAGTTATATTCTTGTACATAGGAGCAGTATTATAGTAGTTATATTCTTGTACATAGGAGCAGTATTATAGTAGTTATATTCTTGTACATAAGAGCAGTATTATAGTAGTTATATTCTTGTACATAGGAGCAGTATTATAGTAGTTATATTCTTGTACATAGGAGGCAGTATTATAGTAGTTATATTCTTGTACATAGGAGGCAGTATTATAGTAGTTATATTCTTGTACATAGGAGCAGTATTATAGTAGTTATATTTGTGTACATAGGAGGCAGTATTATAGTAGTTATATTCTTGTACATAGGAGGCAGTATTATAGTAGTTATATTCTTGTACATAGGAGCAGTATTATAGTAGTTATATTCTTGTACATAGGAGGCAGTATTATAGTAGTTATATTCTTGTACATAGGAGCAGTATTATAGTAGTTATATTCTTGTACATATGAGCAGTATTATAGTAGTTACATTCTTATACATAGGGGCAGTATTATAGTAGTTATATTCTTGTACATAGGAGCAGTATTATAGTAGGTATATTCTTGTACATAGGAGGCAGTATTATAGTAGTTATATTCTTGTACATAGGAGCAGTATTATAGTAGTTATATTCTTGTACATAGGAGCAGTATTATATTAGTTATATTCTTGTACATAGGAGCAGTATTATAGTAGTTATATTCTTGTACATAGGAGCAGTATTATAGTAGTTACATTCTTATACATAGGGGCAGTATTATAGTAGTTATATTCTTGTACATAGGAGCAGTATTATAGTAGTTATATTCTTGTACATAGGAGGCAGTATTATAGTAGTTATAATGTTGTACATAGGGGGCAGTATTATAGTAGTTATGTCTTGTACATAGGAGCAGTATTATAGTAGTTATGTCTTGTACATAGGAGCAGTATTATAGTAGTTATGTCTTGTACACAGGAGGCAGTATTATAGTAGTTATAATGTTGTACATAGGGGGCAGTATTATAGTAGTTATGTCTTGTACATAGGGGGCAGTATTATAGTAGTTATGTCTTGTACATAGGGGGCATTTCGGTAGTTGTTATTTTTTGTACTTGCAAGACAGTCACAATAGCGATGATGGAGTAACAACAATTTCTAGCCTAGTTTTACAGGACAATGGCTGACATTTGTTCAGAGCACTTCTCCCTTTCACTATTTCACATTTTCCATACCTTACAGAAGGCAAAGCCAATAGGTAGCCATCGAGGACTGTATTTCCTTTCATTGCTAAGACTTTGCATAAGAGCCACGGTCACATTGTACCCCCTCTTTGTTCCTTGGGACTCTGGCACTGTGATCACGTACTGGGGATTTTTCCACATATCCTCTGTATATAATAGAGACAGATTTGGTTACCAAAAATTTTCCTGAAGATGCAGCATGACATAAGAGTTGTTTTTTAATGTTGTAAATTGGTTGAAATAATAAGTCCATTAATATTTGATCCCTGGGACCCTATAAATCGGCATCAGGCAACTCTTCAAGTAAGTAGCTGCCATACCAACATACTGTGATTTAGTCCCTGAATAAACTGAGGCGACTTGCACCATACATAACCACAGATATATGGACATTGCTGCATCAGGGACTGAAGTGAAGGGAGGATCCAACTAATCGCACATTGACAGACTTTCCCATGTATAAGCCAGCCATGTAAAATTCTGGAAAATCCGTTTAAATTAATTGTGTTTATTAAATGCAGTAATTGCTTGACCTACCTGCGGAGTTACAGCCTCCGGCGCTGCTGCCTCTCACCCACTGGTTGTAGTAGCTGGTGATCTCCCAGACACACTGTGGGTTTCCAAAATCCAAGTAGCTTGGCATGTGGTTACAGATATTCACTTGTGCAAAATATTGCACGAAATCTTTGCAGGACATCCTAAGAGCAAAAATACAAATGAACAAGGTCTAAATAAATGAAACAGACAACATATGAAAGGGTTACCCTCCAAAATGGGCTGTTTGGACCCTTGAATTGTTTGGCCAAAAGCTCAGAATGGTAAAAAAAAAAAACTGGGTAATACCTTACCTACTCTCACTGCTCTCATGCTGATCTTCAGTGATGACATTTCAACAACTGTATGTGACCCATGCAGGCAATCGCTACTGACCTCAGTGGTTTCCGCTATAGCGAGTTACTGGTGACCTCAGTGGTGCCCTCTGCAGCCAGTTATAGGTGAATTCAGTGGTGTCCATTGCAGCCAGTTACTGGTGACCTCAGTGGTGTCTGCTACAGCCAGTTACCGGTGATCTCAGTGGTGTCTGCTGCAGCCAGTTACCAGTGATCTCAGTGGTGTCTGCTGCAGCCAGTTACCGGTGATCTCAGTGGTGTCTGCTGCAGCCAGTTACCAGTGATCTCAGTGGTGTCTGCTGCAGCCAGTTACAGGTGAAATCAGTGGTGTCCATTGCAGCCAGTTACTGGTGACCTCAGTGGTGTCTGCTACAGCCAGTTACCAGTGATCTCAGTGGTGTCTGCTGCAGCCAGTTACCAGTGATCTCAGTGGTGTCTGCTGCAGCCAGTTACAGGTGAATTCAGTGTGTCCATTGCAGCCAGTTACTGGTGACCTCAGTGGTGTCTGCTACAGCCAGTTACCGGTGATCTTAGTGGTGTCTGCTGCAGCCAGTTACCGGTGATCTCAGTGGTGTCTGCTGCAGCCAGTTACCTGTGAACTCAGTGGTGTTTATTTTAACCAGTTATTGGTGACCTTAATGGTATCTGCTACAGCAAGTTACTTGTGAACTGGTGTCTATGTCAAAACTTTAGCTCTAGAGGCCAAGATATTGCAGGATATCCAGGAGGGGCAGGGGAAAGGTAGGTGAGTTTTGCGAATTTCAAGGGGCTAGGCAACCCCTTTAAAGGAAATCTGTCACCAGGATAATCGCTATTGAAGAAAAGCCATAGCCTAATAGCAGTAAGTACCTTAATTCCATATGTGCCTTTGTTTCAGCAATAGATGTTTTCTATCTTCTGAAAATCCAGTTTATTAAGTGTTCTTGCATGGCAAGACCACTTACTGTTATCTCACATATATATTCTTATTATAGCCAAATTTACCACCCTAACTCCTCCCACAGTTTTTACACTACATAGACAGTAATATACCGAAACGTGCGGATTGTTCCCGATTAGTGTGCTATTACTTTGTGTAACGTTTCGCTGAATGGTTCATGAAATATCTGTGTTTTTGTGGCGAAATTGGTCCCATAGGAATTAATGGTGGAATGTTCAAAACTAGAGTGGGAGCTGACAAAAGCTAGAGTGTGAGCTGAAAAATCAGGACATGATTTCTAAACTGCCACCAGTCCCTCATTTTCATGCCCACCTACACAATCTTATATCAAAATGTTCAGCTATCCCTGCTGCCACTAAAAATGTCCACGGCTAAGCCATAGTCCTGATAG
This sequence comes from Bufo gargarizans, assembly GCF_014858855.1. NCBI lineage: Eukaryota > Metazoa > Chordata > Amphibia > Anura > Bufonidae > Bufo > Bufo gargarizans. The sequence goes on along the minus strand of NC_058083.1, from coordinate 523,753,771 downwards.
TTTTCACAATATGACCATTTGTTTGCAACTCTGGTCGCCTATTGACATTGATTGAAACTCCAGTCTAGCCAGATTTCTAAACTGCGACTGTGCCTTCATTTTTAATATTTCAGAGATATAATGTAGTTCTGGGTCTTGTGATTCTCACAATATAAAGCTCTTCGCTGTAGGATTTATAATTTTTAAACTACAACCGTTTTAAGATGGCAACTGCCATTGAAGTGAGCAAGTTGGAGCAGTTTGTTTTTAACCGCTCTTCTCTGCCCTTGCTGTAGAGTGAGTTGCTATAGGAACCCAGGTGTGTGAGCAGCCAGCAGAGTGACAAAAGCTAGAGTGTGAGCTGAAAAATCAGGACATGATTTCTAAACTGCCACCACTCCCTCATTTTCAAGCCCACCTACACAAATCGGCTGATAATGTTTTAATGTAATTGTGAAGCACTTTGGGCAACAACATTGCAATTAAATGTGCTATATAAATAAATAAAAGTTGAAATGCATTTCTGACTCTATCAAGCTTGCCATGTGCACTTTTTAAATTTGATCAATCAATTGGTTAGTGTAATGTTTACTATCTTTACTGACTCCAAACACTCCACACAGTTACTCTGCCCACTCCATAAAGTTACTCTGCCTAGTCCAACCTTTCCACAGTTACTCCAGCCACTCCAACCACACAACAGTTACTCAAGCCACTCCACCCAGTTACTCCGCCCACTCCAGTCTTAGACTACTGGTGGAGGCAAGAACACTTCACACAATTTCCCCAGAAATTGTAGATTTTCTAGTTTGGTATGCAAGGGTGCCCAGAGGGGTGTCACTCTTGAAAGAAGGAGCCCAGGCACCCCCCCCCCCACACAATGTGTCCACCAAACCCTCCTACATCACATTCAAGCTATAATTCTGCCCCCTTTTTCCCTGCTCCCAGCATGAGGGCGTGCCTGGCATGCCTGGGCTCCTTCCTGCAAGAGTGACGTCCCTCTGGGTACCTTACTGGCTCATTTGCAAATAAATTGGATTTTCAGAAGATTAAAAACATCTATTGCTGAAACAAAGGCACATCTGGAATTAAGGTACTAAGTGACATTAGCCCATGGCTTTTACTTCAATATCGATAATCCTGGTGACAGATTTCCTTTAATATATTAACAACTGAAGACATAAATATTTACCCCTTTAAGTGCTTAAAGGGGTTGTCTACTAATTACTCATCAGACAGGCCATAAAAGTAAGGTGAGGTCCACCATTCTCTAGACTGAAGTGTCTGTAAGGCACTCCTTTGTAGCACAAGGTCTCCCCCACTAACAAAGTCTGTTAAGCCTAACACTTAGCAAAGCAACACCCTGTCCGCAATCTGACAGATGCACATGGTAGCAGTCAGGAGGAACTCCCCCTGAAAAACAATGTGGGAGCTTTATATGCCCACTATTTTTGTAAGGTTATTTCTAGATTTACTGAAATACCCCTTTAAATCTTTATATCCTAAGTCTATTCATCTTTGTCACTCATTACTTTTGTCCACCCCCCCGTATTTGCATTCCTCTAACCCATGTGAATCTGGAAGGATTGGTGTCACATCACCCTACTTGACTGGACAATGGCAAGGAGCAGAAATATAACTTATAGCTCCTGCACTCTAGAGGAAAATATGTTGCAGCCCCCCCCCCCCCCCCACCTACACACACACAGACCACGTGCCATTTATAATAGTGGTGTCCTCAGGCACCAGGCTTTAGGGCATCTACATGTATTTAAAAGTCCATTTGGAGAAGAACATACAAGTTAAATCCTGAGGTACAAATACTGTATTTAACACCCTCTGATATAAAGAAATCAGTTCCTTTAATTCTGTGAGGGTTATATGATGTGAACAGCTCTATTAATCCTAGGGCTCAATGATGGAGTATGGAAAGAATGTATATAAATATACCAAAATTCGCCGTCATTCCTGTCAACATTCAGTTTTTTCCTTATTTCCGGCCGGACTCTGTCCCATTGAGGTGATCTGGAATAGAGAAGAGACACATTTTGAGTACAGATAGAAATCAGGTCGTTTTTTTTATAGTATGTTGGATTTTACAGAACAGAAAATTAAAGGACTGTTGTAAATACTTGTACCACTAGGTGGTGCATTAGTTGTTTGTCCTCTGATTCCATCATTGATCTTCTACACTGTAGCACACCAAGAGGTCAGCTGTGGTATTGCGTGTACTGCACATAATTTTTACAAAATTATGTCCCATAACAATACATGCAATTATAGCCTTGAATTGCATGTCCTAACTTTGTTAGATGTTGCAAAGTTGAGTTCTTATATTAGTATATTTAAATTTAGGTTCGCTTTGGTTGGACATAGAACTGGTATTAACCTAATGTTTTATTTTAAGTTAGTGAGTCCTACTGTGTAATGAAAGAAGACCTGATGACTACTTGAATGGAATCATAACCAGAGTATATAGCATGGTCACTAATAAATTCAATATCAGGTATAGCAACTGCATAGGACAACCAAACCTACAGTTCCATGAATAGAGTCAGGCGTTCACCATATTACTTTACATTTTATACTTCCACAAATCCAGATGGTTTAGAGATTACTGTTGAAAGTGTTATAATTTCTAGTAAGCTAAAATTGTAATTTTTTTAATGAATTTGTTAATTTGTGTCACATATATATGAAGAAATTCTTCAAGTAATGCAGATATAAACACTGTCTTGTATTTGCAGTACCATGTCTGACCACATGATGTGCTTTTTAGAAAAAACACCCGTTCCAGCACATGTAATGCAATACACAAAAGCCCAATCTAGCGGCACTTTAACCGTTGTTAGAATTTTTTTGGCTGCTGAAACAAAATTGGGATTGCTGCCATAAAGCACAGTTGCTAAAAGAGCTCAAAAGTTGAAAAATGCAAAATGGCCCTCCTTCCGTCCTTGAAACAGTCCTGCTCATGTTTAGCAATTAAATTTTTGTATGCAATTATTATTCACATTCCATATATTAATACAGCGCCGGGATGACATATTCCACCACTTATACTGTATCATTATATTTACTGGGAACAGCCCGATGAAAAATCAACAACAGATCTGCAGAGAGTCATTATTTCCACATCAAGAATATCAATTATTTCTAGGAGCCGTCGTCTAATTACAGGAAAGTCGACTACATTCTCTCCGCTAATGGAATAGGACTATACGCCAGTTTAACGACATTAGCAGAGTGACAAGTTTCTCTATAAACAAAGCAGAATAACATGTAATAGAGGAGAGGCAGAATTGACTATATAATGTACAATGAGGTATAAAAATGTGTTATTGTAGTGATTGATATGTTTTTGCAGCTTATGTTAGCAGCTTTCTGACCTATTCAGGGACATTTTTGAAAAAATGGGGAAAGCTGCTTATTGTGATGTCAGAAGGGGGATCATCTGTTAAATAATCCCACTTCTGACATCCTATTTGGAGATCGGTGAGACAGGCAACGCGTGGTTTGATCTGACATGTTTTCTGTTTCTGGTGCCTGCCATACTTTCTTTCCCCAGGTGTGGCTATTAGGGTCATATAACCTTCTCTATTTATAGTTGCTTCTCCCACAATGCTGTGCGGTTTATAGCTTCTGTTTGGACCTTTTGGCTAGATTGTGGTTGGATCTCGGTTGAGTTGGTGCTTCCATTGCTCCTTTGAAGTTAAGTCTTTCCTTTCCCTTTTGTATTTTGTTTGAGTTCTGTGTGTTGCATTTCTCTATTGTTTGTATTAGGCCTGAAGGAGACTCCTGTTCATCCTTCCTTTTGGAGGAACAGGTGGTCTCGTCCCTGCCATTAGTACCAGGGTCCTATAGGGCTTGAAAGGATTGTAGGTATTCCTGCATATGAACTCACCTACCTTTGAGGCCTGTTCATACTGGTAGTCAGTCAGGATTTTGGTTAGGGTTTTCACTAGGAGGTGTCTATTTTCCTTCCCTAGTTTTCAGGCCTGATTCCCTGGTCCCCCCTTCCCTCCTATGCTCGGTGTGGTGTTTCCCTCCCACACCAATACGTGACATAATAAACCAACAAAAACATCATTTTTGTGTGTTTGTGTGCAGCCATGGATCCTATTGCTGCACTGGCAGGTCAGCTGCAAGAGCTATCTTTGGAGGTAGCTGACCTCCGCACGACAGTCTCGCAGATGCAGAGTAGAGATGGCCTTGCGGTTCACCCGGCAGTTGTTTCGCGACGAACAGGCAAACATATGGCGATGTCCATACAGGACAGCCAATTGAGACGTTTCTGCACATGGACACACCCCTACCCTACAAATAAACCCGATCTGGCCGCCATTTTACATTCTGTTTTTTTGCCAGTTTAGGGATAGGTTGCTGTGTGGCGCAGGGACAGACTGTTAGAGAGTATAGAGACACCAAAAGCTAGCTAATAGGGCCACAAAAGTCCTTTTAAGGACTGGTATAGGTGTGCTATTGATAGGTGTGATATACTGAGGTGTGTGATATACTTATAATATACCTTCTAACATAGAAAGTGTATTATAGTGCATTTGTATTGTGCAGCAGTTGTGTGCGGTTCTACTGCCATACAACAGCTATATAGAGGGACAAACGCTATTGGAACAACTAATTGCAACTGGTGTAATATACCAGTTGCCCCCCCAAAAAAACTGATTAAGGGGTTCTAAATACCTGCTTCCACAAATATTGCTCTTCTATAGGGACTTTGTCACAGGGTCATTTTGAAAATGACAGGCAGAGGAAGAGGCAATCCATTCAGCAGGGGTGGTAGAGGTCGGGCAGGTGCACCAGGCCGGAGCCTAAGTGGGAAGTTAGAGAAGGCACGTGCGATTACCTCAAAGGATGCTTGCACCAGAGTTGATTGAGTGGCTCACTCAGCCTTCCGCTTCTGCACCCTCCTCATCCTCTCTATCTGCACCCTCCTCACTCTCTGCTGTGTGCACCCCCAAAGACACCACCACCATAGCCCCTCCACTCGAGTCAGAGGAATTATTTTCCCATCAATTCCCAGACCTTACCGATGCGCAACCATTCTTGGCATCGGATGAGGAAGAGGAGGTGGCAACCGCCGCCACCCAGCGCTCTGACGACAGTGCCCAGATCAGCCCAGGGAGTGTGGTCCCCACTGTTGCTGCCTACTCCGAGATGGTGGTGAAGGTGACGATGATGACGTGTCGATGGACGTCACGTGAGTGCCCACAAGAGAGGAAGAGGAGGGGAGTTCAGAAGGAGAGACGGAGCAGCAGATAGGGAGGGGAAGGAGGAGAAGCAGGCAGAACTCGCAGTGCACAGGAGGCAAAAAGCAGACTTGTAATGTATCTGGAATGAGCCATCCACCATGCACGGTCACATCTTGCGCTCCCAGGACGCCGGCACATGGCTCCGCAGTGTAGGCTTTTTTTAACTTGTCAGCTGCTGACAATAGTGTTGCCATCTACAGCCTGTGCTGTCAACGCATAAGTCGCAGTAAGCCCAACACTCACCTAGGGATGACCACCTTAAGAAGGCACCTGGCCTCCCATCACCGAGCCCAGTGGGAGCAACGCCGTCAGAACCCACAAAGCCACACTCCTGGTGCTCCACGTCCTGCCTCTTCTCCTTCTCCTCTCTCCTCCCATTTGTCCTCCACTCCACCTTCCACCGTGCTGTCGTCACGTTCATCTGGCACAAGGCAGGCTTCTGTGGCCCAAATGTTCGAGGGAAAAAAAAATGATGATGCCGGATAATCCTCTTGCCCAACGGCTGACCGCTGGCTTGTCAGAACTGCTAGCTCGCCAACTACTGCCATATAAACTGGTGGACTCGGAGGCCTTTAGAAAATGTGTGGCCATTGGCACACTGCAATGGATAAGGTCCCCGGAAGGAAATATTTCTCCCAGAAAGGCATCCCAGAGCTATATGGCCACGTTCAGCGGCAAGTGAATATATCTCTGGCACACAGTGTTGGTGCCAAGATACATCTGACCACAGACACGTGGACTAGCAAACACGGGCAGGGAAGGTACATAACTTTTACTGCACACTGGGTGAACCTTCTGACGGCTGTCAAGCATGTAACCCGTGGCACCCGTGTGGTGCTACCGCCACGGATTGCATGCAGGCCTGCCTCTTCTTCTCCTCCTCCTACTCCATCCTCCATCTCCTCCTCGGCTGACTCCTCCTTTTCCACTGCTACCACCTCTTCCGCTGCACCCCACAAGCTCCCTAGAACCTATTCGACGTGCCAGGTGAGACGTTGCCATGCTGTGCTGCAGCTGTTGTGCCTGGAAGCCAAGAGCCACACCAGTCCTACATTCCTTTCAGCTCTGCTGTCTCAGGCCGATCAGTGGCTAACCCCGCTCAATTTTACAGTTGGTAAAGTGGTGTGCGACAACGGTGCCAATCTGCTTTCTGAGCTGAAACAGGGCAAAATGACACACGTGGCATTGCACACGTCCTGAACTTAGTTGTGCAGCGATTCGTTGCCAAATACCCCGGGGTCCAGGACGTCTTGTGGCAGGCCAGGAAAATCGCTGGCCATTTTAGAAGATCTTACACGGCCATGGCTCGCCTTGCTAATGTTCAGCGGCGACACCACCTGCCCGTCAGACGTCTTATTTGTGACTGCCGGACGTGCTGGAACTCCACCTTGTATATGCTTGATAGGCTTCTCCAGCAGAAAAGTGACATTTTTGACTACCTGTACAAACTCTGCAGCAGGACAGGTTTCTTTTCACTGCGCCAGTGGCTGCTTATACGCAACACATGCAGACTTCTGCGGCCATTTGATGAGATCACCAAACTTGTCAATCTCAGCCAGGGCACCATCAGTGACATCGTACCTTACGCCTTCTTTCTGGAGCTTGCATTGCGTTGTGTCATTGATCAAGCCGTCGAGGAGCAGGAGCTGGAAGATGAGGAAGTCGCAATGCTAAATGAATTCCCAGGGGGGGCTACTCCATCTGAGACAAGTCTGAAGAGGAGTCAGGGGAGGATGGTGCCTGGGGGGAGGAGGAGAAAGAGGAGCAAGAAGAGCAGGCTTTAAACTTTTCTGGGATCCCTGGTGTTGTCCGTGGATGGGGGGAGGACACCGAGGACGACATTCTCCTGGGCGATGAGCAGGAGCCAGGCCGCTCCACTGCTTCCAATTTAGTGAAAATGCTGGCCTTCATGCTCCAGTGTTTGAAGAGGGACCCCCGTATCAAAAGCATAAAGGGCAAGGACCAGTACTGGGTGGCAACGTACTTAGACCCCCGGTACAAACACAAAATGGCGGACATATTACCAGCATCACAGAGGGCTGGCAGAATGCAGCATTTCCAGGCCTTGCTGCGAGAGATGCTGCATTCTGCTGATGCGGACGCTGGCAGAGGAATTTCCACCCACAGAGAAACGTTTGCGAGTACCAATCCTACCGCGTCTGCAAGAAAAGGGCGGTGTGAAGATGCGTTGGTCACTTCGGATATGAGATCATTCTTGCAGCCAACCCATTGACAGCCGCCCTCCTGATCCAGCCTCAGGGAACGCCTAGACCGACAGGTGTCCGACTACATTGGGTTAACGGCCGATGTGGACGCTCTGAGAAGCGAGGAACCCCTGGACTACTGGGTGTGCAGGCTTGACCTGTGGCCAGAGCTGGCACAATTTGCCATGAACTGTTGGCTTGCCCCTCGCCGAGTGTCCTGTCCAAAAGGATTTTTAGTGCATCAGTAGGGATCGTGACCAATAAGCGCACTCGCCTAGCTCACGACAGTGTGGACTACCTCACATTTCTAAAAATGAATGAGTCATGGATCTCTGAGAAATTTTACACCTGTGACGACCACTTTTAATTGAATTTCCTCATGACAGCCCACACATATCCGCCACCACCCAGAACAAATAATGGTCCCTGTCTTAGGTAAATACAGCGGCATAAAAGGTCTTTTCTGTCCGGTGAATGCCTAATGTTTGGGACCTCAGAGGAATTCAACACCTGTGACGACCACGTGTTATCGATTTTCAACTATTATCATATGGGTTTTTTTCAAGACGGGGGATTTCGTTAGCTATGTTTTTAATCCAATTTTATCATTTTTGTTCTTCTAAATATATGTATTTGACATCTATTTGTACTGGCCTGCAGTAAAATTTATATCTAATGACCGTCTAGTATACCTCCAGCCACATAATTACTTGTTCTTTTCTGTCCGGTGAATGCTTAATGTTCGGGGCCTGTACTACATTGGCCTGCAGTAAAATTTATATTGAATGACCGTGTACTATACCTCCAGCCTCATAATCACTTGATCATTTATGTACTGTAAATGCATAATTATTGTGGCCTGTAATCTAACTGGCCAACAGTAAAATTGTTATACGGTGAGTTCGAGAATTCAAGATTATATTTTTGATTGCGAAAATTGGCAATGTATTATTCGCGTAATGCGCGCGAAATACCGGCGTGGATCACTTTTTCAAGCTGGTATAAGTTTTCTGAGACTGGATAAAATGGTTGACACGGCAGGACATTAAAATAGCTTTATATGCAGATAGAGAGCTCCAATATATTTGCACTTGAGAATTTTCGGAAATTTATGATGCGCATATTTTTTCGCAATACGTGCAACTTGTATAGTGAGGGGCAGGCAACTTTTCTATTGGTTGCTAGGGGTGTTTCTAAGCTGTGAAAAAGCCTTCTTATTGGCCCACAAGCTAGAAGAAGGGAGGGATGATCACCTGATGTGTACTGTGTTTAAAAAAAAACGCCGAATATTCGTCATTACGAATATATAGCACTATATTCTAAATATTAGCGAATTCTCGAAGTGCCGATATTCGCGATAAAAATTTGCTTTTCAAATATTTGCGCTCAGCACCAATTGTTATACGGTGACCGCCTAATGTATCTCCATCCATATTATCAATTGTTCTTTTCTATCCGGTGAATACCTAATTGTTGGGACCTCAGAGGAATTCAACACCTGTTGACAACGACCACGTGTTATCGAATTTCAACTATTATCATTTGGGTTTTTTTTTCAAGAGGGGGGATTTCGTTAGCCCTGTTTTTAATCCAATTTTATATTTTTAGTTTTTTTAAACATATGTATTTGACATCTATTTGACATCTATTTGTACTGTCCTGCAGTAAAATTGATATCCGATGAACGTCTAATATACCTCCAGCCACATAATCACTTAATGTTTTCTGTCAGTTGAATGCTTAATTTGGGGGCCTGTACTCCTGTAGCCTAAAATAAAAATTTTCTAGGCTTCAGCAGGGCACATTTCTGAGAATTTCCCTTTAAGACGCATAAAAATGGCCCCTGATTAAAATACATATTTTTGGGGGGAATTTTTGCCATTGATTCCCCTCACTGTCCATGTTGTGGGACGATTTGTGCACTTCTTGTAAGTATTTGGTGGCTGCAAATATGACCTGAAGGTTTTTCAGGTTCGCCTGCCATTAAAGTGAATGGGGCCCGCCGAGAACTTGCGGTTCGTGAACATTTGATCGCTTTCGCGAATCGTCCCAGCCGATGTTCGTCCATCACTAATGTAGAGATGACAGGCTGTTGGTCCTGGTGGTAGTGGTGGAGACCAGGCCTATCTGGAGCCTAAAATTGCTCTCCCGGACAGATTTTCTGGGGAATGTGATAATTTCATTTTGTGTAGGGAGGCGTGCAAACTGTATTTTAGCCTACGTCCACACTCATCTGGGGAGGAGAAACAGCGAGTCGTGTGGTTCTTTCCTTGCTTAAGGGGGATGCACAGTCATGGGCTTTTTCTCTGCTGACTGAAACACAGTCTCTCCGGTCAGTAGATTAATTTTTGAAGCTTTGGGTCTTATCTATGATGATCCGGTTCGGACCTCTCTAGCCGAAACCAAGCTGCGCGGCCGTCGTCAGGGTGATCGTTCCACTGAGATTTATTGCTATGAGTTTAGGAGGTGGGCTACGGATGCGGAGTGGAACGATCCTGCCCTCCATAGCCAGTTTTGTCAAGGGTTATCAGAGAGGCTGAAGGACGCTTTGGTCTTTCATGAAACCCCAGTGTCTCTGGAGGCTGCTATTTCTCTGGCTATATGCATTGATAGACGCCCCCACTCTCAGGATGTACTATCACATGATGTATCATCCTCCTCTGACACTTTGGGTGAAGCTACTCCTGGGTTTATGTCTGGGGACGAACCCATGCAATTAGGGGGAGCTACTCCTGGATCTGCTTTTAAGCATACTGGTAATAGGAAGGGAGTCTGTTTTTTTTTCTGCAGACAGAAGGGACATTTTATCAGAGTTTGTCCATTCAATCAACGAAAAAAAAAGAAGAGGGACATTTAATTCCCATCTGACTCTTGGAGGGGTGAAAGTAGATTCAGAAATTCTGCATTTGTCTTTGACTGGTAGTACCTAATTTCTCCTGACTGCTCAGTTTGTTTCCAGATTCTGGAAGGCGTTCTGTACTCGGCTGGGGGTACAACTGTCCTTTTCTTTGGCTTTTCATCCTCAGTCGAACAGACAGACGGAGCGCACTTATCAGAGTCTAGAGACTTACTTGAGATGTTTTGTCTCTGAGAACCAGGAGGATTGGTCTTCGTTTTTATCTTTGGCAGAGTTTGCCATAAATAATCGTAGACAGGAATCCACTGGGAAGTTTTTTGGAACATGAGTTTCACCTGCAGTTTGGCCCATTTTCTGGTTCAGATACTTCTGGTATCCCTGAGGAGGAACGTTTTTTGTCATCATTGTAATCTATATGGCGGAAAATTGAAGATAACTTGATGAATATGGGCAACAAGTAATAAACGTGTGGCTAACAGGAAACGTATGAAAGGTCCGGACCTAATAGTGGATGATTCTGTGTGGCTGTCCAAAAAAAACATTACCTTCTTGGAAGTTGGGTCCAAGATTTATTGGTCCATATAAGATCACTGCCATTATTAATCCTGTAGCTTTTCATCTTGAACTTTCTCAGGCCCTGAAAATTCATAATGTGTTTCATAAATCTTTGTTGAAGAGATATGTTGAACCTTTGGAGCGGTATTCCTTACCACCCCCTCTTGTAATGGTGGACGGTAGTTTGGAATTTCAGATCGCCAAGATAATTGACTCTCGAGTTCTCCGTAGATCTCTTCAGTATCTGGTTCAGTGGAAGGGTTATGGACCAGAAGAGAGGATGCGGGTGAATGGCAGTTGCTTGGTGATAGCCTTCCACAGGTCTCACCTGGATAAGGTCGGTCCTGGGTGTCCGTAGGTCACCCGTCGAAGGGGGGGTACTGTCACGGACGTTCCCGTGACAGGTGGCAGCAGATCGGTGAGACAGGCAACACGTGGTTTGATCTGACATGTTTTCTGTTTGGATAAAATGACGTCTGTGTTGTGTCTGGTGCTTGCCACACTTTCTTTCCCCAGGTGTGGCTATTAGGGTCATTTAACTTTCTCTATTTATAGTTGCTTCTCCCACAATGCTGTGCGGTTTATAGCTTCTGTTTTGATCTTTTGGATAGATTGTGGTTGGATCTCGGCTGAGTTCCTGGTGCTTCCATTGCTCCTTTGAAGTTAAGTCTTTCCTTTCTCTTTTGTATTTTGTTTGTGTTCTGTGTGTTGCATTTCCCTATTGTTTGTATTAGGCCTGAAGAAGACTCCTGTTCGTCCTTCCTTTTGGAGGAACAGGTGGTCTCGTCCCTGCCATTAGTACCAGGGTCCTATAGGGCTAGATAGGATTGTAGGTATTCCTGCATAAGAACTCACCTACCTTTGGGGTCTGTTCATACTGGTAGTCAGTCAGGATTTTTAGGCCTGTTTCCCCCTTCCCTCCTATGCTCGGTGTGGCAAGTACTGCAGCACACAGTCCACAGTTTTTGAGTACTGCCCAGTGAGCAGTTTTTTTGAGTGAGGGGTGTTTGCTGGAGATGCTGCTGGTCATAAGGAATTGAGACTGGCTTCATAATGAAGGGATACTGGATAATTATTACTGTGGGGGGCTTAAGTGGTCTGCACAGCAGGCTCAGAATAGTACTTGTAAAATTCCCATGAGCCTGCTGTGCAGACTTCATTTAGGCCAATAGGCACTATGCAGTGAATAGAGGAAGCGTCTATGATGCTTCATCTAGTGGACCCAGCAACCCAGGTGTCTCGGGGGAAGAGCAGAGCTGCTGGATCTTAGTAAACCCTGATCAGCTCTGCCTGTGTAGAAAGGGGTGAATCCACAGGCTCTCTCTGGGCGCTTTCAAACCATTCTACTCCACTGACAGGGATTAAACAGGCAGCTGAAAGTCAGAAGTTATAATTATGCAGATAGAGAGCATGAAAGTGACTCTGAAACTCTAAAATAAAGCCATGGTCCATGATCAAACCCCTACAATGCAGTTTGATGTATATACAGTTGCAAGAAAAAGTATGTGAACCCTTTGGAATGATATGGATTTCTGCACAAATTGGTCATAAAATGTGATCTGATCTTCATCTAAGGCACAACAATAGACAATCACAGTCTGCTTAAACTAATAACACACAAAGAATTAAATGTTACCATGTTTGTATTGAACACACCATGTAAACATTCACACTGCAGGTGGAAAAAGTATGTGAACCCTTGGATTTAATAACTGGTTGAACCTCCTTTGGCAGCAATAACTTCAACCAAACGTTTCCTGCAGTTGCAGATCAGACGTGCACAACGGTCAGGAGTAATTCCTGACCATTCCTCTTTACAGAACCGTTTCAGTTCAGCAATATTCTTGGGATGTCTGGTGTGAATCGCTTTCTTGAGGTCATGCCACAGCATCTCAATCGGGTTGAGGTCAGGACTCGGACTGGGCCACTCCAGAAGGCGGATTTTCTTCTGTTTAAGCCATTCTGTTGTTGATTTACTTCTATGCTTTGGGTCGTTGTCCTGTGGCAACATCCATCTTCTGTTGAGCTGCTGCTGGTGGACAGATGGCCTTAAGTTCTCCTGCAAAATGTCTTGATAAACATGGGAATTAATTTTTACTTCGATGATAGGAATCCGTCCAGGCCCTGACGCAGCAAAGCAGCCCCAAACCATGATGCCCCCACCACCATACCTCACAGTTGGGATGAGGTTTTGAGGTTGGTGTGCTGTGCCTCTATTTTCCACACATAGTGTTGTGTGTTTCTTCCAAACTACTCTTTTGGTTTCATCTGTCCACAGAATATTTTGCCAGTACTGCTGTGGAACATCCAGGTGCTCTTGTGCAAACTGTAAACGTGCAGCAATGTTTTTTTTGGACAGCAGTGGCTTCCTCTGTGGTGTCCTCCCATGAAATCCATTCTTGTTTAGTGTTTTACGTATCGTAGATTCGCTAACAGGGATGTTATCATATGCCAGAGACTTCTGTAAGTCTTTAGCTGACACTCTAGGATTCTTCTTCACCTCATTGAGCAGTCTGCGCTGTGCTCTTGCAGTCATCTTTACAGGACGGCCACTCCTAGGGAGAGTAGCAGCAGTGCTGAACTTTCTCCATTTATAGACAGTTTGTCTTACCGTGGACTGATGAACAGCAAGGCTTTTGGAGATACTTTTATAACCCTTTCCAGCTTTATGCAAGTCAACAATTCTTAATCGTAGGTCTTCTGAGAGCTCTTTTGTGCGAGGCATCATTCACATCAGGCAATGCTTCTTGTGAAAAGCAAACCCAGAACTGGTGTGTGTTTTTTATAGGGCAGGGCAGCTGTAACCAACACCTCCAATCTCATCTCATTGATTGGACTCCAATTAGGCTCTTGGAGATGTCATTAGTCTAGGGGTTCACATACTTTTTCCACCTGCACTGTGAATGTTTACATGGTGTGTTGAATAAAAACATGGTAACATTTAATTCTTTGTGTGTTATTAGGTTAAGCAGACTGTGATTGTCTATTGTTGTGACTTAGATGAAGATCAGATCACATTTTATGACCAATTTATGCAGAAATCCAAATCATTCCAAAAGGGTTCACATACTTTTTCTTGCAACTGTAGATAGTTTCTCTTGGGTGTAGGACTCAAATACGTCTCTACTTTGGCACAAAGATCAGTATACAAGGTAGTTATAGCCCTAAGAACCAGAAATTTAAGGATTCATGTCTTAAATAAACTGTTTAACCACTGCATAATTGGAGAAGTCTAAAATTTGCCAATATAACTTTATTTTTCTATTTATTACCATTTTCAAAATAAACACTGTGAGCTAAACAGCCTGGATTCCAATCTGATACATTGTAGCAAACTAGCAGAGAGATGTGTGCGGCTGCTCCCTTTATCTCACAGAGCATTGTCTAGACTGGATATAATTGTATCCACTTATCATATGAGGACAGAATGAGCTATGTGCAGGGTTGCAACCTCTAACTGTAACGGTGACTGTCCTTATTCACTGACAGCAGGCACATACCTTGAAAATGGTGAGGAAATAAATAAAAAAGTCTGAAGAAAGCTGCAGAACATTTCAGATACAGAGATTAAAATGATATTTTCACCTTAGACATTTACTGCATATCCACAGAATCTTTAGCTCCAGAATGGGGGACCTCTGACTCCCATCCTGTTGTATCCTGTCCAGCTGTTTCCATAACTCCCATACAAGTGACTGTCCAACATTGCGCCTCTACATTTACTCTTCTCCAGGACACAGGAGGCTGCCTTACTAGGTGAAGACGAAGGGCACGTGACCCCATTCAGGAAATAGGTGCCCGGAATGGCATAGTCTGCTAGTATACCATAAATATCTAAGGTAGGAATACCCTTTTGAGCTTTGCAAAAAAAAAAAGGTTTGTCATAACTATAATAACTCAGGAATTATAAAGGACTGATATTTACCCATCGCTCCAGCGTCCGTTCCATTCTCCTTTGCCCCATGGATTCCAAACCTGAACAATGTCTTCTACTCTGTTGTTGTATTCAATCTATGAGAAATAAATTACATTTTGCAGATAAGACTAAGTATTGAATTCAGCTTATCTGCACTGTCTACTGGAATCAGATGGTTGGTTTACATATAATGGCATGGAGTGAAGAAACACATACTACACGCCTGGTGCAGAACATCTACATGTGGAACTTTAGGTAAAACTTAAAGCCCCAGTACAAGAACTCAAGAATGTCCCCCAATGTCATTTAAGCACTTAAGGTGCTCGTCTCCTGATAGAGACCTTTAAACTCAGTTTATAAAACACAGATGCAATCACTGCTGTAATAAAAAATTGTAATAGAAAAACTTTCACTTAAAACGCAGAAATTAACGTAAAGAAAAGCTGTCCACTTGCAGGTGTCTGCTTGTATGCATGCATTCTTTATTACCTCCAGTAGGTGGCAGTGCGCTCACAATATTTACCAGAATGTATATTATACATAAACATTACAACAAAAGATTCATTTATTTGAAAGAAAAAACAAAGAAAGTGATTGTTGTAGTAAGTGCCCCTCACCAGAATAATAACCGACAGCGACCAGAGCGTAAAACCATAAATAAATATGCCAAACAATAACCCCTCTATATGTGTAACATAACAGCAGCTGTGTTATATCTGGATGGAATGTGCACTGCATATCAAAGTAAATATTCACTCCACCCCATGTCCATAACCTGCAGGTACCGACATGTCAGTTATATAAACCACTGTATAAACCATCCGTTCAGTAACCTAATGAGATAATACATGCATGGAAACATTACAAATATAAAATATCATTAACAGGGACAGTATTATAGTAGTTATATTCTTGTACATAGGAGGCAGTATTATAGTAGTTATATTCTTGTACATAGGAGCAGTATTATAGTAGTTATATTCTTGTACATAGGAGGCAGTATTATAGTAGTTATATTCTTGTACATAGGAGCAGTATTATAGTAGTTATATTCTTGTACATAGGAGCAGTATTATAGTAGTTATATTTCTGTACATAGGAGGCAGTATTATAGTAGTTATATTCTTGTACATAGAGGCAGTATTATAGTAGTTATATTCTTGTACATAGGAGGCAGTATTATAGTAGTTATATTCTTGTACATAGGAGGCAGTATTATAGTAGTTATATTCTTGTACATAGGAGGCAGTATTATAGTAGTTATATTCTTGTACATAGGAGGCAGTATTATAGTAGTTATATTCTTGTACATAGGAGGCAGTATTATAGTAGTTATATTCTTGTACATAGGAGCAGTATTATAGTAGTTATATTCTTGTACATAGGAGGCAGTATTATAGTAGTTATATTCTTGTACATAGGAGCAGTATTATAGTAGTTATATTCTTGTACATAGGAGCAGTATTATAGTAGTTATATTCTTGTACATAGGAGCAGTATTATAGTAGTTATATTCTTGTACATAGGAGCAGTATTATAGTAGTTATATTCTTGTACATAGGAGGCAGTATTATAGTAGTTATATTCTTGTACATAGGAGCAGTATTATAGTAGTTATATTCTTGTACATAGGAGGCAGTATTATAGTAGTTATATTCTTGTACATAGGAGCAGTATTATAGTAGTTATATTCTTGTACATAGGAGCAGTATTATAGTAGTTATATTCTTGTACATAGGAGCAGTATTATAGTAGTTATATTCTTGTACATAGGAGCAGTATTATAGTAGTTATATTCTTGTACATAGGAGCAGTATTATAGTAGTTATATTCTTGTACATAGGAGCAGTATTATAGTAGTTATATTCTTGTACATAGGAGGCAGTATTATAGTAGTTATATTCTTGTACATAGGAGCAGTATTATAGTAGTTATATTCTTGTACATAGGAGGCAGTATTATAGTAGTTATATTCTTGTACATAGGAGCAGTATTATAGTAGTTATATTCTTGTACATAGGAGCAGTATTATAGTAGTTATATTCTTGTACATAGGAGGCAGTATTATAGTAGTTATATTCTGTACATAGGAGCAGTATTATAGTAGTTATATTCTTGTACATAGGAGCAGTATTATAGTAGTTATATTCTTGTACATAGGAGGCAGTATTATAGTAGTTATATTCTTGTACATAGGAGCAGTATTATAGTAGTTATATTCTTGTAATAAGGAGCAGTATTATAGTAGTTATATTCTTGTACATAGGAGCAGTATTATAGTAGTTATATTCTTGTACATAGGAGCAGTATTATAGTAGTTATATTCTTGTACATAGGAGCAGTATTATAGTAGTTATATTCTTGTACATAGGAGGCAGTATTATAGTAGTTATATTCTTGTACATAGGAGCAGTATTATAGTAGTTATATTCTTGTACATAGGAGCAGTATTATAGTAGTTATATTCTTGTACATAGGAGCAGTATTATAGTAGTTATATTCTTGTACATAGGAGGCAGTATTATAGTAGTTATATTCTTGTACATAGGAGCAGTATTATAGTAGTTATATTCTTGTACATAGGAGCAGTATTATAGTAGTTATATTCTTGTACATAGGAGCAGTATTATAGTAGTTATATTCTTGTACATAGGAGGCAGTATTATAGTAGTTATATTCTTGTACATAGGAAGCAGTATTATAGTAGTTATATTCTTGTACATAGGAGCGGTATTATAGTAGTTATATTCTTGTACATAGGAGCAGTATTATAGTAGTTATATTCTTGTACATAGGAAGCAGTATTATAGTAGTTATATTCTAGTACATAGGAGCAGTATTATAGTAGTTATATTCTTGTACATAGGAGCAGTATTATAGTAGTTATATTCTTGTACATAGGAGGCAGTATTATAGTGGCTATATTCTTGTACATAGGAGCAGTATTATAGTAGTTATATTTTTGTACATAGGGGCAGTATTATAGTAGTAATATTCTTGTACATAGGAGTAGTATTATAGCAGTTATATTTTTGTACATAGGAGCAGTATTATAGTAGTTATATTTTTGTACATAGGAGCAGTATTATAGTAGTAATATTCTTGTACATAGGAGTAGTATTATAGTAGTTATATTTTTGTACATAGGAGCAGTATTATAGTAGTTATATTCTTGTACATAGGAGGCAGCATTATAGTAGTTATATTCTTGTACATAGGAGCAGTATTATAGTAGTTATATTCTTGTACATAGGGGCAGTATTATAGTAGTTATATTCTTGTACATAGGAGCAGTATTATAGTAGTTATATTTTTGTACATAGGAGCAGTATTATAGTAGTTATATTCTTGTACATAGGAGCAGTATTATAGTAGTAATATTCTTGTACATAGGGGGCAGTATTATAGTAGTTATATTCTTGTACATAGGGGCAGTATTATAGTAGTTATATTCTTGTACATAGGAGCAGTATTATAGTAGTAATATTCTTGTACATAGGAATAGTATTATAGTAGTTATATTTTTGTACATAGGAGCAGTATTATAGTAGTTATATTTTTGTACATAGGAGCAGTATTATAGTAGTTATATTCTTTTTTCCAGGCTCTTTGAAAAAACAAGTTCTCTCTGGGACAATATTGGCATTGAAATAGTTCCAACTTTGTTGAATTTATCATTGTTTCTCTGCAAACAGGTTGTTGTTAGCAGAACCATATTCTGCTACTTGATATTGTAACTGGAGAGTAAATTACACTGTTTCCCTCCAAAAAAACAAAAAAAAAAAACGGTCGTATCACTTTCTACTGATTTCTTATAGGAAGAGAAATTCAAAAAATTCTCAATTGTCTGTCAGAACCTCAGTAAATGTCTCAACCACAGAATCTTTGACTTTGCTTCAGCTGTCAAATCGGTCAAAGGGAGGACAGGAACTGGTTGAGTTTGTTCTTCGGATTATAGAATTTAGAATTAACCTCACAATCTATCAACCTCTTTTTGGGTTGAATTGGAAGATAAAGAATAGAATGGACATGAAATGGCTCATTGGAGAGCATTACAAAAGTTGAATATTTTTTTTATATCTTTTGGTTTCTATTAGACAGTGTTGCCTTCTTGTTTCGATCCAAATCCACATATACATATCTGGTGATTTGCATTCTGGAATTGAACAGCCATGGAGTAGATACATTGTATTTCATATTCTAATAGTTCAAACCTGCAGTCACAATTCTGTGGACTATACAGCGGTAATCAGCCTTTTCACTGATTCTTTGCAGTCTGGGAAATCTTTATCCTGGGCACCATACAGTTTTCTGATATAGAAAAACTTAAAGGTGTTGTCTCATCTCAGACAATGGGGGCATATCGCTACAATTTGCCCCCATTGTCTCATAGGTGGGGGTCCTACACCTATTTCGGGAACGGAGCCCTACAAAGTGGTGGCTGGAGGACTCCGGTCCAGCCAACTCCCAGCGCTCTCCTCATAGATGTGAATGGGAGTACACCGCGCATGACTGGCCACCTCTCCTATTTACTTCTATGGTCCCGTCGGAAATTGCCAAGCCACCCCATTGAAATGAATGGAGGGTGGCTGTGCATGCGCACTGCACCCTCCACCACTTTCGGGTCTCCATTTAGGACATAGGTGCAGTTCCCAACGCTGGGACCTGCACCTATCAGACAATGGGGGGCATATCCTAGCAATATGCCCCCATTGTCTGAGATGAGACAACCCTTTTAATGTCCCCTCTTGCATTTTCAGAGAGCAGCCAAGTTGTCAGGGATGAGCCCCCATAGGCACCAGGTACCGGATGCAATTCTTACCACTACACCCTTAGAGCTATTATCTTGGCTGCTTTGTTTTATGTAGGATCAATCCTATCTTCCATCACTCTAGGTCCATTAGGAGGTGATTCAAATGGCAGCCATATTGAATCATTGACATTATGCAATAGTTACTAATGACAACAATGATGAAGAATGACGTAGGATTCCAGCCTGCAGATATCATCTCCCTCTGATGTTTGTTATATTATAATGGGATGGTTGATGTCCTCAGCCTTCCCATAGAGGGATATAAATATGGCTGCAATGATTGAATGCCTTCATATATAATATTAGGATCTCTACGAAGTCTTATTAGTCTTGTCCTTCCCTCTTCCAGAGCTAAGAGTAGGATTCTCAGTATTTAGAGGAGAAACACCTTCCATTATCAGATATAAGCCGGCCCTATCCCTATGCGTTACCTGGGTGCCGTTAGTCACGGTGTAGGCATGACCCTTGACGAGGCCATTCTCCAGCTCAATGTTCCCAGTATAGAGCTGAAATAAAATGATATGAAATATTATTTATGGAATAGATTCTCATGTGATATAATTATATATACTGTGTGTATATACATATATACTAGCTGAAGGACCCGGCTTTGCTCGGGTATATTTAATCAATTTCATTTAATGTTTGTGTGTGTCGTTAAAAGATATCAACACTATCCACTATAACAGTGACCTCTACAGCACTCTGCCCCCAAAGCAGTGACCTCCACTGCCCCTCACCCACAGTGCTCCGTCCCTTAAAATTGGACCTCCACAGCAGCCCACCCCCTTAACATTGACCTTTATAGCAGCCTTCCCCTTTAACAGTGAGTTTCACAGCATACCACTCCCTTGACAGTGACCTCAACACCTTAAGTGTCCTTTTGAACAGCTCACTCTAAGACAGCAGCACTGTGCTGTCTGAGTGTGAGCTGCAGGGAGAAAGTCACCCTCCCTCCCATCCCTGCAGCTGACAGAAGTTGATTTTTACCTTCATTTTTTCAATCCCTGACGGCTGAGGAGTGGAGGGGCGTGGCTTAACCAGATCGGGGCGTGGCTTAGTGGGACCTAGAAGTTGATTTTTTACTTCATATTTTCCATCGCTGTCAGCTGAGGAGTGGGAGGGGGCATGGCTAACTGGATCAGGGGCGTGTCCTCTTGAACAGCTCACTCTAAGACAGCAGCACTGTGCTGTCTGAGTGTGAGCTGCAGGGAGAAAGTCACTCTCCCTCCCACCCCTGCAGCTGACAGAAGTTGATTTTCTCCCTGTTGGCTGAGGAGTGGGGGGCGTGGCCTAACCAGATCGGGTGTGGCTTAGTGGGACATGGGGGTGGGGTTTTATGTATTTTGAGCACAATGTGGGCACAGTCACTGATGCTGAGGATTGTGCGATTCCCCCTCCCTCCTCCTGCATAGTCTGCTATGGGTGCTCTGCATTCTCTCTACACTTGTACACAGACTATGTGATTCTCCCCCAGCAGAATGCCTTGTGTGTACTCTTCTACAATCTGTACGAGCTGCGCTCCATGGATGCTTTCCCTCCTCTCCACACACATCTGCTGTCAAGAACACCCTTCCCCTCCATGCTGCTATCTCTAATATTGAGAGCAGGGAGGGGGAGAGCAGAGAGAACAGTTAGAAACAGGAGCAGAGCTCTGACGATTCTATGTCAGATTCAGCAGCACTGGCAGCTAGGTGAAAGACTTACGCACACTCTGCAGAAGCAAAATGGTAGAAGACTTTTAATGAAGACTAGTTAGAAAGATGCTTCATATTGCATTTAGTAAGCAAATAATGCTTGAAGGTGTTCACAGACTTTAAAAGGATTGTTGAATTTGATGCATTATTTGGGCATATGAACATCATGGGAAGAGTCCCTGCCTTGGACTCTGAGAAGAAACTTTTGAGATTAAAGGAGTTGGCCGTAATGAGACAGTGTCCTTTAATTTTCCCCTTCTATCAGCTGATATGATCGGACGTTTCAGGTAAGGATATGTACAAACTTCAGGCCTTAAAGGGGTTGTCCGGGTTCGGTGATTATTAGTAAATAGGCTGCTTTTCCTACATATATGTGGGTTCTATCCTTATTTCTTTATTCTGATGCCCCCAATCCTCAGACTGGATTTGAGAACCGGAAGTGTGATTTTTTTGTTGTTGTTCAGCTGGTGACGTACCGGGCTCCTTACTGGTGTGCTAAGCCTCGTCTTCCACTTAGCAAAGAGCCCGGTGATGTCACCGACAGGGAGATGCCTTCTAGAGCGCTCAAGGAGGCTGTTTGTAGGAGGGAACCGCTAGAGAACGCCCTTCTGTGTCGGTTACGTCACCGGGCACAGGGGGGCGCTATTCTGGGCTGAAGGAGGTTGATTTGGAGGCAGGGAACGCTGCTGTTTAGCACAGTGCACGCCTCTCATCTGCATGTACACTGAATGGGGCCACATGGATTATGCATATGGGACGCCTCCCATGTCCTTACAGATGAGGGGGAGGAATGGAAGGAAAAGGAATATTGCGGCAAGAAATTACATAGAGGGAGCGCTGCAATGTAAACAATACCGAGCGCAGTCTCAGGGACCCGGAGGAGCCCCGAAGGAGAGAAAAAAAAACTAGAAACCTTCAGGGGGACCTTACAGATACATTTAACGGTGAATACTAATGTTAGTTAAAAAGACTGTCATCGCGGACAACCCCTTTAATTCAAACCACTAAGTCTTGCCTCGGTTTGTTGGACTTTGCAGTCACCTCTGCTGGTGGTGCCAGGTTCCTGCCCGGTGGACAGATTAGTGAAGGCTTAGGAGAGTTTACTGACTGTTGCTGGCAGGAGAAGCTTGAATACAGGTTGGGATTTGTGTTCACAATGATGTGCAAATAAGACGGCCGGGAAAAACAGAAGCGAGGATCTCAGGCAGGATTGAGCAGAGTATTTAAAGGTGCAGCGATGCTCTACAACCACCACAAAACAGTGGCACTGCAACATGAGCTCATGTGAGGTCCTTCCTCCTGTTTTATTGCCTGAGAAATGTTATTCTTTCATTAAGGGAACCCTCCTGGCAAATGCCTACTCCCTCTTCTCCTGCATTATATGAGCTCAGCTAAACTGTTAGGGGTATGTCAGTGTACAAGCTCAGGATCAGTACAGGATAAGTAATGTATGTACACAGTGACTGCACCAGCAGAATAGTGAGTGCAGCTCTGGAGTATAATACAGGATGTAACTCAGGATCAGTACAGGATAAGTAATGTAATGTATGTACACAGTGACTGCACCAGCAGAATAGTGAGTGCAGCTCTGGAGTATAATACAGGATGTAACTCAGGATCAGTACAGGATAAGTAATGTAATGTATGTACACAGTCACTGCACCAGCAGAATAGTGAGTGCAGCTCTGGAGTATAATACAGGATGTAACTCAGGATCAGTACAGGATAAGTAATGTATGTACACAGTGACTGCCACCAGCAGAATAGTGAGTGCAGCTCTGGAGTATAATACAGGATGTAACTCAGGATCAGTACAGGATAAGTAATGTAATGTATGTACACAGTGACTCCACCAGCAGAATAGTGAGTGCAGCTCTGGAGTATAATACAGGATGTAACTCAGGATCAGTACAGGATAAGTAATGTAATGTATGTACACAGTGACTGCACCAGCAGAATAGTGAGTGCAGCTCTGGAGTATAATACAGGATGTAACTCAGGATCAGTACAGGATAAGTAATGTAATGTATGTACACAGTGACTGCACCAGCAGAATAGTGAGTGCAGCTCTGGAGTATAATACAGGATGTAACTCAGGATCAGTACAGGATACGTAATGTATGTACACAGTGACTCCACCAGCAGAATAGTGAGTGCAGCTCTGGAGTATAATACAGGATGTAACTCAGGATCAGGTACAAGTAATGTAATGTATGTACACTAGTGACTCCACCAGCATGAATAGTGAGTACAGCTCTGGAGTATAATACAGGATGTAACTCAGGATCAGTACAGGATAAGTAATGTATGTACACAGTGACTCCATCAGCAGAATAGTGAGTGCAGCTCTGGAGTATAATACAGGATGTAACTCAGGATCAGTACAGGATAAGTAATGTAATGTATGTACACAGTGACTGCACCAGCAGAATAGTGAGTGCAGCTCTGGAGTATAATACAGGATGTAACTCAGGATCAGTACAGGATAAGTAATGTAATGTATGTACACAGTGACTGCACCAGCAGAATAGTGAGTGCAGCTCTGGAGTATAATACAGGATGTAACTCAGGATCAGTACAGGATAAGTCATGTAATGTATGTACACAGTGACTGCACCAGCAGAATAGTGAGTGCAGCTCTGGAGTATAATACAGGATGTAACTCAGGATCAGTACAGGATAAGTAATGTATGTACACAGTGACTCCACCAGCAGAATAGTGAGTGCAGCTCTGGAGTATAATACAGGATGTAACTCAGGATCAGTACAGGATAAGTAATGTATGTACACAGTGACTGCACCAGCAGAATAGTGAGTGCAGCTCTGGAGTATAATACAGGATGTAACTCAGGATCAGTACAGGATAAGTAATGTATGTACACAGTGACTGCACCAGCAGAATAGTGAGTGCAGCTCTGGAGTATAATACAGGATGTAACTCAGGATCAGTACAGGATAAGTAATGTATGTACACAGTGACTCCACCAGCAGAATAGTGAGTGCAGCTCTGGAGTATAATACAGGATGTAACTCAGGATCAGTACAGGATAATGTAATGTATGTACACAGTGACTCCACCAGCAGAATAGTGAGTAGCAGCTCTGGAGTATAATACAGGATGTAACTCAGGATCAGTACAGGATAAGTAATGTATGTACACAGTGACTCCATCAGCTGAATAGTGAGTACAGCTCTGGAGTATAATACAGGATGTAACTCAGGATCAGTACAGGATAAGTAATGTAATGTATGTACACAGTGACTCCACCAGCAGAATAGTGAGTGCAGCTCTGGAGTATAATACAGGATGTAACTCAGGATCAGTACAGGATAAGTAATGTATGTACACAGTGACTCCACCAGCAGAATAATGAGTGCAGTTCTGGAGTATAATACAGGATGTAACTCAGGATCGGTACAAGTAATGTAATGTATGTACATAGTGACTCCACCAGCTGAATAGTGAGTACAGCTCTGGAGTATAATACAGGATGTAACTCAGGATCAGTACAGGATAAGTAATGTATGTACACAGTGACTCCACCAGCAGAATAGTGAGTGCAGCTCTGGAGTATAATACAGGATGTAACTCAGGATCAGTACAGGATAAGTAATGTAATGTATGTACACAGTGACTGCACCAGCAGAATAGTGAGTGCAGCTCTGGAGTATTATACAGGATGTAACTCAGGATCAGTACAGGATAAGTCATGTAATGTATGTACACAGTGACTGCACCAGCAGAATAGTGAGTGCAGCTCTGGAGTATAATACAGGATGTAACTCAGGATCAGTACAGGATAAGTAATGTAATGTATGTACACAGTGACTCCACCAGCAGAATAGTGAGTGCAGCTCTGGAGTATAATACAGGATGAGTAATGTTTGTATACAGTGACTGCACCAGCAGAATAGTGAGTGCAGCTCTGGAGTATAATACAGGATGTAACTCAGGATCAGTACAGGATAAGTAATGTAATGTATGTACACAGTGACTGCACCAGCAGAATAGTGAGTGCAGCTCTGGAGTATAATACAGGATGTAACTCAGGATCAGTACAGGATAAGTAATGTATGTACACAGTGACTCCACCATTATAAAATTGAACATAACTATCTAATATAAGGATTGGGACATCGTCATTTCCAATAAAAATGTGTTGTTGATTTGCAGTAGATTTAACCCTATGTGAAATCCACTGTGGAAATCTGCTTGACATGCTAAAGATTTCTAATGCACCCCTCTGGAGCTCTGGATGGAGCTGCTACTGCAGGAAATCTGCACCATTAATGTACTCTGATACAGAATGTAACTCGGCCTATGATCTGCTTTGCTGGACAGTTCCACAAAATTGGGACTCTCAGCAATTAAAAGTTTTATAACGTTCTGTAATGTTATCTGTTTACAATACATATGGTATATACTTTCATAGCTTTTCTTTGTCGCTGCTCTTTTTATTGGATTATATACTTACGTCGCCTGGTGTTGTACATCCCATAAGAGATCCTGATTGTGCAGCTGCTAAAACAATGTCTCTCAGATCCGATGGGGGTTTGGATAGGTTAAAATCCATTTGCACCCCTCCTGTAAAATCCACCAGTGCCTCTGAGATGAATCCCCAGTGCAGGTTCTGGTACGACCCTCGCAGCCTGAAAAGATAAAAGCAGCAATTTGAAGGATGTAAGGGGAAGTGGTTACACCCAAGCACTTCACACTGTCACTATATTTTCCCCTACAAAATAAGCGGAGGGCCTCAGTCTGCCCCATGGTATAATAGGGTAAAAAGCTGGCATTGTGCATATACCTCGTACACTCTCTTAAAGGGGTTGTCCACCCAGGATGGCATCCATCCCCCAAGATCAGCTAATTGTCAGGAAGATGCCACACAAGGAAGGATTGTTCTGAGATGAGCGAATCGAAGCTGACGTGAAGTGGAATTCGATTTCAGGAATTATTCGATTTGCACCAAATAAATTGGCTGCTGCACGTGTTGGAACATGGAGCAAGCAACTCTGGGAACAAGGGATCACCCACAATGCCATGAATGCAGCCAATCAGCAGCCAGCGATGTGATGTCACAGCCCTATAAGTAGCCTCAGCCATCTTGGATTCAGCCATTTTCCAGTGCACTTAGTGCAGGGAGAGACGTCAGCAGGCGCTAGGGACAGTGCTAGGAAAGACTTGAAAACTTTTATTTTGCTGAATAGAAGTTCAGGGAAAGATCATTAGAAGTGTAGGGAAAGGATAGGAAGGAATCATTCCACAGTATTGAAGCAGAACAGATTCAGTAGGGGAGGTTACAGCCTGGGTAATGGGAACAATCCTATTACACCTTGCTGCACTGACTGGGGATCTAAATTGCCATTATACAGCTGCTTTAAGGTTTGCAATAGATGATACATCTGTAATTGCAGCAAAGCTTGCTTGTTATTGGGGTCTTATTAGCCTTTGTGCGGTGCAGTTATATATATAAAGCCCTTTTTTTGTTGTGTATTAGTGGGGGGGGGGGTCTTAGCTGTTGTGTGTTGAAGTGAAAAAATTACAGCCCTTTCTGGTGTGTATTAGTGGCAAAAAAAAAGTATTATTTGCCGTTCACGGCGGCAGTTATATAGTCTTAAGGAAAAATAAGTGCGTCTTATTAGCCGTTCTGCGGTGAATTTACATTGCCATTCAGTGGTGAATTTTTTTGGGGATGCAGCCTTTTTGGAGAAAATTGGTCGATGAATGTAGACTTTCTTCTGTAGGGACTGAGTAATTGCGTCGATTAGCCATTCAGTGGTAAAATTTGTTTGTAATGCAGCCTTTTTTGGGAAAATTGGTCGGTAGCTGTAACTACGGTCAGGGACAATATATGTCCTTTACGGACTACTAAGTGAATGTGGTTCCTGCACAGCCACACCAGCAACTTGGCCAGGTGACGCTGCTTCCGCCTCCACAGCACGTCATTGGTCCTGCGACAATGTCCGCCTCTGCCTCCTCAGCCTCCACTGTGTCCCCAGCCTCCACTGAAGGGACAAGTCACATTGCTCCTCCAGCATACCACATGTGCAGGGCACGGCGGTGTCACGCTGTTCTACACCTCGTTTGCCTGGGCGAACGGAGTAACACAGGGGAGGAACTGCTCCGTGTCCTTCATCAAGAAATCAAATCCTTTCTTTCTCCGCGACAACTCAAAATCCGAACCATGGTGACTGACAACGGGAATAACATGGTGTTGGTGCTGCGTCACGGAGGGCTGAGCCATGCCCCCTGCATGGCAATGTGTTCAATCTGGTTGTCAAGCGGTTCCTAAAGTCTTCCACCCATCTGCAAGAAATCCTAAAAATGGCCAGGAAACTTTGTATGCACTTCAGCCACTCGTACACCGCAAAGCACACCCTCCTTGATCTGGAGCGGCAGAACGGCGTCCTCCAACATAGACTGATATGCAACGTTTCCACCCGATGGAATTCCACCCTCCATATGTTGGAACGACTGTACAAACAGAGAAAGACCTGTGTTTGTTATCTCTATACTATGACATCACTGTGTACATTATCCCTGTACTGTGACATCACTGTGTTTATTATCTCTGTACAGTGACATCACTGTGTTTATTATCCCTGTACTGTGACATCACTGTGTGTATTATCCCTGTACTGTGACATCACTGTGTTTATTATCCCTGTACTGTGACATCACTTTGTTTATTATCCCTGTACTGTGACATCACTGTGTTTATTATCTCTGTACAGTGACATCACTGTGTTTATTATCTCTGTACTGTGACATCACTGTGGTTATTATCTCTGTATTGTGACAACACTGTCTTTATTATCCCTGTACTGTGACATCACTGTTTATTATCCCTATACTGTGACATCACTGTGTGTATTATCTCTGTACTGTGACATCACTGTGTTTATTATCTCTGTACTGTGACATCACTGTGTTTATTATCTCTGTACTGTGACATCACTGTGTTTATTATCTATGTACCGTGACATCACTGTGTTTATTATCTCTGTACTCTGACATCACTGTGTTTATTATCTCTGGACTGTGACATCACTGTGTTTATTATCCCTGTACTGTGACATCACTGTGTGTATTATCTCTGTACTGTGACATCACTGTGTGTATTATCTCTGTACTGTGACATCACTGTTTTTATTATCCCTGTACTGTGGCATCACTGTGTTTATTATCCCTGTACTGTGACATCACTATGTTTATTATCTCTGGACTGTGACATCACTGTGTTTATTATCCTGTACTGTGACATCACTGTGTTTATTATCTCTGTACTGTGACATCACTGTGTCTATTATCCTGTACTCTGACATCACTGTGTTTATTATCTCTGGACTGTGACATCACTGTGTCTATTATCTCTGTACTCTGACATCACTGTGTTTATTATCTCTGGACTGTGACATCACTGTGTTTATTATCTCTGTACTGTGACATCACTGTGTTTATTATCCCTGTACTGTGACATCACTGTGTGTATTATCTCTGTACTGTGACATCACTGTGTGTATTATCTCTGTACTGTGACATCACTGTTTTTATTATCCCTGTACTGTGGCATCACTGTGTTTATTATCCCTGTACTGTGACATCACTATGTTTATTATCTCTGGACTGTGACATCACTGTGTTTATTATCCTGTACTGTGACATCACTGTGTTTATTATCTCTGTACTGTGACATCGCTGTGTTTATTATCCCTGTACTGTGACATCACTGTGTGTATTATCTCTGTACTGTGACATCACTGTGTGTATTATCTCTGTACTGTGACATCACTGTTTTTATTATCCCTGTACTGTGGCATCACTGTGTTTATTATCCCTGTACTGTGACATCACTGTGTTTATTATCCCTGTACTGTGACATCACTGTGTTTATTATCCTGTACTCTGACATCACTGTGTTTATTATCTCTGGACTGTGACATCACTGTGTTTATTATCCCTGTACTGTGACATCACTGTGTTTATTATCTCTGTACTGTGACATCACTGTGTTTATTATCCCTGTACTGTGATATCACTGTGTTTATTATCTCTGTACTGTGACATCGCTGTGTATATTATCTCTGTACTGTGACATCGCTGTGTTTATTATCCCTGTACTGTGATATCACTGTGTTTATTATCTCTGTACTGTGACATCGCTGTGTTTATTATCTCTGTACTGTGAAATCACTGTGTTTATTATCCCTGTGTCATCACTGTGTTTATTATCTCTGTACTGTGACATCACTGTGTTTATTATCTCTGTACTGTGACATCACTGTGTTTATTATCTCTGTACTGTGACATCACTGTGTTTATTATCTCTGTACTGTGACATCACTGTGTTTATTATCCTGTACTGTGACATCACTGTGTTTATTATCCCTGTACTGTGACATCACTGTGTTTATTATCTCTGTACTGTGACATCACTGTGTGTATTATCTCTGTACTGTGACATCACTGTGTTTATTAGCTCTGTACTGTGACATCACTGTGTTTATTATCCCTGTACTGTGACATCACTGTGTTTATTATCTCTGTACTGTGACATCACTGTGTTTATTATCTCTGTACTGTGACATCACTGTGTTTATTATCTCTGTACTGTGACATCACTGTGTTTATTATCTCTGTACTGTGACATCACTGTGTTTATTATCCCTGTACTGTGACATCACTGTGTTTATTATCCCTGTACTGTGACATCACTGTGTTTATTATCTCTGTACTGTGACATCACTGTGTTTATTATCCTGTACTGTGACATCACTGTGTTTATTATCTCTGTACTGTGACATCACTGTGTTTATTATCTCTGTACTGTGACATCACTGTGTTTATTATCTCTGTACTGTGACATCACTGTGTTTATTATCCTGTACTGTGACATCACTGTGTGTATTATCCCTGTACTGTGACATCACTGTGTTTATTATCCCTGTACTGTGACATCAC
The DNA here is from genome assembly GCF_014858855.1 of Bufo gargarizans. Classification (NCBI taxonomy): domain Eukaryota; kingdom Metazoa; phylum Chordata; class Amphibia; order Anura; family Bufonidae; genus Bufo; species Bufo gargarizans. The sequence goes on along the minus strand of NC_058083.1, from coordinate 523,723,521 downwards.
TGTGTTTATTATCTCTGTACTGTGACATCACTGTGTTATTATCTCTGTACTGTGACATCACTGTGTTTATTATCTCTGTACTGTGACATCACTGTGTTTATTATCCCTGTACTGTGACATCACTGTGTTTATTATCCCTGTACTGTGACATCACTGTGTTTATTATCCTCTGTACTGTGACATCACTGTGTTTTGTATCCCTGTACTGTGACATCACTGTGTTTATTATCCCTGTACTGTGACATCACTGTGTTTATTATCCTGTACTGTGACATCACTGTTTTATTATCTCTGTACTGTGACATCACTGTGTTTATTATCCTCTGTACTGTGACATCACTGTGTTATTATCCCTGTACTGTGACATCACTGTGTTTATTATCCTTTACTGTGACATTACTGTTTATTATCCCTGTACTGTGACATCACTGTGTTTATTATTCCTTTACTGTGACATTACTGTTTATTATCTCTGTACTGTGACATCACTGTGTTTATTATCCCTGTACTGTGACATCACTGTGTTTATTATCCATGTACTGTGACATCACTGTGTTTATTATTCCTCTGTACTGTGACATCACTTTGTTTATTATTCCTTTACTGTGACATTACTGTTTATTATCTCTGTACTGTGACATCACTGTGTTTATTATCCCTGTACTGTGACATCACTGTGTTTATTATCCCTGTACTGTGACATCACTGTGTTTATTATCCCTGTACTGTGACATCACTGTGTTTATTATCCCTGTACTGTGACATCACTGTGTTTATTATCCCTGTACTGTGACATCACTGTGTTTATTATCCCTGTACTGTGACATCACTGTGTTTATTATCTCTGTACTGTGACATCGCTGTGTTTATTAGCTCTGTACTGTGACATCACAGTTTTTTTTTTATCTCTGTACTGTGACATCACTGTGTTTATTATCTCTGTACTGTGACATCATTGCGTTTATTATCCCTGTACTGTGACATCACTATGTTTATTATCCCTGTACTGTGACATCACTGTGTTTATTATCTCTGTACTGTGACATCACTGTGTTTATTATCTCTGTACTGTGACATCACTGTGTTTATTATCCCTGTACTGTGACATCACTGTGTTTATTATCCCTGTACTGTGACATCACTGTTTATTATCTCTGTACTGTGACATCATTGCGTTTATTATCCCTGTACTGTGACATCACTATGTTTATTATCCCTGTACTGTGACATCACTGTGTTTATTATCTCTGTACTGTGACATCACTGTGTTTATTATCCCTGTACTGTGACATCACTGTGTTTATTATCCCTGTACTGTGACATCACTGTGTTTATTATCTCTGTACTGTGACATAATTGTGTTTATTATCCCTGTACTCTGACATCACTGTGTTTATTATCTCTGTACTGTGACATCACTGTGTGTATTATCTTTGTGCTGTGACATCACTGTGTGTATTATCTTTGTACTGTGACATCACTGTTACACCCATGAATAAAATAAATACATATAATGATGATACATACTTAGCATATGCTTTCTCTAATAGGGAAGGCCAAAACTCATGGCTGACACGTGGTTGCACAGACAAGTATTTTCCATTAAGCATCGGCAGCCGATCATCGACAACCACATCCACCCATTCTCCATACTGCCAGAACTAAGGGAGAAAAGCACAAATCTCATCAGACATAGTCACCATGGGTGATACCTTCAGTCAGAATCTCCTAGCATAGGCGTTGTTTTTGTTTTGTTTTTTTGACTCCTACATAGTCACATTTTATATGTACACAGAAAGGTGACCTCATAGCACCCCCGTCACGTACTATAGACAAATGTTTGCACACCGGGCTTTGCTCTGGTAATCTGCACATTGTTTGGAATAAATTATCCAGACTAATCCAGGTGTGAGGACAAACAAAACTCTTCTTAAAATGGGATTAAGACTTCTAGAGCTGAACTGAAAAAACACCTGACGAGGCTCCTGCGGGTGATACGTCTGCCTCATTACATCAACTGATACTTATAATTATTATACGAAAAATTCTACTCATTATGGGTAAGGATTAACAATCAATTATCTCTTTAAATGACTTCTGCTCCCTAATTCTCTCTTTTACAAATTGCAGTAAAAAAATTGGAACTGCATCTAAGAGGATTATAAGATAAACATTCTACTTGATACAATGTTGCGACATCCCAGAAGATCAGATTGGTAGGTCTACTGAGTTCCATTTATAGGATAGAATGTGTCCCCATATCGGTCCATACATAGGCCACCCTATCAAATGTGATCTAGTGTGAGCAAATGTATGTAAGAAGGCCAGAAGAATGTATTTAAGGAGGCCCGAGATTTCTGTTATTAAGGGTCATCTCATCCCTCTCTTGTTTACCTAAGTTGACTCTCAGATTGACTCAGTACAGCGCTGTACAACATGGTGGCTCCTTTATAAGAATACATTTCAGTATGTGGCCCCTTGGACAAGTTCCTCTAGCAAAAAGGTTTTCCAGAACCACTGTTTAGGTGTTTTTGGACATCCTACAGATGTAAGAGATGTGATTGGGCTCCTCCTGTTTCTCATTCAAGCAAGTGTCTATTCTTGACAATCCCTACTGGTCCCTTGATAATAAGTTGATCATACAATGTCTCAATGCTGGGACCCCCAGAGATCTGTTTTGATCAGTGTGGAAACCTGGAAGTAAGTGCACAATTTCCCTACAGCGCCCCCACAGGGGAAATGAAGCATTACACAGTGTACATTCATATCATTAGGTTATCTGTGTAATACCGGACAGGTCCCCCAGAGAGAGAGAGATAAAAAGATGCTATTTATAATCAATCTCCAAAAGGTCCTGAACAGAGGACCCCACCTCTATTAACTCAAAATTTCCTAACAGGTATATGAAAATTGTTTTTCCAAATTGGATGACCCCATTCGGGCTTATTTTTCTTGGGACGCTTCCTCCATCATTCTTCGTTTCAGTGATGAGGACTTTAGAGTTGTCTTGAGGTGTCTTGGAGGAGCACAGCAAAATATCTTCACATGTGACCTCTAATGCTTTGTTAAGGCAGCTCTGTTGACTGCTCAGTGGTAGGACAGGATTTGTACCCTTCCCCGGTCTAAAGGGTTCCATCACGTAAAGTCGAAGCTAAATCACTGTTAGAGAAACCTGAGAACTGCTGTCGGTTTCAGTCCAGGTACATGCGCCTTAGGGGTATCCTCCAGCAGCACTGGGAATATGACGTCAGTCTATGGTGAACCTCCCCCCATAGTATCTCTGCACTCAGTCACTGGCACCCCATGCTGCCCAATAAATATCCAACAAAACTATTCACCACTTACCCTGAAATGAAAGATTCCAGCGTACTTGGACGTGAACTCCTGATCTTTGGGAACAACATTTTCCAGAAATTTTCGATGCAAAGTTAAAGCCCCAACAGCAGAGAGAAGCCAACAGTCTCCTGTAGAGCAAAAATAAATCTTGTAAGGATCTTATTAGATGTTGCCGGAACCAAAGATTCAACCATAAACATAAGAGATGCTACGGCCATAGTTTCCGGTGGCTCAGGGTCTCAGGAAGTCACGCAGATTCAGGAAGGAACAACACAGAAGCCACATAGAAAATGAAATGGTAAAATTATTTCTCCTTGCAGCCACCAGCAGGTGGAGCTCTTTACATAAATATGTCTTGTTAGCACTGATGTCAGTAGCAGTGTATTAATTTGTATACTGTGAGCTCCCCCTATTGGTGGCCTCAGGTAGACAGAATTGTATCAATTTATTCTATGTCTGTGTATGGCTTCGCCTCATGGAAAATTCGTCCGTGAGGAATCTGTGTTTGGTCCGTGTGTCCGTTTTATGTATTCCACAGACACTACTGGTCACTGGTCAGCTGAAAAATAATATCCAGGTAACCACTGTAGCCACTGACAGAAAACAAATGCTATCTGTATTCCGTCAGTGGTTTTTCATGGACCCATAGACTTCAAGGGGCTTGTTTGGTCTGCATCACGGAGAAAAGTGGTGCCTGTCTCTGTGATTTTTTCTATTGACCCACGGTTATGATGATTGGTATTATGCAATACGCAGCTATTATAAGTAGAACCATAAAATATTCCTACCTATTTCTCCTTGCATAATGTCAAATATGCTGGCCCCATCTACCAGGAACCTGGCGTCTCTCTGAAGCTCCTGATAACAGAAATGAAAATGCTGGTGTAAGAACAGAGAATTTTGAGAAATGGAAGATGTAGTAATTCATTATAAAATATCCATGTGTTATCTGTGACTATCTATCTATCTCCTATCTATCTCTCTATCTCTCTATCTATCTATCTATCTATCTATCTATCTATCTATCTATCTATTATCTATCTATCTAATATCTATCTATCTATCTCATATCTATCTATCTATCTATCTCATATCTATCTATCTATCTATCTATCTATCTATCTCATATCTATCTATCTATCTATCTCATATCTATCTATCTATCATCTATCTCATATCTATCTATCTATCTATCTATCTATCTCCTATATCTATCTATCTATCTATCTATCTATCTATCTATTATCTATCATCTATCTCTCTATCTATCTATCTATCTATCTATCTCATATCTATCTATCTCATATCTATCTATCTATCTATTATCTATCTATCATCTATCTATCTATCTATCATCTATCTCATATCTATCTATCTATCTATCTATCTCCTATATCTATCTATCTATCTATCTATCTATCTCATATCTATCTATCTATCTATCTATCTCATATCTATCTATCTATCATCTATCTCATATCTATCTATCTATCTATCTCCTATATCTATCTATCTATCTATCTATCTATCTATCTATTATCTATCATCTATCTCTCTATCTATCTATCTATCTATCTCATATCTATCTATCTATCTATTATCTATCTATCTAATATCTATCTATCTATCTATCATCTATCTATCTATCTATCTATCTATTATCTATCTATCTATCATCTATCTATCTATCTATCTATCTATCTATCTATCTCCTATCTATCTATCTATCTCTTATCTATCTATCTCATATCTATCTATCTATCTATTATCTATCTATCTAATATCTATCTATCTATCTATCATCTATCTATCTATCTATCTATCTATCTATTATCTATCTATCTATCATCTATCTATCTATCTATCTATCTATCTATCTATCTCCTATCTATCTATCTATCTCTTATCTATCTATCTCATATCTATCTATCTATCTATTATCTATCTATCTAATATCTATCTATCTATCTATCATCTATCTATCTATCTATCTATCTATTATCTATCTATCTATCATCTATCTATCTATCTATCTATCTATCTATCTATCTATCTATCTCCTATCTATCTATCTATCTCTTATCTATCTATCTCATATCTATCTATCTATCTCCTATCTATGTGTGTTTGCAAAATTTCTTGCAAGAAATACAAAGACAATGATACAAATATACAGTACACATGTCCCTGGAGGCAGCTTTTATGACCATAATGAAAGTCTCCATTCTTTATACTCCATTTAGAGCTGAGGTTTGATACAATGCGATTTATTTTTTACTTTTCTTTAAATAGTGTCTGTCAGGAGATATGTACCTATGAAACTGACTGACTTGCTGCATTTGGGCACATAGGAACATGGGACCAACACAGATGCCTTCAGCTGCCAAGCGCACATGTAACAGGTCAGCCAGTGTCATAGGTACAAAACTGCTGACAGATGCCCTCTATAAATGTGTACACCCTCCCCCAGTCTATCACTGACTTCCTTTATTACTGATGACATCATTGGAGTTTGTTACTTTTTTTATCAGTGAGATATGGCTTTGTGTTTATTCTTCTCCAGAACTGTAACTTCCTCATATGCACTTAAAGGGGTTGTCCTGGTTCAGAGCTGAACCCGGACATACCCATAATTTCACCCCCTGATGTTAGCATTGGAGCATTTCATGCTCCGTTGCTCTAACTTGCCCTGCGCTGGATCGCGCAGGGCAAGGGCTCTTTTGTTTACAATAACACACTGCCGGGCGGAGGCTTCTGCCCAGCAGTGTGTTCAGTAACGTCACTGGCTCTGATGTGCTGGCTTTAGCGCTGCCCTAGCCGTTTTACAGGCTAGGGCAGCACTAAAGTCCGCCCATCAGTGCCAGTGACATCATCAGGCTCACTGCTAGGCTGACTCCTCCGCCTGGCAGCCCTAAGGAGAGCCCGGTTCTTCACCGGAACTCCAGAAAATGCCTTCGCCCTGCGCAATTCAGTCCAGGGCAATGGAGAGCATCGGAGCATGAACTGCTCCGATTGTCAGTTCAGGGGGGGGCTGCCTGGGTGAAAATGGGGATATGTCCGGGTTCAGCTCTGAACACAGACAACCCCTTTAAATCATCACATAAAATTAACCTTGTATCATCTTATGTAATAATACTACATATTGTTTCTGAGAAACAGGATGACCATCGACCCAGAAGATTGTAAATCTGGCTTCCAGGACAGACAACATTCACTACACTCATGAATGTGGAGATCTTGAAGGCTGCCTCCATCTTCACAACTACTTTGTATCTTTTGCTTTAATGCAGCTAAAATTAAAAAATAAAGCAAACTTTGTGCATAATATTCATAAAAATCAAATCTTCTACTCTTTTGTGTGTGCAGCTCTTATTCAGACCTATGTGTCTCCATAGCAACAGACAACAAACAAACCTTGTGTAGTCTGATCCTGTAGTCTTTGTCCTCCATGTTTTTCATGGTTCTTGCTAACTGTACAAATACGTTAGTAAGCCTTCCCATGCCTGGTGAATGCTTATTCGGCTGAACGCTTTCTTTCTTGGCCCCCCCCCCCATACACCTGCACCCTTGGCTTAGCCAAGCATGCATGTGTCCTAAATGGGGAGACACAAGAAAGATACCGCCAGACTCATCGCCCTGTCCGATCCTTATTACCTGCGACATCTGTCTTCGGAGGAAAGTCCTGATACATACACTTTAGATGGATGTCCAGTCCGCAGGTTTGACAAACATGTATCTATAGTGCATGTCCAGCTTCAGAGGTAAGGGCTAAATGGAAGTAAATAGGACTATGGAATCAAATGACACAGGGTCTGTTTGTAGTCTGTTACCATGGTGACACATAGATCTGCAAAGGAACTGTAAGCGCAAAACAATAGTTTGCAAAGTTGCTTCACTTTTCATTTTAGAAGCCCTGAGACAATATAAAAAGGAGTTGTGTAGGTTGCTGGCGAATGCGGAATCTTAAGGGTTAATGAGCGTGGCTTGGGAGCAATCATATCCCTGAGGGCCTGTGGTGGTTTAATGGTTAAAATACTTTTTATTAATGGTGGTCTATGGGTTGTGAAGAGGTTTAGCCATGGGGCCCCTTCATATGTATCTGGCTACATAAATACAAGCGTGAAGCTCAGACTGGAAATCTCGGCCGTGGCACTCCATTGCTAACACTCTCCCGTCACATTAGATTTCATATTCAGGATTCTCACAATAAGTGCAGATTGTAATCTGCGCCTCTCAATTACAGAGGAGATTTTCATCAGTATCTTATTCAGAGGTGAAGTGATTATTTCACTTGCTTTCCTTTGAGAAGCCGCCTTCGTCTAATAACTGAACTGTACTCAGCGCTCTCCTTCATCGCTTCTCGAGGGACTGAGAAAATATCACTTGTGATTTGCAACTTCTCCAGAGAAACTTTTACTTTGCACATCTTGTCTGAGAAGATCCACAGGGCGAGAGACCTGATACACAACGGCATTCATTACACACTCTTACAAAATGCTTTGTACACTGTAGACATTTTGTGTAAAACCTACCCAAAAAGCACAATAATAATGTCATATAATTCCTAAAAAGACAACCGTACAGATCTAGATTCCCATACAATATCCATCACATAGCATTGTATTGTGTAGTGTCGACAAAGAAGAGCCAAATAATGTGCATATATCAGTATCATATACTACTTATACAACATGAACACCAGGTGCCGTGGTGGGAGTAGGGTGATTACCCCTGTGGCGAAACCAACCTCGCCACTGGGTTTTGGAGGGGCCTGTTTGCCAGCCTCTTGCCTCAGGATTATGGTCCATACTAACTTTGAAGGAGAAGATAGTCCGGCCGCACAGCTTAAATCTGTGGAACTGTTTTGGGCAGGAAAGCCATGCTTGCGGCCGGCCAAATGTGACTTCCATGGAATTCGGGAACCCCTGCTCGGATCTGGGTCATTTTTGAATAGGTTGTTCACCCAGATCAGAGCTATCCATGGATGTATACATTATGGGGATATGTGGGGTTTTGAGGTGTGTGACAGAACCATCTGTCTTTGGAATTGTATTCTATGTTATGCGAGGGTACCCAGATAGCTATGCCATGAAATTAAAGACTTTGGCTCCATGTCGATTTTATTGTATTCGTGTAGTCTGAGTGCCATTCACCTAATGATATGCACTCCGACTTGAGCTATCTGGGGATATTTTAAATGTCTGTGTTTACTGTAAGAGTTGTGACATTGTATGTTTAAATGGTGATTTCTGTCCTGTTGTCTCCACATGTGTATTGGCGATTTCCCTTTGTCCTGAGAGATAATTGAATTGCTCCTCGGGTGTCTCCAGGGCAGAGAGGAGGAAACCATGATGCATTGTGGGTATGTATTGTGTCTGTGTAACCTTAATTGCTGCATATCTGTCCTGTGTCACAGTCTTCCATCTGGTCCCCTAGGGGAGTGTCCAGCAGATGGGGACCTGCATAAATACGGGCGGGTAGCCCCCAATAAAGTGTTCCTGTTTTACATTCAACATAGAGCCTCGTCTCATGTGTGTGGGGATTGCTATACGTGTACACTCCCCTGGCTATTACTCCTAGCTCTTGTAAGATCTGTTCCTGTTCCTGGTTCCTGTGGTGGTATCGGTGTCGAGCGGAGTGCTTGGAGTCCTCGGGAGGCACTGGGAGCGTCCATTAACGGAGGTACCCGGTCGGGGTGCCAGAAGATCCTTTACAACCCCTATTGAGTATATGATCATCTTGTCCGCTTCCCAGTTTTTTATTACTTCTAAAATGATTTACATCCAAGCATTTGTAAATTTGCTAATCTTCAATGTAATATTTTTAGCTCATTTAGCTTCCTGTATTTAAGATCCTGTTCGCTCATTATACGGCCATTTTATTTATTTCTTTTTTTAGGTTACATTACATTAGTATACAGATCCGCATTGAAATAAATTAAATTCTTCACACACTATTAACTTCATTCTAAAACGCCTGAAAAGTAAAAAGACAATAAAAAAAATAATTCTCTGATTCATGCTTAAAAACACACACAAAATTGAAAAGCGCAGATCATTTTACAGAGCATTAATCCCTTTAATCCAGTCCAGGGGAACATTAAAGGTACATTATTCATGATACATGTACAGCCTGCGGTCCCAAGAGAAATAAGGATAAGTCAAATACTGAATGTGGCCGAGAAATCAGAGAAAATATGGATCATAACATAACACGGAAAGAGGCAGGAATAGAAGCATTTCTGTGATTATTTTAAATATACGAAATTGAAAATAAATTATATAATATATATAGTAATATTGTACAAGATACAGTTGATTTTACCCAGTATACCGTAAGTATATAATACTGTTCCTAATACTAGAGGATTACTATAATAGTGCTTCCTATGTACAAAAATATACTATAATACTGTCCCCTTTGTAAAAAAAATATATAGCTACTATCATACTGCCCATATGTACAAGAATATTGCTACTATAATACTGCTTATATCTAAAAAATTATAACTACTATAATACTGCCTCCTATGTACAAGAATATAACTACTATAATACTGCTCCTATGTACAAGAATATAACTACTATAATACTGCTCCTATGTACAAGAATATAACTACTATAATACTGCTCCTATATACAAGAATATAACTACTATAATACTGCCTCCTATGTACAAGAATATAACTACTATAATACTGCCTCCTATGTACAAGAATATAACTACTATAATACTGCCTCCTATGTACAAGAATATAACTACTATAATACTGCTCCTATGTACAAGAATACACTACTATAATACTGCTCCTATGTACAAGAATATAACTACTATAATACTGCCTCCTATGTACAAGAATATAACTGCTATAATACTGCTCCTATATACGAGAATATAACTACTATAATACTGCCTCCTATGTACAAGAATATAACTACTATAATACTGCTCCTATGTACAAGAATATAACTACTATAATACTGCCTCCTATGTACAAGAATATAACTACTATAATACTGCCTCCTATGTACAAGAATATAACTACTATAATACTGCTCCTATATACAAGAATATAACTACTATAATACTGCCTATGCACATGAATATAACTACCATAATACTGCTCCTAGGTACAAGAATATAACTACTATAATACTGCCTATGCACATGAATATAACTACTATAATACTGCTCCTAGGTACAAGAATATAACTACTATAATACTGCCCCTATAAGAATATAACTTCCATAATACTGCCCCTATAAGAATATAACTTCTATAATACTGCCCCCTCTGGATAGAATTGTGGCATTTTGCATCTAGGGCTATTTTCATACGTGGCTGGTGTTTCTCTGTAGTCCTATAGACAGATGATATTTCGGGATTATTATAAATCTCATATTTAGGACACATCACAATGTTCAGCAGGTGTCAGTTATTTCCGGTTAATGGTTTTGTTTCCCGTCTTAGTTCCTCCTGTTTCCATATTTATATTTTCAGCTCCAGTTTAATGTGGTCTTAAATATTTATTAGATGTCACATAGAGTTCTGTCTCCTCAAACACAGTCTCATGCAGATTGGAGATACGGCAGGTAAGCAGCGCAGCCCACGGCTCAGGCTGGAGGTCACCTTCAGGAGGAATTAATTGGTGACTGCTTTCTCATTACATAACTGTATAGATTTATGATGTGCACTGAGGTGGCGCGTCTCAGGTCCAGCCGGACAGCATCATATGTAAAATATGAATTCTAAAGATGTAAATTTTTCCCTGCAATAAACTATACCTGAGATATGGAGGACGGAATACCCTAAGGTTACTTTGGTCTGAGGTCATCTCGGCAGAGCCTTCAAGAGTATGAAGAAAGCTTTCATTCATGGAAGTCCAACTTGAGCTCCTCAAATATTTTGTTCATTAGGTACACAAGGATGCACATGGACGATACAACTGATTTCATACATGAAGCTCATTGGAGTTTAGTGGGTCAAAAAAGTTCCCTGCTAGTATTACTACTATGATTAGAGCCCAATAGAGAGCTGGGGACATTATCGTGGTCATATCAATCCAACCCAGTCTCTGATGAAAGCTGACAATCTTTGCAATGTCTTTCTTGAGTAGGCCTTTTCCTGGGAAAGGAAGTCTTTCTTGTCCAGAGTGGTGGACCTCTCTCCATAAATTTCAGAGTGGTAGACCTCTCTCCATGAAGTTCAGAGCGGTAGACCGCTCTCCATGGAGTTCTAAGTGGTGGACCTCACTCCATGATGTCCATATCTCCCTGTATGAAGGTTATATATCCTATAGAGAGGTTTAGAAAATGCCAAAAGCTCCATTTCATGTCAAGAAGTCATCAAAGGTCTTCAAAACCTGACGTCCAATAACTTTGTAGACTTTTCTTATTCGCATGCAAGGTCCTGAAGTCATAGAATGAATTCTTAACAAATGATGTAGTTCTTGGCATCTTCTAAACACCCATAATAGTACATATGGATAGGAATTGCCTTTCAGGATTATACTTTTTCAAAATCCAAAAGTCTAGCAGCTTGGAGGGCTGGTAACCAACATAGCGTTGGAAGGTGGTGGACCTCCAGCTGAAAGCCAGTGGAGTGACTTGCTACAGAAATAGCTTATTTTCTCACACTAGGTAATCTAGTTGTGCCAGGATGACATCTTAACATCATAAATCCCACTCCCGAGGAGTCTTATAGATGCAGCAGAGCTGACACCATCATTTATCACTTCCTGATATCATCTTGGTCAAGCTGTGCTGTCCATAGGGAGGCAGGTCAATCTGCTAAGGTATCAAGTTAATTATAGCTTCAGCTCTGCTACTTTTTTTTGCATTTGAATATGGTAGCTCTAATGAATCTTTGGTTAATGGTGCGGTAAATAACTCTACCATTGTCCCAGGAGTCAGTGAAGTTGAATTTTCCTATTTTGCATGTGATTTTGCTGTATTATTATAAGGTCCTAAGAATGACATGAAAAGCAGCTCTTGGCAACCCATATCAAGTTTTTTTAGATGTAGTGAGATGCATTTCTGCCTTTTGAGAGCGTCTTAAGCTTTACAACAGATGGTGGATTTTGCTACACTGCGATGGTAAATGGAGCAGTACGACATATAGCGTTGGGGGTGGGGGAGGGGAATCTGAAAGTATGAAGGGTAAGCAGACCTTGTGAAATAAACCTCTATCGAGAGACGTGTTGTGAAGCGGAGGCTCTGCCCTGATCTTCACACAACTTCATTTTACTGACAGATCCCTGTAGGGCTTTGATGCAAATGATAAACATGCAAACGCTTTGCGGGGCGCTCAGCGTACCTTAAAGTGCAAATTCTGCAGTGAAGGGAAAACAGCCTGACAGATGCACTTTGGTTAGTGCTGCCGAGGAGAAGACCAAAGGAAAAGGAGAAATATCACTCTGGGTTTGTTATCATGTTTGTTTGTTAAGGTGCATGTAAGATCAGGCTGACAAAATAACACGTATGTATGTATGTATGTCTAATTCTGCATCAGTACCTGCATACATAGCCGCCACAGGCCAGTACAGGGTATACTGCTGTCAGGGGCCCTACCAACTCAGAGGCCTGTCTGTCAGTGTCCCTTCTGGAAAAATAGCCATACGGCCAGAAAAAAATTAAATACTGCCCACCGACAGATGACCACCCATAAATACTGTCCACCAATCCTCTGCTGCTACGCTCTCTGCTGCTCTCCACTTCCTACCCCAAGTTAACATGTCGGAAATGTCAGGAAAGTCCAGCCCAGGCCATCACTGAGTGTCCTAGCTCTACTAGTGACGGAGTGAGCCTTTCCGGGCATTTCTGATATATTGAGCTAAGATGTGAAGTAGAAAGCAGATGGAACTGGAGCAGCAGCAGTAAAGGAACTTGACCTGTTTGACTTTATCCTCTAATGATAATGAGTCCTCTAAAGGGAATGAGATGACTCTATTGACCCTGCTTTCCAATGGTAATAACGTAAGTCTGCTGACACCTTTCTCTAATGCTAATGAGATGACTTCTCTGACCCAGTCCTCTAATGATGATGAGATGACTGCTGATCCTGCCTTGTAAAGATAATAAGTCTTGTGACCCAGTCCTCTAATGATACCCAGATGACTCTGCTGACATTTATCTCTAATGATGTTGGGACGACTCTGTTGACCCAGTCCTCTATTAATAACGAGATGACTCCTATGATCCTGCCTTCCAATGGTAATGAAGGAAGTCCGATGACCTTGTCCACTAATGATGAGATGACTCTGCTGACATTGATCTCTAGTGATAAATATATGATTCTAATAATAATGAGATGACTCTGCTTAACTGGTACTGAAAACATTCTGCTGACTAAGCTCTCAATAGAAATTCACGGAAAAAGATAATAGGGTGTGCGTCTAATATATAAATACGGGTCACTGCCTGAAATAGACGCTAAAAACAAAATAATAAATCTTTATTGAAATAACGGGTTAAAAAGAAAATCAACACCCAGAAGAACAGGCCTAGATGTAACAAACGTCTCCTCTACACACCGAAAAGCGTCTCCCCTGGGGTGGGGTAGGTGTAGACACCGAGAAGATAAATAGGTAAAATTGGATTAGACTGGGGCTGCTGTATGCAGGAGCGGGTGATGCTCTACAGGAGGCCACCTCAATAATATGACAAAAGCCAACCAGAAAACCGACACCCGAAGCTACCAATATACCAAAAAAATTGCTGCCAGATACTAGCCATCACAGCCTAGACGGTACATATCGTGTGCATAGGTAGCACAGCACAGAGGATATGTGCTAGGAGTATTGTAAACAACAGCAGGAGATGCCACAATATACGGTGACTAAATCTAGTACCATCCACCTTTGGTGAATACATGGCAATCACCTCTGTATTCGAGCGCAAAACCCCTAAAAGAAGCCTATAGTCCCACAGTCAATGTGTCTCTTGATCTAGGGACCTATACTACAAGTGCACAATTAACATGTCCCCAACGAACATCTAATATTGCATCGCTAAATGGCGCATAGCCGGGGACCCAGAGACCAATTGATTAATTTGTACGCTCAACGCGTTTTAACAAATGAGTATCATCAGGAGCCGAGGACATACAAACACATAGGCTAAGATTATGTCTGCACTGGTACAGCGTGGTGCGGCGTCCGGCGCGCGCACCGCAGGACCAGCTGATAAAGGGAAAGGCGCGCCCATAGGGCGAAACAAGTCGCGCAGCTGTAGCCAATCGGGTTGTAGGAGCGGGACGAGCCTCCCTAAGCTCCGCCCTTCCCAGCTGAAGCCCAGCGGAGTGTGCGCTTCACTATAGTAACAAACATATGTGAAGGAGGGAATCCCAAGCGGCAAAAGGCAAGTCGCAAGGGTAGGTGGAACAGGAGGGGAAGAGGATGGGGGAAGATGAAACACAAAGATGAAAAAACAAAACTATATCCCCAAAAGCATGGGATAAAATGATACCCACGCAGTAGCCAAAGACAGATAGCAAAAATAGGGGTAGAAGATAATAAAAAGACGAGGGGATAGCTATCAGCAACGCAAATCAATAAACATGCAAAACAGATCTGCTCATTGAGTCCCCTCGGTTGCATGGTATCTAATCGAAAGATCCATTGAGCTTCTTTCCGGAGGAGGAATCTGTCAAAGTCGCCCCCTCAGGGAGAAGACCGAACCTTCTCAATCCCCTGGAAGCGCGGCACCTTGACATCACTGTCACCATGTGTCACGACATGTCGCGCAATAGAGGTGTCTCTGTCATTGCGCACATCACCATCGACCGTATATAGTATGTTTTATGATCCGACATACCCATGAAAGGGTTACCAGTGCCAATGAAATCACAGGCCACGCAGTTACCACATCTGAAGGTGCCGGTTAGGTCGTGGGCTAGCCAAGTACGGGGAGTGGATGACTCATACAGGCTGTGTACAAGACTGTCACGCAAATTACGACCCTGTCTAAATGTAATTGATGGGACGGGCCCAACCAGATGACCAATATCGTGGTCCATCTGCAGGATACCCCAGAACTGTCCCAGTATCTGCCGCACCTCTTGATGGGCAACATCAAATGTGCCCACAATGCGGATGGTATCTTTGGTCTCAGCCCTAGATCTCGGTAGTAAGAGGGATTCCCTGTTACTGCCTAAGGCGTGTTGATAGGCGGATTTGAGTACCTGTCGCGGATACCCCCGCCATTGAAACCTGTTGGCAAGGTCACTGGCCGCTCTTTGAAAATCCGAGATAGTGGAGCAATTACGTCGGACCCGTAGGAATTGGCCTTTAGGGATGCCACATTTCAGTGGTTGTGGGTGCCAACTGTCCCACCTTAATAAGTTGTTCGTAGCGGTGGGCTTACGAAATAGATCAGTCACCACACTACCATCTGACTCCTTGATAATGCGTAGATCTAAAAACGTAATTGTGGTCTCATGTATCTCTGAGGTAAAAAACTGGCCTAAGTTGTTAGTGTTCAAGGCCTCCACAAAACTGGCAAAGTCCTCTCTGGATCCTTTCCAAAAAATAAGTATATCATCGATACCTGGCACATAAATCAATTAGGGCCGACCACTTTCCCATACCTTTGCCAAATACGATCTCTCTCTCCCACCAGCCCAGGTATAAGTTGGCATAAGTAAGGGCACAAGGGCTACCCATGGCCACGAACCTGAGCTGACTAAGCTCTCAAAAGATAATGAGATAACTCTGTTCAATCTGCCCACTAATGATAATGAGATGAACCTTGTCATTTGACGGCAATGCTGACACCTCAGTTGATAATGAGCTGCCCTGTAACAATAATTTGATAGCTCTGTTGACCTCCATGCATTAATAATAATAGTAATAATAATAATAATGTGATGACTGCTAACCCTGCAGTGATGAGATAACAATGATGAAATAACTGCTGACCCAGGCCTTTAATGATAGTAAGTAGAGTTGAGCGAACACCTGGATGTTCGGGTTCGAGAAGTTCGGCCGAACATCCCGGAAATGTTCGGGTTCGGGATCCGAACCCGATCCGAACTTCGTCCCGAACCCGAACCCCATTGAAGTCAATGGGGACCCGAACTTTTCGGCACTAAAACGGCTGTAAAACAGCCCAGGGAAGGGCTAGAGGGCTGCAAAAGGCAGCAACATGTAGGTAAATCCCCTGCAAACAAATGTGGATAGGGAAATGAATTAAAATAAAAATTAAATAAATAAAAATTAACCAAAATCAATTGGAGAGAGGTTCCATAGCAGAGAATCTGGCTTCCCGTCACCCACCACTGGAACAGTCCATTCTCAGATATTTAGGCCCCGGCACCCAGGCAGAGGAGAGAGGTCCCGTAACAGACAATCTGGCTTCATGTCAGCAGAGAATCAGTCTTCATGTCATAGCAGAGAATCAGGCTTCACGTCACCCACCACTGTAAGAGTCCATTTTCATAAATTTAGGCCCAGCACCCAGGCAGAGGAGAGAGGTCCCGTAACAGACAATCTGGCTTCATGTCAGCAGAGAATCAGTCTTCATATCATAGCAGAGAATCAGGCTTCACGTCAGCCACCAATGCAACAGTCCATTGTCAGATATTTAGGCCCAGCACCCAGGCAGAGGAGAGAGGTCCCGTAACAGAGGATCTGGCTTCATGTCAGCAGAGAATCAGTCTTCATGTCATAGCAGAGAATCAGGCTTCACGTCACCCACCACTGTAAGAGTCCATTGTCATAAATTTAGGCCCAGCACCCAGGCAGAGGAGAGAGGTCCCGTAACAGACAATCTGGCTTCATGTCAGCAGAGAATTAGTCTGCATGTCATAGCAGAGAATCAGGCTTCACGTCAGCCACCACTGCAACAGTCCATTGTCATAAATTCAGGCCCAGCACCCAGGCAGAGGAGAGAGGTCCCGTAACAGACAATCTGGCTTCATGTCAGCAGAGAATCAGTCTGCATGTCATAGCAGAGAATCAGGCTTCACGTCACCCACCACTGTAAGAGTCCATTGTCATAAATTTAGGCCCAGCACCCAGGCAGAGGAGAGAGGTCCCGTAACAGACAATCTGGCTTCATGTCAGCAGAGAATTAGTCTGCATGTCATAGCAGAGAATCAGGCTTCACGTCAGCCACCACTGCAACAGTCCATTGTCATAAATTCAGGCCCAGCACCCAGGCAGAGGAGAGAGGTCCCGTAACAGACAATCTGGCTTCATGTCAGCAGAGAATCAGTCTGCATGTCATAGCAGAGAATGAGGCTTCACGTCACCCACCACTGCAACAGTCCATTTTCATAAATTTAGGCCCAGCACCCAGGCAGAGGAGAGAGGTCCCGTAACAGAGGATCTGGCTTCATGTCACCAGAGAATCAGTCTGCATGTCATAGCAGAGAATGAGGCTTCACGTCACCCACCACTGCAACAGTCCATTTTCATAAATTTAGGCCCAGCACCCAGGCAGAGGAGAGAGGTCCCGTAACAGAGGATCTGGCTTCATGTCACCAGAGAATCAGTCTGCATGTCATAGCAGAGAATCAGGCTTCACGTCAGCCACCACTGCAACAATCCATTGGCATATATTTAGGCCTAGCACACAGGCAGAGGAGAGAGGTCCCGTAACAGACAATCTGGCTTCATGTCAGCAGAGAATCAGTCTGCATGTCATAGCAGAGAATGAGGCTTCACGTCAGCCACCACTGCAACAATCCATTGGCATATATTTAGGCCTAGCACACAGGCAGAGGAGAGAGGTCCCGTAACAGACAATCTGGCTTCATGTCAGCAGAGAATCAGTCTTCATATCATAGCAGAGAATCAGGCTTCACGTCAGCCACCAATGCAACAGTCCATTGTCAGATATTTAGGCCCAGCACCCAGGCAGAGGAGAGAGGTCCCGTAACAGAGGATCTGGCTTCATGTCAGCAGAGAATCAGTCTGCATGTCATAGCAGAGAATCAGGCTTCACGTCACCCACCACTGCAACAGTCCATTTTCATAAATTTAGGCCCAGCACCCAGGCAGAGGAGAGAGGTCCCGTAACAGAGGATCTGGCTTCATGTCAGCAGAGAATCAGTCTGCATGTCATAGCAGAGAATCAGGCTTCACGTCAGCCACCACTGCAACAGTCCATTGTCATAAATTTAGGCCCAGCACCCAGGCAGAGGAGAGAGGTCCCGTAACAGACAATCTGGCTTCATGTCAGCAGAGAATTAGTCTGCATGTCATAGCAGAGAATCAGGCTTCACGTCAGCCACCACTGCAACAGTCCATTGTCATAAATTCAGGCCCAGCACCCAGGCAGAGGAGAGAGGTCCCGTAACAGACAATCTGGCTTCATGTCAGCAGAGAATCAGTCTGCATGTCATAGCAGAGAATGAGGCTTCACGTCACCCACCACTGCAACAGTCCATTTTCATAAATTTAGGCCCAGCACCCAGGCAGAGGAGAGAGGTCCCGTAACAGAGGATCTGGCTTCATGTCACCAGAGAATCAGTCTGCATGTCATAGCAGAGAATCAGGCTTCACGTCACCCACCACTGCAACAGTCCATTTTCATAAATTTAGGCCCAGCACCCAGGCAGAGGAGAGAGGTCCCGTAACAGAGGATCTGGCTTCATGTCAGCAGAGAATCAGTCTGCATGTCATAGCAGAGAATCAGGCTTCACGTCAGCCACCACTGCAACAGTCCATTGTCATAAATTTAGGCCCAGCACCCAGGCAGAGGAGAGAGGTCCCGTAACAGACAATCTGGCTTCATGTCAGCAGAGAATTAGTCTGCATGTCATAGCAGAGAATCAGGCTTCACGTCAGCCACCACTGCAACAGTCCATTGTCATAAATTCAGGCCCAGCACCCAGGCAGAGGAGAGAGGTCCCGTAACAGACAATCTGGCTTCATGTCAGCAGAGAATCAGTCTGCATGTCATAGCAGAGAATGAGGCTTCACGTCACCCACCACTGCAACAGTCCATTTTCATAAATTTAGGCCCAGCACCCAGGCAGAGGAGAGAGGTCCCGTAACAGAGGATCTGGCTTCATGTCACCAGAGAATCAGTCTGCATGTCATAGCAGAGAATCAGGCTTCACGTCACCCACCACTGCAACAGTCCATTTTCATAAATTTAGGCCCAGCACCCAGGCAGAGGAGAGAGGTCCCGTAACAGAGGATCTGGCTTCATGTCAGCAGAGAATCAGTCTGCATGTCATAGCAGAGAATCAGGCTTCACGTCAGCCACCACTGCAACAGTCCATTGTCATAAATTCAGGCCCAGCACCCAGGCAGAGGAGAGAGGTCCCGTAACAGACAATCTGGCTTCATGTCAGCAGAGAATCAGTCTGCATGTCATAGCAGAGAATGAGGCTTCACGTCAGCCACCACTGCAACAGTCCATTGGCATATATTTAGGCCCTGGCACCCAGACAGAGGAGAGGTTCATTCAACTTTGGGTAGCCTTGCAATATAATGGTAAAATGAAACTAAAAATAGGATTGAATGAGGAAGTGCCCTGGAGTCCAATAATATATGGTTATGGGGAGGTAGTTAATGTCTAATCTGGACAAGGGACGGACAGGTCCTGTGGGATCCATGCCTGGTTCATTTTTATGAACGTCAGCTTGTCCACATTGGCTGTAGACAGGCGGCTGCGTTTGTCTGTAATGACGCCCCCTGCCGTGCTGAATACACGTTCAGACAAAACGCTGGCTGCCGGGCAGGCCAGCACCTCCAAGGCATAAAAGGCTAGCTCTGGCCACGTGGACAATTTAGAGACCCAGAAGTTGAATGGGGCCGAACCATCAGTCAGTACGTGGAGGGGTGTGCACACGTACTGTTCCACCATGTTAGTGAAATGTTGCCTCCTGCTAACACGTTGCGTATCAGGTGGTGGTGCAGTTAGCTGTGGCGTGTTGACAAAAGTTTTCCACATCTCTGCCATGCTAACCCTGCCCTCAGAGGAGCTGGCCGTGACACAGCTGCCTTGGCGACCTCTTGCTCCTCCTCTGCCTTGGCCTTGGGCTTCCACTTGTTCCCCTGTGACATTTGGGAATGCTCTCAGTAGCGCGTCTACCAACGTGCGCTTGTACTCGCGCATCTTCCTATCACGCTCCAGTGCAGGAAGTAAGGTGGGCACATTGTCTTTGTAGCGTGGATCCAGCAGGGTGGCAACCCAGTAGTCCGCACAGGTTAAAATGTGGGCAACTCTGCTGTCGTTGCGCAGGCACTGCAGCATGTAGTCGCTCATGTGTGCCAGGCTGCCCAGGGGTAAGGACAAGCTGTCCTCTGTGGGAGGCGTATCGTCATTGTCCTGCCTTTCCCCCCAGCCACGCACCAGTGATGGACCCGAGCTGCGTTGGGTGCCACCCCGCTGTGACCATGCTTCATCCTCATCCTCCTCCACCTCCTCCTCATCCTCGTCCTCCTCGTCCTCCAGTAGTGGGCCCTGGCTGGCCACATTTGTACCTGGCCTCTGCTGTTGCAAAAAACCTCCCTCTGAGTCACTTCGAAGAGACTGGCCTGAAAGTGCTAAAAATGACCCCTCTTCCTCCTCCTCCTCCTCCTCCTGGGCCACCTCCTCTTCCATCATCGCCCTAAGTGTTTTCTCAAGGAGACATAGAAGTGGTATTGTAACGCTGATAACGGTGTCATCGCCACTGGCCATGTTGGTGGAGTACTCAAAACAGCGCAACAGGGCACACAGGTCTCGCATGGAGGCCCAGTCATTGGTGGTGAAGTGGTGCTGTTCTGTAGTGCGACTGACCCGTGCGTGCTGCAGCTGAAACTCCACTATGGCCTGCTGCTGCTCGCACAGTCTGTCCAGCATGTGCAAGGTGGAGTTCCACCTGGTGGGCACGTCGCATATGAGGCGGTGAGCGGGAAGGCCGAAGTTACGCTGTAGCGCAGACAGGCGAGCAGCAGCAGGATGTGAACGCCGGAAGCGCGAACAGACGGCCCGCACTTTATGCAGCAGCTCTGACATGTCGGGGTAGTTGTGAATGAACTTCTGCACCACCAAATTCAGCACATGCGCCAAGCAAGGGATGTGCGTCAAATTGGCTAGTCCCAGAGCTGCAACGAGATTTCGCCCATTATCACACACCACCAGGCCGGGCTTGAGGCTCACCGGCAGCAACCACTCGTCGGTCTGTTGTTCAATACCCCACCACAACTCCTGTGCGGTGTGGGGCCTGTCCCCCAAACATATGAGTTTCAGAATGGCCTGCTGACGTTTACCCCGGGCTGTGCTGAAGTTGGTGGTGAAGGTGTGTGGCTGACTGGATGAGCAGGTGGAAGAAGAGGAGGAGGAAGCCGAGAAGGAGGAGGTGGCAACAGGAGGCAAAGAATGTTGCCCTGCGATCCTTGGCGGAGGAAGGACGTGCGCCAAACAGCTCTCCGCCTGGGGCCCAGCTGCCACTACATTTACCCAGTGTGCAGTTAGGGAGATATAGCGTCCCTGGCCGTGCTTACTGGTCCACGTATCTGTGGTTAGGTGGACCTTGCTACAGATGGCGTTGCGCAGTGCACACTTGATTTTATCGGATACTTGGTTGTGCAGGGAAGGCACGGCTCTCTTGGAGAAGTAGTGCCGGCTGGGAACAACATACTGTGGGACAGCAAGCGACATGAGCTGTTTGAAGCTGTCTGTGTCCACCAGCCTAAATGACAGCATTTCATAGGCCAGTAGTTTAGAAATGCTGGCATTCAGGGCCAGGGATCGAGGGTGGCTAGGTGGGAATTTACGCTTTCTATCAAATGTTTGTGAGATGGAGAGCTGAACGCTGGCGTGTGACATGGTTGAGACGCTTGGTGACGGAGGTGGTGGTGGTGGTGTTGGTGGTACATCCCCTGTTTGCTGGGCGGCAGGTGCCAACGTTCCTCCAGAGGCGGAGGAAGAGGCCGAGGCGGCAGCAGCAGAATAGGCCGAGGCGGCAGCAGCAGAAGAGGTAGCAGGGGGAGCCTGAGTGACTTCCTTGGTTTTAAGGTGTTTACTCCACTGCAGTTCATGCTTTGCATGCAGGTGCCTGGTCATGCAGGTTGTGCTCAGGTTCAGAACGTTAATGCCTCGCTTCAGGCTCTGATGGCACAGCGTGCAAACCACTCGGGTCTTGTCGTCAGCACATTGTTTGAAGAAGTGCCATGCCAGGGAACTCCTTGAAGCTGCCTTTGGGGTGCTCGGTCCCAGATGGCGGCGGTCAGTAGCAGGCGGAGTCTCTTGGCGGCGGGTGTTCTGCTTTTGCCCACTGCTCCCTCTTTTGCTACGCTGTTGGCTCGGTCTCACCACTGCCTCTTCCTCCGAACTGTGAAAGTCAGTGGCACGACCTTCATTCCATGTGGGGTCTAGGACCTCATCGTCCCCTGCATCGTCTTCCACCCAGTCTTGATCCCTGACCTCCTGTTCAGTCTGCACACTGCAGAAAGACGCAGCAGTTGGCACCTGTGTTTCGTCATCATCAGAGACATGCTGAGGTGGTATTCCCATGTCCTCATCATCAGGAAACATAAGTGGTTGTGCGTCAGTGCATTCTATGTCTTTCACCGCTGGGGAAGGGCTAGGTGGATGCCCTTGGGAAACCCTGCCAGCGGAGTCTTCAAACAGCATAAGAGACTGCTGCATAACTTGAGGCTGAGACAGTTTCCCTGGTATGCATGGGGGTGATGTGACAGACTGATGGGGTTGGTTTTTAGGCGCCATCTGTGCGCTTTCTGCAGAAGACTGGGTGGGAGATAATGTGAACGTGCTGGATCCACTGTCGGCCACCCAATTGACTAATGCCTGTACCTGCTCAGGCCTTACCATCCTTAGAACGGCATTGGGCCCCACCATATATCGCTGTAAATTCTGGCGGCTACTGGGACCTGAGGTAGTTGGTACACTAGGACGTGTGGATGTGGCAGAACGGCCACGTCCTCTCCCAGCACCAGAGGGTCCACTAACACCACCACGACCATGTCCACGTCCGCGTCCCTTACTAGATGTTTTTCTCATTGTTATGGTTCACCACAACAACAAATATATTATTTGGCCCAATGTATTGTATTCAAATTCAGCGGGATATAAATTTGAGGCCTAGTATTTAGGCGCTGGGTGACCGGTATGGATTTAGTGACAGAATTAGACTTGGAAATGCACAGAAGCGTGTGTGTGAAGTTATTCTGAATGACCCTATGTGCACCTTGAATATTATATACCCTTTTAGGGATAGATTTCAAATAGCTCTGATATAGCAGAAACCACTAAATTATGAAATTGCTAAATTGGGAATTGTATTTCAACCCAGAACAAAAAATGTGCTTTGACGGACACTAAATAACTTTCCCAGCCACAACAGGACAGCGGTAACGAGAGATTTAGCGGGATATAAATTTGAGGCCTAGTATTTAGGCGCTGGGTGACAGGTATGGGTTTAGTGACAGAATTAGACTTGGAAATGCACAGTAGCGTGTGTGTGAAGTTATTCTGAATGACCCTATGTGCACCTTCAATATGATCTACCCTTTTAGGGATAGATTTCAAATAGCTCTGATATAGCAGAAACCACTAAATTATGAAATTGCTAAATTGGGAATTGTATTTCAACCCAGAACAAAAAATGTGCTTTGACGGACACTAAATAACTTTCCCAGCCACAACAGGACAGCGGTAACGAGAGATTTAGCGGGATATAAATTTGAGGCCTAGTATTTAGGCGCTGGGTGACCGGTATGGATTTAGTGACAGAATTAGACTGGGATATGGCCAAAAAATAACCACACTATTGCTGGTTAAATGCACTTGGTGACGGGCGCAGCTTGCCCCTGATGTAGTATATGGCCAAAAAATGAACAGACTATTGCTGGTTAAATGCACTTGGTGTCACAGCTTGACCAACCACACTACTGAGGGTTAAATGCACTTGGTGACGGGCGCAGCTTGCCCCTGATGTAGTATATGGCCAAAAAATAAACAGACTATTGCTGGTTAAATGCACTTGGTGTGACAGCTTCACCCTGATGTAGGCTTTAGCCAAAAAACAACCACACCATTGAGGGTTAAATGCACTTGGTGACAGGCGCAGCTTGCCCCTGATGTAGTATATGGCCAAAAAATGAACAGACTATTGCTGGTTAAATGCACTTGGTGTGACAGCTTCACCCTGATGTAGGCTTTAGCCAAAAAACAACCACACCATTGAGGGTTAAATGCACTTGGTCGCAGCTTGGATGCACTTGGTCGCAGCACCGCACAAGACACAAAATGGCCGCCGATCACCCCATAAAAATGTGACTGACAAACGGTCTGGGCAGCCTAAAAACAGTGAGCAATTGAGGATCAGCAGCTCAATGATCCACAGCTGCAGATCGATCAGTTAATCAAGTCCTTTGGAGGAGTTAATCTGCCTAATCTCGCCCTACTGTCGCAGCTGCAACCTCTCCCTACGCTAATCAGAGCAGAGTGACGGGCGGCGCTATGTGACTCCAGCTTAAATAGAGGCTGGGTCACATGGTGCTCTGGCCAATCACAGCCATGCCAATAGTAGGCATGGCTGTGACGGCCTCTTGGGGCAAGTAGTATGACGCTTGTTGATTGGCTGCTTTGCAGCCTTTCAAAAAGCGCCAAGAAAGCGTCACAAAAGCGCCAAGAAAGCGACGAACACCGAACCCGAACCCGGACTTTTACGAAAATGTCCGGGTTCGGGTCCGTGTCACGGACACCCCAAAATTCGGTACGAACCCGAACTATACAGTTCGAGTTCGCTCATCCCTAATAGTAAGATGACTCTGCTGATCATTTCCCAGTCTAAACAGTAAAGCTAAAAAGTAAGCTGCAGGAGACAGGAGATGTCATGATTTTGACTTGTATGGAAAGTCACATAAAAATGGAAAGCATGGAAAAATTAAATGTTTGTAATAAAAATGTGATGGACAAAAGAAGATACACGCCAATTGTGATGAACCCCTTTAAGAAACTTTAAAGGTGCCCATACACTTAAGAACGAAGTAGGCCGAACCCGTCAATTATCTGAGCACCAGCTATTATGTGTAAATGGCCGTTGTGGAACGTGAATGACTACGGTAATTTAAGATTTTACACTGTCCACTAGGAATCGCTCCTCTATAAAGTCATTCAAAGGAGATTGGTTTTAGTAACACTCTAATTACCAAGTAATTATTTGCTCTCATTTCGATTCAAATCACCGGCTGATCTGTATCTGTGGTGTTTGATTAACGATGATGGAACGTTACATAAGGAAGTGAACGAAGAACTAATTTACTAAAAAGGAAAAATCTAATGGTTACAACAATAGCCACGTCTGCATGTAAATTACTGGGTAGGTGGGAATGACAGAACATTACTGACACTCTTCACCTCTCCTGAGATACAATGTATCTAATACCATCCTGTATTGTTAATACATACTGTAGCTCCAAATCCCATGCATAGACATAAAAAAAAAGGTGAAATTCTACTTTCTGCCGCCACCACTAGGGGGAGCTTAGGGGCTTACTGCATACTGATTATGCATGGAGTAATAACACAAAATGCAGTAAGCTGAGCTCCCCCTAGTGGTGACTGCAGACAGAAAGAATTTTATCATTTTACTCTATGTAAGAGATTCGGTGCTCTGTATCAGAAACACTATAATGATACATTATAATTATTATATACAGTACATGATATATATATATATATATATATATACACACTATTATTTTCAAGGGTAAATAAGTGGCGCTGGAAACATCTGGATTCTGATTACAACTGTTCTCATTGACATTTAAAGAGATTGTCCAGTTTTGACCAGAGTGTCAGATTTGATGTCTATGGAGGGAGTACTAAGGGACAAAAAGAAATGGTGTATGCAAGGGGCTAAATCACATGTCCCCATAATTAGCTCCCCATGCCAATATAGAGGTTATTATAAGTGGACCGCACCTACACCATACTGTATGTCCATGAGCAGCTGGAGCTGGTACACAGAAGCAAGGGTCCTGGTTGGCAAATTAATTGTGAGCTTATGTGGCAAGAGATCAAGAATAAAAAATAAAAGCAGCTGAACTTTAGAACCTGTGTGTGTGCAGAGTATTAGCTATACATAGCTCATTGTGAGGGCGGTATAATAGTACAGTACTATGATAACAACATAGATCATGTTACAGGACTCCGGACTGCAGAGAAACACCTGCAGGAAAAGAAATCTGAATAACCCACAGCTCCTCTCTCCACCCATCGAAACTGTTTACTCATTTGTACAATCCCTTTTAGTCAGAAAGGTCCCATAATGATAAGCTTCTGACTGCCAGGACCCCCTGTGATGGTAAATGTCCAGCCGTGAACACAATTTTCTTCTATTGTAATCTTAATAGGTAAAAAATTCTGCAGTAATTAATTTCTTAATATCTCTTTATAGTGATCGGAGCTCCAAATCTACAGAGTGGCAAGATAATATTCTAACTACCAGAAGCCACCACCAGAGGGAGCTCAGGAGTTTACTGCATACTGGTTATGCATAGAACGCAATAATAACGCATTAAGCTCCTGAGCTCCCTCTATTGGTGGCTGTAGTTAGAATATTTTTGTTTAAATCTATGTCCATTATGGAAGTGCTCATTATAGTACCGGAGGACCGGGAAGCGGTGAAGGCAGCTGTGCTGTGGCTGTGCACAGCGTGAGGGTGCTCTGTGACCTCATGCTGTGCGCGCTGGTTCACAGCACAGCCGACAGCAGGAGGCAGAAGATCGCACTGGTGGTGAGTAGCGGTTGCGTCCGGAGCAGGAGAGGTAAGTGTTTTTTATTTTATCAAGCATGGGGGATGATCTAAGGCAATGGGGGCTGATGAGAAGCAATGGGGGCTGATGAGAGGCAACGGAGGCTGATTAGAGGCATATGGGGGCTGATGAGAGGATATGAGGGCTGATGAGGGGCTGATGAAAGGCTGCTGGGGCCTGATGAGAGCCATTGGGGGCTGATGAGAAGCATATGGGGGCGGATGAGAGCCATTGGGGGCTGATGAGAAGCATAGGGGCTGATTAGAGCCATATGGGGGCGGATGAGAGGCATGGGTCTTTTATCTGAGGTCTGATTGGGGGTCATTCACATTGGGGTCTTAGCTCAGGTCTTTTTGGGGGTCTGATCTGAGGTCTTATTGAAGTCTGATTAACTTTGGGGGTCTGATTGCTGGGCTGACCTGAGTTCTAATAAAAAAAAAAAAATGTATTGTCCTCCTCTAAAATCTAGGTGCGTCTTATGGGCCGGTGCGTCTTATAGGGCAAAAAAATACGATATATTAAGACATGAATTAGCACAGAATTTTGGACTTCAGAACAACATGATGATACAAGATCGACATTTACTTTAAGAAAATGAATAACATATTTCCATCATTAGGCAACTATGCATATATGATCAATGCTCTGTGGTGCAAAGACCTGTGTTATCTGCTTAAAGGGGTTGTCCAAGATTAGAAAAACATACGGCACACAACCTGTGGATAGTGGTGGTTCTGTTTTTGGAAAGAAAGCAGCCATGTTTTTTCTAATAGTGGACAATCTCTTTAACATGTGATAAAACCTAAGTGATTGGCATAATAATTTAAGCCAAAAAAATCCCACCTGGAAAAGATACAGGATTAGTAGATGACTAGTCCTACGGGTTACAGTATTTTTTTGCAAAAGAGAGAGCTGTTACCCTATTAAGTAGAGTTGAGCGAACACCTGGATGTTCGGGTTCGAGAAGTTCGGCCGAACATCCCGGAAATGTTCGGGTTCGGGATCCGAACCCGATCCGAACTTCGTCCCGAACCCGAACCCCATTGAAGTCAATGGGGACCCGAACTTTTCGGCACTAAAACGGCTGTAAAACAGCCCAGGAAAGGGCTAGAGGGCTGCAAAAGGCAGCAACATGTAGGTAAATCCCCTGCAAACAAATGTGGATAGGGAAATTAATTAAAATAAAAATTAAATAAATAAAAATTAACCAAAATCAATTGGAGAGAGGTCCCATAGCAGAGAATCTGGCTTCCCGTCACCCACCACTGGAACAGTCCATTCTCAGATATTTAGGCCCCGGCACCCAGGCAGAGGAGAGAGGTCCCGTAACAGACAATCTGGCTTCATGTCAGCAGAGAATCAGTCTTCATGTCATAGCAGAGAATCAGGCTTCACGTCACCCACCACTGTAATAGTCCATTTTCATAAATTTAGGCCCAGCACCCAGGCAGAGGAGAGAGGTCCCGTAACAGACAATCTGGCTTCATGTCAGCAGAGAATCAGTCTTCATATCATAGCAGAGAATCTGGCTTCCCGTTACCCACCACTGGAACAGTCCATTCTCAGATATTTAGGCCCCGGCACCCAGGCAGAGGAGAGAGGTCCCGTAACAGACAATCTGGCTTCATGTCAGCAGAGAATCAGTCTTCATATCATAGCAGAGAATCAGGCTTCACGTCAGCCACCACTGCAACAGTCCATTGTCATAAATTCAGGCCCAGCACCCAGGCAGAGGAGAGAGGTCCCGTAACAGACAATCTGGCTTCATGTCAGCAGAGAATCAGTCTGCATGTCATAGCAGAGAATGAGGCTTCACGTCACCCACCACTGCAACAGTCCATTTTCATAAATTTAGGCCCAGCACCCAGGCAGAGGAGAGAGGTCCCGTAACAGAGGATCTGGCTTCATGTCACCAGAGAATCAGTCTGCATGTCATAGCAGAGAATCAGGCTTCACGTCACCCACCACTGCAACAGTCCATTTTCATAAATTTAGGCCCAGCACCCAGGCAGAGGAGAGAGGTCCCGTAACAGAGGATCTGGCTTCATGTCACCAGAGAATCAGTCTGCATGTCATAGCAGAGAATGAGGCTTCACGTCAGCCACCACTGCAACAATCCATTGGCATATATTTAGGCCTAGCACACAGGCAGAGGAGAGGTTCATTCAACTTTGGGTAGCCTTGCAATATAATGGTAAAATGAAAATAAAAATAGGATTGAATGAGGAAGTGCCCTGGAGTCCAATAATATATGGTTATGGGGAGGTAGTTAATGTCTAATCTGGACAAGGGACGGACAGGTCCTGTGGGATCCATGCCTGGTTCATTTTTATGAACGTCAGCTTGTCCACATTGGCTGTAGACAGGCGGCTGCGTTTGTCTGTAATGACGCCCCCTGCCGTGCTGAATACACGTTCAGACAAAACGCTGGCTGCCGGGCAGGCCAGCACCTCCAAGGCATAAAAGGCTAGCTCTGGCCACGTGGACAATTTAGAGACCCAGAAGTTGAATGGGGCCGAACCATCAGTCAGTACGTGGAGGGGTGTGCACACGTACTGTTCCACCATGTTAGTGAAATGTTGCCTCCTGCTAACACGTTGCGTATCAGGTGGTGGTGCAGTTAGCTGTGGCGTGTTGACAAAAGTTTTCCACATCTCTGCCATGCTAACCCTGCCCTCAGAGGAGCTGGCCGTGACACAGCTGCCTTGGCGACCTCTTGCTCCTCCTCTGCCTTGGCCTTGGGCTTCCACTTGTTCCCCTGTGACATTTGGGAATGCTCTCAGTAGCGCGTCTACCAACGTGCGCTTGTACTCGCGCATCTTCCTATCACGCTCCAGTGCAGGAAGTAAGGTGGGCACATTGTCTTTGTAGCGTGGATCCAGCAGGGTGGCAACCCAGTAGTCCGCACAGGTTAAAATGTGGGCAACTCTGCTGTCGTTGCGCAGGCACTGCAGCATGTAGTCGCTCATGTGTGCCAGGCTGCCCAGGGGTAAGGACAAGCTGTCCTCTGTGGGAGGCGTATCGTCATCGTCCTGCCTTTCCCCCCAGCCACGCACCAGTGATGGACCCGAGCTGCGTTGGGTGCCACCCCGCTGTGACCATGCTTCATCCTCATCCTCCTCCACCTCCTCCTCATCCTCGTCCTCCTCGTCCTCCAGTAGTGGGCCCTGGCTGGCCACATTTGTACCTGGCCTCTGCTGTTGCCAAAAACCTCCCTCTGAGTCACTTCGAAGAGACTGGCCTGAAAGTGCTAAAAATGACCCCTCTTCCTCCTCCTCCTCCTCCTCCTCCTGGGCCACCTCCTCTTCCATCATCGCCCTAAGTGTTTTCTCAAGGAGACATAGAAGTGGTATTGTAACGCTGATAACGGTGTCATCGCCACTGGCCATGTTGGTGGAGTACTCGAAACAGCGCAACAGGGCACACAGGTCTCGCATGGAGGCCCAGTCATTGGTGGTGAAGTGGTGCTGTTCTGTAGTGCGACTGACCCGTGCGTGCTGCAGCTGAAACTCCACTATGGCCTGCTGCTGCTCGCACAGTCTGTCCAGCATGTGCAAGGTGGAGTTCCACCTGGTGGGCACGTCGCATATGAGGCGGTGAGCGGGAAGGCCGAAGTTACGCTGTAGCGCAGACAGGCGAGCAGCGGCAGGATGTGAACGCCGGAAGCGCGAACAGACGGCCCGCACTTTATGCAGCAGCTCTGACATGTCGGGGTAGTTGTGAATGAACTTCTGCACCACCAAATTCAGCACATGCGCCAAGCAAGGGATGTGCGTCAAATTGGCTAGTCCCAGAGCTGCAACGAGATTTCGCCCATTATCACACACCACCAGGCCGGGCTTGAGGCTCACCGTCAGCAACCACTCGTCGGTCTGTTGTTCAATACCCCGCCACAACTCCTGTGCGGTGTGGGGCCTGTCCCCCAAACATATGAGTTTCAGAATGGCCTGCTGACGTTTACCCCGGGCTGTGCTGAAGTTGGTGGTGAAGGTGTGTGGCTGACTGGATGAGCAGGTGGAAGAAGAGGAGGAGGAAGCCGAGAAGGAGGAGGTGGCAACAGGAGGCAAAGAATGTTGCCCTGCGATCCTTGGCGGCGGCAGGACGTGCGCCAAACAGCTCTCCGCCTGGGGCCCAGCTGCCACTACATTTACCCAGTGTGCAGTTAGGGAGATATAGCGTCCCTGGCCGTGCTTACTGGTCCACGTATCTGTGGTTAGGTGGACCTTGCTACAGATGGCGTTGCGCAGTGCACACTTGATTTTATCGGATACTTGGTTGTGCAGGGAAGGCACGGCTCTCTTGGAGAAGTAGTGCCGGCTGGGAACAACATACTGTGGGACAGCAAGCGACATGAGCTGTTTGAAGCTGTCTGTGTCCACCAGCCTAAATGACAGCATTTCATAGGCCAGTAGTTTAGAAATGCTGGCATTCAGGGCCAGGGATCGAGGGTGGCTAGGTGGGAATTTACGCTTTCTATCAAATGTTTGTGAGATGGAGAGCTGAACGCTGGCGTGTGACATGGTTGAGACGCTTGGTGACGGAGGTGGTGGTGGTGGTGTTGGTGGTACATCCCCTGTTTGCTGGGCGGCAGGTGCCAACGTTCCTCCAGAGGCGGAGGAAGAGGCCGAGGCGGCAGCAGCAGAATAGGCCGAGGCGGCAGCAGCAGAAGAGGTAGCAGGGGGAGCCTGAGTGACTTCCTTGGTTTTAAGGTGTTTACTCCACTGCAGTTCATGCTTTGCATGCAGGTGCCTGGTCATGCAGGTTGTGCTCAGGTTCAGAACGTTAATGCCTCGCTTCAGGCTCTGATGGCACAGCGTGCAAACCACTCGGGTCTTGTCGTCAGCACATTGTTTGAAGAAGTGCCATGCCAGGGAACTCCTTGAAGCTGCCTTTGGGGTGCTCGGTCCCAGATGGCGGCGGTCAGTAGCAGGCGGAGTCTCTTGGCGGCGGGTGTTCTGCTTTTGCCCACTGCTCCCTCTTTTGCTACGCTGTTGGCTCGGTCTCACCACTGCCTCTTCCTCCGAACTGTGAAAGTCAGTGGCACGACCTTCATTCCATGTGGGGTCTAGGACCTCATCGTCCCCTGCATCGTCTTCCACCCAGTCTTGATCCCTGACCTCCTGTTCAGTCTGCACACTGCAGAAAGACGCAGCAGTTGGCACCTGTGTTTCGTCATCATCAGAGACATGCTGAGGTGGTATTCCCATGTCCTCATCATCAGGAAACATAAGTGGTTGTGCGTCAGTGCATTCTATGTCTTTCACCGCTGGGGAAGGGCTAGGTGGATGCCCTTGGGAAACCCTGCCAGCGGAGTCTTCAAACAGCATAAGAGACTGCTGCATAACTTGAGGCTGAGACAGTTTCCCTGGTATGCATGGGGGTGATGTGACAGACTGATGGGGTTGGTTTTCAGGCGCCATCTGTGCGCTTTCTGCAGAAGACTGGGTGGGAGATAATGTGAACGTGCTGGATCCACTGTCGGCCACCCAATTGACTAATGCCTGTACCTGCTCAGGCCTTACCATCCTTAGAACGGCATTGGGCCCCACCATATATCGCTGTAAATTCTGGCGGCTACTGGGACCTGAGGTAGTTGGTACACTAGGACGTGTGGATGTGGCAGAACGGCCACGTCCTCTCCCAGCACCAGAGGGTCCACTAACACCACCACGACCATGTCCACGTCCGCGTCCCTTACTAGATGTTTTTCTCATTGTTATGGTTCACCACAACAACAAATATATTATTTGGCCCAATGTATTGTATTCAAATTCAGCGGGATATAAATTTGAGGCCTAGTATTTAGGCGCTGGGTGACCGGTATGGATTTAGTGACAGAATTAGACTTGGAAATGCACAGAAGCGTGTGTGTGAAGTTATTCTGAATGACCCAATGTGCACCTTGAATATTATATACCCTTTTTGGGATAGATTTCAAATAGCTCTGATATAGCAGGAACCACTAAATTATGAAATTGCTAAATTGGGAATTGTACTTCAACCCAGAACAAAAAATGTGCTTTGACGGGCACTAAATAACTTTCCCAGCTACAACAGGACAGCGGTAACGAGAGATTTAGAGGGATTTAAATTTGAGGCCTAGTATTTAGGCGCTGGGTCACCGGTATGGATTTAGTGACAGAATTAGACTTGGAAATGCACAGAAGCGTGTGTGTGAAGTTATTCTGAATGACCCTATGTGCACCTTCAATATTATATACCCTTTTAGGGATAGATTTCAAATAGCTCTGATATAGCAGAAACCACTAAATTATGAAATTGCTAAATTGGGAATTGTACTTCAACCCAGAACAAAAAATGTGCTTTGACGGACACTAAATATCTTGCCCAGCAACAACAGTACAGCGGTGGGTAACGAGAGATTTAGAGGGATTTAAATTTGAGGCCTAGTATTTAGGCGCTGGGTGACCGGTATGGATTTAGTGACAGAATTAGACTTGGAAATGCACAGAAGCGTGTGTGTGAAGTTATTCTGAATGACCCAATGTGCACCTTGAATATTATATACCCTTTTTGGGATAGATTTCAAATAGCTCTGATATAGCAGGAACCACTAAATTATGAAATTGCTAAATTGGGAATTGTACTTCAACCCAGAACAAAAAATGTGCTTTGACGGGCACTAAATAACTTTCCCAGCTACAACAGGACAGCGGTAACGAGAGATTTAGAGGGATTTAAATTTGAGGCCTAGTATTTAGGCGCTGGGTCACCGGTATGGATTTAGTGACAGAATTAGACTTGGAAATGCACAGAAGCGTGTGTGTGAAGTTATTCTGAATGACCCTATGTGCACCTTCAATATTATATACCCTTTTAGGGATAGATTTCAAATAGCTCTGATATAGCAGAAACCACTAAATTATGAAATTGCTAAATTGGGAATTGTACTTCAACCCAGAACAAAAAATGTGCTTTGACGGACACTAAATATCTTGCCCAGCAACAACAGTACAGCGGTGGGTAACGAGAGATTTAGAGGGATTTAAATTTGAGGCCTAGTATTTAGGCGCTGGGTCACCGGTATGGATTTAGTGACAGAATTAGACTTGGAAATGCACAGAAGCGTGTGTGTGAAGTTATTCTGAATGACCCAATGTGCACCTTCAATATTATATACCCTTTTAGGGATAGATTTCAAATAGCTCTGATATAGCAGAAACCACTAAATTATGAAATTGCTAAATTGGGAATTGTACTTCAACCCAGAACAAAAAATGTGCTTTGACGGACACTAAATATCTTGCCCAGCAACAACAGTACAGCGGTAACGAGAGATTTAGAGGGATTTAAATTTGAGGCCTAGTATTTAGGCGCTGGGTGACAGGTATGGGTTTAGTGACAGAATTAGACTTGGAAATACACAGTAGCGGGTGTGTGTGAAGTTATTCTGAATGACCCAATGTGCACCTTCAATATTATATACCCTTTTTGGGATAGATTTCAAATAGCTCTGATATAGCAGGAACCACTAAATTATGAAATTGCTAAATTGGGAATTGTACTTCAACCCAGAACAAAAAATGTGCTTTGACGGACACTAAATATCTTGCCCAGCAACAACAGTACAGCGGTAACGAGAGATTTAGCGGGATATAAATTTGAGGCCTAGTATTTAGGCGCTGGGTCACCGGTATGGATTTAGTGACAGAATTAGACTTGGAAATGCACAGAAGCGTGTGTGTGAAGTTATTCTGAATGACCCTATGTGCACCTTCAATATTATATACCCTTTTAGGGATAGATTTCAAATAGCTCTGATATAGCAGAAACCACTAAATTATGAAATTGCTAAATTGGGAATTGTACTTCAACCCAGAACAAAAAATGTGCTTTGACGGACACTAAATATCTTGCCCAGCAACAACAGTACAGCGGTGGGTAACGAGAGATTTAGAGGGATTTAAATTTGAGGCCTAGTATTTAGGCGCTGGGTCACCGGTATGGATTTAGTGACAGAATTAGACTTGGAAATGCACAGAAGCGTGTGTGTGAAGTTATTCTGAATGACCCTATGTGCACCTTCAATATTATATACCCTTTTAGGGATAGATTTCAAATAGCTCTGATATAGCAGAAACCACTAAATTATGAAATTGCTAAATTGGGAATTGTACTTCAACCCAGAACAAAAAATGTGCTTTGACGGACACTAAATATCTTGCCCAGCAACAACAGTACAGCGGTGGGTAACGAGAGATTTAGAGGGATTTAAATTTGAGGCCTAGTATTTAGGCGCTGGGTCACCGGTATGGATTTAGTGACAGAATTAGACTTGGAAATGCACAGAAGCGTGTGTGTGAAGTTATTCTGAATGACCCAATGTGCACCTTCAATATTATATACCCTTTTAGGGATAGATTTCAAATAGCTCTGATATAGCAGAAACCACTAAATTATGAAATTGCTAAATTGGGAATTGTACTTCAACCCAGAACAAAAAATGTGCTTTGACGGACACTAAATATCTTGCCCAGCAACAACAGTACAGCGGTAACGAGAGATTTAGAGGGATTTAAATTTGAGGCCTAGTATTTAGGCGCTGGGTGACAGGTATGGGTTTAGTGACAGAATTAGACTTGGAAATACACAGTAGCGGGTGTGTGTGAAGTTATTCTGAATGACCCAATGTGCACCTTCAATATTATATACCCTTTTAGGGATAGATTCCAAATAGCTCTGATATAGCAGGAACCACTAAATTATGAAATTGCTAAATTGGGAATTGTACTTCAACCCAGAACAAAAAATGTGCTTTGACGGACACTAAATATCTTGCCCAGCAACAACAGTACAGCGGTAACGAGAGATTTAGAGGGATTTAAATTTGAGGCCTAGTATTTAGGCGCTGGGTGACAGGTATGGGTTTAGTGACAGAATTAGACTTGGAAATACACAGTAGCGGGTGTGTGTGAAGTTATTCTGAATGACCCAATGTGCACCTTCAATATTATATACCCTTTTTGGGATAGATTTCAAATAGCTCTGATATAGCAGGAACCACTAAATTATGAAATTGCTAAATTGGGAATTGTATTTCAACCCAGAACAAGAAATGTGCTTGAACGGACACTAAATAACTCGCCCAGCTACAGCACTAGGGACAGATTTAGCTGGATATAAATTTGAGGCCTAGTATTTAGGCGCTGGGTGACCGGTATGGATTTAGTGACAGAATTAGACTGGGATATGGCCAAAAAATAAACAGACTATTGCTGGTTAAATGCACTTGGTGTGACAGCTTCACCCTGATGTAGGCTTTAGCCAAAAAACAACCACACCATTGAGGGTTAAATGCACTTGGTGACAGGCGCAGCTTGCCCCTGATTTTGTATATGGCCAAAAAATGAACAGACTATTGCTGGTTAAATGCACTTGGTGTGACAGCTTCACCCTGATGTAGGCTTTAGCCAAAAAACAACCACACCATTGAGGGTTAAATGCACTTGGTGACAGGCGCAGCTTGCCCCTGATTTTGTATATGGCCAAAAAATGAACAGACTATTGCTGGTTAAATGCACTTGGTGTCACAGCTTCACCCTGATGTAGGCTTTAGCCAAAAAACAACCACACCATTGAGGGTTAAATGCACTTGGTGACAGGCGCAGCTTGCCCCTGATTTTGTATATGGCCAAAAAATGAACAGACTATTGCTGGTTAAATGCACTTGGTGTGACAGCTTCACCCTGATGTAGGCTTTAGCCAAAAAACAACCACACCATTGAGGGTTAAATGCACTTGGTCGCAGCTTGTGCTGGCGCACCACAAGACACAAAATGGCCGCCGATCACCCCAGAAAAATGAGACTGACAAACGGTCTGTGCAGCCTAAAAACAGTGAGCAATTGAGGATCAGCAGCTCAATGATCCACAGCTGCAGATCGATCAGTTAATCAAGTCCTTTGGAGGAGTTAATCTGCCTAATCTCGCCCTACTGTCGCAGCCGCAACCTCTCCCTACGCTAATCAGAGCAGAGTGACGGGCGGCGCTATGTGACTCCAGCTTAAATAGAGGCTGGGTCACATGGTGCTCTGGCCAATCACAGCCATGCCAATAGTAGGCATGGCTGTGATGGCCTCTTGGGGCAAGTAGTATGACGCTTGTTGATTGGCTGCTTTGCAGCCTTTCAAAAAGCGCCAAGAAAGCGTCACAAAAGCGCCAAGAAAGCGACGAACACCGAACCCGAACCCGGACTTTTACGAAAATGTCCGGGTTCGGGTCCGTGTCACGGACACCCCAAAATTCGGTACGAACCCGAACTATACAGTTCGAGTTCGCTCATCCCTACTATTAAGGTAAAAGGACCCCCTGTGCGAGTAGGAGTGGAAACCTTAAAGAATGTAATACCTCATCCCCCCTCTAGTGGCCGCAGTTGGCAATATACTGTACATTCATTGTGCTATACATAATGTGGACATTTCATGGGAATATTCGCTCTCTCCCCTGGGGCACACCCAGATTATACATATTGGTTTTAGTGGTGGATTGGTGTTGGTGTGTAGTCCTAGCCTCCTCATTGTTCAACTCTTGATAAGCCATACATCAGATCCCAGAACAAGCCTTTTGTCAACATGGAGCAGATTAGTCCAAATAAAGAACTTCTAGACTGTTCCGGTCTCATCCATTTTTTATGCCAACAGGTTAATTCCGCATTTGAAAAGACCTGATTCTATAAAAGGTGATATTTTTGGGTCACTTGGTTGCATGGTATAAAGTAGAAAGCCTTTCGTTAGTATGTTGGTCATCTAGGACCCTTATCTATCAGCCAGAGCAGATACAAAGAGCTTATCGCTCTCTGGATGACCCAGCTGGTCCAGGAACTAAATGAACAGCCGCTTGATATCTAAGAGTATTGTGCAATACAGCCTTTCTCCTGTGGTGGTGCTGCAGGGAGATTAAATACTTGCTGCCAACTTCCCTCACAGATCACAGGTGATCAATGGGAGTTCCAACAGTGCTATACTGTCCAGGACCCTGACTCTCTTATACAATTTTCTAATATATATTTCCTGTATCAACTGGCCACGGGATGAGGATCCTGAACAGTACAACTTAAAATTCCCTAATGGGGTGTATGAAATTGTATAAACTAAACAACCCCTTTCAGACATTGCATACTACTACCTATTCAGGTAACTAAATACCAAAAATGTACTGTCTCATAGAGAATGTGCTGATAGAAAATTACATATTATTTAGATTCTGTTTTAAGAATTTTTGGTGTGTTTTTTTTAAATATTAATATGGTTACATACATTAAATAAAATCCTGAAATTTGGCAGTTTTCACTCTAAGCCTTGTAATAATCTGACACTTCCAATTCTGTAGAGATCACTTATCAATAGTCAGCCCATTATCATCCCGAGCACGATTTTAATAACATGTAAGACCTACGTACAGATGACACAGGGTCACCCTTCAGTATAGCCGATGTGACCGTTTATCTTCCATCCCTTCCTGTACAGTGACCTCTACTCAGGTCATACAGCGTGGTCACCACACTGTCCCAAAAAACTCAATAGGTGCTCAAGTTTTTGGATAGCTTTGCCTGGTTGGTTAGGGTAGAGTTGCTGATTGCTGAGC
Source organism: Bufo gargarizans (assembly GCF_014858855.1). NCBI lineage: Eukaryota > Metazoa > Chordata > Amphibia > Anura > Bufonidae > Bufo > Bufo gargarizans. The sequence continues at coordinate 523,684,859 of NC_058083.1, read as the reverse complement.
CTTTATATATCCAGGCCTTACTTCATTCTGGTTGTCTGGAATTTGCTAGTTGCAATTCTTTCCAGACATTCAGCATTTTGATCTGTGTTCGGTAAGTTGTCTTTACACAATTGTTTCCTGTTCTAGTCTAGTGTGTTTTCTCTGGACTTTCATACTGTGTTTGGGATTTGTTTGTTGCTGCTTTGTTGTATAGTTCAGGCTCTGGACTTGGATTCTTGAGGATTGAGCCTCAGACTTCGGTTCTGCCATTATTGATACGTGCAATGTGCAAATTCCTACCATAAGTCCTGAGGGTATCTAAGTACCGAGGCACTGTAAAGACGACTGCTATAGGTGAAGTCCACTTCTACAGTATTGAGCACAATCAGAGTTGTCGGCGTCGGACTGTCCTACCAGAGGATACTCTGGTAGGCCCAGGCACTCATACCATATTAGACCCAAAAGGTCTAGGAAAAGAAAACATTTGGAGATGCCTTTGGAGCCAATCACTTCCCACCAGGGTCTACATCTTTGAATCACAATCTATTCGATGTTTTGATGATATGGAGTCAGGCCCTGAGAATGATTTACTCTGGTGGGCCCAAGGAACCCCTAGTCTGACCCTGAGCGTTGTCATATGTATGGTCCAAAATTATTTTACAAAATCCGAAGCTAATGAAGCAACATACACAATAAAACCAAACACTACTATAGCAATTGATACATTAGACAGGGGATAATATTCTGTTGTATCTCATCTGTCACTGTCAGGAGATGGATCTGCATTGTCTTCTGTAATTACTGAGATGTCTTCATGTAATGTAATTAGGACAGTTCTTACAAGAAAATCCTTCACGAACTCTCCATCAATATACATTTGGAAAATGACCAAATGTTTTGTGCTGTGTACATGGGGGCAGGGTCAGCAGATAATACAGGATCCATCCTTGACAATAGATGATGAGGATAGCTCTCTTTGCTCAGTGATAGAGCATGGTCCCTACATTGTCCTACAAAAACAAGTGCTTGTTATAGGAAGTAAATCTCTGGTATGGATGTTGCAGCAGCTCAGGAAAGATTGAATAATATATAAGTGCAGACAAAAATAAAAAATAAAGAATATATTTCAGCATAAATGTAGAATTATTTAAAAAAAATTATGGGTGATACACTCCCTTTATGATAGGTATGCTTGTTTAGTTTAATAGGGGTCATTTACACAGAAGCTGGTGTTGCTGGAATTTATAACTGGTAGTACTGGACTGGGTCATAAATGTATAACTGGTGTTACTGGTCAGGATTAGTGTTGATCACGAATATTCGAATTTAGAATTTTTATCGCGAATATAGGTACTTCAAAAAATTTGCGAATAATTCGAATATAGTTATATATATTCATAATTTTGAATATTCGGGAAAAAAAAATCCCTTTTTTTATTTTATTTTTATTTTTTATCAGCACACATGATCCCTCTCTGCTTCTAGCTTGTGGGCCAATAAGAAGGCTGCAATATACTTGACTTTAGGAGTAGTAGTGTTTGCGAATTTTGCTCTATATTTGTTTTTTTCGAATATTCGCTATATTGCTATATATTCTTGTTTTAGAATATTACGAATATTCAAAAAAACGAAGTTATAGCAAAATAGCGAATATTAAAAAAAAAAACGAATATAGAGCAATTTAGCTAATATAGTGCTATAATCTTCTTTGTCTAATAGTTGTAAGTTAAAAAATTCGCAATAAAAAAATTGAAAATTCGAATTACGAAAATTTGCATATTACACAATCATTACCTTGCCGATTTTTTGAGTAAAAAAACGTGAATTTTCGACGAATATTCTACAAAATATTTGCGAAATATCGCGAATTCGAATATGACCCCTGCCGCTCATCACTAGTCAGGATCATCTTTATTACAGATGAGCTGGTTTTTCATAGAACAACTACTGATTTATGTTTGCTATGATTTGCAGTAAATGACACCGAAGATATTCCCTTCAAGTCCTGCATTAGGTGGCACGGTGGCTCTCAGTGGTCGGAACCTCTGCCTTGCATCATTAGAGTCATGGGGTCGACTCCGACCAAGTGCAACCTCTGCAAGGAGTTTGTATATCCTATCTATGTGGGTTTCCTCTTAATACTCCAGCTTTTTCTCATATTCCAAAAATACTGATAGTTCAATGTCAACTGATATCAACTGATAGTTCTACTATCAACATAAGGTCTACTAGAGAAACAGCAGGTTTTTAAAATCATTTTTTTCCTTTAGGTATTAGAATAATGAAATGAAAGTTATGTTTTAACATAAGGGTCAGAAACAGGGTTTTGTTTAGCCTCTTGGCTATTAGTTTTTCTGTGTAAGTACCCTGGAGCACTGAGAGGTCTATTTTCCTGTATGGTTTATGTATGGAGTGCACTTCCCAGAGATCACAGGGAGGACTATAGGGTAGACTATACTGTGCAACAGTCCAAAATATTGTGTATAGGACTGTCCTATAACTGCCTCCTGTGCATTCATCTCAGAGCCCACCCACTACCACCAAGCCACCCACTGCTCCCTGCCACAACGACCAGACGTCCCTGTTCAGTTCTTATTGTATTAGGTTTTGAACAATCTACCGCTCAGATCCCTACGTGACAGATTTGGTGCTTCAAGAAAGGTAGGGATTCAGTCTTCTGAGAGATAAATTTAAAATGGTCAAAAATTGCTATTTCTGCACAGAAGACATTATAGAGAAGACTAGTAATGGTTTCTCTGCGTACATGGCAACCCATTAATGTTATGGAGGCCTACGTATTATATATATAAATAATTACAAATTTTGTACTCCTCCTCGGCTAAAAATACTCCTCAAAAATGGTAGGAGTATTTTTAGTCTTCTGGAAAAAATTTAGTGCGACCTCTGGATGGGTTTAAACTACTGGGATCACATTATCTCCAGTCATAGCAGTTGATCTCACTGGTGCACCATGATAAATATATACCTGATGAGCAAAAGGGTAACCATCCACTACAGCTTCGAACGTGAGACTACCATCATTTTATAGACAATCATCTTGGCTATCTCATACATAAATTGGACTTGCAACTACTTAGCATATGATTAGTTCTGCAGAATCTTCTCATGTAACTGCAGTGTTACTGTTTTGCTCTTGGTGGTGGAGCAATATTTTTCTTCTTGTAGACTACAAATTACCACCTGTTCTCACATTCCCTAATAGCTCAGTGTGTTATTAGGCTGATTCCTAAGTGAAATGTCACTGGTTCTAATCCAGGAGCAGCCATGAAGCAGATTTCCCAATAACAGAGAAACAGCATCACCCAGCTCATCCATAGCGGTATCTCGGCCAAGAAAATCGCCAAAGTGCATCATTTGGGACCATGACAGCTGGAAGAATACAAAATGAAGTCTCTCCATCCATTCAAAAGCCAAGAGGTGGACATCCAGGCAAAATATCGGAGTCAACAAGTCGGTCTATCAGTTTTGGCGCCACAAACATGGCAGTGGAGGAAACTCGTATGCTTCGTAATCATGAAATCACAGACGTCCATGCAAGCAGTGTGCAACGCGCATTACACGAGTCTGGAATGGTGGCCCAAAAAAAGGTGAAGAAGCCTCGACTTCAATATCGTCATAAGAAGCATCGTCTCGAGTTTGCAAAAAAAAAACGAACAATAGATGGTAGGAGATTGGAAACGGGTGATTTGGGGGGATGAGACGAAAGTCAATAGACTGGGCTCTGATGGGTGCAAATGAGTCTGGAAGAAACAAGGGAAAAAAGGGCTATCGGGTTGAGAAATTGAAGGAACTGTCAAGTTCAGTGGAGAAAGCCTGATGATATGGGGTTGTTTCACAGCCAAAGGGGTTGGATACTTGACCAGGATTGATGGTGGTCTCAATGCTGAACTCTAAGTGAGTATCCTACAAGATGAGTTACTTCGTAAACTCGAGTACTATAGGTATGAAAAGAACGACATAGTTTTCCAGGAGGACAACAACCCAAAGTGTACATTGAGATTGGCGAAGAAATGATTAAATGACAATGGAGTAGAGGTGCTGGATTGGGCCCCACAGTCCCCAGACCTCCACCCAATCCAACACTTGTGGGAAGAGTTGAAGAAAAAGCTGTATTTGTACCCAAGTGAGTCGACCAGTATGCACCAACATTGGGAACGTGTAGAAAAGACTGGGAACAGATTTCAGTTGAGACATGCTTGAATCTGATCGAGAGCATGCTCAGGAGGATTCAGGCAGTGATGAAAGCCAAAGGTGGATTTACAAAATACTAACGAAATAATAAAAATCTAAGTTTAGAATTTTAGGAGCAAAATATTAACAATGCAGTTACATGACAAGAATCTGCAAAACTAATCATATGCAAAATAGTTGCAAGTCCAATTCATGTATGAGATAGCCAAGATGATTGTCTATAAAATGATGGTATTGTCACGTTTGAAGCTGTAGTGGATGGTGAGATATGGAGTCGGAAAGTCAAAAGTTCCAAACATTGTTACCCTTTTGCTCGTCAGTGTATGTCCAGACAGATGCCCATGACATGCATTTTAATTATGGGTTGTTAAACTGGCTTTCCAATATTTTGATATTCATGGCCTATCCTTAGGATAGGACATCAATATCAGATTGGTGGTAGTCTGACACCCTGCATGCTCACTAATCAGCTGTTCAGGAGTAACTGTGGTACTAGCAGAGCACAGCTCCTTCCATTTTGTGGTGGATGGAGCCAGTTACTGCAGCACCGCTCCCGTTCAATTGAGGGGTAACCACCTCTACCCACTACACAATGGACAGGGCTGTGTAGCTCTGGCGCATGCTTCTGGTACTGGACCTACTCCTGAACAGCTGATCGGCAGGGTTATGGCGTGTATGACCCCCACTGATATGATATTTGTTTCTGCAGTGGGTGTAGAACCATTGTGTCAACAAACAGATTTGACTTTGGGCTAAACCTAAGGGCGTTATCCTGGCAGTTCTGGTTTTCACTCTTTCAATGCCTATACAGGAATCTGGACTTCACTGCAGGGAAAGCAGCAGGCCACCAACTCTTTAAGTAGTTTTCGTCTGATTGGCCGTTGACTGGAAATAGCCTGCCATATGGTGGGGAAAATTAGGATGCACGCATGCTGGCTCTTTAAAAGCCAGAGAGAAGACATGGCTGCGAAAGCACAGGCCGCAGGCTGCAGTAGAAGACTGCACATGAGAGCCCAGAGAGCCCCTGGGGGCCAGATTAGCAACAGTGACTGCAGCAGGGTAAGAGAAAGCGAGACATCAGCGGGCATGAGCCACCGACATAACAATATTGATGGCTTATCCTGCATATAGACCATCAATATTATAATCCTGGACAAGCCCTTTATGTAATTAAAGGAATACTAAAGGCACAAAAGTTCCTAGTCCTTAGTAGAGTATTTGCAAATTGGCTTTCGAAACCAGACAAGAGCTTCAGGGTAGCAAACATGACACAAATATCTTTTCATTATTCACTTCTGCAAATGTTGACTCCCATTAATCCTTCGTTGCACAAATAAGTAGTTTTGGAGCCATCTGAGAACCACTTGATGTCCATTTTTTCATATTTACAGAACAACAATAATATAATAAACATATTTAGTATTTTCAAAGATTGGAACTTACGGTTGGCCTTTTCCATTTGATGCTCAGCAGTTTGTCCTGAGATAGTAAACGCTCTCCGATGGAATAGAGGTTGGCCGGGAAGATGTCATCCTCAAACAGCTGCTTTCTGCTGATGCACAGGTCCCGTATGCTGTTAAAGTCTTGTCCTTTGAACTTTTTGGGGTTCTCTACCGTCCCAGTTTTTCTCTGGGACTGCTGCCCCTCTGCCACTTTTTGATATACCCCGGGGATTGGCATTATGGCTTGAGGCTATCAAAGGAAACAGAAGAGTTACACAATACGATATTAGTAGCTATAAAAAAAAACGTCATCTATGTAACTGACGATCAGATTTCACTACTTAGGCAGACATTCGGTTTGCAAACCAGTCAGTGCACCCTCAAAGTATCCACATCCCAACTGTAATTTACATTGTTTATTTACAAATTAATTTGCTTCTAATTTGAATAAAGGGGAAAATATCCAGTACTTAAATTAGGAGATAAGAGCTGCTTCCAAGTGATCTCTATGGTGCAGTTATTTTCCAAACCTGCAAGTGGGGAACCTTTTAAAGGGGTTCTATGAACTTTTTTATTCGTCCTTTCTTCTTTTCTGTGGACGAAAGAAAGCTTAGTACTTACCCCTCCTTACTGCCACCAATGCTAGGATCTCCACTGCTCTCATGCAGGCTGCAGGCTATTCCACTTGGGTCCTGACTGGTTGTGTGCCCTAATAGTAAATGCAGCTGAACCAGAAGAGTAGGACGCACATCAAGTCAGGACCCAGGTGGAAGAGCCAGCAGTCTGTGTGAGTGCAGCGGAAAAGGTGGCATTGGTGGCACAACTAAATGGTAAGTACCCACTACATTGTCTTTCTTCCACAGGGCAGAAGAAATCTATCTGGGACTTATTTCTTTATCTTAGTGGTTGGTCTGGTAGAGATCATCAGTGCAGCGTGTTTATAACTTCATTGTCTCTATAGGTTCTGATGAACCCAACAGGGAGAAACGCATTGGGTCAGTGAAGGGGGTGTTGGGGTAATCCAGGGGTAGGTTGCGCTACAGGGTAATTCCCTGTGGTCAGGGGTAGCTAGGCAATATAGAGAGAGTATCCCCTCCCTGCTGTACCTCAGCTATAGCTTCCAGCCTCTAAATAGCCTTTGGTTTCCTTTCCTTCTTTTTTCCTATTTTTGAACCATATTAGTGTCTTTTTAATTATATATAATAAAAGCTATGTTTTTAAATCCATGACTTCCGTAAACACAGGACAGAAGAAACGGACCGATTTCCTAAAAAGCTCAGAAAACCCCTTTAAAATGTTTCCAACCTGCAGGCTTGGAGCATGACTGCACCATAGAGATCACCTGGAAGGAGCTCATATCTCCTAATCTAAGTACTGGGTATTTTTTCACTGCCTTGTTCATTCCTGGAAGCAGTCAAATAATTTTATTCAAATTAGAAGCAAATTGACGTTCTAATGTCCATGGCCACCAGCTCAAGTGTCATAGAAACGCCAACACATGAGCCGTCTCTGTACTTCTAATACACTGATGGGAAGGCGATGCAATTACCCAGAGAATTCTTTATTTGGGACAATTTCATCCAGTAGTAGTAAAAGCAAACAAAAAATAGTTTCAAAAGTTAGCAAAAATATAACAAATTTAAGACACTTTTAACAACATCTTCTATGTTATAATGAATAATCAGAAGATCTGATGAGGGTTATTATCAGACGCGCCGTTATATGTCGCTCGGTGCATACAAACAACTTGATTTCCTGTACAAACAGCGGGAGCCAAGTACACCGACTGTTCCGCTGTTTCCGACCTTCAATTTACTCGCTTTTATCTCTGCTCCTGCTTTTCATGTTCTGACTTGGCTTTTCTTCATACAAGTGTTATAATTAAAGCAAATAAAGATAATTGGCCCATGAAAATCACAAGCGAGGTCGCGCACGGCCCTTCCAAGCGAAGCCGTAAAACCTCTGCATTTCATGTTATGTAATATATTGTCTGTTCCGTCCTCATCTCACCCGAAAATAAACTTTTTCCGTTATAGAAGATACTTTCAGTAGTTCAGTAGTAGGGTGCAGATATTGGAGATGCATCCGGGGTCTGAAACCTGAGGGTCCCAATAGGTTCCTCCACCTATTCCATAACTTCAAATTATGGCTCTGGCCATGGCTATAAACAGGGATGTAACTATAAGGGATGCAGAGGTAGCAATCTCACCCAAGTCCTGGTGCCTTAGGGGGTTCAAAGGCACTTATGATACATACGAAGACACCAGGTTCTCATTCTCATATAGAAGGGTCTCATTTTCTGTCTGCCACTTACAATGCTGTTCTAACACCTCTCCTGAGGGAGTTAAATCACACCTAATGAAAATTGCATCCAAAACCTTACCTCTATGAGGTCCTTGACCTTGTGTTTATTATGACAAACAGATTATACTGACTGAAGCATGAGGCATCCGTATTTAATGCAGGAGATTTCTTGTACAAGTCATTGTAATTAAGAAGGCCAGTCAGATGACTAGCAAAATGCCTAGAGAAATGGCACATAGTAGGTTGAGGGCACCTGCAATAGCTACAGTTGAGGTTCTGGCTTGGTTATAATCCTATCTTATGTTACAAGGCCTGTTTAACTGGTCGAACATTCACTTACAGGATCTATAGCTTACCTCTGGTGGTATTAGAACTAATTTGCATTGCAGTGTCTATACATAGGAGTGTGCAAAGGCCCTGGAGACTTAGGGACTAGTAAAGGTCCACATGGCACATAGGAAATATGAGTAAAAGATTGAGGCATCTGAATAATTGCATCCAAAAAAAGTGCCAGTCATATATGCAAAAAATGTGAACCGCCTTCCTGACTCTTTATAAAAAAAATTACAAAAACATGGCTGCCTTCTTGCAGAACCAGCACCACTTGTGACCATAGGCTCTATCTGTCATCCAACCTTCACCTCATACACCCCCATGAGCCAAAGTGGTTCAGTTTATCAATGCGGACAGCCAAGTCATTCTAGTGCCATAAACCCCTTTAAGAAACAGGACTCTTCGTCTTTCTTTGGGATCTATGTAATGTGACCCCTCTCAAATTTGCCGAATGTTCGAGAGGGGTGACAGTGGTGAGGGGCATAACTGGCAAGCTATATTCCAGCCTTTAGTCACACTGGTAAAGTGGATGCAACTGTGCCCCCTAGAGGAGGAAATGTAGTATTACAAGCCGGCGATTCAAATTAAAGGGAACATCCATGTGGCACATGGACAAGGAGAAAATATTGTTCACAAGGAAATGTCATGTGACCTTGCAAAAATTGCTCAATGGTTAAAGGGGTATTCCCATCTTATTCATGGCATATCGCTACGATAGGTGCAGGTCCCACCTCTTAGAACCAACCAGCTCCAAGAAGGGACCCATGAAGTGAACAGAGAGCAACTGCGCATGAGCGGCCACCCTCCGTTCACTGCTATGGGAGTTCTGAAACTAGTACCGGCTCAGCTATTTATGGCAGAGGTGGCCCGCGCTTGTGCAGTGTGCAGTCCATGGGACTTCAGGACTTCCATGGTTGCTTGGCTATTTTCAGAACTCCCATAACAATGAATGGCGTGCATGCGCAGTGTGCTCTCCTTCACTTTGGTGGACCCATTCTCTAGATAGCAGTGGGTCCTACCTCTGGGACCTGCTCCTATCTGATGGCATACCCTAGCAATATGCTATCAATGTTCCGGATGGGCCAACCCCTTTAAGTTGATCATAAGCCCTGAATTTTCTAACATCTTAGTAAAACATTTCTCTGTGACTGTTAGCGGCCATGTAGTGCAGGCTGAAGGACGGGAATATTTCACCCCCTCTGCAGACTGTCACCTCTGGTAGATCCGCACTCTACGTAAATGACCCTTTGGATCCATGTCCCAATGTAATTTACAGCTCTGCACTAATGTTTACCCAGAGGTTTATTGCCTTGTCAATGACCGAGCACAGCATTCCTAGGAAATTACAGACCAGTGATACTGATACTACAAGAGGGGGGTACTGCCATATACAGCCTTTATGGCATATCTCCAGGGCTTTTCTACCTCCTATTGGGATTGAAGGATCTTCTGCCCACCCTTCCACCAGAAACAGTGTCGAAAAGCTGCAGCAGACTGGATGGAAAGGTGATTGCACATCCTCAGCTTCCACGTTTCTCATAGAGGGAGCACTACACCTTTAAAGGAACCTTTTAATTAGACAAAGGGTGTTTAATATTGATGACCTATGCTCAGATTTGTGGGGGCCTGACGCCCGGCATTCCCGACGATCATCTGTTTGAAGGGACTGTGGCACTTTCGGAAGATCTGTCGCCTCCTTGCAGCTCACCAAGCACAGCACCATCCATCGTATAGTGGCTGTGCTTGGTATTGCAGCCCAGGCCCATTCACTTGAAGGGGGGCTGAGCTGCGCCTTGGTCATGTGACTGATGAACGTGACGTCACTGACAAAGGAAGAGGCGGCAGCGCTCACCAGAGCAGAGGAGTCAGACCCCGACCAATCACCTTTCCTGAGGATAGACCAGCAATATCAAAATCTCGGACAACCCCTTTTATTCCCTGGGTTGGTATTACACCTCTTTATACTGTATCCTCCATCAAACTGAAGGAAGTCATATCTCTCCCTGTGATCAGAGGATGTGACTAAAGTGATATAGTACAAGTTATTACACCGTATTTGCCGATCACTGACTCAGGTTTCTTGTTATTTTTTCTGCCGACATAAAACAATATTTCTGTAGCAGCAACTGACACTATAGGACTCTAGAAAATATTTAAAAAAAACACCTATACACCAAAGACTTCTCACAGCTGATGTTTGTTACAGTTGTATCCAGCCTAGACAATCCTCGGTGAAGTAAACCCATCAGCTTGTTACTTTATACCTGCACTGATACAAAGTATAGATCTGGACGCCGGGCGGTTCAACGCTCACAGCATTGTCCAGGTGAATCACAGAAGGCAAGAATTAAAACGTAACGTTTAATACTAATAATTATAACACGAGCCACTTCAAAGTACATCAAAAACAAAAAAATATATCATATCCTCGTTTCCAACCTGTTAGTACAAAAAAATCGAAAAAAAAAGGGGAGACAGACAGTGGGGGCACACGTGGGAACAAACTATCCCTACGAGGACCCTGATTAGTACCTCAACCCACAGGAACACCCTGATGGTGGGTGGCCCGTGCCCTGACTCACCCTCATATTACCCTAAACATCCAACGCGTTTCCCCAAATATAGGTTCATCAGGGGAGAAACACTGGGTAACAATAAACCAAGAATAGAAAGATTATGATAAATCCAAAATGAACCAACCAAATCGAATGAAAATCAACACATAATTCAGAGATGTCAACATGATTGTTAATGCACCAGATAATCAACAAAGGTGATTTCTCAATGCACAAGCTAATGGCCAACATGATCAGTGCCAGATTGATCAAGACTCCATGATTCCTTAAAGATAATTGTAGTAAACCATATATGCATAATTCATGACGTTGAATGCACAGAACTTGCTTCAATAACCATATCATTCAGGAATGGCCCTCACCTTGCATATGTATAGATGTAATATACAAGGCATGTCCAGGTATTGCTAGGATTAGATAGTACAATTCTTCAGTAACCTAGGAGCGATATGCATGTAAATAGTATGCTCCTAATTACACTCGTGTCACTAGTGATGATTGTCCGGGTGACTGGGATACAAATGATACAAACCCTCAGCTGTGAATAGTATTAGGCCTGTACAGATTTTCTGTCTCAGGATGTAAACAGCAAGCAGAGATCTTGAAAATGGTAGAGCATTGATACAACAGGAGCAGATGTTTTCATTATGAAACAATTAAGTTGTTTTTTTTTTAATAACAACTTTCAAATCCACAGCAGATCATTGGTGATGTAGATAGAAATGAGATAGATAGATAGATAGATAGATAATAGATAGATAGATAGATAGATAGATAGATAGGAGATAGATAGATAGATATGAGATAGATAGATAGATAGGAGATAGATAGATAGATAGATAGATAGATAGATAGATAGATAGATAGATAGATAGGAGATAGATAGGAGATAGATAGGAGATAGATAGATAGATAGATAGATAGATAGATAGATAGATAGATAGATAGGAGATAGATAGATAGATAGATAGGAGATAGATAGATAGATAGATAGATAGATAGGAGATAGATAGATAGATAGATAGATATGAGATAGATAGATAATAGATAGATAGATAGATATGAGATAGATAGATAGATAGATAGATAGATAGATAGATAGATATAAGATAGATAGATATGAGATAGATAGATAGATAGATAGATATGAGATAGATAGATAGATAGATATGAGATAGATAGATAGGAGATAGATAGATAGATAGATAGATATGAGATAGATAGATAGATAGATAGATAGGAGATAGATAGATAGGAGATAGATAGATAGATAGATAGATAGATAGATAGATATGAGATAGATAGATAGATAGATAGATAGATAGATAGATAGATATGAGATAGATAGATAGATAGATAGATAGATAGATAGATAGATATGAGATAGATAGATAGATAGATAGATAGATAGATAGATATGAGATAGATAGATAGATAGATAGATAGATAGATAGATAGATAGATATGAGATAAAAAAATAAAAATAATAATCAGCAGCACTCTGTCAAATGCCGGGTGCAAATCCACAAATGCTCCTGGACAGGGAACAGCACTAATAGAAATGGCGAAAGATGGGCAGCACTCCGGTCTTGTAGAAATTCAGTGATGTTTATTCAGTGCAATGCAGCATTTCAGGCCTCACAATAAAGCCTTTGTCCAGCTAATGAACTAGTGCTCTCAACATATTTAAATAGGTGGTTCTCATCAAAATTACATAATTGCTCATTAAAACATATTTGACAAATATCAATACAAAACATGATTATAAAGATCATTACAGTATATCGGTGTACATGGGTCATCATTATATCAGCATAGTGTATAAATAATGTAAAAACAGCTTTATCACATACACAAATCAGTCTTACATACATAGATATTACTGATTATCTCATAAAGTGCAGCTGTGCTAGAGTGTGTATCAATTAGAAAAAATTTAAAGAGGGACAAACCCACGTCACGAAATTCCACATTGCGATCCGATGTTGGCGTCCCCTGGCATCCATTGCGCAGGCGCCAGTCTATGTCATTAGATCGCGAGATCCTGTAGCGTCCCACGCATGCGCATAGAACGCTCATACGCAATTGCCGGGACGCACACAGGGTTCGTGAATTCTCTCCATTTCTCGCGCATGCGCAATGCGCGGCTGTGATAAATCTGGTCACCCCAGCAGTATTACACTACTGCGCATGTACACAGGAGCTGAGACCAATGCTGTTGTCACTATGTGACCATGGTAACCATATTTATGTGCGGTCAAAAGGGAAAGTGGCCATCTGGAAACGGACGATGTCCATGGAGATATGCACATAGGAGGGTCCAGTGCACAATCTCCAACGTCACAAGAAACCTAAGGCTAGATATAGCCAGGCTCCAGTCACTGCATTCCCGTCTCCTATGGTCATAATGGGGACGGTGTGGAGGAGGGTGTCTAACACAGGCACACGCAACCATCTCTGGGTGCATGTATCTGTGTGGAACAGGGGACCGGGCACTCTCGTGTCATATGTCACCTGCTCCTACATCCATCAACCACACCTAACCTCCTCTGCCCCACCAACATAGATATGAGATAGATATATACTATCTGGGGCCTGGCAGCAGGAGTCGCAGCGAGAGGCCTAAGCCTCTGGTGTCATCTAGCGGTCGTGTCTTGACCAGCAACCCAGCGGTTCTTGAATGGTTGACTCGGTCATCCACTTTGTCCCAAGTGACATCAGACACCCCCAGCCAAGAGTCGGTGGGTTAGTCAGACACAACCCTTAGTTGGCATGGCCCGGGAGCAGGTCCTGTGCCCTCACCTGTCCTCAACCTGCCTCTGTCCTTTTCTGTTCCCTTCAGGCAGAGAAGTATTATATGCTGTGGGCTCAGCTCCACTATACAGCGAGGGCGAGCTACTAGAGGACAGTCAGCAGCTACTGGCCAGTCAAGATGTGGAGGAAGACATCCGCCGCTTCCTCCGGTAGACGGGCAAGTAGTGATGAGGAGAGTGGCGTGGGAGCTGGTGTTGCGAGCGGTGAGGCTCCTGGCTCAGAGACTGTTGAGAAGGACATCAGTGACGTGCAGACAGTACTCGATGATGATGATGTAGCTGATCGCACTTGGGAGCCGGGTGACAAAAGGGCTTCATCATCATTGGGAGAAGAGGGTGGCAGCTTGCGCATAAGGCAGCGGACGAGCAAGTAGGGTGGCAGCAGTGGGAGGTTGGGAGCTAAATGTGCCCAGGGTGCCCAGGATTACTGACCAAATGCTGACCGTGTGAAGGCGGATGCTCAACAGACAGGATCCGTTTTTTGGGGGTTATTGTTCTGACGGATCAGAGGAAGAGCAAAATAATTAGTGACGTCAACACAAACTTACTGCTGACACCCTCTCCACTCTGTCGGGGGCTCTACTTATATAAGCGTTTAATAGAACAGGTTCTGTAGACATCTATGTGGAATCAGCTGATGACGGTGTAAAAGGAGTGCGATTCTTCTTGACGCTAACATCGACCCGTAATGTTCACACTTGAGTTATTGGTCAGTTTTGGCCCCGTGACTGCCCAAATAAGTGAAGTGTGAGTGTAAGATTCTAAGAGCGACGCCTGTCATCTGCATGTCATACGGACTCACAGTATTATTTCACTACCACAGCAGACTCCCTATGCGTGTTACTGCAAGGCACAGTGTTCTACACCACTATACAGGCTCTCTGCAGTCAGGAAATATCTGTTTTTTAACCCAATTTGCCACAAATAATTCCGGATCAAATCGAATCTTTTCGAAAAATTTGCCGAACAGGCCGAATCGAAATTTTTGTAAAATTCGCTCATCTCTAGTCGGGATCTTTGGTGTTTAATGGTTTCCGTGTTTTGTAGATGAATCGTTTTTATAAATTGTATAGAATTGACTAATCTCTTCTTGGGACTTAAATCTCTAACTGCTCAATAGGAATCTATAGAACATCTAGAGGAGTGAGGATCTGACCTAAAACAATAAAATATTAGGCTGGGACCAGTCCGAGTCCAGTCGAAGCCCATGACATTCTTCATCAGAGATCTCTTCCCTCGGGCGGCCATTCACATTAAACATCTATTGCCAGCCAAACCTGACATTTTCAGCAGCATTGACCAATATTCAGGGAACTAAAAATCAAATGATGTTGGGGAAGAGAAGAATCGAGCCATGGCTTTCTCCTCTCCCCTTACTGAAAACACATATATGCTAATGTGAGCCAAGTGAGCATGTTTATGGGGAAGTCATTAAAGTTGTATGGGCACCTTCAAGGTGTTGTCTACAATAGAATTACCATGGCTGCTTTCTTCCTGTCCATAGGTTTTTGTTTGGTATTGTAGCTCATCTCCATGGCAGTGAATAGGGCTGGTCTGCATTCAACCTGTGGACAATTCTGGTGCTGTTTTTGGAAAAAAAGCAGCGATCATAACACTGGACCACCCCTTTAAGGGAAATTCAATGTCCTAAACTCAGCAACATTTGGCCCAAGTAAAACAGGAATTGAAAATGTTGTTACTAGTTTCGTATTGTGATGTCTATGGACCCGGTATATACAGTGTATTCCCCTGCAGGATGGACAGACCATTAGCCAGACATAAGTGAATTATCCTGCACAGACTTTTGCCCCTTTCAATATTATAGTTTTTATACCTTGGGAGCTTCTACATCTGATTACAATGTAAAGCAATTTCCAAGTCTTGTCAGGCACTTCGTGCGCCGCCTCTCTACACGTCTCATTAAAATAATTTAAAATAATTAAAAAAGACAATTTCCCAAGGCACAGTTTTTAGTTCATTCTTGTTTAGAAATAGAAGGCTTCTGTTTACATAACGATAAACACAATGTAACAAAGTTTCGATTTATTATTGTTAATTATTTTGTAGATTATTTTGTGAAAACGAAAAAAAATATGCTAATTATTCTGACCCTAAGGCCTCTTTCACACGAGCGTGACTGATTAGGTCCGGATGCGTTCAGGGTGCGTTCGCTGAAACTCGCACCAGTTTTGCAAGCAAGTTCAGTCAGTTTTGTCTGCAATTGCGTCCAGTTGTTCTGTTTATTCCGCGTGGGTGCAATGCGTTTTGATATGTTTTTCACGCGCGTGATGAAAAAACTTAAGGTTTACAAACAACATCTCCTCGCAACCATCAGAGAAAAACGCATTGCATCCGCACTTGCTTTCAGATGCAGTGCGTTTTTCACTGATGCCCCGTTCACTTCTATGGGGCCAGCGCTGCGGGAAAACGCAGAATATAGAACATGCTGCGTTTTGCACGCAACGCAGAACTGATGCTTGAAAAAAAACGCTCATGTACACAGACTCATTGAAATGAATGGGTCAGGATTCAGTGCGGGTGCTATGGTGATGTCTGTCGAGGAGGAGCAAGAAGAACAGGCTTTGAGGGGGACTTTAAACTTTTCGTGGATCCCAGTGTTTGAAGAGGGACCCCCGTATAAAAAGCATAAAGGGCAAGGACCAGTACTGGGTGGCAATGTACTTAGACCCCCGGTACAAACACAAAATGACGGACATGTTACCAGCAGGCCTTGCTGCGAGAGATGCTCCATTCTGCTGTTGCGGGCGCTGGCAGAGGAATTTCCACCCACAGAGAAACAGTTGCGGGTACCAATCCTACCACACCTGCAAGAAGAGGGCGGTTTGAAGATGTGTTGGTTAATTCGGATATGAGATCATTCTTTCAGCCAACCCATCGACAGCCGCCCTCCGGATCCAGCTTCAGGGAACGCCTAGACCGACAGGTGTCCGACTACATCGGGTTAACGGCCGATGTGGACGCTCTGAGAAGCAAGGAACCCCTGGACTACTGGGTGTGCAGGCTTGACCTGTGGCCAGAGCTGGCACAATTTGCCATGGAACTCTTGGCTTGCCCTCGTCGAGTGTCCTGTCCGAAAGGACGTTCAGCACAGCAGGGGGGATCGTGACTGATAAGCGCACTTGCCTAGCTCACGACAGTGTGGACTACCTCACATTTCAAAAAATTAATGAGGCATGAATCTCTGAGAAATTCAACATCTGTGACGACCACGTGTAATTGAATCTCCTCATGCCAGCCCACACATATCCGCCACCACCCAGAACAAAGAATGGTCCTTGTCTTATGTATATACAGCGGCATAAAAGGCCTTTTCTGTCAGGTGAATGCCTAATTTTTGGGACCTGTACCGGCCTACAGTAAAATTTGTATCCAGTGACCGCCTAATGTACCTCCAGCCACATCATCACTAGTTCTTTTCTGTCAGGCGAATGCCTAATTTTTGGGGCCTGTACTCCCATGGCCTAAAATATACATTTTCTAGTCTCCAGCAGGCCACATTTTTGACAGTTTCCCTTTAAGATGCATAAAAATGGCTCCTGATTAAAATACATATTTTTTGTGGGAATTTTTGCCATTAGTCCCCCTCTGGTATGTCACTGTCCATGTTGTGGGACTATTTGTGTACTACTAGTAAGTATTTGGTGGCTGCAAATATGACCTGAAAGTTTTTCAGGTTCACCTGCCATTAAAGTCAATGGGGCCCGCAAAACATCCCGGACAATGTTTGTCCATCACTATCTAGTGTGCACACTATCTAGAGGGATCATACACAGGCCATGGGACATATACTGTACACTTGCTCACTTACATATGGCAATGAACAACCGCACAAAATGGCAATTTTTTTATAGAAACCTCTTAGCATGCTTTCAGAAGCATTTTTCCACCACAGACTTTCTGGAAATGATGAAGTCCATGGTGGAAATCTGTGACTCTCCAGGCAGGCTGCAAATCTGAAAATCCGCAGCATATTTTTCCTCTACATTGTTCTGTAAATAGCTACAGATTTTCCAGATACCTCACTTCACTGCCTACCTAAGCCTATATCAGTACATGACCAAGGTACCACCTTTCAGCATCCTTGCCCCAGGTGCCCATTTTAGTCTCTGTCTCAGAGATGCCACTTTTAGGCCCCTTGCAGACGAGCGTGTCCGGATAAGGTCCGGATAAGGTCCGGATGCGTTGCGTCAAACCCGCGCGAGTAGGTACCCAATTGCTGTCAGTTTTGACTGCGATTGCGTTCCGTTGTTCAGTTTTTATCGTTCGGGTGCAACGTGTTTTGCACACGCGTGATAAAAAACTGAATGTGGTACCCAGACCCGAACGTCTTCACAGAAGTTCAGGTTTGGGTTCAAGGTTGTGTAGATTGTATTATTTCTCCTTATAACATGGTAATAAAAGAAAATAATAGCATTCTTAATACAGAATGCATAGTAGAATAGCGCTGGAGGGGTTAAAAAATAAAAAATATAAAATTTAACTCACCTTAATCCACTTGTTCGTGCAGCCGTCATCTCCTCTGTCTTCTTATTTGAGGAATAGGACCTTTGATGACGTCACTGCGCTCATTACATGGTCCATCACATGATCTTTTAACATGGTGATGGATCATGTGATGACCGCAGTGACGTCATCAAAGGTCCTTTTCCTACTGCACAGCAAAGAAGAAGACAGAAGAGATGCCGGCTGCGCGATCAAGTGGATTAAGGTGAGTTATATTGTTTTTTATTTTTTTAACCCCTCCAGCGCTATTGTACTATGCATTCTGTATTAGGAATGCTATTATTTTCCCTTATAATCATGTTATAAGGGAAAATAATAATGATTGGGTCTCCATCCCGATCGTCTCCTAGCAACCATGCGTGAAAATCGCACCGCATCCGCACTTGCTTGCGGATGCTTGTGATTTTCACGCAGCCCCATTCACTTCTATGGGGCCTGCGTTATGTAAAAAACACAGAATATAGAGCTTGCTGCCATTTTCATGCAACGCAGAACTGAATGGGTGCAGATTCAGTGCGGGTGCAATGCTTTCACGTCACGCATTGCTCCCGCGCGGAAAACTCGCTTGTGTGAAAGGGGCCTTAGGGTCCATTCACACGACCGTATTTCTGGGTCAGCATCTGTTCCACAATTTTGCGGGAACGAGTACGGACCCATTCATTTCAATGAAGCCGTGTGCTGTCCGCATCCGTAGTTCCATTTTGCAGGCCCACAAAAAAGATGGAACGTGTCCTATTTTTAATATATACAAATGGCCGTCTCGCAAAAAGGCGATATCTATGGACAATTTATTCAATCACAATATCTAAATTAAAATATAAAAAAACATATATATCTAAAACAATTGATAAACTGTAAGCTGTTCACAGTCACGGCCCCTCATATGTAGACAAAAATAGGCATTTCTATCGTAGGGCTGCCCGTGCGCGGACCGCAAAACACTTACGGTCGTGCGAATGTAGTCTTAGGCTGGGTTCACATGTGACTGATTAGAAGAAGATCTGCAGTGTTTCTGCTTCTAATCTGCAGCAGAAAAAACGCACCGAAGGTTGGCAGCGCACACTGCGGATTGTGTCGTAGAAAAGCTGCAGATTAGACGCAGTATCATTCTTTGCATTGAGAAGGGTGAAATCTGCAATGAAATCCGCAGAATAAATTGATTTCAAATCTGCGATATGGCAACTTTTCTGCTGCGTTTTTTCCCCCTGAAATTCTCATCTGCTTGGCTGGTACTGTACAACGCTGTGGATTTGCTGCACAAAATGCCGCAATTGCAAATCAATCATGTGTGAACCAGACCTAATGTCCCTGTCAGGGTTGCCTTTTTGAAGACCAGATGTTTGTATACCCCATGTACTGCCTCTCGGCATCCCTGCCCATGTGCCCAGTTTAATGCTGGACCTTGGTACTCCATTTAGTGTCCCTGCCCCAGGTGTCCACTTTCAATGCTCAGTGCCCACATTAGTATTTACCCCAGGTACTGCACTTCATCACCCTTGCCCTCAGTTCCCAGTTTAGTTTCTGCCCCAGGTGCCCCTTTAGTCTCCGTTTCCAAGATGTTTCCTTTCAACATCCTTGTCGCAGATGCCAAGATGAATGTCTGCCTGGTCCAGGTGCTTCTTCTAGCATCCCAGCCCCAGGTGCCACCTTTCAGTCTCCTTGTCGTGCCCAGATCAGTGTCAGCCCCACGTACCACCTGTTTTTTGTCTACCCCCCATGCCTCCTTTAGGAGCCCCCTCTGCCCGAAACCAATATTAATACCAATGGAAAACCCATGAGAAATCTGCGCACGCCTTACAATAGCTCTAGTATGAAAGCAGTCTGGAGTATCTACCTGAATGAATGGAAATTCAACTTTTTTTATAACCGCAAGTCCCAGCAAGCCTCATAGTTACAAGTTATGCTGGGACTGTTAGTTCCACAACTACATAGGTGCCTAAGACTTAACAATAATCATGTCTAGAGTCTTAGGACACAAGACCCCAGTGGAAAGTCTCAATGGGAACGCAGTTTACCTTAAGGAACTTCAAGCAACCATCAAGTCACAGTCCAAGTTTGGTCTCCTAGTCCTTCCTTCCTCCAGTCCCCGGGTCTTATATTGTATTTCCTTAGTATTGTTCCTACTTCTTTAGCAGCAGCAGCCAGTAATGTCCTTGCCTTGGTTAAACATTGGCCTATTGTATCTGTCTTTCTGTCTGTTTGCCAATCATTAATTGGTTTGTTTCTTGAGTTTTCTTTTCTTTGCCGCCAGGTGAGTGTGGATCTGAGGACTGAGTCTACCTGAGCCCTGCCTGTATTTACATGCTATTATTAGGCAAATGAGCCTACCCCCTCCTGCACACCTCCCCCCCCCCCCCCCCCGCCTGTGTGACATGTCACTGTAGAGGGATACGTCACTGAGCCTAGACGTGCCACCTGAGTCTGCGCCAGATCACACAAGGTTCACTGTTTTATATCAGCCGGTTACCTGCCCTCCGTCACTCGCTTTCTTATACCCCTGTCAAAGACCAATCCTAAACGATATTAAAGTTTGTAGCAGAACATCATTAGACTTGGTAAGGAGAACAATATATAGTTCCTCCATTGCAAAATTAAAATAATAATCTCTTGGTGTGCCTACAAGCTGCCACCACCCATCACCCTTTAGCTAAGTGGCGCCACGCTGGGTGTATGGTTAACAACTTTACTACCAAAAAAAGCCAAACAGATAAAAAAAAAAGTGATAGGCAGTGGCAGTGAAAGGGTTTAAGGGGTTGTCCGCTTTTTTACTATTGATGACCTCACCTCAGGATAGGTCATCAATATCTGGTCGGCGAGGGTCCGACTCCCGACATCCCGCAGCTGTTTGAGGAGAAAGCTGTGCTCATACGAGCGCTGCCTTCTCTGCTCTTTTTACAACTGCAGTGGTGAATTGCGACGTCCCTATTCACTTTTACGGGACGGCTCCGTACTATTCACTTAAACAGACTGAGCCGTTCCGTAGAAGTGAATAGAATCACCATACTTGTAATTACACCTGCTGACCACTGCAATTGCTGCAGCGAGCAGGTAAACAGCAGAGAAGGCAGGTGCTCATATGAGCGCTGCCTTCTCTTCAAACAGCTGACTGGTGGGTTTGTCGAGTGTCAGACCCCCCCCCCACCGATCTGATATTGATGACCTATCCTGGGGATAGGTAATCAATAGAAAAAAGTGGACAACCCCAAGAAATTGTTCCAAGTGGTTTAGGGCACTTATTTCCTTTGTGTTTGAATATTGGTTTCCCGGTGGTCTAGAGGAGAAAAGGGGTTTAATATAAGCATCCTTGGTGGTCTCCGAGAGAAAAAAAGAGTTAATTTTAGCAACCAAGGGAATAAGGGTTAATGTAACAATCCTAATGATCTAAGGGAACCAAAAAGTTCAAGTAAGCATCCATGTTGGTCTATGTAAGCATCCCTGGTGGTCTAGGGTAGTAAGGGGTGGCAGAATAATGTCACCACAAAAGTTTTTTTTTCCTCCTTGTAATGGGGCCATATAGATATGGGCCTCTGATTAATTAATATTAATGGGATCTATGGATTATACGGGACATCCAATTTTAAGGAAGACGTCAAAGGTTAAAAATATTGCAAGATCCATCATAGTACCCCCTGGTGGAAACGTATTTAATGCTCTTTTAGTGAACACTCCTTTCCATCCTGATGGTGATACCATCTATCTTCTGGATGTAGTGGATGTACCCTAGAAGTGTTATAGCCTCGAGCTACTGGTTGGTTGTGCAAGTTGCTCAAGTTTTGGCTGCTGAGGAGTGGCCAACAAGCTATTCTGCTATGACCGGACTATGTAGAAAACTGCAGCTAACCACTTCATATAGTGCAGTCATCCATGACCTTTCCATACCTAATGAGTGACAGTATGGCTTCTCTTCTTGTCCAACCTGTTTTCCCAGATTGGAAGGTTTTGGGATGTCTTTCCCTCGTTACTATAGCTAACCATAGACCTTAGATAATCATATCCTGAACCACCAATGTCAGCAGCTGTCTTCTCCCTGTGCTCTTTAATACTACCTACCATGGCATGCATAATCCACACATTTTACTAATAAAATATTCCAAAAATAATTTAGTTGCTGGGAAATCCCTTTGTTCTCTAAAGTCTGTAGCTCATGAATGTCCATAAAACAATCCATTGTCTTCTCAGAAACCAACCAAGGGTATATGTACTGTATATAGAGGCTGCTATGTGTTAATGGAGAGATGGTCCAACCCTGATTGATCCACTTTGATAATGAGTGGAGAATTTATAAACTGTAGAGGTTAACAGAATTTTTACAAAAAAATGGGTGAGGGTCTAGAAAAGAGCACAGAATGGAAAAAAAAACCCCAGATCCTTCTGTCCTATGTGGTAAAACAACCAATCTATGATTGTTAATAAAGTCCCATTTGATAATAATAGTCTCAACAATGCCTCCGAAAGTAATCCCTATTTTATGAAATTTGATATCGTATGTTAATATTGGCCAAGGAAGTGTTGTAATCTGCATGGAGACATTCCTGGGAAACCTTAGCTGTGTGTGGGCGAGCATTATCCTGCTGAAAAGTGGAAGCCCTGCCATGAGAGGAACACATGTGGCCACAGGATGTCCTGCACATATCGCCGAGCTGTTAGTGTCCCTCATATCACTACTGGGGGTGACCGACTGTCGTATGTGATGGCTCCACAGATGATCACACCAGCAGTCGGGGCAGTGTGTCACTCCACAGCAGGATTGATGTGCTCACCACCAGGCCTTGACCATACTCAAACCTGACAGATCCTGGATTCATCTCTGGATTCATCAGTTTCACTTCATAACAGTTCAGGTTTCTTGTTCATGACACCACTGCAGACAAAGGAGAAGGTGGATGACTGTCAATGGCAGGACACATAATGAGCACCATGACATGAAATTCCCTTCTGCTAAGTGCCTGGAAATGGTCCAGGTAGAGACAGGAGTGTCTAATGAAGGAGCCTCTTGTGTCTGGATGGTCGACAGCAAAACTGTGGAAACTGCTTGTGCCTGTTGATACACTACCCAAAAGTAGCCTCTGAGAGCCTTTTTATAGGGCAGCAGGGGAAGTACTTTTATGCCTTCTAGTAGCAAGACCCAGTGTCTAATAAGACCACTCCTGTAATAATTCACATATGTGCCTGAGACATAACTGCATGACGAGTTTTGCAAAAATTCTACAATTCTTTCTGGGTGCTGTATCGTGCATGCTTATTATCTAGAGTCAAGTAGTATATAGACATACAGACTGTGGAGCTCGTATACTCTATATACCACTCTCATGTAGTGGCCATCCAACCTTCAGCATTCCAGTCTACAAATCTAGTCTTCTTGGTCTTATCCTTGGTCTCTATGATTTGCATATTTCCTGATATTTAGCTACCTCTAAACTATCACTCGGTTACCCGAGTGGTGTAACTATAAGGGGAGTACATCTAGCAGTTGCACGTAGGCTCTGGTGTCTAACATGGCCCAAAGGTTCCTCAGCCACTTAAGAAGGAACCAGTATTACAAATGGCTCATGGTAGGGACCTGCTACAGATTTTGCATTGGTGCCTGTAAGCTTGAAGGTGCACAAGTAAATATGTATGTGATGGCAGATGCCTAGTTTCCATCCAGTCTCTACAATTATGAGAAAAACAAAGTACTGTATACCCACTAGGGTTGCAAAATAAATCGAATGAGAAGGTCTTAAAATTATGTAGATACCACCTCAGATGAATAGCAGCAGATCACACATTCCAACATGTATTCAACAAATATGAAGCCAAATGGAAATGTCATGTGTGAAAGGAGTCCACACCATGAGTCCATAGCTTGTAGAACCACCTTTGGCAGCAATAACTTGAGGTCTGGACTTAGACTGGGCCATTGCAACACCTTGATTGATTTCTTTAGGTTTGCTGGTGTGCTTGGAATCATTATCCTTTTGCAACGCCCAGTTTTGGCCAAGATTTAGCTGTTGGATAGATGGACTCGAATTTGATCCTAGAAAACTTTGGTATACAAAGAAGTTCATGTTCGACTCAAAAATGGCAAGGTACCCAGGTCTTGTGGCTATGAAACAATCCTCCACCACCATGCTTGACAGTTGGTATGAGGTGTTTATGCTGACATGTTATGTTTGGTTCTCGACAAACATGGTGCTGTGCTTTATGGCTAAACATCTCCACTTTGGTGTCATCTGTCCAAGGAACATTGTTCCAGATGTCTTGTGGTTTGCTCAGATGTAATTTTGCAAACTTAAAGGGGTTCTCCTGCCATATATACTGATGACCCATCTTCAGGATAGGTCATCAATATCAGATATGTCCGACACCCCCATCGATTAGCTGTTTGAAGAGGAGGCGGCGCTCCATGTGAGCTGTGCTTCCTGTTCATTACACTGCATGTTGTCTCAGAAGTGCTTGGAAGTGCTTACATGGTGCACCCTCTATTTATGTCTATAGCACTTCCGGAAATAACCTGATCACACTTACTTGGCTATTTTTGGAACTCCCATAGAAGTGAATGGAGAGCACGCCGCATTGACGCAGAACACTCTTGTTCACTTTGGGGGCCCTGTTCTACAGATAAGTGGGGGTCCCAGAGGTGGGACAAGCATCTATCTGAAATTGGTGACATACCCTAGCGATATATCACCAACGTCTGAGGAGATATAACCCTTTTAAAATGCTAACTGACATCTATCAAGTCTTAGATGTAGCTCCTGAGTATTGCAAGGTCTGACCTTGGGGTGGATTTGCTGGGATGTCCACTCCTGAGAAGATTGTCAAGTGTCTTGAATGTTTTCCAATTGTGTATAATTTTTCTCACTGTAGAACGATGGACTTCAAATTGTGCAGAAATAACCTCATAACCCTTCCCAGATTAATAGGCAGCAACAATTGCTTCTCTAACATCATGGCTGATGTCTTTCCTCCTTGACATTGTCTGAATGTTCCAGACCAGCAAACTGCCAAAACGTCTGCTTTTACAGAGGTGGTCTCATTTGCTGATGATAAATTAATCAAGGGCTGCTACTTATCCTCTTAATTCCTATGTAAGTAGTAAGGGTGTACTTTATATTTCACACACAACTTCTGCATGGAATGGAATGTGTTGTGTGTTATTGTTCAACTGAGGTTGTATTTACCTGCCTCAAGACCTTCTACGGATCAGGTGTTATTTATTATGCCTTTACATGTAAAACCATAAAATTCAAAGAGGGTGGACTTTGTTTTTGTCTTGACTGCATACTGTAAAGTCCCTCTTTTCTGCTTACATACGTCTTTTCCATTGTGATGAACCCAGAACAGGATCCAGTCTAATTGAGAACTGGAAGAACTGGATTTACATGTTTATGCATAGCGTGTATCTAGGATCAATTTTCAAAAATAATTGGTGACATGTTACTTAGGCTACTTTCACACTGGCGTTTTGGCTTTCCGTTTGTGGGATCCGTTCAGGGCTCTCACACGCGGTCCAAAACTGATCAGTTTTGCCCTAATGCATTCTGAATGGAAAAGGATCCGCTCAGAATATATTAGCTTGCCTCCGTTCAGTCTCCATTCCGCTCTGGAGGCAGCTTGTAGCATTTTGGTGTCCGCCTGACGATGCGGAGCCAAACGGATCCGTCCTGACACACAATGTAAGTCAATGGGGACGGATCCGTTTTCACTGACACAATCTGGCACAATAGAAAACGGATCCTCCATTGACTTGGCTATGTTAAAGATAATAGAAACGGTTCCGTTCTGAATGGATGCAGACGGTTGTATTATCTGAACGGATCTGAGTGTGAAAGTAGCCTTACCTGTATTTGGCCACGTCCAGGAGATGGTCCCAGTAAATGACAGGTACACGGGATTTAAAAAGTCTACACACCCCTGTTAAAATGTCAAGTTTCTGTGATGTAAAATAATGAGACAAAGATAAATCATTTCAGAACTTTTTCCACCTTTAAACTGTACAACTCAATTGAAAAACAAACTGAAATCTTTTAGGTGGAGGGAAGAAAACAAACAAACAAAAAAATTATAATAATGTGGTTGCATAAGTGTGCACACCCTCTTATAACTGGGGATGTAGCTGTGTTCAGAATTCAGCAATCACATTCACAATCCTGTTAAATAGGAGTCAGCATTCACCGGCCATCGTGTAAAGTGCCTCTGATTAACCCCAAATAAAGTTCAGCTGCTCTAGTTGGTCTTTCCTGAAATTTTCTTAGTCGCATCCCACAGCAGAAGCCATGGTCCACAGAGAGCTTCCAAAGCATCAGAGGGATCTCGTTGTTAGAAGGTATCAGTCAGGAGAAGGGGACAAAAGAATTTGCAAGGCATTAGATATACCATGGAACACAGTGAAGACAGTCATCATCAAGTAAGAAGATATGGCACAACAGTGACATTACCAAAAACTGGACATCCCTCCAAAATTGATGAAAAGACGAGAAGAAAACTGGTCTGGGAGGCGACCAAGAGGTCTACAGCAACATTAAAGGAGCTGCAGGAATATCTGGCAAGTAATGGCTGTGTGGTACATGTGACAACAATCTCCCATGTTCTTCATATGTCTGGGCTATGGGGTAGAGTGGCAAGACGAAAGACTTTTCTTACCAAGAAAAACATCCAAGCCCGGCTACATTTAGCAAAAACACATCTAAAGTCTCCCAAAAGCATGTGGGAAAAGGTGTTATGGTCTGATGAAGCCAAGGTTGAACTTTTTGGCCATAATTCCAAAGGATATGTTTGGTGCAAAAGCAACACTGCACATCACCAAAAGAACACCATACCCACAGTGAGGCATGGTGGTGGCAGCATCCAGGGCCGGTGCTATAATAAGGCAGACCAAGCGGCTGCCTTAGGGCGCAGAGACAGGGGGGGGGGGGCAGAAAGAAATTAAACTTTTTTTAAATACCCTGTATTTTTTGCCCCTGGGTCTTATGAGGTGAATACTAATGAAGTGCTTCAATTTTGGAAGCGCTTCATTAGTACCGGAGGAACGGGAAGCAGTGAAGGATCTGTACTCACCGCTTCCTGCTCCTCCGCTCAGCTGTCTGCTGTAAAGGGCTGTGACCTCACTGTGCGCAGCCTTCACAGCTGACAGCCGAGAACCAGGAAGAAGAGAGAGAGAGCGCTGGTGGTGAGGAGCGGCGGCGTCCAGGAGCAGGAGAGGTAAGTTATTTTATTTTATTTGCGCTGATGGCTGACATGGGGGGACATGATTGATGGCGGGCATGATGGCTGACATGGGGACATAATGGCTGACATGGGGAAATGATGGCTGACATAGGGGGCTGATCTGAGGTCTGATTAACATTGGGGGTCTGATTGCTGGTCTGACCTGAGGTGCAATGGAAAATACTTTTCTTTATTATTATCCTCCTCTAAAACCTAGGTGCGCCTTAAGGGCCAGTGCAAAAAATACGGTTCTCAAACCAGCGATTGTCTGAAGCAGAGAGAAGATACCACAAAGGAGAAGCCAGCTGCTGCAGACCGGACCAGGGCCACGTGAGCTGTGAGGGAGAAGGGAGGTTGCCGAAATGTAGCTTCGCTTGTGTTGGCAAAAGTCCTTGCACCGGCCCTGGCAGCATCATGCCAAGGGGCTGTTTTTCTTCAGCTGGAACTGGGGCCTTAGTTAAGCTAGAGGGAATTATGAACAGTTCCAAATACCAGTCAATATTGGCACGAAACCTTCAGGCTTCTGCTAGAAAGCTGAACATGAAGAGGAACTTCATCTTTCAGCATGACAACGACCCAAAGCATACATCCAAATCAACAAAGGAATGGCTTCACCAGAAGAAGATTAACGTTTTGGAATGGCCCAGCCAGAGCCCAGACCTGAATCCGATTGAAAATCTGTGGGGCGATCTGAAGAGGGCTGTGCCAAGGAGATGCCCTTGCAATCTGTGGGGTGATCTGAAGAGGGCTGTGCCCAGGAGATGCCCTCACAATCTGTGGGGTGATCTGAAGAGGGCTGTGCCCAGGAGATGCCCTCACAATCTGACAGATTTGGAGTGTTTTTGCCAAGAAGAGTGGGCAAATCTTGCCAAGTCAAAATGTGCCATGCTGAGTCTCA
Organism: Bufo gargarizans; assembly: GCF_014858855.1. Classification (NCBI taxonomy): domain Eukaryota; kingdom Metazoa; phylum Chordata; class Amphibia; order Anura; family Bufonidae; genus Bufo; species Bufo gargarizans. The sequence goes on along the minus strand of NC_058083.1, from coordinate 523,656,589 downwards.
TACCCAAAAAGACTGAGCGCTGTAATAAAATCAAAAGGTGCTTCAACAAAGTATTAGTTTAAGGGTGTGCACACTTATGCAACCATATTATTTTATTTTTATATTTTTTCTTCCCTCTACCTAAAAGATTTCAGTTTGTTTTTCAATTGCGTTTATAGGTCACATTAAAGGTGGAAAAAGTTCTGAAATTATTTATCTTTGTCTCATTTTTTTACATCACAGAAACCTGACATTTTAACAGGGGTGTGTAGACTTTTTATATCCACTGTACATAGAGAAGATTCAGTACTGGTTGCATTGGCCCGATGTAATATACAGCAGTCATTTAAGTGGTGGACAACCCTTTTTTCCCTTTTTTGTCTGAGTATCAGATTGTTTTCAGTGGAAAGGAAATCCACTTTCACCTGGTAGACTTTACTATGACATCATTAGAATCTGCTAGATCTTAACAAGCAGTTGAGATCCAGCCTTTGGGATGCCCAAGATTTCATGAAATAAGAGTCCACAGTGCTAGTAAACACAGTAGCTCCTGCATAATTTCACTTGCTAGAATGGGGTGGTCTAGACATTATTTGCACAGCACCATGCCAAAAACAACACTGTGCATAATCTACTGGAGTGACCATGACCCCTTCATTTTGGAGGGTAGCAATGTGTCTAAGATGGAAGTGTGTGTAGAAGGCTTTGTTTTTTATTTTTTATTTTGCAAATTGCATTCTATTCTAAGACAAACCTGTGATCAGCTTCCTAGATCCATCACTAGGGGAGTTTAAGAGTGTATTGTGTTCTGCAATGATCTGCTTTAAGCTCGGGGGCTCCCCCTGGTGGCGGCAGAAGGCAGTTAGAATGTATTCATTTGATTCCACTTAATTAAAGATGGAGTTGTCGTCTGTTGGACCTTCGAAGTCCACTGTAATATCAGAACCTTTGGTACACCAGTCCTATCCTATTCAGAGAGCTCTTGCAATATTTGCAGTTACCTCCATTAGCTCATCTATATTAGGTGGCCTTATGGGATGTCCGAATATCTGATTCTATATGAGAGGACACAACCCTTTAATTAACAGGATCCAGTCAACATTAGTATTTCCTATATCACTAGATATCATGTTTTACATCTATGTAGAGGTCAGTTCACATTGATTGAAGCTGTCTCTTTCCATCTTCTTAATGTCCTTCAGATGCCTGAGGACATAGGCACTTGTCACTTACAGAAGGTGCGGTTCCTCAGTTGTCTGAGAAGATTAAAGGAAACAATGTAGATGTCTCTCTGGAGACTAAACTACGCTTTTAAAAAAAATAATTTATACCTTGCGGACAGAAGTAAGAAATGCACAACAGAAATAAGTATAGGGTACCAACCTGGTGCTGGGTCAGTAATGAACTCCCCAATGCTATAACAAAGATATGCTCACCAACCTTGTCTCTTTATAACATGGAAAGGACTTTACCATGGGCCACATGGAACCTGTATGAGCCCAGAACTGCAGAATACAGACCTCACAAGTGTTCCTCTTTTGGATGGACAGTCCCTACTTTTTGCCCAAGTCACTCTGTCCCTCTTTGCTCCTTAAATGCCCCTCTTTTTGGATCTGAGGTATAGATTTGCATTATCACATATACACTACAATATACTCTATGTATAATGAACTCAAATTGTCCCTCTATGGCTATCCAAAAAGTTGGGAGTTATGAGAATATTATATAATGTATCTCCTTGTATACTTTTCAAAATCCCTTCTGCTGGTGGCGTAGGATGGAAGCAGGAACAGCATCGATTCACATGATTCACCAGTTTTCTAAAAACAGCATATAACCGGTCATATGTAGAGATGAGCGAATTTCTTAAAAATGAACTAACTCAAGTATAAACTCAGCCTTACAAGTCGATGTTAGCGTCAAGAAGAAGCGCACTCCTTTTACACCGTCGTCAGCTGATTCCACATAGATGTCTACAGAACCTGTTCTATTAAACACTTATACAGTCCTAATCAAAAGTTTAAGACCACTTGAAAAATTTAAAAAAATCACATTTTACATTGGTTCCAAGTAGAGCTTCAACATGCAACAAGAAGAAATTAGAGTGAGACAAAACATTTTTTGAGCATTCAATTAATTTAAAATAATGATTAAACTGAAACAGGCTGTTTTTCAGCTGATCCAAATTTTAGGAGCACATGCCTTTAAAAGGCCAAATCTGTGCAAAGATGTGGGTTCGATGTCATTTTCTGTCAGGTAGTCACACGTTGTGATGGCAAAGGCAAAAAAACTCTCCCTTTTTGAACGTGGTCGGGTTGTTGAACTGCATAAGCAGGGTCTCTCACAGCGCGCCATCGCTGCTGAGGGGGGACGCAGTAAGACAGTCATTTGGAATTTCTTAAATCCTGAGGGTTATGGAACAAAAAAGTCAAGTGGAAGACCCCAAAAAATGTCATCAGCACTGAGCCGGAGGATCCAATTGGCTGTCCGTCAAGACACTGGACGATCCTCGACCCAAATTAAGGCCCTTACTGGTGCTGACTGCAGCCCCATAACCATCAGACGGCATCTGAGACTGAAGGGCTTCAAAAACAAAAAACGTCTTCAAAGACCTCGTCTCCTTGAACGCCACAGAACTGCTCGTTTGGCAAGAGAGCATCAAACATGGGACATTCAAAGGTGGAAGAAAGTTTTATTCTCTGATGAGAATTTATTTTACCTTGATGGTCCTGATGGTTTCCAACGTTACTGGCATGACAAGCAGATCCCACCTGAGATGTTTTCTACGCGCCACAGTGGAGGGGGGGCCATAATGGTCTGGGGTGCTTTTTCCTTCAGTGGAACAATGGAGCTTCAGGAAGTGCAGGGGCGTCAAGCGGCCGCTGGCTATGTCTAGATGTTGCAGAGAGCATTCCTCATGACTAAGGGCCCTCGTCTGTGTGGTAACAACTGGGTTATTCAACAGGACAACGCTACAGTACACAATGCCCGCAGGACAAGGGACTTCTTCCAGGAGAATAACATCACTCTTTTGGCCCATCCTGCATGTTTCCCTGATCTTAATCCAATTAAGAACCTTTGGGGATGGATGGCAAGGGAAGTTTACAAAAATGGACAACAGTTCCAGACAGTAGATGGCCTTCGTGCAGACGTCTTCACCACTTGGAGAAATGTTCCCACTCACCTCATGGAAACGCTTGCATCAAGCATGCCAAAACAAATTTTTGAAGTGGTAAACAATAATGGCGGAGCTACTCATTACTGAGTTCATGTTTGGAAGTTGGATTTCTGTTTTGGGGGGGTTTAGTTTTTTTTGGGAGGTATGGTCCTAAACTTTTAATCAGCTGAAAAACAGCCTGTTTCAGTTTATTCGTTGTTTTCATTAAATTGAGTGCTCAAAAAATGTTTTGTCTCACTCCCATTTCTTCTTGTTGCATGTTGAAGCTCTACTTGGAACCTTGTTAAGATCCAGCCATGCTAAATATGATTTTTTGCCATTTTTCAAGTGGTCTTAAACTTTTGATCAGGACTGTACAAGTAGACCCGACAGAATGGAGAGGATGTCAGCAGTAAGTTTGTGTTGGCATCACTGATTATTTTGCCCTTCTTCTGATCCGTCAGAACAATAACCCCCAAAAATGGATCCTGTCTGTTGAGCATCTGCCTACACTCGGTCAGCATTTGGTCAGTAATCCATCAGTATTACTAAAGCCAATAAAAAACAGGAGTGGATCCAAAACAGAGATGACACATGAACGGAATATTTGCATGTCTTCTGTGTCTTGTACCCACTCCTGCTTTTGGCTACCAAATCATAAGCCAATTCTGATGGGACCATACAGGCCTTACAGCTGCTACACAGACAGGATCCGTTGTGTGTCTCATTTTTCCTTCCTTCTGACCGATCACAACAAGGGTCAAATAAATGATGATGTCAACCAGGCCAAAAAGGCAAAATAGTGGCTCAGTCATGAAGTGGGTAGGGTGGGAACAGCATTAGAAGTCCACAGATTGACCCATAGACTTAGTGGTGAGGTGGAAGCAGCATGAGGAGACCACAAAGTAACCCACTGACATAGTATTGAGGTGACAGCAGCATGAGGAGACCACAGAGTAGTAATAAGGCAGCAGAATAAGAAGACCACAGAGTGGCCCAGTGACAGAGTGGGGAGATGGCAGTAGCATGAGGACACCACAGAGTAGTGATGTGGCAGCAGCATGAGGAGACCACAGAGTAGCCCATTCACAGGGTGTTGAGATAGCAGCAGCATGAGGACACCACAGAGTGGTGAGGTGGCATAAGGATGAGGAGACCACAGAGTGGCCCAGAGACACAGTGTTTATGTATCAGCAGCATGAGGAGACCACAGAGTGGCCCAGTGACATAGTGATGATGTGGCAGCAGCATCAGGAGACCACGGAGTGGCCCAGAGACATAGTGGTGAGACGTACTTTTGTTTACACTTATACACTCCAAAAAAGGCTGTAGTATAAAGTAACTGCACCACAGAACAGCAAATAAGATGTACTTTTTTTTACACTAATACACCCCAAAAGAAACTGTAGAACAATTTAAATGCACTGCAGAACGGTTAATATGACATACGTATATTTCCTATTAATACACCCCGTAAATGGCTGTATCACAGATCTTGCACCCCAATCACAAGCAAGGTTTGCTGGAATTAGTGATGTATCATATAGTGCAAACAACCTAACAGCAGCAGTATAACTGCAATTTGGATCCCCAATTAGTGCAGCAAGGTATAATAGTAATCGCTCCTATTACCCAGGCTGTACACTCTCCTATTGCACCCTGTTCTCTTTTTATAGTGTAGATGATGCCTCCCTATCCTTTCCCTACACCTTGAATAATCTTTCCATGAACTTGTTGTAAATCTTTTTTTAGCACAATGAAGTCTTTCCCAGCACTGTCCCTAGCGCCTGCTGACGTCTCTCCCTGCACTAAGTACACTAGAAAATGGCTGAATCCAAGATGGCTGAGGCTATTTATAGGGCTGTGACGTTACAGGGCTGGCTGGCTGCTGATTGGCTGCATGCATGGCATTGTGGGTGATCCTTCATTCCCAGAGTTCTTTGCTCCATGTCCTCACACGTGCAGCAGCCATTTTAGGAAAAAATGCCATTCGTTACCACGAAGCGCGAGGAAATTCGGCTTTGGTGCAAATTGAATTTTTCCTGAAATTCGGATTGAATTCCACTTCGTCAACTTCAATTCGCTCATCTCTAGTCAAATGGCACACGGCTGATGCATGTGAGATAAATCCTAGCCATTTTTATTTATGCTAAGAATGCACCCCAAGGAAATAGATCCTGTGACTATCTTGGATCATCCATCTATACGTACGATCTTCAGGGAGGTGAAAGACATTTAATTCCTCCAACCCAAACTGTGCAAACACTGCGCTGCAGCCGCAAGGTCAGAAAGGAATATATCACTGTTGTTCGGAACGCTATAATTACTGCTAAAACTAATACTTTATTAATTCACAAAAAGGGGAAAGGGGAGGGGGATTACATCTATATAAAATTCTAGGACACAACCTAACCACCAATTAATCAGTGTAAGATTACGCATGAGGCCGCATTAAGCGGTGACACTCCAATGTGGATGGGGTCACTAGAAAGTCCGCTACTAGTGCGTTACTGAAGGCTGAATCGTTAGGCCATACGGTCGTATTGGATCCAATCAACCTGAAGTATGCACCGTGTTGCGGACAAAGTGCTCTGTACCATTGCCAGCTGATAGTGCCCTAGACTAAAATTAATTGGCTAATCCGTTGATAGACATCTGCCCACAGAAGCCGACCTCATTAAAAACCATCCGTTCAGGTTGAATCAGATGTATGAGTGTCGGCCCTGCAGGCACGAATCAAGGGACACTGATCTAAGCTGGATGGAGCAGACAGGCTTGATTGCAACTGCTCATCAACTGCAGAGGGCTGCGATCCCACAGACCTCAACTGCAGTGTGGGCGCAATACAAGTCACATATGGCAAACATACGTTCGTCCCCACTCAACGCTCGACGCGTTTCGCCACTATGTGGCTCGTCAGGAGCATAGGTATGTGGGTATGGGACAAACAGAATAAGCTGCTAAACCTCCGTAACAGAGGCTGCAGCTGTCAGCACGGAGTGGCCGTACGCGGCCGCTCGAACGCACGATATATAAGGAGAGTCCTCCTCCCCTAACTCTGTGTCACGCCTCTAGGGCGGCCAATGAGGAAACAGGAGGCGCGGCACCGCCGCATCATCCATCCCGCCCCCATTAACCCGCCCCCTCTGTAAAGACGAGCCCAGATGAATGTCACAACATTCATATGCTAAGAATAGAGATGATACAAACGGCGACTCTACATAAAGCGGCAGCAAGGTATAGCAATAATCGGGATAAAAACGGTATTCAATTTAAACAATTCACTGATAATAACTGGTCTGGGGTATACGTTCCACCTATCAAAAATTATATCACTGTTGTTCGGAACGCTATAATTACTGCTAAAACGAATACTTTATTAATTCACAAAAAGGGGAAAGGGGAGGGGGATTACATCTATATAAAATTCTAGGACACAACCTAACCACCAATTAATCAGTGTAAGATGACGCATGAGGCCGCATTAAGCGGTGACACTCCAATGTGGATGGGGTCACTAGAAAGTCCGCTACTAGTGCGTTACTAGAGGCTGAATCGTTAGGCCATACGGTCATATTGGATCCAATCAACCTGAAGTATGCACCGTGTTGCGGACAAAGTGCTCTGTACCATTGCCAGCTGATAGTGCCCTAGACTAAACAGAAACAGTTGCGCATTGTAGCTACGTATGATGAAGCACATAATACAGTTAGAGAGTTGTTGAAGACCTACTGGGGTATTCTAAAATCAGACCCTGATATTGGACATATGGTAGGCGAAACACCTCTGTTTACGTACAGACGTGGACGCAATCTGAGAGACCGTTTGGTCCACAGCTTCTTTCAGGCCCCCACAACATCCACTTGGTTAAGCACCAACCTTAAAGGGACCTTCCGATGTGGAGGGTGCGTGGCATGTCCTGCTATTCAGCTAGGTGCTACATTCACTTGTAGTGTCACTGGGCGGAGATTTACCATTAGATCATTTGTCAACTGTAAGACTAGAGGGTTGGTATACCTGGCCACCTGTATTTGTGGAAAACAGTATGTGGGTAAAACCACTAGGGAACTCCGCAGAAGAGTAGCAGAACATCTAAATGACATCTGCAAAGGGGCTGATACCCCTATTGCCAGACACATATCCACTTTACATGATGGTGATGCGGATGTGATTAAATTTCAGGCTGTCGAGGTGGTGAGAAGATCGCCAAGAGGAGGCGACTTTGATAGGCGACTACTACAAAAAGAGACACAGTGGATCTACCGCTTGTATGCACTCCAACCTCAGGGATTGAATGAGTATAATTCCTTTGCTTGCTTTCTCAAAATTTTACCATATGGAGTGCAACGGGTGGAGTATTAGGATTGATTATTTATAATTCTCCCTGTTCCCTGTGTTTCAATAGTATGGACCAAATGACATTATGGACCAAATGACATCTGTTGTCAATTGGCCATCAGAATTCTGATTCCCCTGGTTTTCTGCTAGGGACATGAAGGGGTGTACTTATCAGTTGTGGCTTGTGTATGCCACTTTATACTAGACACCCTATTCCTTGCACTTACTAAGGGGCTATTACTAACATTCGCCTAGCCGTCATAAATACCATATGTTATGTGATATGTCGCAGGGGCTCCTCTTTTTGATCCTGCTGAGTTATCCTAATTGCAATTGAAAATTGTCCTCAGCACACTGTACCCCATACCATCTTATACCCCTTATCCCGATTATTGCTATACCTTGCTGCCGTTTTATGTAGAGTCGCCGTTTGTATCATCTCTATTCTTAGCATATGAATGTTGTGACATTCATCTGGGCTCGTCTTTACAGAGGGGGCGGGTTAATGGGGGCGGGATGGATGATGCGGCGGTGCCGCGCCTCCTGTTTCCTCATTGGCCGCCCTAGAGGCGTGACACAGAGTTAGGGGAGGAGGACTCTCCTTATATATCGTGTGTTCGAGCGGCCGCGTACGGCCACTCCGTGCTGACAGCTGCAGCCTCTGTTACGGAGGTTTAGCAGCTTATTTTGTTTGTCCCATACCCATATACCTCTGCTCCTGACGAGCCACATAGTGGCGAAACGCGTCGAGCGTTGAGTGGGGACGAACGTATGTTTGCCATATGTGACTTGTATTGCGCCCACACTGCAGTTGAGGTCTGTGGGATCGCAGCCCTCTGCAGTTGATGAGCAGTTGCAATCAAGCCTGTCTGCTCCATCCAGCTTAGATCAGTGTCCCTTGATTCGTGCCTGCAGGGCCGACACTCATACATCTGATTCAACCTGAACGGATGGTTTTTAATGAGGTCGGCTTCTGTGGGCAGATGTCTATCAACGGATTAGCCAATTAATTTTAGTCTAGGGCACTATCAGCTGGCAATGGTACAGAGCACTTTGTCCGCAACACGGTGCATACTTCAGGTTGATTGGATCCAATACGACCGTATGGCCTAACGATTCAGCCTCTAGTAACGCACTAGTAGCGGACTTTCTAGTGACCCCATCCACATTGGAGTGTCACCGCTTAATGCGGCCTCATGCGTCATCTTACACTGATTCATTGGTGGTTAGGTTGTGTCCTAGAATTTTATATAGATGTAATCCCCCTCCCCTTTCCCCTTTTTGTGAATTAATAAAGTATTAGTTTTAGCAGTAATTATAGCGTTCCGAACAACAGTGATATAATTTTTGATAGGTGGAACGTATACCCCAGACCAGTTATTATCAGTGAAAAGGTCAGAAAGGACCCCAAGGGTGCAGGTTAAAGGGAAATCAAAAAGTCTTTATTCAATAAAATACTCAATGCAGTTTGATATGGGCACCACATCTTCATCAGGCCACACATATCTTACAGAGAGTGTAGGCAAACAAATATACAGTATAGCGCATGGTACAGGAAATGACCTCTTGTTGTGCTGGCGTTTCATGGCCAGTGCAACCTCGCTCCTCCTTGTGGGCACAGGCACCGCGCTTATCTCCCAGCCAGCTCTCTCAATCAGCCAGTGGCCTGTTTCTGCTCTCCTCCCAGCCAGCAGCAGTCCCGGGTACCGGACTGTCTCGTGTGTCTTCTGAAGGCTGCATTCCCTGTGTAGGCCTCCAGGCCTGTCCTATAGAGCAGGTGTGTTCTCTTTACCAGCTTCTTAAAGGGCCTACATATGCATCCAAATTCTTCCCTAGCCTATGGCTGGCCACCCGTGGGTATATAAGGAACCGTCCCTAGTGGCAGGGTGCTTGAGCTTTAGGTTCCTAGTCCCTAGTTAGTTAACCAGTGAAGGTGCGGTATTCTATCTGATTGCCCGTGTACCAAACTTCTGCCAGATAACCAACCCTGATTCTTCGCTGTATTGCTCCATTGCCACCTGCTATGACCTCAGTCTTGTTTCTCAGATATGTTTGCATAAAAACAATATTTAAAACCTATAATACAACTGATAACAAAAATGAGGACTCCCAACATCATTTAGTCCACTCGGTTGCAAGCTACCCCCCCCTTCCCGTTTGTAAATCCAAAAAGATTTACGCTGTCTTAAAGGAAATGTGTCACCAAAAATTTTATCTGCAAGTTAAAATCAGATAGTAAGTAGCACATCTACTTTATTCTGATCTGTTTTTATTTTTTGAACATGATTATGGGGGGCGGCCATCTTGCCTGAGCTGTTCTTTACAGCATTTACACAGCATTAAAAAAAAATTGCTTTATGGCAGCCCGATGGACACAATGGTCGGGAGGGGACCCTGGGTCATTGTACAAGGAAAGAATAGATAAGCTCTGACAACCACCTATTGTTAATGGTGGATCCTGTCTTATCTGTACACAGAGGTGGTATCATTACAGGCAATGAGTTAACTGCAGTAAAGTTATCTGTATAAACCAAGAAGTGGCGCCAATGATTAGACTTAGTGACCAGTGCAAAAAATGCAGAATTTCTGGTTTTAGTTTAAATGTAAAAAGTGACATGGAAAATTAAAAACATCATCAAAAATTATTTAGAAATATGTTAACATAAAAAGTAATTTAAACAGCAGGTCATTTTCTGGTGACACATTCCCTTTAAGAAAAAAAATCAATTGGGTACTGCAGCAGGAACCTGTTCAGAAGGGTGGGTTCACACTAGCGTTAGGGATTCCGTTATGGCTTCCCGTTATATCATGGTTGTAACGGAAAATAACGGAATCCATAAGACGGAAGGACGGATCCGTTCTTCTGCCCATAGACTTGTATTATGATGGAATGCAAAATGGAAGCCGTTTGCTTTCCGTCCTAATAGAAGTCTATAGGAAAGTCCCGTCGACGAGACTTTGTTTTCCGTCTTGCATAACGGGATCCAGACCGATCCATCATGCTTTCTATTAGGACGGAAAGCAAACGGAATGCCTTTTAAAGGCTTCCGGTTTGCATTCCGTCATAATACAAGTCTATGGGCAGAAGAACAGATGCGTCCTTCCGTCTTATGGATTCCGTTATTTTCCGTTACAACCATGTTATAACGGAATCCCTAACGCTAGTGTGAACTCACCCTAATATTACAGAAACTGTTTATCTTTAACCCTTTCCTTACAGGAGATTTTTCAGATTATTGTGTTTTTAGTTTTTCATTCCCTGGCGTCCTGGAGCCATAACTTTTTGTTAAATTTTTCCGTTCACTATATGCAATGGAACAACCCCTTTAAGGCCTATGGTATCCTCAGTGGGGGCCTCAGGAATGATACGGTAGGTGGAACTGCAGGAACCCTGGCAAAATATCTGGTAAGTGGGACCCTTTAAATGAAAGGATTTAAATCCAAAAAGAGTTGAAACCCACAAGGATTAGAAGTGGGACAAGAAAATAATCAACCCTAATGCTTCAGTCACACGTCAGTGATTTCCATCAGTGATTTTGAGTCAAAACCAGGTGCGGCTCTAAACACAGAACAGGAGCAGATCTTTCCCTTATACCAGGGGATCAGCAACCTTCGGCACCCCAGCTGCTGTGAGACTACAACTCCCAGCATGCAAACATGCTCAGCTGTCCTTCTTACTCCCACAGAAGTGAATTGAGCATTCTGGGAGTTGTAGTTTCAGAATCCCTGGAGTGCCGGAGGTTGCTGATCCCTGCCTTATACCTTGTGTCCTGGTTTTGGCTCACAGTCAAATCAATGGAAATCACTGACCAAAACACCGACTGTGTGAATATGGGTCATCAATATCAAATCGGTGGGGGTCCGACACCACCTCCGATCAGTTGTATGAGACGGGACACGGCACGCAGCTGATTGGAAGGGGTATTGGACCCCCACTGAATTGATATTGATGACCTATCCCGAGGATAGGTCATCAATATTAAAAGCCCGGACAACCCCTTTAAGGCCTCATGCACACAAACGTATTTCCTTTCGGTGTCCGTTACATTTTTTTTGCGGACCGTATACGGAACCATTTATTTCAACGGGTCCGCAAAAAAAACGGAAATTACTTTGAATTCCGTTTACATATGTCCATCTTTCCGTTCCACAAAAAAATTGAAGATTTCCTTATTGTCCGCATTACGGACAAGGATAGGACTGTTCTATTAGGAGCCAGCTGTTCAGTTCCGCAAAATACGGATGTCATCCGTATTTTTTGCCGATCTGTTTTTTGCGGACCGCAAAATACATACGGGCGTGTCAGAGGCGTACAGAGGAATCACTGGGCCCCATAGCAAAAATCTGAATTGGGCCCCTTAACCCCGCCCACTACCCACCATGGCCCCTCCCACTTCCTGACCTTGCTCCTCCCATGCCACACCCCCATTAAATAAATTTATACATGACCTACAGAAACTGTTAGGGGTTTCCTGGGGGTGACCTGTCACATGGGATATCTGCTGCAGCCTGCAGGTCTCCTTATTTGGGGTGCCATGTTAGGCTACTTTCACACTTGCGTTCGGGTCTCCGCTTGTGAGTTCCGTTTGAATGCATCAGTCTGGCTCCATCTGTCCTCCGCTCCACTCAGCAGGCGGACACCTGAACGCTGCTTGCAGCGTTCGGGTGTCCGCCTGGCCATGCGGAGGCAAACGGATCCGTCCAGACTTACAATGTAAGTCAATGGGGACGGATCCGTTTGAAGATGACACACTATGGCTCAATTTTCAAACGGATCCGTCCCCCATTGACTTTCAATGTAAACGGAACGGATCTAAGCGTTTGCATTATAGGTGCGGATCCGTCTGTGCAGACACCAGACGGATCCGCTCTGAACGCAAGTGTGAAAGTAGCCTTAAAGGGAATCTGTCACTAGCAATTTACCCCCAATTTTTTTTTCATGAATCCATGTTTCACAGAGTACCTGTTTTCCATCTGTCTTGTTCTTTTGATTGTGAGTCTTGTCATTTCTTAAAAAAATCGATTCTTATGATATGTAAATGACGCTGTAAGGAGCCCAGAGGGGCGTTATTCTTTCTCCACGGTGCCCAGGAACGCCCCTCTGAAATGCCGTGCCCGGCTAAGTTTGAAAACTAATAACGCCTCCAAGTTCATCTAAATCGCCTCCCAGAGGCGCGGCTAAGTGCTCAACACCTTCCCCCCAGCGCCGCGCTCTGCGGCAAACACCCCGATCCTCCTCTCGCCGGCATCCCAAATCCCGCGCAGGCGCAGTGCCAGCACTGCGCAGGCAATCGCCGGCACTGCGCCTGCGCGGGATTTGGGATGCCGGCGAGAGGAGGATCAGATTTGGGAGGCGATTTAGATGAACTTGGAGGTGTTATTAGTTTTCAAACTTAGCCGGGCACGGCATTTCAGAGGGGCGTTCCTGGGCACCGTGGAGAAAGAATAGCGCCCCTCTGGGCTCCTTACAGCGTCATTTACATATCATAAGAATCGATTTTTTGAAGAAATGACAAGACTCACAATCAAAAGAACAAGACAGATGGAAAAAAGGTACTCATGGATCCATGTTTAATAAAGTACCTTTTTTCCATCTGTGTTCTTCTTTTCCATGTCAGTCTTGTCCTTTCTTCTAAAAATCGATTCTTAGGATATGCAAATGACGCTGTAAGGACTGGAGCCCAGAGGGGCGATTTTCTTTCTCCACGGTGCCCAGGAACGGTGCCCCTCTGAAGTGCCGTGCCCGCCTAAATATGAAAACTACTAACGCCTCCATGTTTAGCTGAATCGCCTCCCAGAGGCGCGGCTAAGTCCTCAACACCCGCCCCCCTCCTCAGCGCCGCGCTCTGCAAACACCCGATCCTCCTCTCGTCGGCGTCCCAAATCCCGCGCAGGCGCAGTGCCGGCGATTGCCTGTGCCTGCGCTCTGATAATGCGGCTGAGGGCAACAGCTTCAATATCGTCACTGGGCTCGGCGCATGCCCAGTGACGATGTTGAAGCTGTTGCCCTCAGCCGTATTATCAGAGCGCAGGCAATCGCCGGCACTGCGCCTGCGCGGGATTTGGGACGCCGACGAGAGGAGGATCGGGTGTTTGCAGAGCGCGGCGCTGAGGAGGGGGGCGGGTCGTTAAGGACTTAGCCGCGCCTCTGGGAGGCGATTAAGCTAAACATGGGGGGGGGGGCGGCGCGGCGATTGCGATGATGAGTTGATGTTGGGGCTGGGCCCTGGGGAGAAAAGCAGCCGCATAGCCGGCTGCAGGTCATGAGTGGGCGGGGCCAAGTAGTGTGGGCGGGGCCTTATCTGCGCTACGGGCCCCCCAGTGCCGCGGGCCCCATAGCAGTGGCGTGGTCTGCCTCTATGGGCGGTACGCCACTGGGGCGTGTGCATGAGGCCTAAGGCTTATATTAGAGGGGAAGATCACACTATTCTGTACCGCTCCTTTGGCAGGACAGGCTTTTTTTTCTTGTTCAAACTGCACCTATATTGAAGGCAAATAAGGCAGCTGCCTAGGGACCTCCATCATCTAGGACAGGGGTCAGCAGCCTTCGGCACTCTAGCTGCTGTGAAACTACAACTCCCAGCATGCACACTTGCTTGGCTGTTCTTGTATCTCCCATAGAAGCGAAAGGAACATGCTGGGAATAGCAATGGCCGGACTGAGGGGGGGCAGAGCCCCCTTTAGGGGAGGCCTACATGACTAGGGTTTGGTTTAGTGAGCTGGAGGGGAGGGTGGGGTCAGAATAGGTGAGTGGGAGGGCTATAGGTAGGGATGGAGGTTAGGATAGGTAGTTTCAGCTGGGGGGTGGAGTTAAGGGGTTAAATAGGGTGAGAGGACGAGGTCAGGGCGCCATTTTAGGTTGGAGAAGAAGCTAGCTTACCGCGGGAATGGAGCAGCTGGAAGCCATGCTGGAGAAGTTGCGGGCGGCAGCGGAGGTGAGGGGCCCAGCGTGGGCCCAGGAACAGATCCGGACGTTGCTGAGGGGTCGGTGGAGGCGCCTGTTCTGCCTCCACGTCGGGCGTTACGGCCGCGGCGGGCCAGGCCGCCGGCGCGCCTGTCGCCATCGGCTTCCCCCCCTCGGGCTCAGTGCCGCATTAGGAGCCCCTCGCGGGACCCTCCACGTCGGGCGCCTATGACACCAGCTTCTTCCAGGCCCCGACGTAGGAGGAATCCTCCCGGTAGGTGGAGCCATGCGGGTGGCCGGTCGCGGCCATCTTCGCCATCGTTTGAGGTCGGCGGGGGAGCGGGAACTGGCACTGCGGGCGCCTCTGTAACTCCAGGCACGGAGGCGGCCCCTCGACGTGGGAGGTCCGTTGGTCAGCGCGGGGCTGCTGCAGGAAGGTCCGTCGGTGGCAGCAGGCCTCAGGATGCCGGCAGTGAAGGAAGCTCCGCCTCCAGGAGTGCACCGAACCCTGAGGTTAACCCCGGCGTTCCTGGTCCGTGTGGGGCCAGGGGACAGGTGACAGCCAGTCTCAGGAGCTGTTCTGAGGGGTCCTGCTGTGGGGTGCATTCCTGCCCTGCCGGGAGGCAGGGTGAGGAGGAGCAGTACGGCGTCTTGGTCTATCCGGAGGAGGACGTCCCGGGTCCTAGCGGGATCAGGGGACAGCGAGATGGTGACGGTTCGTCGCGGAGGAGTGATCGTCTGGAGTCCGGACTTGCGGCTGGTGGGAACACAGCACCCAGGCAGCCAGGTGAGATTTCATGGGGACCTTGCGCAGGTAGTGCAGGGTGTGGGGGCCGGGTGGGGGGTGGCTCCCAGTTGGATTTGAGTAGGGGTTTGGGTCAGTTGTTGGGGGGTTTGGCGGGACTGGTGGCGAGTTGGGGTTTGAGTGGGGGGACCCCGTTACAGGCCTGGGGGGTGCAAGGTGGGGCTGCAGGCGCGGGGTCGTCGGGGGAGCAGCAGCAGCGAGGGTTGCCGGGCGTGGGTGTGTCGGTGCAAACGCAGGCGGGGACTGAGGGGGAGGAAGAGGCTGTTCGGGTGGATGACAAGGCGAAAGGGGAGGTTTATGTTTGTTTTGAGGGCCCGTTGGGGGCGCATTTGAAGTCTGAGGTGAGGGAGAGGATTTGGAAGGGGGAGTATGTGGAGATTTTCTCCCTGCTCCCGTTGGAGCGGTTTAATTTGGATAGGGTGCGGAAGGAGGACGGTAAGAGGGAGGAGGAGGAAAAGTGCCGTTATAGGCTGATACCGAGGACGTTTGCAAATTGGCTGCAGGCGTTTGCGATATTAGCGAGTGTGATTGGGGAAAAGGCGCCGGAGGCTTGTTCCGGGTTGTTTTGCTATTTGGACGCGATCGGTGAGGCGTATAGGGTGTACGAGGGGGTTGCATGGTTGCACTATGACGAGCAATTCCGGCAGCGGAAGGCGGTGCGCCCTGAGATGCGGTGGGACCATAAGGACATCGCCTTGTGGTTGAAGGTTACGGCCCCGGTGCGTGCGGTGCAGTCCTTTTGGGGGGACGGAAGTAGTGGGGGGACAGGCGGTACGGCGGTTGCTTCGGCGAGGGGACTGTGTTTTGCCTTCAATGAAGGAAACTGTAGGTTCGGCGCTAAATGTAAATTTAAGCACGAATGTTCCGGTTGTGGAGGGACTCATGGGGCTGCGCAGTGTTTTAGGGGGGGCAGGCCGGCTGGAGCCGGTGGGAGAGGGGGTGATAGTGCTGGAAAAGGGGGTGACGCCGGTGCGGCTGGAAAAGATGCAGCCGTACTTAGATAGGTACCCCGATAGAGAGGCCGCGAGCTTGTTGAGTTTGGGTTTTGCGGAAGGTTTTAGAATTCCGTTTGTGCCGGGGGGGGCGGTTTTGCTTACAAAAAATTTGCGGTCGGCTAGGGAGCATCATGAGGTAGTGGGGGAAAAGTTGGGGAAAGAGGTGCTGCTCGGGCGGATGGCGGGTCCATTTTTGGCACCGCCTGTTAACAATTTGAGGGTGTCGCCGTTGGGGGTCGTGCCCAAGAAGGAGGCAAATAAATTTCGCCTTATACATCATCTGTCGTTTCCGAGGGGCTCCTCGGTTAATGATGGGATTGACCCGGCAGTTTGTTCAGTAGTTTATACGTCATTTGATGCGGCAGTGGTTGGGTGAGGCGTTTTGGGGCAGGGGCGTTGATGGCGAAGACGGACATTGAGGCGGCGTTTCGGTTGTTACCGGTTCATCCGGATTGTCAGCATTTGTTGGGGTGTTTTTGGGATGTTTTTTTTTTTGTGGATCGTTGTTTACCCATGGGGTGTTTGCTGTCGTGCGCGTACTTCGAAACGTTCAGCTCGTTTCTGGAGTGGGCGGTTGTGGACTCGTCGGGTTGTGATTCGCTGATTCATTACCTGGACGATTTTTTGTGTATTGGCCCCCCTGGTTCACGGGTTTGCGCTTTGTTGTTGGAAACGTTGGGCTCTGTTTTTAGGAGGTTTGGGGTTCCGTTGGCAGAAGGTAAGACGGTGGGGCCGGTGACGGAATTGAGTTTCCTGGGCATAGTGATTGATTCAGTGAGGATGAGTGTCGGTTGCTGGGGGATAAGCTGGAGGATCTGAAAAGTTTGGTGGCAAGGGCGATTCGGGTGAAGAAGTTGCAGTTGAGGGAGATTCAATCGCTGTTAGGGAAGCTTAATTTCGCGTGTCGGATAATGCCCATGGGTCGCGTGTTCTGTAGGCGGTTGGCGCAGGCGACTGCGGGGGTGGTAGTTCCGCATCATTTTATTCGGTTAGGGAGGGAGCAGCGGGCGGACTTACGGGTTTGGAATTCTTTTCTGGACCAGTACAACGGTCGCTCGCTGTTTATGGGGGGAGTGGTGGAGGCTTTTGATTTTGAGTTATTCACTGATGCGGCGGGGGGGCAGGTTTTGGGGCTTTCTGTGGCGGTCAGTGGTGTGCGGGGGTTTGGCCGGAGGCTTGGGTTGAACGGGGTTGGGTGCGGAATTTGGCTCTGTTAGAATTGTTTCCCATTGTGTTGGCGGTTTTGTTGTGGGGGGAGCGTTTCCGGGACCGGAAGGTGCGGTTCCATTGTGACAACTTGGGGGTGGTTCAGGCAATTAATGGCCTGTCGGCATCGTCGCCGTTGGTGGTGCGGCTGCTGCAGCGGTTGGTGTTGGAGTGCTTGTCGCTTAATGCCTGGGTGGTGGCGGTGCATGTGCCTGGGGTGGAGAATTGTATCGCTGACGCCCTTTCTCGTTCGCAGTGGACTCGTTTTCGGCAGTTGGTTCCGGAGGCGGACGCGGTTGGTCTGGAGTGTCCGGATTGCCTGTGGGAGCTGTTGGAGGAACGTTAATGGGGCTTGTTCGGGCGTCCTTAGCTCCGGGTACGTGGGACTTGTATATGAGGGCGTGGAGGGCCTGGGAGGATTGGTGTTCGGTGTTGGGAGGGGGATCTGAGGAGCCGGAGTTGGCGTTGTTAATGTTTTTGGGTCATGGTAGGGAGCAGGGTTGGTCGGTCAGCAAAGTCAATGGTTACATGGCGGGGTTGGCTTTCGGTTTTAAGGCACGGAAGTTGGTGGATGTCACGAAAGCGTTTCTCGTGGTGCAGGCGCTGAAAGGGTGGCGGAGAATGGGTACGGGGGTGGATAGGAGAAGGCCGGTTTCGTTTGGGGGTCAGTTGAGGGGTGTTTGCCGGTTAGAAGGGGAAGCGCGGTTGTTCCGGTTGGCTTTCTCGTTGGCGTTCTTTGGGGCTATGCGGGTGGGGGAGTTAGTCTGTCCTTCGGTGAGTCGAGCGGGGGGTTTGTTCAGAGGGGATGTGGAGTTGTTTGCGGACAGAGTGGAGTTTGTCATCCGGCGGTCAAAAACGGATACGATGGGGCGGGGTCGGAAGGTGGTACTTTTCCAGATTGACGGTTGCGATATGTGCCCGGTTCGCTGTTTACGGGAGTATGGGTTGGCGGCTGGGGGGGTGGCGTCCCCCTTGTTGGTGCATGCGGATGGTTCCTTTTTGTCTCGGTTTCAGTTCTCGGCGTTTTTTTCTAAATGTTTGATCCGGGCGGGGGTGGATAAGGAGGGTTATTCTAGCCACTCCTTTAGGATTGGTGCGGCGACGGAGGCTGCTAGGTGGGGCCTGGGCGAGGAGGTTATTAAGCGGATTGGGCGTTGGGAGTCGGTAAGGTTTAAGTCCTATGTTCGTTTGGATCGATTATAGCCGGGTGTGATGAGTTGGTATGTCAGTGTAAGGTTGTGGTATTGTTCTTTTGTTTTCTTTTGTTGCAGGTGCGGCGCCCGCTCTGGTGTGGATTCTGGGGCATTCATACGTCTTCTGGGGGGCCGTCCGGGCAGCGGTTCGGCCGGACGGCCAGCAGCTCGGCTTTGATAGAGAGTCTGCGGTGGTAAGGTGGATTGGGAGGCGGGGTATGGTGTGGAAGGGGGTGTTGCCTGAGGTTCATAGGTTTGTGCGGATGGATAGGGCGCGGGATGTGTTGGTGGTCCATGCGGGGGGCAATGATTTAGCAGCGAAACCGATTCGGGAGCTGATCAAGGAGGTTAAATGGGATTGTTTGCGGTTATGGTCGTTGTTCCCGGGTATGGTGATTGTTTGGTCGGACATTGTTCCTCGGCAGGTGTGGAGGGAGGCGCGGTCCGTGGATGCGGTGAATAAGGCAAGGGTGAAGGTAAATAGGGCGGTTGGGCGTTTCATGGCTAGGAACGGGGCCGTGGTGGTTAGGCACAGGGAGTTGGAGGCTGGAGTGGGGGCCTATTGGGCTTGGACATGTGGAGTTTGGCGCTGCAGGAGGGCATTGAGGTGGCCCTGAGGTTGTGGAGGAACGCCCGGAATTGAGGTGGTCAAGTCCGTGCGTTGGTGGCGGTGGGGGGGGGGGCCTTGGAGTTGGTCATGGTAGAAGCTGAGGACAATTGGGGGGCCCCACGTTTGGGGCTGGACTCCCAGGTGGACCGAGTGGTTGTGGTGAATCGAGGGGGGGTCATTCGGTGGTGCCTTCGAGCTGGGCGTTACGGCTGGAGGCAAGAATGGCTCACCCTGGTTCGGCAGCTCGATGTTTTGGGGCTTCAAGGACCTCCCCCCATTGGGGTTTTACAGTATTATGTATGTTATGTTGTATTTGTTATTTAATAAACGGCTGCTGTGGCCATTACATTCCAGTCGGTGGTCTGTGTTTTATTGGTTATGGGGCTCAATGGTGGGAAGTGTAATGGTGGAAAAAGGGTAGTTGGAGGTGGGCTTTTAAAATGAATAAGAGGTGGCGAACGGGAAGTAACCAATACCCTCGTCAAGCAATGGCCGGACTGAGGGGGGGTGGAGCCCCCTTTAGGGGAGGCCTACATGACTAGGGTTTGGTTTAGTGAGCTGGAGGGGAGGGTGGGGTCAGAATAGGTGAGTGGGAGGGCTATAGGTAGGGATGGAGGTTAGGATAGGTAGTTTCAGCTGGGGGGGTGGAGTTAAGGGGTTAAATAGGGTGAGAGGACGAGGTCAGGGCGCCATTTTAGGTTGGAGAAGAAGCTCCCGCCCACCCGTCCCTTTTGTTGGAGTACGTCATGGATTGGGGTTTGGTTCGGGGGTTAAGGTCTTGTGTGGTGGGTCATGTCACGGCGGCTTGTGGCGGTGGGGGGGGGGTCCTTGGAGTTGGTCATGGTAGAAGCTGAGGACAATTGGGGGGGCCCCACGGTTGGGGCTGGACTCCCAGGTGGACCGAGTGGTTGTGGTGAATCGAGGGGGGGTCATTCGGTGGTGCCTTCGAGCTGGGCGTTACGGCTGGAGGCAAGAATGGCTCACCCTGGTTCGGCAGCTCGATGTTTTGGGGCTTCAAGGACCTCCCCCCATTGGGGTTTTACAGTATTATGTATGTTATGTTGTATTTGTTATTTAATAAACGGCTGCTGTGGCCATTACATTCCAGTCGGTGGTCTGTGTTTTATTGGTTATGGGGCTCAATGGTGGGAAGTGTAATGGTGGAAAAAGGGTAGTTGGAGGTGGGCTTTTAAAATGAATAAGAGGTGGCGAACGGGAAGTAACCAATACCCTCGTCATGTAGTTTCAGAACAGCTGGAGTGCCGGAGGTTGCTGATCCCTGATCTAGGAGCTTTCACCTCTCGGTTCATAGGTTTATCTTCATACAAGGAGGTAAATAGGCGGCTTCTATTAATATCCAGTATCTGTGTTAGGTGTGGACATCGGAGAGGTGAAGCCTGGGCTCTTACCTGTGCTGATACTGAATACAATCACTATTTACCGTATAATGGTGGGAGTCGCATTGATCAGGCAGCGATCAATCATTTCATCACCTTCTGTATTGTGCTGGTGTTTGCCTGTGATTACATCTCTTAAGGTGAAGGTTTATCACTAAATTACTATGGACAGAAGATAACTTACAGGGGTTGTCCAGGTTCTTAAATATTGATGAACTATACTTAGGTCATGAATCTACGATCGGTGAGGGTGTGACACCTGTATTCCTGCAGTCTGCCAGAAATATCAGCGGTGGCATATAGGGATGAGCGGACCCGTGGATGTTCGGGTTCGCCGGGTTTGACCTGAAGTTCGGGTTCGGGACCTGTACTTGACCCAAAATCGAACCCCATTGAAGTCAATTGGGACCTGAACTTTGGGGCACTAAAATGTCTGTAAGATAGTCGTAGTGAGGGCTGCAAAAGAAAGCAAAATGGGGGTAAGAGAAGGACAGTTGCCCTGCAAACAAATGTGGATAGGGAAATGACTTAAAATAACATAGAATAGAAAAAAAAATAAAAAATAATCTTGAACTAGGAGGTGGAGGCCAAAGTGGAGTAGGAGGTGGAGGAGGAGGAAGAGGAGGTAGCCAGCACTGTTTTTATTGTTATTTTTTTTTATTTTCTTCTTTATTTATTTATTTTTTATAAATTTGAGAAGACCCCAAAACATTGGGAAATAAAAAAGAGAATGCAAAGAGAGAGTGCGCTGCAGTATAACAATGGCTGGGTGAGGCCGGTATACATGTCTACTCAGCACATGATATGGACAAGTCCTGAGGGATCCATGCCTGGTTCATTTTAATGAACGTGAGCTTGGCCACATTGGCTGTGGACAGGCGGCCGCGCTTGTCTGTGATGACGCCCCCTGCCGTGCTAAACACACGTTCAGATAATACACTGGCTGCAGGGCAGGCCAGCATCTCCAAGGCGTAAAGGGCAAACTCAGGCCATGTGCCTAGTTTGGAGACCCAGAAGTTGAAGGGGGCAGACCCGTCATTCAGTACTTGTAGGAGTGTGCGCACATACTGCTCCACCATGTTGGTGAAATGCTGCCTCCTGCTAAGACATTCCATATCAGCTGGTGGTGCTGGTTGTTGTGGCGTGCTGACAAAGCTTTTCCACATTTCGGCCATGCTAACCCTGCCTTCTGAGGTGCTGCTGGTGCCCCAGCTGCACTGGTGACCTCATCTTCCTCCTCTGCCTTGGCCTTGTGCTTCCACTGTGCCGCCGCTGTCAGGTGTGAATGCCACCAGCAGCGCGTCTACCAGCGTGCGCTTGTACTTGCGCATCTTCCGATCACGCTCCAGTGACAGAATTAAGGACGGTACGTTGTCCTTGTAACGGGGATCCAGCAGCGTGGCCAAACAGTAATCAGTACTGGTTAGAATGTGGGCTACTCGGTGGTCGTTGCGCAGATACTGCAGCATGTAGTCGCTCATGTGTGCCAGGCTGCCCAGAGGAAGGACAAGCTGTCCTCTGTGGGAGGTGTATCGTCTGTGTCCTCTGTATCCCCCCAGCCACGCACCAGTGATGCCCATGAGCTGGTCTGGGTGCCACCCTGCTGTGAACACGGTTCCTCCTCCTCATTATCCTCCTCCTCCTCATCCTGCAGAACTGTGCCCTGGCTGGACAGTTGTGTACCTGGCCTCTGTTCGTGCAGAAACCCACCCTCCAAGCCATTTGTGAATGACTGGCCTGATAACCGTGGAAATGATCCCTCTTCCTCCTCCTCTTCCTCCTGTGCCACATCCTCCTCCGAAGTGTGTGCGGCTGGCGCTGTGTGACCACTACCTCTTCCTCCGAACTGCACACGTCACTCACATGACCTTGATTCCATGTGGGGTGTAGGACATCATCATCCTCCACATCATCTTCCACCCACTCTTCACCCCTGCCCTCCTTGTCGGTCTGCACACTGCAGAAAGCCGCAGCAGTTGGCACCTGTGTTTCGTCATTATCATCAGAGACGTACTGCGGTGGTCATCTCATGTCCACATTCTGAAACATAAGAGGTTGGGCATCGGTGCACTCAATCTCTTCCACTTCTGGGGCAGGGCTAGATGGATGGCTCACGGAAACCCTGCCAGCAGAGTCATCAAAAAGCAGAAGAGACTGCTGCATGACTTGGGGCTCAGACTGCTTGGCTGATTTGCAAGGGGGTGAGGTGAAAGACAGATGCCCATGGGCTGTAGGTGCCAACTCTGTGGTTTTAGCAGGGGACCGGGTGGGAGACAATGTGAAGAAACTGGAGGCACTGTCAGCCATCCAATCCACTACCGCCTCTACTTGTTCTGGCCTCACCATTCATACAACGGTATTCGGGCCTACAAAATGATGCTGAACATCCTGTCGCCTATGTGCACCTGAGGAAGGTGTTTCATTTGGGCATGTAGCTGGCACAGATTGACCACATCCTCTCCCTGCAACAGCAGCTCCACTAACACCAGCAGCACCACAACCAGGGCCACGTCCCTTATTTGATGCTCTCCTCATTCTTTGAGGTCACCCACCGAACTAACAGACAGATTAATTATATTAATTTTCCTGTCCCGTATGCAGTGCAGGTGTACCTCACACCAAAAATGGGAATATGTCACCCATCGAAGTAACAGACGTATTAACTATTATATTTTTGTGTCAGGGGTACAAAAATGGTGCATTGCACCCACCAAAAAATCACTATAGGTCACCCACAGAATTAACAGCCAGATTAATTATATTTCTGTGTCAGGGGTGCAAAGCTGGTGTATTGCACCCACAACAAATCATTATAGGTCACACACAAAACAAATAGCCAGATTCCTAACACTCTCCCCCACTTCAGCTTCCTGCTTCCTGTTTCTGCACTACTGAGAGCTGATGGGCGGTGCTACACGTGATCCTGCTTGTATAGAGGCTGGGTCACATGATGCACCGGCCAATCACAGCCATGCCATTACTATGCATGGCTGTGATGGCTTCTAAGTGCCCACAGCTCAATAGCTTGTTGATTGGCTGCCCTGCAGCCTTTCAAAAGCTTTATTAAATGCCCGAACACCGAACTCGAACCCAAACTTTTCCAGCAAAGTT
Organism: Bufo gargarizans; assembly: GCF_014858855.1. Lineage (NCBI taxonomy): Eukaryota > Metazoa > Chordata > Amphibia > Anura > Bufonidae > Bufo > Bufo gargarizans. The sequence goes on along the minus strand of NC_058083.1, from coordinate 523,632,894 downwards.
CGAGTTCGGGTCCATGTTCGCTCAACACTAGTGGCGTATTATGATGTTCTACAGCAGCTGAGGTGTGTATTAGGAGGTTCTGCAGCAGCTAATGTGTGTATTATGATGTTCTGCTGCAGCTGAGGTGTGTATTGTGAGGTTCTGCAGCAGCTGAGGTGTGTATTATGAGGTACTGCAGCTGAGGTGTGTATTATGAGGTTCTGCAGCAGCTAAGGTGTGTATTATGAGGTTCTGCAGCAGCTGAGGTGTGTATTATGAGGTACTGCAGCTGAGGTGTGTATTATGAGGTTCTGCAGCAGCTAAGGTGTGTATTAGGAGGTTCTGCAGCAGCTGAGGTGTGTATTATGACATTCTGCAGCAGCTGATGTGTGTATTATGAGGTTCTGCAGCAGCTGAGGGGTGTATTATGATATTCTGCAGCAGCTGAGGTATGTATTATGATGTTCTGCAGCAGATGAGGTGTGTATTAAGAGGTTCTACAGCAGCTGAGGTGTGTATTATGATGTTTTGCAGTAGCTGAGGTGTGTATTATGATGTCCTGCAGCAGCTGAGGTGTGTATTATGATGTCCTGCAGCAGCTGAGGTGTGTATTATGAGGTTCTGCAGCAGCTGAGGTGTGTATTATGATGTTCTGCAGCAGCTGAGGTGTGAATTATGATGTCCTGCAGCAGCTGAGGTGTGTATTATGAGGTTCTGCAGCAGCTGAGGTGTGTATTATGATGTCCTGCAGCAGCTGAGGTGTGTATTATGAGGTTCTGCAGCAGCTGAGGTATGTATTATGATGTTCTGCAGTAGCTGAGGTGCGTATTATGATGTCCTGCAGCAGCTGAGGTATGTATTATGATGTTCTGCAGCAGCTGAGGTGTGTATTATGATGTTCTGTAGCAGCTGAGGTGTGTATTATGAGGTTCTACAGCAGCTGAGATGTGTATTATGAGGTTCTGCAGCAGCTGAGGTGTGTATTATGATGTCCTGCAGCAGCTGAGGTGTGTATTATGATGTCCTGCAGCAGCTGATGTGTGTATTATGATGTTCTGTAGCAGCTGAGGGGTGTATTATGATGTTCTGTAGCAGCTGAGGTGTGTATTATGATGTCCTGCAGCAGCTGAGATGTGTATTATGATATTCTGCAGCAGCTGAGGTGTGTATTATGATGTTCTGCAGTAGCTGAGGTGTGTATTATGATGTCCTGCAGCAGCTGAGGTGTGTATTATGAGGTTCTGCAGCAGCTGAGGTATGTATTATGATGTTCTGCAGCAGCTGAGGTGTGTATTATGATGTCCTGCAGCAGCTGAGGTGTGTATTATGATGTTCTGCAGCTGAGGTGTGTATTATGAGGTTCTGCAGCTGAGGTGTGTATGGAGCTTTCCCTTCACCTGTTCTACAGTCAGGCCCTGTCTTAACTTGTTGATAACAGACTTGGCCTAAAATAATCTTGTGTGGTGACCTCGTAGCGAAAGGTTTTATAGTTGCTGTATGTAATTAGCGATAGCTCTTGCGCTTAGGTAGCCATACAGTGATGTCCAGGGGCATAAGGACATTAATCGAGACGTATGAACTGTCAATGAAGAACGCTTTCACAATGTCCAGACGAGTTTTAGAGTTCTCTTAGCTTCTTTCCCAGTAACTGCAATTTTCACAAAGGGAAGGTTCCTTTAAAAGGAGGGGTTGCTCATTTGAAAGGGAAGTTACTCAAGTAACATTTTGCAACATTCCACAGTATAATATTCCATAGAGTATGAAGTCACTCTGTAAATTGTTTGCTTTTCTCATCTTGTTCTGTTTCTTGATTACAGGATGTTTTCTTGACCGTTCACACACAATTGTCCTTGTGTCAGCCCGAAGTTGTTCGATACTTCAGTAAATAACTTCGGTATTCGGTAATCCGAAGTGGGATTTGGTACCGAGGCACCAGCCAGTACCAAACCTGACCGGATTCAAATTTTAAAATGTTTTTAAATAAATACATAGGATTACCGAAGTTATTTACCGAAGTCTTCCCCAACTTCGGGCTATATAAGGTTTTCCTCCACGGAGCCAATACATTTTAATGTTGTAAGGAAAAAGCATTTCAAACTAAGTTTTTGAATGAATCAACTTCGAATATATGATCCAAAGCTTGATTTGCTCAAGCCTAGTATTGACTAAATTGTGATACCAAGTTGAACTGGTTGGTGGCGCTGTGTGTCTTCATTGTGTTTTGCCTTTTACGGCAACATTGCATACAATTGTAGATGAGCGAATTTCTCAAAAATTTGATTCGGTTTGCCGAATTTTCCAAAAATATTTGATTCGGTCTGAATTTATTCATGGCGAGTCGCATTAAAAAGCAGCTAGTTCCTGGCTGCAGAGAGCCTGTATATTGGTGTAGAACACTGTGCCTTGCAGTAACACGCATAGGGAGTCTGCTGTGGTAGTGAAATAATACTGTGAGTCAGTGTGACATGCAGATGACAGGCGTCGCTCTTAGAATCACTGCACACTTCACTTATTAGGGCAGTCACGGGGCAAAAACTGCCCAAATAACTCAAGTATGAACTCAGCCTTACATGTCGATGATAGCGCCAAGAAGAAGCGCACTCCTTTTACACCGCCGGCAGCTGATTCCACATAGATGTCTACAGAACCTGTTCTATTAAACGCTTATACAAGTAGAGCCCCCCGACAGAGTGGAGAGGGGGTCAGCAGTAAGTGTGTGTTGACGTCACAGATTATTTTGCTCTTCCTCTGATCCGTCAGGACAATAACCCCCCAAAAAACATATTCTGTCTGTTAAGCATCTGCCTTTACTCGGTCAGCATTTGGTCAGTAATCCATCAGTATTGCTAAAGCCCCAAAAAACAAGAGTGGATCCAAAGCAGAGATGACACGTGAATGGAATATTTGCATGTCTTCTTTTGCACCGACTCCTGCTTTTGGCTATCAAATCATAAGCCAATTCTGATGAGACCAGGTCATACAGGCCTTACAGCTGCTACACAGACTGGATCCGTTGTACGTCTCATTTTTCCTTCCTTCTGACAGATCAGAAGAAGGGTCAAATAAACGTTGATGTCAACAAGGCCAAAAAGGCAAAATAGTGGTCCAGTCATGGAGTGGGAGGGTGGGAACAGCATGAGAAGTCCACAGAGTGGCCCAATGACAGAGTGTTCAGGTGGCAGCAGAATGAGGACACCACAGAGTGGCAGAGTTATATAGTGATGAAGTGGCAACAGCATGGGAAAACCACAGAGTGGCCCAGTAACATAGTGTTGAGGTGGCAGCAGCATGAAGAGACCACAGAGTGGTGATGTGGCAGCAGCATGAGGAGACCACAGAGTGTTGAGGTGGCAGCAGCATGAGGATACCACAGAGTGGCCAGGAGACATAGTGGTGATGTGGCAGTAGCATGAGGCGACCACAGAGAGGCCCAGAGACATAGTATTCAGGTGGCAGCAGCATGAGGAGACAACAGAGTAAAGATGTGGCAGCAGCATGAAGAGACCACAGAGTGGCCCAGTGACATAGTGTAGAGGTGTCAGCAGCATGAGGAGACCACAAAGTGGCCCAGTGACATAGTGGGGAGGAAGCAGCAGCATGAGGATACCACAGGGTGGTGATGTGGCAGCAGCATGAGGAGATCACAAAGTGGCCTAGTGACATAGTGAAGAGGTGACAGCAGCATGAGGAGACCACAAAGTGGCCCAGTGGCATAGTGGGAAGGAAGCAGCAGCATGAGGAGACCACAGAGTGATGAGGTGGTAGCAACATGGGGAGACCACAGAGTGGACCAGTGACAAAGTAGGAAGGTGGGGGGGCTGAAGATGGTGAGTGGTAGTAAGAGCACCTGGCAGCAGGTGTGGCATCAGGTGGGTGGCAGCATCAGAATAGTAGCTGAAGCAGATAGCCAGAAGAAACAGGTCTCTTTTGACAAAGTGTAGATGTATGATCTAGTCTGATGCATCAGCACTGGTATTTGAAAATCCTGGCTGATCCACGCCTGATTCCTCTTCACAAAGGTCAGTTTCTCCACATTTTGGGTGGACAGGCAAGTTCTTCTTGGGGTAACTATTGCCCCTGCTGCACTAAACACACGCTCTGATGCCACACTGCTAACCAGGCAGTTGCGGCCACAAATCGAGTTTGGCTACCCAGTAGTCCAGGGGATCTTCAATGTGGGGTGGCAGGGTGCACTCCAAGTATGCCACAACCTGCTGGTTCAGGTCCTACTCTATGTCTACCTGCTGCTGCTGGTGAGTAGTTTGTTCAGTAGGCGGTTGAAGAAAACTGCTCATCAGCGACTCTAGACTTGCGTGAGGATGGGCAATGGCGCACAAAAGCAGAGGCCAACTGACTACATAGGATGTCTCAGTAGTAGTTCAGTTTGTCCTCCCTCTCAGCCGGTGTAAAAAAGGCCCCCATTTTGGACCGGTAGCAAGAGTCTAAAATGGTGGATAGCCGTAGTCATCCATCTGCCGAATGGTGACAATTTGGCTGTCACTACGCAAGCAATTGAGCATGAATCGGGCTATTTGCTCAAGTGACTCAGAGGAACTCCCTGCCTCCATCTCCACTGCATACTGACATGGTGTGCAACTCTGGACCTTTTATCTGCTCATTGTTATTGGGATAATGAGGGAATAACACACACCGGCCATGGAAGAGCTGGGAAGCCAATTGTCCCATTACTTTTGGACCCTTAACAAGTGGGAGGCACATATGCAAACTGCTGTAATTCCTGCACCGTTCACCTGATTTGGATGTAAATACCCTCAAACTACAGCTGACAGTCTGCAGTTAAAGCACATATTGTATATTTCATTTCAAATCCATTGTGGTGGTGTATAGAGCCAAAAATGTTAGAATTGTGTCGATGTCCCAATATTTATGGACCTGGCTGTAATTGGTTCAACATATGGAGGGTGGAATTCTAACAGGTGGAAACGTCATTGGGTGACGCCATTCTGCAGCTGCAGCTCAAGGAGGGGGGTGCTTTGCTGTGTAGGAGTGGCTGAAGTGCATGCAAAGTTTCCTGGCCATTTTAAGGATGTCTTGCAGATGGGCGGAAGACTTCAGGAACCGCTTTACAACCAAATTGAACACATGCGCCATACAGAGGGCATTGCTCAGCCCTCCTTGATGCAGCGCTGACACCATGTTCTTCCCGTTATCGGTCACCATGGTTCCGATTTTCAGTTGTCGAGGAGAAAGCCAGGATTTGATTTCTTAAAGGGAACCTGTCATGTGGATATTTGATTATAATCTAATTAATTATATACAATCATTAACTACTAAAAAGTGCCTTAGATGTATTCACTTACTTCTGTGACAGATGGTTACCTCATAATATACACACAAAGATGCCGCATGCCACATGCTAATGAGCTGATTCGAGTCCTGCATGATGTCATTGAGTCCGGCGTATATTTAATTCAGAGCTTTAGCCACTCCCCTGCCCACCTGCTGCTGAGTCATATGGAAACAAACTGTCATTCAGCAGCAGGTGGGCGGGGAGAGTCAGGAGCTCATGAATATTCATGACTCATCATTATCAGCAGGAGCTTTTTAATACAAGATGTTGGCAGATTGACTGTGTCAATTAAAGAAAGTGACCCAGCATTTTGCTAAGCGAATCAGTCACTTATTTATGTTTCCCTTAGTTAGGACACCATAAAACTGGTGACAGGTTCCCTTTAATGAGGGACGTGGAGCAGTCCCTTCCCTGTGTGACTCAGTTTGCCCAGGCAAACTAGGTGCAGAACAGCATGACACCGCCGTGCCCTGCACATGTGGTATGCTGGAGGAGCAATGTGAATTGTCCCTTCAGTGGAGGCTGGGGACACAGTGGAGGATGAGGAGGCAGAGGCGGACATTGTAGCAGGACCAACGGCGTGAAAACGTGGAGGCGGAAGCCGAGTCACCTGGCCAAGTTGCTGGTGTGGCTGGGCAGGAACCAAATTTACCCAGTGTCCCGTAAAGGACATATATTGCCGTGCACTTTGGCAGACACCAAAAGGTTCAAGGACTGGCCCACCTTCTGTTCTACATACAGTACAGACCAAAAGTTTGGACACACCTTCTCATTCTTTATTTTCATGACTATGAAAATGGTAGATTCACACTGAAGGCATCAAAACTATGAATTAACACATGTGGAATTATATACATAACAAAAAAGTGTGAAACAACTGAAAATATGTCATATTCTAGGTTCTTCAAAGGAGCCACCTTTTGCTTTGATTACTGCTTTGCACACTCTTGGCATTCTCTTGATGAGCTTCAAGAGGTAGTCACCTGAAATGGTCTTCACTTCACAGGTGTGCCCTGTCAGGTTTAATAAGTGGGATTTCTTGCTTTATAAATGGGGTTGGGACCATCAGTTGCGTTGTGGAGAAGTCAGGTGGATACACAGCTGATAGTCCTACTGAATAGACTGTTTGTATTATGGCAAGAAAAAAGCAGCTAAGTAAAGAAAAACGAGTGGCCATCATTACTTTAAGAAATGAAGGTCAGTCAGTCCGAAAAATTGGCAAAACTTTGAAAGTGTCCCCAAGTGCAGTCACAAAAACCATCAAGCGCTACAAAGAAACTGGCTCACATGTGGACCGCCCCAGGAAAGGAAGACCAAGAGTCACCTCTGCTGCGGAGGATAAGTTCCTCCGAGTCACCAGCCTCAGAAATCGCAGGTTAACAGCAGCTCAGATTAGAGACCAGGTCAATGCCACACAGAGTTCTAGCAGCAGACACATCTCTAGAACAACTGTTAAGAGGAGACTGTGTGAATCAGGCCTTCATGGTAGAATATCTGCTAGTAAACCACTGCTAAGGACAGGCAACAAGCAGAAGAGACTTGTTTGGGCTAAAGAACACAAGGAATGGACATTAGACCAGTGGAAATCTGTGCTTTGGTCTGATGAGTCCAAATTTGAGATCTTTGGTTCCAACCACCGTGTCTTTGTGCAACGCAGAAAAGGTGAACGGATGGACTATACATGCCTGGTTCCCACCGTGAAGCATGGAGGAGGAGGTGTGATGGTGTGGGGGTGCTTTGCTGGTGACACTGTTGGGGATTTATTCAAAATTGAAGGCATACTGAACCAGCATGGCTACCACAGCATCTTGCAGTGGCATGCTATTCCATCCGGTTTGCGTTTAGTAGGACCATAATTTATTTTTCAACAGGACAATGACCCCAAACACACCTCCAGGCTGTGTAAGGGCTATTTGACCATGAAGGAGAGTGATGGGGTGCGCAGCAGATGACCTGGCCTCCACAGTCACCGGACCTGAACCCAATCGAGATGGTTTGGGGTGAGCTGGACCGCAGAGTGAAGGCAAAAGGGCCAACAAGTACTAAGCATCTCTGGTAACTCCTTCAAGACTGTTGGAAGACCATTTCAAGTGACTACGTCTTGAAGCTCATCAAGAGAATGCCAAGAGTGTGCAAAGCAGTATTTAAAGCAAAAGGTGGCTACTTTGAAGAACCTAGAATATGACATATTTTCACTTGTTTCACACTTTTTTGTTATGTATATAATTCCACATGTGTTAATTCATAGTTTTGATGCCTTCAGTGTGAATCTACAATTTTCATAGCCATGAAAATAAAGAAAACTCTTTGAATGAGAAGGTGTGTCCAAACTTTTGGTCTGTACTGTATGTGTGCAGGGCTGGTACTGCCTTTTTGGCAAAGAAATTACAGCTTGGGGCTCTCCAACTTGGCTCGGCACAAGCCATCAGTTTTCTGAAAGGTGCAGAGTCCACCACTTGGAAAGGGAGGGACTGCAACACCAGCAACTTGGCCAGGAGCATGTTCAGCTTCTGCGCCGTTGGATGAGTGCACGCATACTGTTGCCTCTTGGCAATTGCTTCGGTGATCGATTGCTGCCGAAATGACTAACGAGGAGTGGGAGGAGCAGGAACATTAGGACCAGCAGATGATGGGAATAAAAGACAGCTCCCTTCGGCTGAGGTGGTGGAGCCTTGACTGCGTGAAATTGGGTGCGTGCCACTGGGTGATGCAGCAGTTTCTGCGGCAGGCTGGACCACCACATCGGAGCCACAATTCTCCCAGGTCACTTTATGGTGACGCTGCATGTGTTGACGCAGGGCCGTGGTGCCAACATTGGCACCCTGGCCACGCTTCACCTTCTGCCCACAAATTCAGCAAATGGCCATGTTCACCTCCTCCGGCGGCCTAACAAAAAATTGCCACACTGCTGAGTATGGCATTTTCCCCCCAACACTCCGCGCTGACTGCCTGCTACCACTGCCTCCATGAACCCCTGCACCGCTACTTTCCGGGCAGGTAGGCTCCCTCGAAGCGGGTGGTCTACCCTGGGCACGTTTGGCTTCCAACCTCCCAATGCTTTCACCCCGTTGACTCACGGCGACGCTCCCACCGTGCTGGCTCAGACGCTGCCTCACGCGCAAGCTGCCACCCTCTTCTCCTAATGATGATGATAAAACCCCTTTTTCACCCAGCTCCCAAGTGCGATCAGATACATCATCATCATCATCCACTACTGTCTGCATGTCACTGATGTCCCCCTCAACTGTCTCAGGGTCAGAAGCCTGACCGCTAGCAACACCTGCTCCCACTACTTGCCTGCCTACCGGAGGAAGCAGCGGATCTCTACTGCAGATTCTGGATGGGCAGTAGCTGCTGACTGTCCTCTAGTAGCTCGCCCTCGCTGAAAAGTGCTAAGGGGAACAGAAAATGACAGAGGCAGGGGTGTCTGATGTCACTTGTGACGAAGTCGAAGACCAAGTCAACTAGTCAAGCACCGCTTGGTTGCCGGTCAAGACACGACCGCTAGATGACACTGGGAGCTCAGGCCTCTCCCTGCGACTCCTGCTGCCACCCCCCTTCTTCTGCTGACTGAGACAGAAACATTTGGGCCACTGGCGTTCCCTTTGGAGGGACTGTCACCTGTCTGTCTGACATACTGTATAATAAAAGAAAATTTTTATTTAAAATAATACCCCCAAAAAAAGGCTGTAGTACAATGTAATTTCACTGCAGAATGGCAATTAAGACATATATTTTTTCCGATTAATAAATCACCCCCCAAAAAAATTATATTCACAATAAAAAATAAATTCACCGCAGAACGGATAATAGGAAGTAGGTTTATTTCCCTTCAATACATACCGTAAATGGCTGTAGTACAATGTAACTTCACCGCAGAACGGCAATTAAGACATACCGTATATTGTTTCTGATTAATAAACCCCCACCCCCCCCAAAAAAAAATAGCAATCACAATTTACTGCAGAACGGATAATAGGAAGTAGGCTTATTTCCTTTTAATACACCCCGTAAATGGCTGTAGTACAAAGTAACTTCACAGCTGAACGACAATTATGACATATATTTTTTCCTTTTTTTTTCTATTAATACATCCCCCCCCCCCAAAATGTAAAACAATATAAAATTAACGCAGAACAGCTAATTAAAACACCCCATAAAACACCCCGGGCCCAGCACCGCTGGGGTGCCCAACGCCGACCCGAACGCCCACATACTGCGGTGGGGCATGGGAGCGCATAGCTCCCTGTCCCGTCGCCGATCACCGCCATAGGCTTCAGGCCTAGTAGGCCTGAGGCCTATGTGGTAGTGAAATCCCGGCGCAGGCGTGCGTGATGACGTCATTGCATGCCTGTGCCGGGACGCAGCACTGCCTCATCCCGCCTTCCTCCGCGAGCAAACGCCTGGCCCTGGACATAGGGGAGTATTTAGCTTTTAATTTTTTTTTTCATTTTTTTTTTTTATTTCATGTGCCTACTTTGGGGGACATGTGGGGGGTGGGGGGTCGGGGACAAACATTAGGACATATTAAGAGACATCAAGTACATGGGGAAGAGAATGTGGGGGCTGTGGGGCCAAATTATTATGGGAGGGAATACTATGTGGGGACAAATTACTGTGTGGGGACAAATTATTATGAGAGGGATTACTATGTGGGGGCAAATTATTATATGGGGCAGTGTGGGGACAAATTATTATGGAAGGGGCTACTATGTTGGGCAAATTACTATATGGGGCAGTGTGGGGGCAAATTATTATTGGAGGGACTACTATGTGGGGGCAAATTACTATATAGGGCAGTGTGGGGGCAAATTACTATGTGGGGGCAGTGTGGGGGAATCTATTATGTGGGGACAGTGTGGGGTAATTTCTATGTGGGGACAGTGTGGGGTAATTTCTATGTGGGGACAGTGTGGGGTAATTTCTATGTGGGGACAGTGTGGGGGAAATTGCTATGTGGGGACAGTGTTGGGAAATTACTATGTGGGGGCAAATTACGATGTGGGAGCAAATTACGATGTGGGAGCAAATTACGATGTGGGGAAAACTATTGTGTGGGGACAGTGTGGGGAAATTACTATATGGGGCAGTGTGGGGGAAATTAATATGTGGGGCAGTGTGGGGGAAATTACTGTATGGGGCAGTGTGGGCGAAATTAATATGTGGGGGCAGTGTGGGGGAAATTAATATGTGGGACAGTGTGGGGGAAATTACTATGTAGGGGAAATTACTGTGTTGGGGCAAACTATTATATGGGGGCAGTTTGGGGGAAATTACTGTGTGGGGGAAAATTACTATGGGGATTACTATATGGGGCAGTGTGGTGGAAATTACTATATGGGGGTGTTGCTATTGGGGAGGCACTGTAGGGGCAATTCTAATTTTTTTGGGGACACTTTACAGAGATTATTGCCTGGAGCACAATATAGGGTGTTATAATTACTCGGAGCACTCTAGGGGACATTATAGCTGCTGTGGACACTATAGGGACATTTGGGTTAATTTATCAAACTGGTGTAAAGTAGAACTGGCTTAGTTGCCCATAGCAGCCAATCAGATTCCACCTTTCATATTTGACAGCTCTTTAGGAAATCCAGTTCTACTTTACACCAGTTTGATAAATGACTATAATTATGTCTATTAGGGTCCCTATTTTTTCAGCAGTATATTACCTGAGGCATTGGGGAGCAAAATGGGCACAGTATTGGGGGTGGCAGCAGGATGACACTGTGGGGACACCAGGATGAGGAGGTTGATGGAAAAATTGAGAAATCTAACGCGTCTGTGTTACAAACTGTAGAGACGAGATGTGGCTGAAAGAATTTGTCATGGTGGTCTGGGTCAAACGGAGGAGAAGAGGAAAGAGAAGGTCTACATGACAGGATATGTCACTGGATGTAACAGGCATGTGGTGCTGTATTCTCCTCCATGTCTTTTTTATTATAATTATATGTATTTTAAATTTGGCGACCCAATTTTTCAGTTTAGGACCCAATTTTGGATATTTTTTTTAGTCTGAAGATGTCATATGGCCTAGGAAGAGACTGTGGCGCCCATGAAGCACCGCAACCTCTTCATACAAAAAAAAACTAAACTAAAATGGAGGGAGGGGCCCAAGTTGGGTAGACGGCCCCAGGCCTATCATGCACTTAATCCGCCCCTGGCTGCATGCATGGCATTGTGGGTGATCCCTCGTTCCCAGAGTTCTTTGCTCCATGTGCTAACATGTGCAGCAGCCATTTTAGGAAAAAATGCCATTCGTTACCATGAAGCGTGAGGAAATTCGGCTTCGGAGCGAATCAAATTTTTCCTGAAATTCGGATCGAATTCCACTTCGTCAACTTTGATTCGCCCATCTCTACATACAATATACAGTATATTTATTTATTTTGCACATTTATATAGCACTTTGCAGACATTATCATCACTCGGAGTCCCCAGTGGGGCTCACAATGTAAGGTCCCTATCAGGATGTCTTTGGAGTGTGGGCGAAAACCGGAGAACCCGGAGGAAACCCACGCAAACACGTCCATCACTTTTACATGTATCAACTAGAGTAAAACATACAACCATCGGACACTGGAATTGCAGGGTATTTACCCCTTGTTGCCCCCTAGTTTCTGGTACTAACACCTCCAAATGCACGATGCACTTCCCATTAATTTCAAAGGGGCTTCTGAAAATAGCCGTGCACGCTGATCTGCTATTTTCGGCACTCCCAAAGAAATTAATAGAGGGCAGCCGCGCATGCGCGGTGCGCCCTCCTTCACTTTGCAGGCTCCGTTCTAGAGATACTGTAGGTCTGGATCCCTGAGGTGTGACCCACACCAATAAGACATTTCCTAGCAATATGCCCCCAATGCATGAGATGACACAACCCCTTTAAGGATTACGAGGATTTCATACACTCTCTAGAGCTGCCCTGAATCTGCTCCAATATATGGATGACACAACATGTTATGGTAACCAGGAAGATCTGGAAGAACTGGATTTACGTGTTCCTGCCCTGTAGGTTTTGTTTTTAGGATCTATTTCAACTTCTAGGATTTATTTTACTTGTGTTGCATCTGAGCTCCCGCAATGCACCTCCGCCTGATATCAGGACAATATTAATTGTCACTAGAGATCAACGAATCGAAGTGGAATTTGTTACGAATTTCAGGAACAATTCGATTCGCACCGAACGCGAATTTCCTTGCGCTTCGTGGTAACGAATATCATTTTTCCTAAAATGGCTGCTGCACGTGTGAGGACATGGAGAAAGGAAATGTAGGAAGGCGGGATCACCCATAATGCAATGCATGCAGCCAATCAGCAGCCAGCCAGTCCTGTGATGTCATAGCCCTATAAATAGCGGCAGCCATCTTAGATTCTGACATTCACCAGCGTACTTTGTGCAGGGAGAGACGTGTCTGCAGGCGCTATGGACAGTGCTAAAAAAAAAAGTAATTGTGCTACGAAAAAACAATTTACAAGTGCAGGGAAAGATTTTTCAAGGTGTAGGGAAATGATAGGGAGGAATCGTTCCACGGCATTTATGTTGAACAGGGTTCAGTAGGGGAGGTTACAGCCTGGGTAATAGGAACAATCAGTCTTATTTGCCCTTGTGCGGTGAAGTTATATGTTCTATAGCATTTCTTAGCTTGTATTAGTGGGAAAAAAAGAGCTTGATGGGTTAGGCCGTTGTGTGGTGAAGTGCGAAAATTACAGCCCTTTTTGTCATGTATTAGTGGTGAAATACAAATATATTCGCCGTTCCTCGTTGCACTTATCTGTTGAAAAACCATTTGTGTAAAAAAAAGAAAAAAAATCAGGGCCTAATTGCCATTCAGCGGTGCAGTGAGATATTTTACAGCCCAGTTTGCCGTGTATTACTGGCGAAATACAAATATATTCGCCTTTCATAATTGCACTTATCTGTTGAAAAGCCTTTTGTGTAAAAATAGAAAGAAATTAGGGCCTAATAGCCGTTCAGCGGTGCAGTGAGATATTTTACAGCCCACTTTGCCGTGTATTACTGGCGAAATACAAATATATTCGCCGTTACTCGTTGCACTTATCTGTTGAAAAGCCTTTTGTGTAAAAATAGAAAAAAAATTAGGGCCTAATAGCTGTTCAGCGGTGCAGTGAGATATTTTACAGCTCAGTTTGCCGTGTATTACTGGCGAAATACAAATATATTCGCCGTTCCTCGTTGCACTTATCTGTTGAAAAGCCTTTTGTGTAAAAATAGAAAAAAATTAGGGTCTAATAGCCGTTCAGCGGTGCAGTGAGATATTTTACAGCCCAGTTTGCTGTGTATTACTGGCGAAATGCAAATATATTCGCCGTTCCTCGTTGCACTTATCTGTTGAAAAGCCTTTTGTGTAAAAATAGAAAAAAATTAGGGCCTAATAGCCGTTCAGCGGTGCAGTGAGATATTTTACAGCCCAGTTTGCCGTGTATTACTGGCGAAATACAAATATATTCGCCGTTCCTCGTTGCACTTATCTGTTGAAAAGCCTTTTGTGTAAAAATAGAAAAAAATTAGGGCCTAATAGCCGTTCAGCGGTGCAGTGAGATATTTTACAGCCCAGTTTGCAGTGTATTACTGGCGAAATACAAATATATTCGCCTTTCCTCGTTGCACTTATCTGTTGAAGAGCCTTTTGTGTAAAAATAGAAAAAAATCAGGGCCTAATAGCCGTTCAGCGGTGCAGTGAGATATTTTACAGCCCAGTTTGCCGTGTATTACTGGCAAAATACAAATATATTCGCCGTTCCTCGTTGCACTTTTTCGCGGGCTGGACCGAATTACGTAGTGGTGAAATTTTTACAGGCGCAGGCTGATACAGGCTTTTTTGGGGAAAATTGATGGGTGATAGTAGACTTTCTTCTGTATGAACCGAATTCCATTATCCTTACATTGGTGACATTTTTTTTATTTCAACCATGTTTTCTTCAGGAAAATTGTACACAGTGATTGTACACCTTCTTCTGCGGGCTGGACTGAATTTACGTAGTGGTGAAATTTTTTATGGGAAACTGGCTTTTTTGGGAAAGTTGATGGGTGATAGTAGAGTAGATAGTAGAGTGGTCAGCCCAATCCTCAGATCTTAATCCAATACTTGTGGGGTGACATAAAAAAAGTAGTTTCTGAGGCAAAACCAAGAAATATAGAAGAACTGTGGAATGTAGTCCAATCATCCTGGGCTGGAATACCTGGTCACAGGGGCCAGACGTTGGTGACTCCGAGCAGCACAGACGTCCAGCAGTTCTCAGAGACAGCGGTTATACAACTAAATATTAGTGAAGGGATTCAAAGGAAAGCAAAATCTTCAAACATTTCTCAGTTTATATAGTGAATGTTTGAGTTTGTAAAGAAGAATACAAACACTGCTATTTTTTTGAACAGTCTAATAGTCAATTTGATATATTTTTCTTCATGTTTTGATTTGGAACAGAATGTGTAGTGTTCCCAATGCATTTGTGTATATGGGAATAAAAGATATTAGACGGATTTTGAGCTTTATTCACTTTTATAAACACACTGCTATTATTTTGTTAAATAAATGTTGTTTTTTCTCGCCCGTTAAAAACAAAAAAAATTGGTTTGTGATTTGGTAGCCCAAAGCAGGAGTGGGTACAAAACACAGAAGACATGCAACTATTCCGTTCACATGTCATCTCTGTTTTGGATCCACTCCTGTTTTTTTTGATTTAGCAATACTGATGGATTACTGACCAAATACTGACCGAGTGAAGGCGGATGCTCCACAGACAGGATCCGTTTTTTGGGGGTTATTGTTCTATTGGATTAGTGGAAGGACAAAATAATCAGTGACGTCAACACAAACTTACTGACACCCTCTCCACTCTGTCGGGGGGCTCTACTTGTATAAGCGTTTAATAGAACAGGTTCTGTAGACATCTATGTGGAATCAGCTGACGACCAGCGATGAGTGGCAGGGGCAATATTCGAATTTGCGATATTTCGCGAATATTCGTCATATGTTCGCGAATTCGTGATCTCCAGTCATTTTTTTCTTGATTGCGAAAATCGGCAATCGGAAAATTTGATATAAAAATTGGCGATCAACACTACTCCTAAAGTCAAAGATATTGCAGCCTTCTCATTGGCCCACAAGCTAGAAGCAGAGAGGGATCAAGGGTACTGAATATTCACAATTACGAAGATATAGCACTATATTCTAGATATTCGCGAATTCTCAAAGTGCCGATATTCGCGATAAAAATTCTCGATTAGAATATTTGCGATCAACAGTACTGATGACGGAGTAAAAGGAGTGCGCTTCTTCTTGGCGCTAACATTGACCTGTAAGGCTGAGTTCACACTGGAGTTATTTGGTCAGTTTTGGCCCCGTGACTGCCCAAATAAGTGAAGTGTGCAGTGATTCTACGAGCGACGCCTGTCATCTGCATGTCATATGGACTCAGTATTATTTCACTACCACAGCAGACTCCTTATGCGTGTTACTGCAAGGCACAGTGTTCTACACCGCTATACAGGCTCTCTGCAGCCAGGAAATAGCCATTTTTTTATGTAATTCGCTGCGAATTTATACGTATGGAACCAAATTTTTCCCCAAAAATTGGGCGTACCGGCGAATCGATTTTTTTTTTGAATTCACTCATCTCTAATTGTCACTTTCAGGTTGACTGACTAAGAAAACATCCTGTATTTAAAGGGCATCTGTCAGCAGTTTTGTACTTATGACACTGGCTGACCTGTTACATGTGCACTTGGCAGCTGAAGGCATCTGTGTTGGTCCCATGTTCATATGTGTCCGCACTGCTGAGAAAAATGAAGTTTTAATACATGCAAATGAGCCTCTAGGAGCAACGGGGGCGTTACCATTACACCTAGAGGCTCTGCTCTCTCTGCAACTGCCGCACCCTCTGCACTTTAATTGACAGGACCAGGCAGCATAAATATGACACACCTGGTCCTGTCAATCAAAGTGCAAAGGACGCAGCAGATGTAGAGAGAGCAGAGCCTCTAGGTGTAACGGTAACGCCCCTGTTGCTCCTAGAGGCTCATTTGCATATATTAAAACATCATTTTTCTCAGCAGTGCGGGCACATGTGAACATGGGACCAACACAGACGCCTTCCGCTGCCAAGTGCACATGTAACAGGTCAGCCAGTGTCATAGGTACAAACCTGCGGACAGATGCCCTTT
The DNA here is from genome assembly GCF_014858855.1 of Bufo gargarizans. NCBI lineage: Eukaryota > Metazoa > Chordata > Amphibia > Anura > Bufonidae > Bufo > Bufo gargarizans. The sequence continues at coordinate 523,616,422 of NC_058083.1, read as the reverse complement.
AAGAAACAGAACAAAGTAAATGAAAAAGCAAACAATTTGCAGACTTTATTTTTTATGTAACATTATACCATGGGATATTGCAAAATGTTACGTAATAGCAGAGTAAACCTGCCATTCAAAGAAAGATTAGAGGAAGATTGTCGAAATCGCAGCCATGTTATAACCAGAATGACCTGGAAGAACTGGATTTTCATGTTCCCGCCCTGTATATTTAGTTTTTCTAGGATCTCTTTTTACTTGTTTTTATGGTGATTTAACTTTTACGTACTTCCAGACTTTATTTACTTAAAGTGAAAATTCTACTTTCTACAAAAATTTCCTAATAACTATTTTTAAACAAATTGAGTAAATCTGTAAATCCTTTACTTGCATAGAACACTTAGCTCCACCCCAATCGGTCATGTAACCTAACAGCTTCTGAGCTCCCACAATGCACCGCTCCCTAATACCAGGACAATGCTAATCGTCTCTTCTAGTGTGAAAGGGCAATAAAACATCCTGTAATTAAGAAACATAACAAGATAAGAAAAGCATAAAATTGGCAGAGTGACTTCATTCTTTCGGTAGAATTATACTGTGGAATATTGCAACATGTTACTTACGAGCAAAGTTCTCCTTTAGGCCTCATGCACACGGCCGTATCGTGCTCGCAAACAGTGGGTCCGCAATATGCGGGCACCGGCCATGTGCTCCCCGCATCACGGATGCGGTGCGGAAAGGAGGCACGGAACCACTACGGAGTGCTTCCGTAGTGTGTCTGTCCGTGCCTCTGCACCGCAAAAATATGTTCTATTTTTTTGCGGTGCGGGCGGATCACGGACCCATTCAAGTTGAATGGGTCTCGATCCATCCCGGCCGTCGCACGGACGTTGCTCGTGCACTAGGGCCGTGTGCATGAGGCTTTCAAATCAGTAACCCCGCCTTTTAAAGGAGCCTTACCTACAAATAAAAAAAAGTCTTTAGAAGTTTATTTCCATCTTGTGTCATTACATATGATGACTGGGAATCGTATCTTCTGTGCAGGACACATGAGAAACAGATTGCTCAGGTATTGGAAAAGTGGCGTGAAACGCCTCTTTAAAGGGGAAGTCCCATTTTTCAACCTGAAGGAGATCAGCTGCGTACCTTGAACTGAAAACCTTCCCCATGTGCAGATGTACACTTGTCAGCATATTTCAATCCTTTTGGTCCTATCTTCATCTGTGCCCCCAATATGGAGAAATTAGCATTTGAACTTGAAGCTAATGAGCCCCTTGGTGCAACTAGGGCGTTACTGTTGCATCCAAAGCTCCACTCAACTTCTTTCCTTGCTGTGCTCTCACTACTTTGACTGACAGAGCCAGGTTTACTTGCAATGTTCCGCCCCCAGGCTCAGGGTTAGGAATACCAAGTGGTGATGTGGCCTGAATAGTTTGTGTGTCGTGGTGCTCCTACCTGGATACCATCACTCCCCACGGTTAGGCTTTGTAACATTCAAACAAGAGAGTTGTAGTTGGTGGAGAATAAGTCAAGTCCAGACTTGATGAAGTTCAACAGTTTTACATAAAAAAAAAATTGCATCCAGACAACAACTGATCTTTCTCTCGGTTCCAGCAGGCTTTAGGGTAAACTGGCAGGCAAACTTGAACACCTTGCTTTCTCGCTCTGCTGTGCTAAGCTCTGGCTTCAGTATGGTTTCTGGACTTTCTAGCAGTTCTGGTACCTTTGAGTGGGGTGCCTTTGGCCGTTGACCCCCTCGTAATACTGAGTCTATAAACTGCAATGAGTCGTGGTGCTCTATGAGCTGCTTCTCCTGGAAGACTCCTGCTGCAGGAGTAAGAGATGCTCCCCTCACTGCACCATGTCTTGTCTCCTTCCAACTCACAACTCCACATAGCTTCCTTCAACTCTTCCCTTGGTAGAAAGCCGGACTAGCCCACTTCAGCCCAAAAGGGTGGAGAATGGAATGGTAAGTTCCATTCTATCTAAAGATCTTTCTCTGCCAGATACACTGCCACCTGCTGGACAACCAGGCACAATACATAGTAACATAGTACATAAGGCCGAAAAAAGACATTTGTCCCTCCAGTTCGGCCTGTTATCCCGCAAGTTGATCCAGAGGAAGGCAAAAAAAAAAAAACTGTGAAGTAGAAGCCAATTTTCTCCACTTTAGGGGAATAAAAAATTCCTTCCCGACTACAATCAGAATAACTCCCTGGATCAACGACCCCTCTCTAGTAGCTATAGCCTGTAATATTATTACGCTCCAGAAATACATCCAGGCCCCTCTTGAATTCCTTGTACTCACCATCACCACCTCCTCAGGCAGAGAGCTCCATAGTCTCACTGCTCTTACCGTAAAGAAGTTACGTAGCAATGTCATTAAGGCACAATACCAAAGGACCTGGAATCAAATACACAGATGACATTATTGGTTAGCCATTAGAGACTTCAGCAGGGTGTAGGAATGGTAGTGCCCGCTCTGAGGTGCTACATACTCACATCTGCCCATGAAGTCTCATGGCAGTGCATTTGGTGCATGCACAGCACATGGCTGATAAGATGCAGAAGTGTGGGGGTGCCCTCTGTGCATTGTGTACCCTAATGAGCCACATGGTCTTAATGGGACAATTAAAAGGGTATGACTGGCAATAATTGGCTGAAAATTTAAAACAAGTTTTGCATAGCCTAAAAGCAACCATGAGCTCTAGGACCCAGGAGAAAGGAGGCAAGCACATTGTCAGTCGCAGGAGCGTTACCCAGCACTTATTTAACATAGGATCTAGCATACATGGGTTGCATATGTATTTCCATAAACACAGGTGTGCAAGACTCTACTACTCCCTCTAGTGGTAGAAAATGTTACTACAGCAATGATAAGTTTGACACCAAGTACTGTTTGTTTACCCCCAGTTTATAGATGGGTATCGGGCAAATGCTACGCATGTCAATAAAGCATCAAAAGCAAGCAAAACATGATAAAAACTAATTAGACAAGACCTTTGTGCAAAGACAATGAGAACGACGCTTCTGTCGCCCTTGTAATTCATTCCATGCTTCACGACTCAGGATTAGCATTCAGATGCATGCCATGCAGTCAGTGTTTCCAAACTTAATGAGAATTGTGCAAACAGCAGGGTGTAGTTTTAGGCATTTTACAATTATCATCAAGTTGTGAAAGTTAATGTCCCCTTGGATTCTGTAAAATTGCATTTGCATGATTAGAATGAGAATGCGATTCGTTGCAGCAGCGCTGATGATTTACAATTCCCATCCAAAAACCTAATCTCATTATTTCAGGTTACACCATCTCCGTGTCTGACGCTGGAGATAAACCAGTTGTGATAGTGGGGAATTTTTTATTTTTTTATTTTTTTATTTTTTATTTTTTTACTTTAATTTAGCTGCATAAAAGTAAAATGTGGAATTTATGCTTTCTGCAGTTTTGAAAACAGAAAAAATTTGCAAAAAAATGTATGAAATGCTAAAAATTGTTTAATTTATTATTTTTAAGATGGGTACAGTGACAGCTACTAAAAGCCCCCTCAAAAGAAAGCTGGTTCCTCCAGTCTGCCACATGCACTGTGCTCTTAAAGGGAAGTACAATAGTGATGAGATTTCCTCAGGATAGGTCAGCAATGTCTGATCAGTGGGGGCGTCTGACTCCTGGCACCGCCACCGATCATCTCTTCGAAGAGGCCAGGATGCTCCAGTGAGTGCTCTGGCCTCCTCATAGCTTACCAAGCTCAGCGCCATCCATTGTATAGTGGCTGTGCTTGGTACTGCAGCCCAGGAACATTCACGCAAATGAAAATGAGCTGCGCCTAGGTCATGTGACTGATATACGTGATGTCACTGGCCTAGGAAGGGGTCCCAGTGCTGACCGGAGCGCCACGACCTCTTCAAACAGCTGATCAGCAGTTGTGCTGGAAATCGGACCCCCCACTATAATGCAGATAGGTTATCAGTATTGTACTCCCAGAAAAAAAACCTTTAAGGGTCCATTTACATGTCCGTGTGTGTTTTGTGGATCCACAGATCCGCAAAACACGGATACTGGCAATGTGCGTTCCGAATTTTGCGGACCTTAATAGAAAATGCCTAATCTTGTCTGCAATTGCGGACAAGAATAGGACATGTTCTATTTTTTTCGGGAACGGAATTGTGGACCCGGAAGTGCAGATCCGCAATTCTGAATCCGGGCAGCACATCGTGCGGCCCCATAGAAATGAATGGGTCCGCAATTCCGTTCCGCAAAATGCGGAATGAAATTGCGGACGTGTGAATGGGGTCTAATACTGATAAAACTGAAAATATAGGAGGAATCAGCCATAAGGGAGTAGAGAGCTCTCTATTACCAGCATTAAATGAAGGGGGCGGGAAGAACAGGAAGTCAGCGAGGTGCAGTTTTAGCCAATCCCTGCAGAGCAGGAAGTGATGTCAGAGAACATGCAGCCATAACGGTATTTCTAATTTAATCAGGGTACAAATGAAACGTTCTGCAGCTTTTCATTACATTTAGGCCTCATGCACACGACCGTTGTTGTGTTCCGTTCCGCAAAATGGGGTTCCGTTGTTCCGTGATCCGTGTCCGTTTTTGTTTCCGTGTGTCTTCCTTTATTTTTGGAGGATCACCAGACATGTGAAGGAAAGTAAAAAAAAGTCTAAGTCAAGTTTGCCATGCAAATGATAGGAAAAAAACAGACGCGGACGACAATCTTGTGTGACTCCGCGTTTTTTCACGGTTCCATTGACTTGAATGGGTTCGCAAACCGTTTTCCGTGAAAAAAATAGGACAGGTTATATTTTTTTGACGGACTGGAACCACGGATCACGGACGCGGATGACAAATAGTGCATTAACCGAGTTTTCAACGGACCCATTGAAAGTCAATGGGTCCGCATAAAATCACGAAAAACGGAACAACGGACACGGAATGAAACAACTGTCGTGTGCATGAGGCCTTATAGTGCAAGTCCTCACCAGTTCAAGATATTATCTTGCTGTCAGTGAATGAGATGTTATGTTTCCATTCAGAGACAGTAAACCTGTCCAGAGCTAGTCCTGCTCCAAGCTGAGAAGTGGAGACAATTGTATCCAGTCTAGACAATGCTCTGTGATCTCCAGACTGATACATTGTAGCAAACTAGCAGAGGGACGTGTGTCTAGACTGGATACAATTGTATCCACTTCTCAGCTGATACCAGTACTGGCTACAGGCTTACTGCCTCTGATTGTTCTCATTCACTGCTAGCAAACAGGGATCTTGAATGGAATTATCTTGAATTATGGAGATTTTAGGTTTCTTATCTACTAGTGTATCAGTCCAGGAACTTCTGCAGAGATCGGGGGCTGTCTGCGGGACGGGGCAGTGGATTTCGGACACTTTTCACATTTTCGTTTATTTTCCTATATTTTTTCACCCCAGTTGTCCCTGGTACATGTTGATTCATATGCCGGATCCATCCATTCTCGCTGCTGTTTGCTCTGGTTTAGGTGGTTTATTATGGCAGCGGCTCAAATAAATATTGTCCATCAGAAAAGGATTAGAAATTGAGTCCATTTCAACCCGAGATTACTGCTGTTAGCAGAGGCGTGTATAGCAAATGCTGAAAAACCGTTCAGCTTCTCTTCCCATAAGTCTTGTGCCCTCTGAATGTGCAGGGTAAAGGGGAGCCAAAGCCGCTCTATTAACCCCCTGGCACATGTAGTAGCGCAGCTAACACCAACCGTCAAACATGCAGCAGGTGGCACCAAGCATAATACACATACACAGTGGCTACAAGTTGTGTATTACAGCTGACGTGGGATCAAAGGTGACTCCAATCCCGGAAGTTTAACCATTAAGATGACACGGTCAATAGAGACCTTTGGAAGTAAGATTTTTATTTTATTTTTAAAGTTATGGCTCTTAGGATATAGCAACAGAAAAATAAATGATTTACAAAAAAAGAAAACCCTAGGTAAATTTGGTATTGCAACCTCTATAAATTGCTTTAAAGAGCATCTATCAGCAGGATCTAAACTAAACTAAATATTAAAGCAGGTATAATAGCAAATAGATCCGTTGTATATGTCTGTAGAAAAAGTAAATTTAACTCATATTCAACTGTGCAGTTAAGTGCACTGAGGGCGGGTCCAAGCCACTCAGTGCACATGTGCTCCTCCTGCTTCCTCTGCCTTTGCTTCTTGATTGATAGCGCCAGGTTCCTTCATAGTCATGGCCCTGGAGGAGCATGCGTGTACAGAGTGACTTGGGCTCGTCACTCGGTGCATATGGATTTAAATGACTTTTTCTCCAGAAAGAAGCAGCTAATCATTTTAATCATCAGGACCAGGTATTATGTCCGGTTTAATAGGGTTGATCCTGCTGAGAGATGCTCTTTAAAGAGGCCTCGCACTTCAGCAAGTGGCATTTATCATGTAGAGAAAGTTAATACAAGGCACTTACTAATGTATTGTGATTGTCCATATTGCCTCCTTTGCTGATTCATTCATTTTTCCATCACATTATACATTATAGGTATCCAGGGGTTACGACCACCCTGCAATCCAGCAGCAGTGGTCGTGCTTGCACACTATAGAAACAAGCACCAACCTCTCTGGTCACAGGGACTGCAAAAGTGCGCATAGGCTGGTGTGCAAGCACCGGTGCTGGATTGCAGGGTGGCCATAACCCAACCAGTGTACAATGCAATGGAAAAATTAATCCAGCCAGCAAGGGAGGCAATATGGACAATCACAATACATTAGTAAGTGGCTTGTATTCACTTTCTCTACATGATAAATGTCACTGGCTGAAGTGAGAGGACCCCTTTAATATTTATGTAAGGATACAGTCAAGCTGGGGTTACAGGATGACATATGCGTCACCACTTACGTGAACCATTGGCGTCAGTAAAGGCTTAACTGGCTGGTAATGTGGTGAAGGTTGGGCAGAGTCACAGGTCAGTATGGGGGATAGGATGCTTTTGTGCCTATATAACCTAGCATGTTCCCCAGAGGGAATCCATAGAAGTGCAGGCAGAGATCATGGTCAGAGGCAGAAGACGGACTCAGCACTAGTGTGAGCTGGGAGACACGGCAGATTCCTGCATGTAGCTAGCTAGCAGTGGAAGTCAGAGTCATTTACTAGAAAGGTGTGCCACCTCAGGTCCTAGATAAGGCAAAGACACAGAAGAACACCACAGAGATGTAGAATCCAGCACTTAGGGGTACAAAGAAGTCATCACTTTCTGATAGCAGCCAAGACGTGTAGAGAAGACCCGTCTGCGACCAAGACCAGCCAGCCTTCCTGCAAGTAAGTTGTGCAGTGATATGTGTTGTGAGAAGTGGGATACCGTGGCTGTAAAGGAACAGTATAGAGTGTGCTGGTGAGAATAAAGAAACTGCAACCTTTGAGCTCCTGTCAGAGGCTGTCCATATTGTGCAACACCATGCAGAGATACCATGGTACAAGCTGCAACTTTGCTATCCCCACTGCTGCCCCCTTGAGGAGACTCCAACCAGAGTGTCAGCGCTCAGGGACATTGGGTGAACCTCAAGCCAAGTGAGAGACCAAGCTGTTGCCTCTTAAAAGGAATCTGTCGCCTTGATTTTGGACTATTTTCCACAGTAATATATGAGAAGCACTGGACATTTCTCCAATGTCAGTGCTCAAAGCTGCATTGAAATACGCATTCTGGACTGCTGTGCAGTTCTAACATAATGGAGAGGACTCATGTGCGCATGTATGGCTGTCCTGACAATGTATTTCACCACAGTTCTGAGCGCTGACAGCAGAGGAATGGGGACAGTAGAAAAATAAAAATCTGTGATCTGGAGTACCACTCATGTATTACCGTAGACAATGGTCCAAAATCAGGGTTAAGGAATCAGTACTTCTGTTACTGTTCTGTTGCTGAGAACATCAGTAAGCACTAAGCTCGTTGCCACATGTGAGACTGTAACCACTAAATCTGTGGCCTCTTGTAAAACTGTTGTAACTAACTGTCAAGCTTTTTGCGCCACGTGAGACCAGTACATATTCTTGCTGCAAGCTTCATCGGTGTCCAACTGCATTCCTTCCACCATCCTTGAGTGAGGGACCCCAAAGATATGTAGGTAGTTAGAGGTTGTTCCCTCAGACACAAGAGACAATCACATTTTAGCAACAATCAGTTTACTTACATACTAATTCATTATACTGTATCTTAGTGATACACCCGATGTGTCCAGTATACAGCACAATATATACAAGACGCCCATACAATTCTACATGAATGTGCAAACCGATAAAGCCCTTTACATGGACTCTTTTATGGAACCACCTCCTTCAACAGAAGGGCCCAGACTTGCTCATCTGCGTGAATAAACGGTGGTTGCACATTCCCTGATTTTCTAAACTTGCAGAATCTGCAAGCCAAGGACCACCCATGATAAGAAGACCCATGAGATACTGAACTAAGCAACCATGTCATAGAAGTAAGAACTTACATAAATTCCTTGGATGCACGCTATGGCCATAGATTAGGACCTCTTTATCACATGTTGGCATAAACCAAAACTGTTCCTTAATCACAGATTTCAGCCATTTCCAATGATCAGCTAATTTTATTTGTTGCTCGTTTGTCCTTTTGACCTAGCTGGCTGGGACAACAAGTCTTTACTGTTCTGCAGGTCAAGGAACACCAGCGATGAAAGTCGTGTTCATGAAGACCAATGTCTGTGACTTCAAGGAACATTAACAGTCCCCTATGTAGTTGTTGGTACTGGTGGCCCAAACAGCGGTCATCCATGAGGCAGCTGAATTAACTCATATGTCTGAGACCAGATTAAGGAGGGTCTTAATCAATCAAAAAAAAAAATTCTATGCAAGATGTCATTGCACAGATGACATGAAAAGTCCAAGATAGGATTTTTTTTTATGAATCCTATGACACGATACAAAGTAACAGATATAACAGGAAGTCCAGTAATCCAGAACATTGATGGTTCTTGAACTTCTGGCCAGCGATGGTCAGTTTCTGGTGTGGTTTTACTTTTTTTATGAAGAAAACCTTATTCATGCATTCAGCATAAATGCACAAGGCAGAAGTTCTACATCATTAACTGCATCCACTGTAAAAAAAAAAGAAAGAAAAAATATGGTATTATATATATTTATTACTTAATTAAAGAATTTACCATTTGCTTGGTCATGATTTCATTCACTCGCCCATAGCAGTGCATTTCACATTTTGGTTTGGAAGTCCGGGCTCCTTAGACGGATACGTGACAATTCACCTGTTCACTGAATTTAGATGCAACAATGATCGCTGCTTTATGGGAACGAATGATCCCTACTACGATTATTGATCCCCATAGAGTTTTATAGTTTGAGATCAGCATATCTGTGTTTACTCAAAGAGACAAATGATAATTTTGCTTAATTGTCAGGTGATCGTCGGCATCTATATATATATATATAGTAGGGGATCGCTCTCTCACAGGGGATCGGCAATGAATGACTTCTCTCAGACAGCGGGGTTCAAAGTCCACAGGGTGCTTTATTTTTTTTCTTCACCCAGTTAACGTTACTGGGTGATATGAGGTTCCAGCACCACAGAACACAAATACAAAACAAACACCTGCCCGTCTGGGCTCTACCTAATACATAGGTCTCCCTAACTCACCTCTAAGATGCAATTCACACATTACTCAACCATATGGTCCAGCAGCCTCCTGGCTGTGACCACAATAATACCTTGGGCGGATATGGTCCAGGAGTCCTCACGACTCTGACTGTGCAATACCTCTTTCCTCAGGTGTTGCTCGGCCCCCCCAAAACTCAGGCTTGTTGTTCTCCAAACCTCCTGGCTGGGACCACACAGAGCCTCCACAGGCTTCCTTTTCCTATTCCTCTCCCCCTGAGTCATACACAGAGGGTTGTTTTATCCCTAATTAATTATCACCGACTGCCTCACCTGCGATCACCTCAGGTTAAGGCCTCATGCAATATGCGGTCACCAGCTGTGTGCTCCCCGCATCACGGAGGCGGACCCAATCACTTGAATGGGTCCGCAATCTGGAGCTGCGGTGCGGCACGGAACCCCACGGAAGCACTATGGAGTGCTTCCGTGGTGTTTCTGTCCGTGCCTCCACACTACAAAAAAAATAGAACATGTTCTATTTTTGAATGGGTCTCGATCCGTCCCGGCCGCCGCAGGGACATTGCCCGTGCATTGGGGAACGAAAAATTGCGGCCCCCAATGCACGGAACGGCCGCACAACGGCCGTGTGCATGAGGCCTAAACGGAATATGTGCAGTGGAAAGGTGTGTGGACTGAAAGGTCCCACTGCCAAACTTACCAAATAAAAATCCAGCCCATACAACTAACCCAAACAGCTCCAACAACTATGCCTTACTGAAGCAACACCATTTCCGGACTTCATTTTTGCTATTTTTCGGACGCCATTTTAGTGCACTTGTCAGCAGGAAAAAGGCACCAGGGAGATACAGGACAGCGATACAGATGGCTGTGCAGCAGGGGAGGGAGAGGTGTGTCCCTTCCCCTTCCTCTGATAGACTGCAGGCACTAGGCGCAGACGGCACAATGACGTCATCGCGCCGCCTGAGCCCTGAGTCGTACAGCGCTGGACACAGGCCGGAAGAGGCCTGCATCACATCGCTGCCAAGGAGGTAAGTATAAGTGTTTTTTATTTTGCTTTGTTGTCAATACTGGTGGCTACTGGCACATGATAGGGGGCTCTGGCTACTGGCACATGATCGGGGGGGCCCTATGGCTACTGGCACATTAGAGGGGGGCCTATGGCTACTGGCACATTATAGGGGGGCCTATGGCTACTGGCACATTATAGGGGGGGCCTATGGCTACTGGCACATGTTGATGGCGGGGCTCAGGCTACTGGCACATGATGGGGGGGCTATTGGCACATGATAAGGGGGGCTATGGCTAATGGCACATGATAGGGGGGCTCTGGCTACTAGCACATTATAGGGGGGGCCTATGGCTACTGGCACATGATAGGGGGGCTTATGGCTACTGACACATAATGGGGGGGCTCAGGCTACTGGCACATGATAGGGGGGCCTATGGCTACTGGCACATGTTGATGGGGGGCTGAGGCTACTGGCACATGATAGGGGGCCTATGGCTACTGGCACATGTTGATGGGGGGGCTCAGGCTACTGGCACAGGATAGGGGGGCCTATGGCTACTGGCACATGTTGATGGGGGCTCAGGCTACTGGCACATGATAGGGGGGCCTATGGCTACTGGCACATGATGGGGGGTTCTGGCTACTGGCACATGATAGTGGGGGCTCTGGCTACTGGCACATGATATAGGGGGGGCTCTGGCTATTGGCACATGATATAGGGGGGGGCTCTAGCTACTGGCACATGATATAGGGGGGTTCTGGCTACTGGCACATTATTGGGGGAGCTCTGGCTACTGGCACATTATTGGGGGACATCTATGGGGCACTTATTACTGGCACATTGGGGGAACTTATTACTGGCACATTATTGGTGGGGACTATAGGGGCATCTACTGAGGCCACAAAGAACGGTTATTTTATATGGGGGCTCTGTATAGGGGCATTTTATACTGGGACACATTATGGTGGGTACTATGGAGTACTATGGGATCATCAATGGGGGGCACTGAGAAGGGGTATTTTATACTATGGGGTCATCTACGGGGGCCATAAAAAGGGGTATTTTATACCTACAAATTATGGGGGACACTGAGGGCATCTACTGGGGCACTATATATGGGGCATTTTATACTGGTACATTATGGGGGCACTAGGAGGAAGGGGGGAGAGGATTACTATGGGGGCATCTACTGGGGCACTATATAGGGGTATTTTATACTGGCACATTATGGGGGCACTATGGGGACATTATCTCAACTGGGGGCATTACAAGGGTGTAGTTTTTGCACTGTCACATTATAAGGAGAATTATTTCTACTGGGGGGGGCATTATGGTGGGCTTTATTACTCCCCCATGGTATGACCCCCTAGTAGCAGCACCAGCCTCTCTCTGCTCTGCTATCCCTCTGCCCCTTCTCCAAATCCTTATCATGAAATCTTTCTCATTAGGATAAAACACATCAGCTCCGCCGAGCCCCCGGCCAAAGTGTGGAAGTGGCGTCCGAGATCCCCAAGGGTCAAGCCAAGTAATTGTAAGTTTTGATATGAAATATGTTTGTTATACACATATAGCCTACACTGTGCCCCACAATATACAGTTTCTTCTGTAAAAGTCATCAAGTGTCATGAAGGGGGGGGGCCTTATTGTTTTTCGCCCCAGGGCCCCATTTCACCTAGAACCTGCCCTGAGCATGGGGGTCTGATATGAGATCTGGGATTCATTCACATTGGGGGTCTTATCTGAGGTCTCAGTGTGGGGGGTCTTATTCATATTGGGGCTCTTATCTGAGGTCTGGGGGTCATTAAAATTGGGAGTCTGATCTGAGGTTCTGATCTGAGGTCTGATTGGGGGTTATTCACATTGGGGTCTGAGCTGAGGTCTGATTGGGGGTCTGATCTGAGGTCTTATTGGGGTCTTATTAATATTTGGGTCTGAGCTGAAGTCTGATTGAGGGTCTTATTAACATTGTTCATCAAAATACTAAGATCTATCATCAATATTACTTGAGTCCCATTAATCTTCAGCAAAACTAGTTCAAACAACAGAAAGACCCTTAAAAACTCAATCTTTATTAAAGTCACCTAAAAAGACCTTAACGTAGAGCTACATCAGCCCTGGTCAGTAAATACATTTCCGATTGGAAATATATAGCAATAGATGAAAGATAATGACTAGTGGTAGTGAGTGATAGTGAGGTTAGTAATGAAGAGGATACACTATTAAGGGATATCTGTCCCTATAGAGACCCTATTAACCCCTTAGCTCAGAGAGGTCTCCTGATGTCATCTTTCCTCTTTTGATATATACAATATTTATTATTAACATTGGGGGACTTATTGGGGCTCTGAGCTGAGGTCTGATTAACATTGAGAATTCTGATTGGTAGGAATTGGTAGGATCTGCTGTCTAATGAAAAATATTTATTTATTTTTCGCCTCCTCTAAAACGTTGGTGCGTCTTATGGACAAGTGAGTGTTGTAGGGCGAAAAATACGGTATACATGATTACTGCAGCAATACCCACTGTGTGGACACAATTTACCTGTGTGTGTTAAGTTGAAATTGAGTCAAGCCTCAGTCGTCCGTTTATGTATTTTCAGTTTCCGCATGTTCGCAATTCAAATATTTTTTTTGGGGTGCTTTCAATTTAATTAAGCAGCATATATACGTTATTACCGATGCAATACTCATGGTGTGGCAGAAATCTACCTGTGTGTTAATTTGAAATTGAGCGTCAAGCCTCAGTCGCCTGTTTAGTATTTTCAATTTACACACGGTTGGAATATTTTTTTTTTTTTTAATTGTTAAATGTAATTAAACCAGCATGCGTGATTATTACACCAACAGACACGGTGGCACTCAAAATTATATGGGAATGATAACGAATTTAGGCCCAAATCCGTTTCCTATTTTTTAAACGTTTTCAATCAAATTTTTTTTTGGGGGGGGTTATTGATTATATTTAAACTAGCAGCATATACTGTACATGTGTTTACTACATCAAGACACAGGGTAGTGCACAACATTATCTTAGAGGCCCAAAAATGTCTGGGTTACGGAAGGGTTCCAAACGAAAGACCCATAGCCAGAATGTGGGTAGTAGCAGCACCAACTATCTGGCCAGCAGAAGTAGTAGTAGTAGTAGGCTGCAGTTGTTCCTGGCTTCGGAAAGGCGTAACATTATAGTTGAGGAGAAAGAGGATGAGATTGTAGACTGGATGGCTCACTCCTCTCAGTCACAGCAGGATGCCATGGAGGTGACTTCAGAGTCTGACACCATGCTGTGGAGCCAAAGGTTACAGCATTCCTCCTTCTCTTCTTCCTTGCAGCCCCAAAGAAGACTTTCAGTGGAGTCCTCCCAGTCTTTACTGCATATTCCCAGAGGGGCGCCTTCCTTTTTCCTAGGAAGTGGCAAGAAAACCTCATCACACCCTATGGCAGATAGTCAAGAGAGTCTCCCTTTTGACAACTTGTGTGAGAGCAGTTGTTCTGCCCTGAGGAAGAGGTGGAGGAGGAGCCTGCCGTGTTGTTGGTAGTGGTAGTAGTGGCCCCTGTAGCTGCGCTTTTGGCGTTGGGGGCAGCGACAGTGACAGTCAGGAAGGAGCTACAAGAAAATTTCAACTAGAACCTTCAGAATCACAGGTGCATATCCATGAAGCAAACATGATTATAAAAAAGAAAATGGCTGCACACCATTATGCATACAAACAATAGAGCTAAGAAATGGGGGGTCATTCTAAATAAAAGTGGTATAATACCTACTATAAATGAGTCAATGGAAGCTCTTAGCGCACATATTTGATCAACCGTGTGTCGGGCCCATCTACCAGGTGTCAAGGTGGCTTCCGCAGATGGGTCCCTAACACTAGTATACTGCCTCTCTTTGAACTTACCTGGGACTTCTGAGCAGAGTACGTATGTAGCTGGTTCCTACACTGCCCTGAATATTGTAGGCTTAGGTAAGTCCAAAGAGAGGCAGTATACTAGTGTTAGGGACCCATCTGCGGAAGCCACCTTGATGCCTGGTAGATGGGCCCGATATTGATCAATTATGTGCGCTAAGAGCTTCCATTGACTCACTTATAGTCGGTATTTTACCACTTTTATTTATAATGATCCCCATTTCTTAGCTCTATTGTTTGTATGCATAATGGTGTGCAGCCATTTTCTTTTTTATAGTCAGGAAGGAGCAGCGGAGGGGGGCCAAATAACCAAACATGATATCCCACAGTCTGATAGAAGTGAAAGGGAGGGTGAGTACTCCGATGACGATTGTGTGCTGGACAGGACCTGAGAGCTGGATCAGGGTGCTGAGGAGGAGGAGGAAACTTCAGAGGAGGAGGGTGATTGTGGCAGCAATGAAGAGCAGAGGCCACGTACCTCCCAAAGAACAGCCAGTGCCATGTCTGGTTTGGGATCTGCTGATGCAGTGGTTGGGTTAGGCGGTGGGGGGGCCGGGGGGGCAGTAGGAGATGTGCGCTTCCATTGTGGAAGCGCTCATCTCCATATTCATCTGTATCGCCGTCCTCAGGACGGGGCAGGGGCAGGGGAGGTAGAGGCGTGTCCCTCCCCTGTTCTTCTGATAGGCCGCAGGCACTAATGCCTGCAGCCTATCAGAAGCCGGCATTAGTGAGCCGGGCAGCACACAGCAGGGACACAGGCCGGAAGAGGCCTGCATCACATCGCTGCTGATGAAGGTAAGTATCAGTGTTTTTTTTGTTTTTTTTGGAGAGGGGGGAGCTGGCACTATGGGGGCCTCTGACATTTCTTACAGCCCAATTTATTTTTGGGGGTGGCACTTCTTACTGGCACATTATGGGGGGCACCATGGGGGAGAGGAGCACTATGGGGGCATCTGGGGGCTTTAAACGTTGTTTTTTTTTACACATTATGAGGGCACTATAGGGGAGAACGGCACTATGGGGCATCTGGTGGCACTATAGGGGCATTATTTGGGGGCACTATGGGGAAGTGGGGGTTCTAAAGGGGCCTTTTTTTCTTATTGACACATTATGGGGGGCATTATGGCATCTGTTGGCACTAAGGGGGCATTTTTTACTGGCACATTATGGGAGGCACTATAGGGAAGAGCGCACTATGGGGGAGTGGAGCACTATTGGGGCATATGGTGGCACTTCGAAGGGGCACTTTTTACTGGCACATTATGGGGGGGGAACCATGGGGGAAAGGAGCACTATGGGGGCATCTGGGGGCTCTAAAGGGCCTTTTTTTTATTGACACATTATGGGGGGCACTATAGGGGAGAACGGCACTATGGGGCATCTGGTGGCACTATAGGGGCATTATTTAGGGGCACTATGGGGAAGTGGGGGTTCTAAAGGGGCCTTTTTTTCTTATTGACACATTATGGGGGGCATTATGGCATCTGTTGGCACTAAGGGGGCATTTTTTACTGGCACATTATGGGAGGCACTATAGGGAAGAGCGCACTATGGGGGAGTGGAGCACTATTGGGGCATATGGTGGCACTTCGAAGGGGCACTTTTTACTGGCACATTATGGGGGGGGAACCATGGGGGAAAGGAGCACTATGGGGGCATCTGGGGGCTCTAAAGGGCCTTTTTTTTATTGACACATTATGGGGGGCACTATAGGGGAGAACGGCACTATGGGGCATCTGGTGGCACTATAGGGGCATTATTTAGGGGCACTATGGGGAAGTGGGGGCTCTAAAGGGGCCTTTTTTCTTATTGGCACATTATGGGGGGCATTATGGCATCTGATGGCACTAAGGGGGCATTTTTTACTGGCACTATAGGGGAGAGCGGCACTATGGGGCATTTTTTGGGGGCACTATGGGGGAGTGGAGCACTATTGGGGCATATGGTGGCACTTAGAAGGGGCATTTTTTACTGGCATATTATGGGGGATACTATGGGGAAGGGGGAGAGGAGCACTATGAGGGCATTTACTGGGGCACTATATAGGGGTATTTTATACTGGCATACATTATGGGGACATTAGCTCAACAGCGGGCACTAAGCGGGAGTATTTCATGTACTGTCATATTATATGGAGAATTATTACTACTAGGAGGTATTATGGGGATCTTTAATACTACTACTGGGGGGCTATGAGGAACACGATTACTAGTATGGGCACTATAGGGGCATTATTACTTCTAAGTGTGCTCTGGCAGAGAATTATTTCTATTGGTGGGATTTTGAGGAGCACTGTTACTTTGGGGGGCACCCTGGCACAGTATCAGCTTAGCACAATTATTTTTGGGGGACATTATCTTTATACTATTAGTGTCTGGGCGCAGTTATTTTTTTACAATTAGTGTCTGAGCTCAGTTATTTTTTAAAGAACTGTGTGCCAATAGTTGTTGAAGGGGCACTATCTGTGTGGTAGTAGTATTTCCAGGGGGACTGTTTCTGCAGTATAGTATTGGGGACACAGCGGGCACAGTATTGGGGGCACTATCTGTGTGGTAGTAGTATTTCCAGGGGGACTGTTTCTGCAGTATAGTATTGGGGGCACAGCGGGCACAGTATTGGGGGCACTATCTGTGTGGTAGTAGTATTTCCAGGGGGACTGTTTCTGCAGTATAGTATTGGGGGCACAGCGGGCACAGTATTGGGGGCACTATCTGTGTGGTAGTAGTATTTCCAGGGGGACTGTTTCTGCAGTATAGTATTCAGGGCACAGCGGGCACCGTATTGGGGGTGGCAGGAAAGGGTGTTCAGAAGATGTGAAGATGATGGAAATGTGGGAAACTAATGTCTGTTTGTCAATCTCTACAGAGACGGGAGATGGCTGAAAAATCATCATGGCGGTCTGGTCTGAATGGAGAAGATGAGGAAAGAGAACGTCTACATCAGAGGTGACATCACTGGATGTAAGAGGTAGGGGGCGCTATGTAGGAGAGGAGATGCTCCGGCTCCCCCCCTGCCATTTGCAGAAGGAGGATTCAGAGCTGGGTGAGGACGGCCAAGGGGGGCAGCAGGCCACGGGTGGGTGGCAGATGGTGGGGGGGAACCACAAGCCCTAAGCAGGATCTGGGGAGGGAGGAGAGTGCAGGAGCTTCCTGGCTGTAGCTTGTTGTATAAGCAGGCAGTGCAGCCAGGACAGGCCTCCCCTCTCCGTATGATGTGTAGAGACAGGCCTCAACAATAGAATGTTAGCTGTACAGTGTTTGTTGGGAGTGGCCTAATATATGTAGGAGGGGCTTTTAAAAATGAGCTGGGCTAAAAAATGCGGCGCCACTTTTTTTGGCCTTTCGGACCCCCCCTAGACAAAATTCCTGGGTGCTCCCCTGCTCCCATCTGGCAGTTTTTCTCCACGCTGCTGAAAGCATTGCCTTGTGCAAGCTGTGCAAGAACAAAATAAAACGTGGGCAGGCAAACACAAACATAGGCACCACAGCTCTATTAAACCACATGAAGCAGAATCATACCATCCCGTGGGAAAACAGAGGTGGCAGCCGGCCACGGCTGCAGGAGTTCCCTCCTTCTCCCAGTCCAGCTTGCGGCAGGCAGGCCGTATCCACGGGCAGTACAGTGTTTTCACATCATTATATAGAAAATACAGCGGCTCACCCCCTTCCTATATGGATAAGGTGCACACCCCCTGGTCCCACCCTCAGGACCAAGTGTAAAATTGCGTCTTCAGTCATTGATAACGGAATCATGGCCAGTAAACAACTCTGCCCCCAGCAATTTGGCGGTGCAGTTTCTGCCGTACCATTTAGTCGAGTCTGCTACCTTTAGGGAGCTAATGGCGTGTGCTCAGCTTCGCTGGAAGATTCTCCCAAAAAGCCACCCCTGCCTTGTACTCTCACGTGGCGGACAACGTGGCCCACTCCCTATGATTCTCGCTGTGCGGCATGGGTCACGTCATTGTGGACATCTGGAGCAGCTCTTATGGGCAGGGACACAACATTTCTTTCACGACCCACTGGGTCAATGTTTTGTTCAGCAGCGGTGAGGCAGCACCCCGGCAACGGGGCCAGGTCCTTTTGACCCCCCCCCCACACACCAGGCACTTATGCGCCTCCTCTCCATGGACACATCCCTGTACCCAACAGCAACTGGTCACAGGGTGGCTTCCACTACCTCTCCTTCCTATCATATGTGTCACGTCGAACGATGCCACGTCATGTTGGTGCTGATCGGCCTGGGGGAGAGTAGACACAGCGGCGAGCAGTTGCTCGAGTAGATCAAGCAGCAAACATCCCACTGGCTGTCACCCAGCCGACTCTAACTGGGCAACGTGGTCAGCGACAATGGGCGTAACACCCTGGCTGCCCTGAACCTGGGCGAAATAACACATGCACCCTGCATGGCGCACGTCATCAACCTAGTGGTGCAGAGATTTCTAAATAAGTACACTGGCTTGTGCAAGGTGCTGGCAAAGTCCAGGAGATTGTCCCAGTACTTCAGCCACTCCTATGTGGCGAAGAACACTTTCCTGGACCTGCAGTGACAGAACGGCCTGCCGCTACACTGCCTAATCCACAACGTGCCAACTCACTGGAATTCAACATTGCACATGCAGACTAGGGCGGAAGAAGAGGAGCTGACGCATCTTGCTGTCTGCCATATAGCTGTTGGGGACACACAAAGGGAAGCTTACATGGAGGAGGAGGATGACAAAGATGAGGAGCTGCCACTAAAAGAGGAGGAGGAGGAGTTGACGGTGGAGGAGCAAGAGGACATTGGCCGGCTAATACATCCAATGGGGGGTCCTCCAGTTGTCTCAGACAGCAGCTTCAGGGGAACCCTGACTTTCCTCCCACAGTCATTCACCAATAGCAGAAGGGTAGAGAAGGTCCTCATGCAGCCACTTCTGGCTGTAAGGAGGGATGGGCTGCTGCACACTTCTCTCCTCCTTTCATTTCTTCTTACCTGCCAGCAGCACAAGATACACCAAGGGGCTCAAGTCCAGCGCTAGCAGGAGGCAGCATGGCTGTACAATACTGCCACCTACAGTCCACAGTAATTATCTCTCTTCTAAACAGAAGAGGCAATTATAGTTTTCAGAGCCGAAGCTGTGCCTCTCCTCATTAGGGCCCTGTACAGTGCTAGAAGTGACCACAGGAACAGCAGACGTTCACTACTCTTTCGATATGATTTCAGCCTCTATCGGCATCTGCAGGTTCAGCAGGGGCATTAGTCCAAACCTTCAGATCTGGTGAAGGCCCCTACATTCTCTGTAGTGGTGGAGGCCCCGGGCGTCAGCCCCTGGTGCCCTCCCTTTAATCCGGTCCTGAGCATCATAATCATGGAGGAGTGTGATGTATACAATGTATTACTTCTGCAATTAGCTATAAGTACTATTAAGTATTATTATTATCATTAATTTCTATTATTACTATTAACCACTTCATTACCGGAGTGTTTATCCCCCTTCCTTACAGGCCAGTTTTTCAGTTTCTAACTGCAAATAACTGATTAAGTTCCGAGCCAAACAACATGTATTTCATATTATTTTTCTCGGGACACCTGGCTTAAACCTTTCTTTAGTGCCATTAGATGATGGATATAATATTAAAAAATATATATATTTAAGGAAAAACTGTGAATTTTTTTTTCTAACTATTACAAAAGGTTTCAAGACAAAACATTTCTAAAACCATTCCCGTACGCTTGCACCCTGAAAATGGATGCTATTTATGTAATTTATCTACTGGGCTGGGCCCACCGCAAGACTTCATAAGACTGCAGCGCATTTTGGCGGCCTATTTTTCTATTGCTGGTTCTATAGCACCATACTGCCAGAAAAATCATGTACAGCGCCAAAACGCTACAAGCCCCTTCAAAGTGACTTTTTTTTAAATGTTATTCATCTTGGGGAAATTGTATTTATTATTTACTTTTTTCTTAAGTGAATTAACCCCTTTCTGCCACAGTCAAGAGAGGAAAAGGTTAATTCCCAGCCTGCAGGCTGACATATCATTTTAAAGCAGGTGACGCTCTTACATAAGAAAAAGCTCTCCTTGGCGGCTTTCAGCTTCTTCAATGTAATACACGCTTGTAGCAGAGTGCTACAAGCGTGTATTACTGCCTGACCGCTCCTGCTGGCCATGGCACACCTCCCTGTGACCGCAGCTGTCTAATGACACCAGCGGCCAGCAGATCGCCATGTAACGCGACGCTTTTATACGTCGGGTTACAGATAAGAGTCTACTGCAGCGATGTAGAAAGTCGTGCGGCGGTAGGCAAGTGGTTAAGGTTATTATTTGATATATAATTAGAGTTGAGCGAACCCGAACCACAAAGTTCGGGCTCGTACCGAACTTTGCGTTTTTTTTGTCCGAGTTTGAGTTTGGTGTTCGGGTGATTTTATTATTTTCCGTTATAACATGGTTATAAAGGAAAATAATAGAATTCAAATGTGGCTTGAGGGGTTAAAAAAACTAACAAAAAACTCACCTGATCCATTTGAGCGCGCAGCCGCTCTCCTTTCTGTTCTTTCCTCTTAAGGACCTGTAAAATGACCTTCCGCGACGTCATCAAGGTCATCACGTGATGACCGCAATGACGTTGCGGAAGGTCATTTTGCAGGTCCTTAAGAGGAAAGAACAGAAAGGAGAGCGGCTGCGCGCTCAAATGGATCAGGTGAGTTGTTGTTTTTTTTTAACCCCTCAAGCCACATTTTATATAGCATTCTGACTTAAGAATGCTATTATTTTCCGTTATAACCATGTTATAACGGTAAATAATAATGTGAAGTTCGGGTCCCTATTCACTTTAATGGGGTCCGGATTCGGGGTGAAGTTCAGGTCAAGTTCGGGTCCCGATCCCGAACCCGAACTTTGACCTGAAGTTCGGCCGAAACCGGCGAACCCGAACTTCACACTGTTTGCTCAACTCTGTATATAATATATGATATTTTAGTGTATAGGTCACCATGCAGCCTGGACTCTTGTGAGACACCGACACGGCTTCCAACCTCCTACAGAAGGTGATTTTTGGGTCACTTCCTCTTTAATTTGGTCTGCCCGGTTTATGACACGCCTGGAATTTATTCTTTGAATCACTCACCTTCTCGAAATGAATGTACGCTCCTTTACCATCAGTGGACAGCGTGTCAAAAGTTTCTGAAATCATGGAAAAGAAACTGTTAATTAATGTTCCATGGCGTCCGAGGCTGTCTGTGCCGCCCAGAGACTGAGCAGACCTCTAACCAGCAGGGGGCGCACATTTCCAAAAACAGGACAACTACATGTATTCCAAGTTCAAACTATGCAACGCTATAACAGGCTTTGTTTACTGTCCTCTTATCATTATCAAGATCTCTGCTGACTGTCAGTGAATGGAAACCTGTCTGGCCTAATTCTTCTCACAGCTAAAGTTCTGTTACAATTGTATTACACTTTGTTACACTGAGACAAACTGGACAGAAGAGGGGCTGCAAACCTGTCATGATCAGCGCTGTTCACACACCACGTGTGCACAACCAATAATAGAAATCCATGGCCAGAATACTAATTGCTCTCCCTCCCGAATTTTAGAATCGATTTGCTCATCTCTAGGGACAGCCCCTTTAATACTATATAATATAGTTTATAGAATTATATAAAATTAAGGATGATGGTTTAGGATGGTGGTCTTGGTCAGGAAAGTTCCTATAATTTAATTTTCTTTAAGTAGGTCCAGAATTTCATATAGGGTGTGAAACCTTGTTTTTTCGGATACAGAGTTCCAAATCCCCTCCTCGCAGCTTACTAAGCACAGCACCATTCATTGTATAGTGGCTGCGCTTGGTATTGCAGCCTGGGCCCATTCACTTGAATGGGACTGAGCAGCACATAGGTCATGTGACCGATGGGGTGCCGGGAGTCAGACCCCCACCTATCAGATACTGATGACCTATCTCAAGGATAGGCCATCAATATCAAATCTAAGACAACCACTTTAACATAGCAATCCACTTAGATGACATTATATTTTCCAGCAGCTGCCACTAGGGGAGTGTCATGACTATGTGTTTGGTCGTGACTCTTTGTGTCGCATGCAGTTGTCAGCGGTCTGCTTGTTGTCTACCGCAGGTGAGGGCAGTTAGTATGTTGCCTCACGTGTGGTTGCGGCTGGCAACATGATGTTGTTGGCAGTGTAGCAGCCTGAGCTGGTTGCCAGGCGGCTCGCTGTCAAGGCATGCGGTTGCATCTTGCAACGTGTGTTTGTATGTGTTCACCTTCCATGTTTGGTTTGCACGGGATTTAGTTGTGTGCATTTCCCCTTTAAGTGACACTTACCTTGCCTGGTGTTGGAAGGGTTAACTCCTTTCCTAGTATATGTGTGTGGGTGTGGCTGCTTGGGCTATTTAGCTCCTGCTGGATGCCTGTAGCTGAGGGGTACTCCAGCCATGCTTTATGCTGGAGTCATCCTCCTGGTCTCATATGCCATCTATCCATTGAGGGCCACCCTTGTGGTCATAAACAAAAAACTATATGTATGATGTTAAGTAGATGTTTGTATGCTCTTTATATTTATTGCAGCTATGGGTGTCCTGGGTACCTGTGTGTTTTGTGTGTGTGCTGTGTCCTTAATGTTTGTGTGGACATCAGTACTTGTGCACGGGTTCCAGTCAGCGTGTCTGTGGCAGGTAGGTGTAGTACTGGTTTAACTCACCTGCCATATCCATATGCTGTATATGTTTCCCCTCTCCTTGGCCAGTGAGACTCCTGTTCGTCCGTGTCCTAGTCCAGGGATTTCCTGAGGGCTAGTAGGGACCCTAGGTTCCGGAGTATGAGCCCTCCTACCATCTGGGTTGGCTCATACGGTTAGGAGTCAGGGTCAGAATTAGGGACGCGTTAGGAGGTGACCTGCTCCCTGATCCTGTCATCCTGGCCTAGCAGCTACCCTGATCCTGTCATCATCGTACGGTTGAGGGTTTCCCCCATCCTCATCCGTGACAGTATGACCACAAAGGCTCCTTGCTTGGATACCATCGAAAGAGGGCGCAGCATGTATCGCCATCTGTTGATGGGGTGCATGCGTGTTCTCCGGAGGGAGAGCGTTATGGGGGTGTCACCGTTAACGGCGCGGTGAGTGGCTTTTCCCCGCCATTTGATCGTCACCGTTGTCTGTATTGGTGCCCCCTTACTTGTCATTCCCCACCCCCCTCCCATTGTTCGTTATGCCCCACCAACTTTCCCCTTTTGTGGTTGGGGGGCTTTGAGGGGTGGGAGTGTACGGCCTTCGGAAGAGGGTGCAGCATGTGGCGCCTGCCGTTTTCTGGCACGCATGCTTATCCTCCGGAGGGAGGGTGAAAGGGGAACCCTGATACAGTGCAGTTCTCTGTAGCAGTGGTTGCAGTGTCTGTGAACTGGCACTTGTGGTTGGGTCTCCCCTCGTTCACGTCTCAGTGGTTCTCTCACTTGTGTCGGTGTGGCTAGCTGCAGTCCTTGTTAGACTGGCTTTGGTGTATGCTGGTGGAGGATGCATGCTGGCAGCAACTTGGTGGGAACCGTTTCTAAGAGTGGACGCAGTGATCAGTGCGGTCTCTCCTGATTGTTTGTTGGCTGGCGCCCTGGTTCCTGTGTGTTGCTCCAGGGGCTGGCAGCTGGCGCCCTGGTTCCTGTGTGTTGCTCCAGGAGCTGGCAGCAGTCTTGGGGAGATTCGCTTGTGCTGACACTGGTTCTCCTACTTTTCCCCTTCTCCTATCCCTGTTTTTGGGTTTCTCACCAGTTTTCCTTTTTTTTTTTGTGCGGGGGCTTTGAGGGGTGGGAGTGTCACGACTATGTGTTTGGTGACTCTTTGTATCGCATGCAGTTGTCAGCAGTCTGCTTGTTGTCTACCGCAGATGAGGGCAGTTAGTATGTTGCCTCACGTGTGGTTGCCACTGGCAACATGATGTTGGCAGTGTAGCAGCCTGAGCTGGTTGCCAGGCGGCTCGCTGTCAAGGCATGCGGTTGCATCTTGCAACGTGTGTTTGTATGTGTTCACTTTCCATGTTTGGTTTGCACGGGATTTAGTTGTGTGTGCATTTCCCCTTTAAGTGACACTTACCTTGCCTGGTGTTGGAAGGGTTAACTCCTTTCCTAGTATATGTGTGTGGGTGTGGCTGTTTGGGCTATTTAGCTCCTGCTGGATGCCTGTAGCTGAGGGGTACTCCAGCCATGTTTTATGCTGGAGTCATCCTCCTGGTCTCATATGCCATCTATCCATTGAGGGCCACCCTTGTGGTCATCAGTACTTGTGCACGGGTTCCAGTCAGCGTGTCTGTGGCAGGTAGGTGTAGTACTGGTTTACCCTACCTGCCATATCCATATGCTGTATATGTTTCCCCTCTCCTTGCTCTTTGGCCAGTGAGACTCCTGTTCGTCCATTTCTAGGAGGAATAGGTCGTCTTACCCTGCTCCTAGTCCAGGGATTTCCTGAGGGCTAGTAGGGACCCTAGGTTCTGGAGTATGAGCCCTCCTACCATCTGGGTTGGCTCATACGGTTAGGAGTCAGGGTCAGAATTAGGGATGTGTTAGGAGGTGACCTGCTCCCTGATCCTGTCATCCTGGCTTAGCAGCTACCCTGATCTTATCATCATCGTACGGTTGAGGGTTTCCCCCCCATCCTCATCTGTGACAGGGAGCTCGCTGCATATGGATTCACACAGCTCCTTTTGCAATTTGCTTCCACTAGTAGTGACAAATGTTTTTTTTTTTCCTTTTTTTAATTTAAAGGGAACCTGTCAGAGGCATTTTGCCCCACAAACCACCAACACTACCTGACCGTTCTGCTCCTTTACTTTCTGGAGTTGTCCTTTGTATCGGCAAAAAATTCCTTTAAAGGCTATGTACACCTTTTGGAGGCAATTTTTGTTTATGATTGCATTTTACTCATCTTTGACTAAAAATCCTACTTTCAGTTGGCCTTTATTAAAAAATATTGAGTCATTCTGTCACAAAGAGTTATGTGTTTTTCTAACTGTGTGACTGGTACTTTTACTTTTACATTCTGCCGGTCATCTAATAAACCTTCTCTCTAGACTACTGAGCAGTCATAAATATTTATTTAAGCCACATTCTTATCAGTAAGATAAGAACTGAGCTATAATGAGTGTTTATAATGTGAGAGAGCAGAGATAAGGAGTCTGTCTGCTCCCCAGATGACGGAAAAGACAGAAAATCCAGAGCATCTCAGCTCTGTACACAGAAAAGGATTCCATATTTTAATAAAGACCAATTGAATTTTTTTTAGCTCAAAATAAGTACAATTCAATAATAATAATAATAACAATAAAAAATGCCCCCCAAAGGTGTTCTAAGCCTTTAAGTGTCTTCTTGCTTTGTATGCAAAATAGCTTTTTGCCATACCTATATGGTGCTAAGTGACAGATATTTTGGTACTATATGGCAATATTATTTGGGCACTATTTGACAAATCAAAATGTTGCACCCAAAGCATTCCTCCATCCATCTTAATTGACATCCATGAGGACCCCTTATTTTGCTGTGTTTATAGGGTGGCGATCTATAAATGCCACGTGGGTTCCGCACTTACTCAGAGCGCCCTTCAGTCGCATCATACAGATCAGGTAGTCGATAAAGCTCAATTTCCCTTCGGCGTCTGAATATCGAGCAAAAAGCTGTTGTAGGAGATCATTGTGGACATTGAACCCTAAATAAAAGAAGAGAACAAGTATTCAAAGACCCGTCATGGACAGCGCCGTGCTGCGCTGTGAAGAGTAAATCTGGGGGACATTTCCTAATGGTGATGACTTACATTTATAACATTTACATTTACAAATTGTACCATAAAATTCCATAGCCTGACATAAGGGCACAGTAAATTTGGTGATTTTGATCGTGCCATTTATACAATACTAGCAGAAAGACTCGGCTTCGCACGGGTATATTTCATCTATTATTGTAAGTATTACAGTGGCTCCACCGGTTGAGCAGGTATGAATATGGTGCTCACTCCGCAACTCACCCCAAGTCGTCAAAAAAAAATTAAATAACGTAACTGTTGGAGGGCACACAAATTTCTGGTTCTTTTTGAGTCTGTATAGAACCAGATATTTGTGTGCCCTCCAACATATATGTTATTTTATATATTTCATCTATTATATTTCATGTTTGTGTGTGTCGTTAAAAGATATCAACAGTATCCACTATAACAGTGACATCTACAGCACGCCGCACTCTTAACAGTGACCTCCACAGCCCCCACCCCTTAACACTGACCCCTCCCCCAACAGTGCCCCATCTCCTTAAAATGGGACCTCTACAGCAGCCCACCATATTAACTTGGACCTTCAGTGCAGCCTGCCCCTTTAACAGTGAGTTCCACAGCACACCACCCCCTTGACAGTGACATCCACAGGGGTCCACCCCCTTAAGTGACCTCTATAGCACCTGCCCCTTAACACTGACCATAGGTTACAGTCCTCTAACTGACCTTCACCATTCCTGGCCCACTTAACAGAGACCTCCACAGCGACTGCCCCTTTACCAGTGACCTCCACAGCAGCCTGCCCCCTTAACAGTAACATCTACAGTGCACTCCCCCTTAACAGTGACCTCCGCAGCGGCCTACCCTTTATTAGTGACCTCCACAGTACCCCGTCTCTTTAACAGTGATTTCCACAATAATCTGCCCCCTTAACAGTGACCTCCACAGAGCTCCATTCTCTTAAAATGTGACCTCCACAACACCCGGCCCCTTTAACAGTGACCTCTACAGCACCCCGCCCTTTAACACTGACCTCAATAGCTGACTGTCCCCTTAATTGTGACATCCACAGCATCCCGCCCACTTAACAGTGACCTCCACAGCGGCTGCCCATTTATTGGTGACCTCCACAGTACCCCATCTGCTTAACAGTGATTTCCACAACACAACACCCCCTTAACAGTGGCCTCTACAGCAATCTGCCCCTTAACACTGACCTTCATAGCAGACCGTCCCCTTAACTGTGACCTCCTAAGCAGCCTACCCCTAGGGTGGCCAGAGGTCCGGATTTAGGCCGCACAGTCCGGCTTTCAAAAACCCTGTCCTCCGTCCGGTGCAGGGCCTGGATGGACACAGGGATGTCCTTTTGAACAGCTCACTCTAAGACAGCAGCACTGTGCTGTCTGAGCGTGAGCTGCAGGGAGAAGGTCACTCTCCCTCCCACCCCTGCAGTTGACAGAAGTTGATTTTTACCTTCATTTTTTAAATCCCTGTCGGCTGTGGAGTGGGAGTGTCCTAACCGGGTCGGGGCGTGGTTTAGCGGGACCTGGGGGAGGAGTTTTTAAGTCCATATTTTGAGGGTGGCCACCCTACCTGCCCCCATAACTGTGACCTACAGCACTCCGCTCCCTTAACAGTGTCATCCACCCTGCCCCTTTAAAGCTGACCTACAGCAATGAAGAAAAATGGCTGGGTTACTATGGAAACCTGGAGTAAAACTGTGTGTATGTGGAGACTAAGGGCCTGCAAGCTTCTATTGGCTGATAAGGGACATGTGACCGTGTATATGGCAGTTGGGATATGAGTGAAAGATTTGAAGGCTAGAAGATATTTTAGGATGAAGTTTTCCTCCTACAAAACCCCTTCTCCATACAGACACTGTACTGTGTTCTTTTTTTCATCCCAAAGTAGCACCATGTACAGTATGTCATGGAGCAGTAGTGTGTAGCAGATGGAACTTCCTGTGACCACTTAAATGCATGCTGTACGCATCACTCAGGGTGCAGAGCCAATGAGGCAAGGTGAGGTGACTGCCTCAAGTAGGGTTACCTAGGGACAAGGGGGGTGGCGGCAGGACCATGGGCAATGAGCGCTTCCATTGTGAAGGCACTCATCTCTCTATATTCAACTGTATCTGGGGCCTCAGGATGGCAATACAGTTGAACGGTCCCTCTGATAGGCTTCATTCCTAGTGTCTAGTGTACTGGCACACAGGTCTAGTACCTAGTGTACTGGCACATATTATAGAGGAACACTTTATATTGGAGGCACTAAGAGGGGATATTTTTTGTACTGGCACACGTTTTAAGGGGGCATTGTTGTACTGGCACACAGAAGGTGGCTTTTTTTTGTACTGGCACCCATTATAAAGGGGTATTTTTGTACTGACACATTTTTTGTACTTTTTTGAGGTGGTGGACGTGCCTAGGGCTTGATAGAGATGGCGCACAATAGGGCAGTATGTTCACACTGGATAACCAATAAAACAAGTGAAAGGCTCACCTTGTCTGGTTACGCTAGAATAGGCGTAACACTATTGAGGGCTTTACAGGTGAGATCCGGTTCACGGGTGTGCTGCCGCAGTGTATTGAGTTCCTCAGAAGAGATGTCCAGTCCCTCCGGAGGATCGCTTGAGGAGAATAAAAGAGTTCCTGCTTCGGCGTTTGTCCTATGTTATTTCTCCTGAAGAAGGGGGTGCACTGTATAGCCCCCGAAACACGTTGAGCCTCGATTCCAATAAAAGGGAAGTTTCCTGACGTACCCACTTGGTGACTGCGGCCTCTTCCTGTGATTCTACATGCGATCCTGGTGGGGGAGTTAAGCCTATGGGTGTCTTGAGTTTATCCCAAAGACTATCTCCCCTCGTGAAACCGGCTGAAGTGGGTTTGAAGCGCCGAAGCAGGAACTCTTTTATTCTCCACATTTTTTGTACTGGCATACAATAAAAGGGGATATTTTTTGTACTGGCACACATTATAATTGGGTATTTTTGTACTGGCGCACATTAAGGGGCATTATTAGTACTGGGGGGCATTATGGTGGGCTTCATAACCACTGGGGGACTATAGGGAACATGATGATTACTAGTATCGGCACAATGCGGGCATTACTACTATTACTATTGTACTAAGTGAACTATGGCATATTACCCTGTATGCTTTGTAGCTCTGTATGTAATGTTTTCCAAGTATGTCTTTTACAGTAGGGCTGGAGGGAAGGGGTTCTGGTGAGAATTTGGCATGGGAGGAGGGGATTTCAATTTTCCCCACAGGCATCACAAAGGCTAGGTGCACCCCCGGCTTCACTGGTAGTCACCCACATAGCTAGACAAGAGGTTGCCAGGCAACTAGAGCTAACACATTATACATATTATATTCGTAGGAACACACAAATGTTGTGACACTGGATGTTGTAGGTTTACAGTGGATTTAGGACTTAAAGCAGGCATGTCCAAACTGCGGCCCTCCAGCTGTTGCAAAACTACAATTCCCAGCATGCCTGGGTAGCTTACAGCTATTAGGGCATGCTGGGAGTTGTAGTTTTGCAACAGCTGGAGGGCCGCAGTTTGGACATGCCTGACTTAAAGGAACAACCAGTAAAACTGATACATTGTTACATCTAGTGCAGGACCTGAGAGGCGGAGCATGACAGATTCTCCCCTTGAGTCATGCTCCGCCCCCCAAGCCTTGTGCTAGATATAATGTAATGTATAATGTATCAGTTTTGCCCAGAGTTTTCCCATAGTAACAGAAGGACTTCATACAGATATTTGTCAGTAAAGGTGACATTATTGCAGTAGGGCGTTATGAGCAAAAAATCCTTTAATCTAGACTATTTAATCCATATTTCACCTGCTTTCTGTGTTATTGTGAGGAGTTCGGTCAAACGGAGGAATCCACAGTGATTGGTGTCCATTATAGAAAAAAGATCCTTAAAGGAAAACACACTTAATATAGTTAATATCTCTACCGGCTACGTAATGGAAGGTAAACATGTACACAGGCATCATGGGTACAATTTACCCCTTGGAGGTACATTAAAGTAACAATTTTCCAATTTACTTTCTGGATCAACATATTGCCGTTTGCAAGATCTCTGCTTGCTGCCATTCAATAGGAACTTTCAGTGTTTACTTCCATTGGGAAAAAAATCTTCCCATGTCACATGCACATGGACATGGCTCTGATAACTGTACTGGAAAAAGCTGTGTCCATCACATGTCTGGACAGACTTGTAACCACTGGAGGTCTCTGATGATACCCCCCAGCCTCTTCTCTCAATGTTAGAGATAGAAGCAGGGAGGGGAGGATGCAGCAGAACATAGGGGGGAGAGGATCCAGCAAAGGCAGCCCACACTGGCTGAGGAATCACACACAAGCCAGTCTTTGAGGGGAGAATCACATATGTGGCATACAAGTGTAGACAGATGAGATAACCCACAGCGGACTCTGTGCTGCAACATGAGAGCTAGTGAAAGCAGCAGCAACCTGGACACACAGATCTCACATCCAGGATGTATTACTGGGGGATCTCACAGATCTCACATCCAGCATGTATTACTGAGGGGATCTCACAGCCAGCATGTATTACTGGGGGATCACACAGATCTCACATCCAGGATGTATTACTGGGGGATCACACATATCTCACATTTCACATCCAGCATGTATTACTTGGGGGGAAGGGGGGGGGGGGTCACACAGATCTCACATCCAGGATATATTACTGGGGGGAGGGATCACACAGATCTCACAGCCAGCATGTATTACTGGGGGGGGGGGGAGACAGATCTCACAGCCAGCATGCATTACTGGGGGGGATCACACAGATCTCACCTCCAGCATGTATTACTGGGAGGATTACACACTCACATCCTACACATATTACTGGGGGGATTACACAGATCTGACATGTCACATCCAGCATGTATTACTGGGGGGAATCATACACATCTTATATCCAGCATGTATTACATCAAATAGATAAACATATTTTTTCCATGTCAGTAGGCGTCTGTAGTCCTTAAGCAATATGATGCCGAGGGCACAATGACACGACCCCTGCCATGTTGTTGATGTGACACTCCATAGACTATAATGAGAAATGCCCCTGAGTTGAGGAAATTACTGCACTTCTGTAACAAGCTGAACAAGTCCAACGTTCCACTCTGAATGGCAGAAGTCAGGATCAAAGGAAAAACATTGCAATGCACTGAGGGTGCCTGCCATCAGAAATACTCCATACACCCCAATATCCACAGTGGATCTGGAAGGGCTAGTGAACCCCAGGATATGATGCTTTTATACTCCTGACATTTGGGGCTGAATGTTGCTCATGCCAAATGTTGTATCCTGTATCTACCAATGACCTATGACTCTGTATAGACTACAGAACTCCATGATTATGTTTATAGGTGCCACCAGTTACCAGGGACCTGATACTGAATATACTGGTGAATGTAATAATGATAAAACTAATAAATATCATTGATTCCAATTGTTATAGAAATCAGTCTTTGTATTTTCGTTAAAATAGATGCCCTACCTCCCTTTAAATAGCCACAGAGGTACAGCACTAGGGGGAGCCGCAGAGTTGACTGAAGACAGATGTATCATTGAGTTCAATAGGAGCTGAATGGAATACATATTACATACATTTTGAAAATGTTGACCCTGTGATCTCCCCCCGTGTCCTCTTTCTCGACTTACCTTATATTGGGTGATGAGTGTCCATAAGTTAGCAAATGTTCTTGCATCAAGTTTTCCTTTCCTGGAAATCTGTGCCTGTGTTCAGGAAAAGAATCAACTCTCAACTTTAGGCAAAGGAGATGTATGCAATGTGATTCAGTACCCACCAGAATGGTGCCCAAAACGGTGGTTTCAGAAGTCTACCTGCCTTCGGCCCATACGTTGCTCTCCACAAGAACAGCATTAGGCAGAAGCAGAGGGCACGGGACAGACTGCAGCCGCAGCACAAAAACACAATAAATAACCAAAAATAAATAAATAAATCAAAAACAGAGAAATAAATGCACAATAAAGTAATAATTATACAAATAATTTAAAGGATACATCTAATGATGTCAGTATTTCCCGGCTACCATCAATGGTAAATTTTGCTCCATATGGATACGGATATTCTAGAAAAAAAATATATAATTATATAGTAACTATTTATCTATCTAAATATCTATCTTTCCTTATCGTCCTTCAGGCAGCACAACACAAAGGGTTAATGTCTTGCTCCTCCCGTCTAGGACAGAAGATAAATCATTAGTAAATTAGACTAATTAACCCCCTATAAAGGAGTGCGCACCCACTGGGTAGATGTGTTTTTTCTTCTGTCTAGGACAGGCATCCTCAAACTGCGGCCCTCCAGCTGTTGTAAAACGATAGCTCCCACAATGCCCTGCTGTAGTCTGTTCGGGCATGCTGGGAGTTGTATTTTTGCAACAGCTGGAGGGCCACCGTTTGAGGATGCCGGGTCTAGGACAATGAAGCTCTCACATACAGAGGCTCCTGCTGCTGTGAGGGCCAGTTTGGTTACTAAGCCTGATATTATAGAGCTGGAAGTGTCTCCAGAGTTATATGCATTTATAGAGCTGGAGATGAGCTCCAGAATTAATTGCATGACATGACTGAACTGGAAGTGGTTTCCAGGATTTATTTTTCCCATCGGGGGTTTCCATGGGAGGATTGAGCTGAGATTTCTCCTGGAGTGGTCCTGGTGAGTTTCTCATATGCAGCGGGTGTTCCCTGCAAACTATCAATGTATGTTTCAGGGCGTGTCCCTGTGAGAAGTGCTGGATCGGCTGTAACAAGCACTGTTATTACCTTCAGGCCTGGAGGCAATGTCTCCATCTCAGGAGCCGTTTTGGAGTAGAAGTATACAGGTGCAGCTGAGCTAAACTTGATGGGTAACATGTTAAGTAAAAAATGGCACAAGAGGTTAAAGGGTTTCTATCATCAGAAATTAGCGATGTGGTCATGTCAGCAGAACATAACGGTATGACTTATATCTCCCTGCCTGCCGCCGTTCCCGCTAAATAATGACTTTTATAATATGCAAATGAGCCTCTAGGTGCTAGTGGGGTGTTGCTGCAGCACCTAGAGGCTCCGTCCTCTCACCGTTTGGCACGCCCTTGTGAAGGTGATTGACATCCTCGGTCTCCTCCGTGCCCGACAAATCCCGGTCTTATCAAGAGTGAATGCAGTGCCAAAGCCACAGGTAAGATAGAGGCTAGATCTGACGTGTCTAAACAAATACCTTCTTGCAAGGAATTAATGATGTGAATTTCTATTTTATTATCAACATTCGCCAGCAGGACGATTTTATGGCCATAACCCTCCAGGGTTTCTCATCTTCAATTCACTGGCCTTTGGTTTATCATCATCGCCTGGCATTTTTACCAAGTTAGTTATGGCACTAACTCAGCCCTTAGCTTCCAGTTGGACTCCAGAAACTGGTTGCTTAAAGGGGTTTTCTCAACACGCAGGTTATACCTACCTGCTCCCGGAGCGCCGTCCACTTCCTGGTTTCGGCACTCGGCAGGGGGCGGGCTCCATCTTGATTGATGTCTTCTCCCGGGCGGGCCGCGCGCTGTACTGAATGCGCACGCCGAGTCCGCGCATGTGCCCTGGTGACTTCTTCCTGGCCAGTATAGTATACTTGCCAGGAAGAAGTCACCAGGGCGCATGCGCAGACTCGGCGTGCACGTTCAGTACAGCGCGCGGCCGGCCGGGAGAAGAAAAGAAGACGTCTGCGCACGCGCGGCCACCGCGATTCCTGAGAAGAGCGGTGGCCGTAACCAGGGGAGACGGAAGACAACAGTCAGGTAAGTATAGGTTTATTTTTTTTCTAAGGGGTGGGGATTTGTTAATGAAATATATTTAGAAAAATGATCACTGTTAAATCATTAACAGATTTAACAGTGATCATTAAGATGATAATACCCCTCTAAGCTCTCACAGGAGCGGATCCAGAAATCAAGGTGGATGTGAGATCTAAGGTCCCATCACCAAGTGCCGGTGGAGTAACTAGAAATAACTGGGCCCCACAACAAATATTTGAACAGGGCTCCCCTCAGCAACTTCTGTGCAAACACGTCCCCCCCACACGCAACCGCCGCTCCTGTCGATAGTCAAGATTTCTATCAGATCAGGCCAGGCAACCGCTCTGTCTACAAATATATACTTTTCTGACCTCTTCAAAGCCATAACATGGGCATTAGTGTACATTGGAAACCAGCATGGTTTTAGGAAGAAACCAATGTTTATCAAGTCTGGTTCGTCTTGTGGTGATCAAGCCAGAAACTCGGGAAGTCGTGTCTTGATGGCTTCGTCCGAGAAATACTGAACAAGGTCGATATATTTTTTTTTCTTCTGCCCATTCCGATAACTCTGGTCAGGAAGTACACTTCCACATTCTTTGAGTTCAGGGGAGATTGTCTCCTCAAGAAATGTATCTGTATCCAATATCAGAGACCTTCGAGCAATATATCTAGCTCTTCATTTAGGGGAGGCTCAAGAATCAGTCAGTGGTGGAGCAAACAGATAATATCTCCACCATGTGCTATGTCAGCAATTGGCACAGGACTCTCTCTGATCCACTGAACAGTCAATGCAATCAAATTATGGGCAGTGGAATGTCAAACCGCAGACAGCCATCCACATTCAAGGTATTCTGAATATTCAGACGGATCCAGGGGCGTAGCTATAGGGGGTGCAGAGGTAGCAGTCGCTACCGGGCCCAGGAGCCTGAGGGGGCCCAAAGACCCTTGTGCTGCATAAGAAGACACACAAAGCACTGAGGGAAGGGGGGCCCAAGTCTAACTCTTGCACCAGGGCCCATGAGCCTTTAGCTACGCCCCTGGACGGATCTGTTAAGTAGGTCACAGTTGAAGTCTCAGCGACTGTATTTTTAACAAATTGTGTGCAGATGGGGTATACCCATTTAGATACAATGGGGACAGCCTCCAATACAAAGCTCAAGAAGTTCTGCTCCCTGAATCCAGTGGATCCACCAGAAAGAGTTGATGGCCTGTCTTTCAGTTGGGAAGGAATTTTTCATCCCAATTTTCCTCCATTTCCTCTCATATCCTGAGTGCTCAGCAAAATGAGATGAGTCTCAGCCATAGCCATAGTGATCATCTGGCCAGGAGGGCATGATCCCTCACTGACTACAACTTTCCAGAGGAAATTATTAGAGATACAGTCCAGCCAAATCTTCTACTTTAAGCAGGCCTACAGCCCCCAAGCTGGAGATGCTTCAGCTTACAGCCTGGAATCTGATGGTTTAGGACTGAAGAAGGGCTTGTAAGATATGGCAGTGGAAACTTTGCAGAATCCTGATCTGCCTGAAGTTTGAAATGTTTTCTTCATTCTTTATTCAATTTAAATTAAAGGGGTTGTCCGGGTTCAGAGCTGAACCCGGACATCCCTCCATTTTCACCCTGGCAGCCCCCCTGACAGGAGCATCGGAGCAGTTCATGCTCCGATGCTCTCCTTTGCCCTGCGCTAAATTGCGCAGGGCAAAGGCATTTTTAGGAGATCCGGTGACGTACCGGGGCTCTCCATGGGGCTGACAGGCAGCCCGGTGATGTCACCGGCACTGATGGGCGGGA
The DNA here is from genome assembly GCF_014858855.1 of Bufo gargarizans. NCBI lineage: Eukaryota > Metazoa > Chordata > Amphibia > Anura > Bufonidae > Bufo > Bufo gargarizans. Next base: position 523,580,539 of record NC_058083.1, on the reverse strand, counting down.
TTTAGCTGTGCCCTAGCCAGTAAAACGGCTAGGGCAGAGCTAAAGCCCGCCCCTCAGAGCCGGTGACGTCACCGAACACACTGCCGGGCGGAAGTTACCACCCGGCAGTGTGTTATTGAAAACAAAAGAGCCCGTGCCCTGTGCGGTTTAGCGCAGGGTATGGGAGCGCATCGGAGCATGAGATGCTCCGATGCTAGGCTCAGGGGGGCTGCCTGGGTGAAAATAAGGGTATGTCCGGGTTCAGCTCTGAACCCGGACAACCCCTTTAATCAGTTCAGCCTCCTATGCCAGCCTGGGATTGGGCTGTTCTCCTCAAGACCCTGGTTCAATCTCTATTTCAGCCTCTTACAGAAGCACCACTAAGTTTTGTATCTTGGAAAGTTTCATTTCTGGTGGCAATTGCATCAGCCAAGAAGGTGTCAGACTTTGCAAGCTCTATCATGTAAAGGGTCATATCTGAAAGTACATTAAGAAGACTTGATTTTAAGGTTGATGCCCTATATCCTACCAAATGTCTCATCTGACATGAATGAAAGTTAAGAAATTCATCTGTCAAAATCCTCAATCAGCTGAACAAAACAAGCTTCATCTACTGGTCATTGGGGAACCAGGGTCCTTCAGGTCGGCTGACCAGCTGTTTATAGAGAAGTATAAAAGCCAGCAAGCCTACACTGCTTGGATTAAGAATACTATTAAAGTCTGCTTCTAAATTTCAAGTACTCCAGTTACCAGGTGGAGTTACAGCTTACTTAACTCCGTTCCTTTAGTTGCTTGGGCAGAGAAAAGGGGAAAACAGGGGGAACAAAAAAAAAAGGCATTGGATCAAGTATGCAGGGGCCCGACATGGTCTTCTCCATGCACCTTTACAAAACAATATAGGTTGGATGTATCTGGTGCTTGCAGTTCAGCCTTTGACAGACAAGTGATTATTAAGGCTCTGATTTCTTCTCCCCCTCCCCTTGTTTAATAAATACTGCTTTTTAGATCCCTTTGTGTTGTGCTGCCTGAAGGACGATAAAGAAAGTCTACATTTGCTTACGGAAATTTATCTTTCCTTGAGTCCAAAGGCAGAACAAATATCCCTCCCTGAAAAAGACATTGCTTGGAAAAAACACGTCTACCCAGTGGGTGTGCACTCCTTTATAGGGGGGTTAATAAGTCTGATTTACTAATGATTTATCTTCTGTCCTAGATGGGAGGAGCAAGACATTAAACCTTTGTGCTGTGCTGCCTTTGGACTCAAGGAAAGATACATTTCGGTAAGCAAATTTAGACTAGTATCTATCTATCCCATATCTATCCCTCTATCATCCATCCCTCAGTCTTACCTTTTCTAACAATGTCATTCAGAAGTCGTTTTAAATCCCAGGAGTATAATTTGGATCCCTATAGGAGAATAAATCATTAAATTAAAAACATTCTATAATTAATCACATTCAATACACCCATGGGGGGCAGATTCATGAATGGTTTAGTGCCATTTTTTTGTGTTAAAGTCACAAATCTAAACCAGGAGTTTGCTGACCATCTCAGTTCAAAACATGGACACTATATGTAACTCCATCTGCCCCAAACATGTGGAATATTGATGTTGGTGCCTCTAGAAACACTGCCACATCTGTCTATGGGTTGTGTCTGGTATTACACATATGCTCCTCTTAAATGTACGTGGCTGAGCTGCTAAAAGCAACCATGATTTTCCAGTCCTGGACAACCACTTTACAGGCTGTACAAGATCTACCACCCCAACCTGGCAGTCCATTCCCTGGGAAAAGCCTTTTACAAACTGGTATTGCCACACCACATCCTGTAGTGTTAATTTTTTTTTTATGGGAACCTATGGTATCAACCATTAAAGGAAAGAACAGCCACCCTCATTACCCCCCAACACAAGTTCATGTCTCATGGTGGTGGCACTGATTGACACTGTGCAGCTATGGCTTTTTCTCTACTCCAGCCCCTGATTGGCACTGGGCAGCCATGGTTTCTCCTCCACTCTAGCTTCTGGTCGACACTGTGCAGCTATTGCTTTCTCTCCAGTACAGCCCGTGATTGGCATTATGCAGCTATGGTGTTCTCTGAACTCCTGCCCCTGATTGGCATTGTGCAGCCAGTGGCATACCTTCAATGGAAGTAGACCATGCAACTACTACAGGGCCCAGAGGAAGGATGGCCAAAGCTGAACCCCTTCTTATTTTCCTGACAGATTATTTCAGCTTCCATTCTAGTAAATGGTAACTGTATAAACTCCTATGCACTGAGCTCCCCCTAGTGGTGGCTGCTGTAACATAAGAGAAATAGATTTATTATTTTTACCAATTGTCTGATAATACATTAAGAAATATGGTGGTCAGAGTGAGGACCATATTTATAAAGCACCTATTCCACTTTTTCCGACACAGAAATGAGAAAAAGTGGCATTGTGCAGCTGAAGGGCCATAAAAAGCACCATCGGAGAGATTTACCAAGGATGACCAAGGATGGCCAATGTTTTATGGGTAGTTCCCTGGAGCAAGGGGTACTTTGACGTTTGGAAATTTGCCTATTTCCCCTATGTAAAGTTAAAACTTCTTACTTTATTTATCTTGAAAGAGTTAACTTATACTGTTTATTACTGTGTTAGTGCATTTTATATGTATGTTGTCCTATATATCCTGTTCATTATCACTGTATTTGCAAGGCTCTGTGGAAAGGGTTAATGAATACTGAGAAACGGGTAATTTTCCACAACTGCCATAGACTTTGAAGAAGAGCATGTTTTGGATGGATAAGCCAGACGTTGTTTGCCACCAAACCCAGACAGTCTGACCTTTTCAATGTCTGGTTTTAGCTCTGTTGTTATGTCTGGAAACTTGTTTTTGTCTGGAAAAACTGCTGTGTCATTGCCAGTGAGTATCATTGAAGCTCTGATGTGAGTCTATGACAGACGGGAGTGGTAACATTGTAACTGTTTGTGCTGAGCTTCTCTACTCCACCCGTCCCACTAGAAGGTTCTAGTCTAGCTAAAACTATATATAAGGAGAACAGTCAGAGCCCTAGTGTTGTGCAGTTAGGGAACAGTGCTTTGTGGGTAGACTCATGCCAGCCTGCATGAGTGATCAGAAGAAGATGCTGAGATAGGGACGCTGAGCCACAGAACATGGGTCACCAGCCCTGTGACCAAGGAGCCACCCAGACTACTGAACTACAGACCGTGGGTCCTTGACCAGGATGTCAGCCTTCTGAGAGAGAGAGATAGAGAGAGGGACAGCTAGCTCAAGCTTTTCCTCAGCATCAAACCCTTCTATTGCCAGGGAGGAGACTGAAGAAGCCAGACCTATGCCTCGACTGTATTGTTTTGCATCTGAATTCCTCCAGTAAAGAAGCACCCTGGTCACCACAGACCCTGACTCTCTGGACTTAATTCCCATTGGGGTGCACCACGCCTTACCATCCCTTCCGGAGAGAAGCAATACATTGTGACACCTCAACGGTGTCCGGGGGGACTCAGCATAGCATTGGGGCCACCCCAAGTCCGGCCACTGCATATTTTCTAACTTTCAAAATTTTATAATAAGAAACTTGACTAATTGACATGTTTTAAAGCTGCCATCCTATGACAGCGCCGAGGGTAAGTCATATGTAGTGAGACCCGCTGGGTGGTGGCTTTGGGCAATTTTATCACCTACAGGAATTTGCAGAGGCCGTAGCTATGCTGCTATATGACAGCTATGGTCATGTGACATCTCAAATTATCCCCTCTCCATAACTGAGTCCCAAAAGCAAGGTGTACTTGATCATCTTGAAAATCTAGTTCAAGGTGGGAGTGAAAACTTACCTTGGTGGCATAATTTTTGAAGATAGTTTCATGTGTAGGCACTTCCAATCCCTAAAAGGCAAGAATAAAGAAAACTAAAAGTAAAATATTTGCAAAAATTCAAGGAGAACATGAAGACGCACCATGTAGCACATACTGGCCTTGATAAATCAGAGCCTTTGTCTTTACATAGGATTTAGAGCTCGCAATCAGAAAATCATAGCTGTGACTTCTATATATTAAGAAATTGAGCACTTATTAAGATGAAAAAAACTAATGATGGGAAACTGAGTGGGGTAAACCTTTTCCATCTCTGCCTGTTACTAATGGGTTCCACATGTAAAGTGCATCTATCTGTATGTACAGTGGCGTAACTAGAGATGACTGGGCCCCACAGCAAGTTTTGAACCCCCCCCTGCAACTTCTTCGCAACCCCTTCCTCCTGTACAACCCCCAGTCCTGTGGCTGGTCAAGATCACTCTGTCAGACCAGGCCCTGCAGCCACTCTGTCCACTTCCTACACGTATGTACTGTATGTCATGTTACCATATATAGTGTCACTGTATATAATGTCATTGTATAGTACTGTTAAGGGGGCCCTGACAAAATACTTTAGTCCTCCTCTTTGGTGGGACCCTTCTGAGTTCAGACCCCACAGCAGCCACTTCCACCATAGCCGGGGCGGATTGGCCATAGACCTTAACTGGAAAATGCCCAGGGGGCCGCCTGAGCCCTCGCGGCCGTCCAGTGGAAGTTTTCGGGGATGTATTTTGTGATGGACTGTGGTATTTGGCTCTGTTGGAGTGGTATAATCTGGCCCATATGGTATTTCTGGCCCTGCCTTCCATCAATTTGGACCTGACTACAAAACAGTGCCACTTTAAGTATTTTTTTCCAGTGCCACTTCAAGTTCCCAGTCCGCCCGTGCCTCCTGCGGGATGGGCCCCTTCTGAGTTCGGACCCCATAGCAGCTGCTTCCTCTACTTCCACCGTAGCTACGACATTGTATGCGTATCAATAGTATTTTACATTTACATAGTACATAGCTCAGTCATACCTACCTTAAGACTCTGTTGAGAACCCATATCACTAAGATAAAGCAATGAAAAACGGGTTAAAAAAACAAAACAAAAAAAGTGCAAGAAAAATGTCAAGATACTTATACGACCCTTTGATAATTAATGTTTTAAAAACAATTGGAAACATTGATCTTCTGTATTGAACCAGCAAACAGCCTCCAAAGAGCGGTAAAACTGAAGGGAGCCTTTAATGGGATCTGTCACCAGGAAATTCACTGATAAATCGGGCATAATGTCTTGTAGGTCTAACTCCGCTAAATATAATACCTTTAACTTGGCAATCTGTTGCTTCATTCTAGAGGAACTGTACTTGTAATTATGTATGTAAATGAGCTATTAAGAGCACAGAGGGCGGGCCCAAGCCATTCTGTGCACCATTGCTCCTCCTGCTTTTACCGCTAGCCCCTCCCTCTCCTTCCTCATTGGCATTGCTAGGTTCCTGCCTAGACATCTCAATATATTTAGCTGAGCTAGCCCTACAGGGCATGGTACCCAGTTTATCAGTAAATATCCTGGTGACAGATCCCATTAAAGGCACCCTCCAGTTTTACCGCACTTTGGAGAGTGTTGGCTTGTTCAATACAGAAGATCAATGTTTTGGCCTTGAATTCCCAGCGACCCTTCTTCCAGTAGGGGTCATAATCCACATTCACTTTTTATATAACTACAGATCAATTACATGACTACCACTAGGGGGAGCTCACTGCATACAGGAGTATCCTAATTGTACTCACTATAGAAGTATGGACCGTATCTACAGGGTGGGCCATTTATATGGATACACCTTAATAAAATGGGAATGGTTGGTGATATTAACTTCCTGTTTGTGGCACATTAGTATATGTGAGGGGGGGAAACTTTTCAAGATGAGTGGTGACCATGGCGGCCATTTTAAAGTCGGCCATTTTGAATCCAACTTTTGTATTTTCAATAGGAAGAGGGTCATGTGACACATCAAACGTATTGGGAATTTCACAATAAAAACAATGGTGTGCTTGGTTTTAACGTAACTTTATTCTTTCATGAGTTATTTACATCATATGCTGTGAAGATACGAGATGTGCAGCACCTGAAACTACGGATACTGGAAGCCTGTGCTAGCATTTCTCCTGCGGTGTTGCTATCAGTGTGTGAAGAGTGGGAGAAGAGGGTTGCATTGACAATCCAACACAATGGGCAGCACATTGAACACATTTTATAAGTGGTCAGAAACTTGTAAATAACTCATGAAAGAATAAAGTTATGTTAAAACCAAGCCAACACCATTGTTTTTCTTGTGAAATTCCCAATAAGTTTGATGTGTCACATGACCCTCTTCCTATTGAAAAAACTAAAGTTGGATTCAAAATGGCCGACTTCAAAATGGCCGCCATGGTCACCACCCATGTTGAAAAGTTTCCCCCCTCACATATACTAATGTGCCACAAACAGGAAGTTAATATCACCAACCATTCCCATTTTATTAAGGTGTATCCATATAAATGGCCCACCCTGTACATCCTTTGGTCCCTAAATTTATACGGAGTGTGAGACAGTGACAGGTCTCACTCAGGTTAGAGGCAAGGAAGGGGTGGATAGTTCGGTCCACACCCCTGTTCCACCACAGGTGAGAGAAGCTGGAGGTAATCAGCCTAGCACAAAGCACCTCCCAGAGTGTCAGAAAGGGGGTAGTGTGTTACCTGTGGACAGAGGCCTGGAGGCTCTGTCTGTGTGGTCTCAGCTGGGCAAGGCTGAGGGACCACAAGGCTGTGAGATAGCCTGGAGTTGGGGGACACAGCGACGCCTGGGAGGGTTGCAGGGCCATAGTCAGGCAGACTACTGAGCCCCAATCCCCCACAAGAAATACTGAACTGGAGACAGTGGGCGTACTGTGCTCTGTACAGCCAGGAGGCTGTGGGACATTGGCTGACAAAAGCTGCATGAGTTCACAGGGTGTGAACTGGGCCCTAGGTGAGTCAGGAAACTTTATGTTTAGTTAGAGCCTGGACGGGCGAGTGTTTATTATTTTGTCATTTTATTGTTGCTGGTGTTGAACAATAAATACACGGTTTGGACCTGAAACTTGGTGTTCTAAAGGCGTATCTGTGAGAATGACCCCCGGAGAAGGGCTAACCCCCCCACAATTGGTGTCGGATGCGGGCAGGTGTCCCTGCTGAGAAGTAAAAGTGCTGGAAGCCTGCTAGTTTGCAGAGCAGAGACTGCTGGTGTTAAACTGGACATTTTTTTTTCTGTGGTGCAAACAGTGCAAGATTTAAAGGGCCAGAAGCCCAGTACAAGAGACTGAGCAGTGGAAATGGCTGAAAAATGGTATAGCCCGTGGGAGAAATCCTGCGAGTTAGTGATCGGCGGAATCCCGCTGGGGGTCATTCTAGACTCCCGCCAGCAAGTGTCTCGGGTCCTGCCTGAAATTCTGGACTTTGTAACAAGGGGGCCAGAGACAAAAACTACGGTGTCACTGACCTTTGTGACGGACTATGGCTCTGTGCAATGGGAGCTGTTAAAATGTGAGACACTGGAAGTGGAATTTGTACTGGGCAAGGACTTTCCATTGTTTGGGCAGTTGTGGAGCGGAGTTCCTGATAAAAGGCAAAGATATGCCGTTGCCAAGGGCAACCGTCGGGAAGACAAAGAGGTGAAGAGCGGTGCGGTTCTCAGGAGTGCATATCTTCCCTGCGACTGTGTCCGGAGTCCTAGAGAGGAAGTGCGGAGGTGCGGTAAAGCTGTTGCTAGGAGCAACCACAACCTTGATGAGTCCGCGGGAGAGAATGTCACTGCTTTACCAGAATGGTTGATTACAAAGGGTAAGACTGTTCCTATTATTAACTATGTGGCAGAGCCAGTGACAGTGAGCCGGCGGCAGGGGATACCTGCTGGGCCGGTAGGTGATAAGTCACACAGAGAAAAAACTGTGTCTGAACAGGCGGATAAGCCGGCTGTGATGGCTCCCTCGCAGAAACCTGCAGGGGAGAAGGTTTCTGGGTTTCCTCAGTTGCCCATGACCAAAGCTAGTTTTGGGATGACAAGGATCCGGGATCCCATGCTAGCCAGGGTGAGAGGTAGCACAATATTGAAACCAGAGACTGGTAAAATATTAAAGGTGCTGGACAGTCGTGCGGATAAGGACTATCCACTGATTTTCACTGAGCGTGAGACTCCAATGAGAACAGAGACTGATGAACTTGATGTTACAGATACGCTCATGCATGAGGGAGTGTTGGGCCGTGATATCGGTTTGTTGCTGTGGGGTAAGGTAGACACTTCTGCAGATAGTGACGAAACTCCTGCAGAACCTGTACCTGTCCCTTTAAGGGAGCTGCACTTTGACCTGCATGGGGAAAGAATATTGACCATTGGAAACAATGGTGCTGGTCAAGTGCAAGGTGATGGTGACAAAAGTGCGGAAATGCATAAGGAAAATATGATGTCATGTGAAATATGTGGTGACAGTGATATAACTTTTCCGTTGCAGGTTGTGGTCAGGGGAGAAGCGCCCCCTGGTGGTAAAAATGTAAATGATGATGAAATTTTATTTTCTGCATCTGCTATGTTTCATGAAGCACGATATGACGTAATCAAAAGGTTTGAAGACGTGCATATAAGTAGTGTGGAGCAAAGCCCAGCTCCAGCTCAGTGTTTGAAGGTGCAGGAAAATAGGATGGGGTTAGAGGGTGTACCGCACGTACCAGAGGTGGAAATGCAGTCTCCACAATGTTGGTCGGTTACTAAGGAAGTGTCCCAGGTGGGGATTAGCTCATCGGTGCCCCTAGAGGTCAGAATTAATAATGACACGAGCGGTATAGGTGACGTATGTGCTGTGACCGACTCAGAGAGTGAAGCTACCATGTCAAGGTCCTGCGAAACAAAGGTGGTTACTAGTAACGACCAGACAGTTATATTTGACGAGATGGGAATTAAGTCGGGTGACATCAGCCTAGGTTCTGAAGCCCATATCCAGACAGTTGTAGGTGACCTGACACGACAGTACAGCTGCAAACAGGAGGATGATCTCTCTCTCTCCTCACGCTCCCTAGAAACGTTAGAGACGGGACTAGCTGTCTTCACAGAGCAACTGAAGAAAATTTCAGAAAGGGCAAAGAAAGAGAATGGTGATACTCCTACATCTGCTGCAGCAGAGCCGAGCAAGGAGCAGCTGGAACCGGAGGCCAAAAAGCGGGGCACTTCCCACAAGCTTGTGCAAAAAGCTGAAAAGAAACTGCTGAAAAACATGGAGTTGGTGGTTCAGCGCCTGGAGAAACAGGGTGTGACTTACAAAAAGGTGGAGAAAACAAAGAACAAACTTCAGCGAGGATTGGATGATCTGATGGTGGACCTGGACCACCAGAAGCAAGTTATGTCTAATCCAGCGAAAAAACAGGAGAAGTGTGACTGGCTCCTAGCTGAAGAGAAATGCATCTCTGCTCGATATGGTGAAAAAAGTGACCAAACAGAGACTGATGCTTGGGAAAAGGAGACCAAGGCCCTCTCCTTGGCTAAAGCCCTGGAAGAAGCGCTTGAGGAGCATGCTGAATTGGAGAGGCTGAACAAGCAACTCGGAGCAGAGACTGAAAATCTCATGAGCTTAAAAGATGAGTTGGAGAAATCTAAGTGTGCTCTCGAGCAGCAGGTAGAAGGTGAGAAACCTGAAGAGGAGAGTTCTCTGGAAGACGTCAAGAAGCCAGAGCCTGTTAAAAATGGGACTGGAGAGGGTGGCACTGTGGTGCTGGCTGTGGCAGAGAAGATGGAAGATGCTTCTGCTAAACCAGTTGATGGGGCTGATGTGGATGCCGAAGACCACAGACCCGTGGTAGCGTGTAGCCTAGGCCTGGAAGATGTCCCCTCTGCATACAAGGCCTTCCAAATAGCCAGCAGGCTGCTGGGGAAGAAGTACAAGGAGGTGAACTATCAGTTTTCGGATCCGGGCTATTACAATGGCCTGTATCTCCTGACTCCTCCACAAAATGAGAACAGGGTCCTGGGTGAGCCTCTGGAGAAAATAAAAGAAGACGAGGAGTCTGCTGAAGACCCTGGTGCCTCCTGCCTCGATGAGAAAGAGGGGGAGGGGTTAACAGGGCAAGTGTATGGTGCCATGTCCGAGAAGGATGAGAAGGCGGTCAAAGAGACTGGAGACTTCAAGAAGACAAAGACTGAAAAAGTTAAGGCCGATATGTTGGTTGACATGAAGTCCCCAGGTTCTACAGAGGCCAAAGTTAAGCCAAAGGGAGCCGCGGCCGAAGTGGAAAAAGCCGCTAAAGAAGCAGAGGTTTCTAAAACTGCCATAGTCGCTGGGGTAACTACTGTTGGAAAGAAGGAAGAAGTGACCCAGATGCACTTAAAAGAAGCGGGTAGGGGCAAGCATGCTCTGCTGAAGGAGCCCTGCAAAGCAAAGGAGAAAGTCTCGGGATATGACCATGACTGGGAACAGTTCAGGCAAGAGCTGCAGCAGTCCCAGAAAGGAAGTGAGGCGCATGTACAGGAGCCAGAGGATCTAAAAAGAGAGAGAGATCAAAATATACGACAGCGCATCATCACTCGGGAAAGAGTAAGAAAAGAGTATCTGGCCATGAGGCAGTTTCGGTTAGGCAAGATGTTGGTTTTGGTGATAAACCAAGCTCTGATGGCGTGGGTCTGGCAGAACAAAGGGAAGGTATGTGTCACCGAGGTTCCTGGCCTCGGTGAAATAAGAACCGGTAATTTTCTGTGTCAGCGGCAGCTAGCGCTCGCTGACACTGGGTTACTTAGTGTGGCTGTAAAGCCAATCTGGGCCGGTTCTTATTGGGAGCAGCCAAAGAGCAGGGTGGGTGGCTGTTCCCCACGTCCAGGCCAAGTCGATACCCTCTCACCAGCCTCCCGTGGTTATGCAGGTGTTCACCCTCACGGGCTTGAACAAAGGGGGGGGGATATGTGAGACAGTGACAGGTCTCACTCAGGTTAGAGGCAAGGAAGGGGTGGATAGTTCGGTCCACACCCCTGTTCCACCACAGGTGAGAGAAGCTGGAGGTAATCAGCCTAGCACAAAGCACCTCCCAGAGTGTCAGAAAGGGGGTAGTGTGTTACCTGTGGACAGAGGCCTGGAGGCTCTGTCTGTGTGGTCTCAACTGGGCAAGGCTGAGGGACCACAAGGCTGTGAGATAGCCTGGAGTTGGGGGACACAGCGACGCCTGGGAGGGTTGCAGGGCCATAGTCAGGCAGACTACTGAGCCCCAATCCCCCACAAGAAATACTGAACTGGAGACAGTGGGCGTACTGTGCTCTGTACAGCCAGGAGGCTGTGGGACATTGGCTGACAAAAGCTGCATGAGTTCACAGGGTGTGAACTGGGCCCTAGGTGAGTCAGGAAACTTTATGTTTAGTTAGAGCCTGGACGGGCGAGTGTTTATTATTTTGTCATTTTATTGTTGCTGGTGTTGAACAATAAATACACGGTTTGGACCTGAAACTTGGTGTTCTAAAGGCGTATCTGTGAGAATGACCCCCGGAGAAGGGCTAACCCCCCCACAGGAGGCACATGGAACCTGCCATACAAGCTCTGTGTGCTGCCATGTAAGCTCTGTGTGCTGCCATGTAAGCTCTGTGTGCTGCCATGTAAGCTCTGTGTGCTGCCATGTAAGCTCCGTGTGCTGCCATGTAAGCTCCGTGTGCTGCCATGTAAGCTCCGTGTGCTGCCATGTAAGCTCCGTGTGCTGCCATGTAAGCTCCGTGTGCTGCCATACAAGCTCTGTGTGCTGCCATACAAGCTCCATGCTAGCTCCGAAGTGGCTTTGCTGAAAACTTCTGATTAATGCTGTACGGAGATCTGTCTCCGTACAGCATTAAAATGTATGGCCTCCGACGAGACAGTCAGTTATTCGCGAAGTCTCGCGAGACTTCAGTGAATAACTTCGGTATTTGATTTTTAAAGTGGAAAAACATTTTATAACTTGGATCCAAGCTCAGCTTCTAGCTCAGGTGTGAAGCAGGGTGAGTTGACATACTCAGTGCAGTCGTCACTCTTCAGGAAAACCTGAAAGAGGAATGAAGACTCGTGCTCCTTCTGTGTGGTGTAAGGGATGATGCCATATCTCCCTGGCGCCAGGTTGAACGCTTTGACGACATAGTGCTTCTTGAAGGAAGTTATTGAGGATATTTGCTCCAGAGTAAAGACTGAATTCAGAGGTTTGTCTTCAGAGTCTGGGAGCTGTGAAATGTGAGGACAGTGGAGTCAGCATCATAAAGTTATAATCTAAAAGTATAATAGTAATAGCAAGGCAACAGGTATACGACAGAAAATTAGAATGGTATCAAAATAGTATACGATTAATAATGTAATTCTAATATACAAATATTAACATAAAATATGAATATAAGCTTAAAATAACACTACTGATAATAATAATAATCAAAATATATTAACAATAGTAAAATATGAATAAAACACTACTACTAATAATTAAAAAGTAGTAATAATAATAAGAAATAATTTTATGAAATTTGAAAATATTACATAAGAATAGCATAATAAGCTACTATTAATACAATGTTGTTAATAATAATAATAATAATAATAATAATAAGTAAAAAAAATTGTAAATACTATTATTAATAATATAATAAGTCACTCAAACTTATTATAATAATATATGAATAATAACATAAAATATGAATAACCTAAAATGAATTAAAATACTAATAATCAAAAGTTATAATAAAAAATAGTAAAATATGAATACTACTACTAATACTAATTATAATTATAATATTAATAAGATAAAAATAATGTAATCAAATTTGATATTTTATATAATATTCTACAATAATAATAATATACTATTAAAAATAATGAGAAATAATAATATTCATATATGAATGTTAGCATACAAATAATATAAAATACTACTATTTATACTAATATTTAAAAAGTAATGATAAAATAATTTAAATAATTTAATAAAATATGAATATTACATATGAATAATATAAAATGCTACTAGTAAAATAAAATAATACTTCTAATAAAAATGATAAACAATAATGATGATATAAATCTATAATTAGAGAAGATTGAATCTATTTTGTAGAATCAAAATTCGCTGAAGTTTTTCCCAAAACTCAAATTCTATAAAAATCTAAATGCATGGGCCACTCACCACGTCCAGGTGGACTCTTTAAGTGGGTCTCTAATTTGGCACACCACTGCCACAACCAGCAACAAGACCCAGCAGCTCAACAGCAGCACCCCTACTGTCATTGGCACTGGACCCCACCAACCCACAGCAACAACAGCCGCCATGCAGCACGGCATCATGTGAACAGATCTCAAAAGCTCACCTCTCCATGTCGTCTCAGAAACCAGACAGAAATCAAGTAGGAATAAATCCGCCCTATACACATTTCACATCCTTATGCTACTTTATTTGCTGATGCCCCAATACTGTGCCAAGGCCCACATCTCTGTACATGCTATGTAGTAAAGTGCCCCCAAATACTGTACTTCAGATCTAGTGGTGGCATAACTACAGTTTCTCCACCTAAAAAAATGGTGCCCCAGACAGATGCCTCGGGCAGTAATAGCTCCCTATAGATATATGCCCATCTCTAGGCCCCACATAGTACTAATACTTCCTTATTGCCCCTACACACCAATAATGCCCACTCACTCCTCTTACAGAGTAATAATACCCCTAAAAAGTGCCTTAGCCTTAGCACCCAGTTATAGTGCCCCCCTCATAGTAAGAGTGCAAAAGTGTCCCAACATGATCATACTACCCAACACAGTAATAGTGCCCTTCTTAATTTACATCCCAACACAGTAAAAGTACCCCTGTAGAGAGCCCACATAATAACAGTGTCCCTTACTGAATCCCTGAACGGTAAAAATGCGGTTGACACCTGGCTGTATTGTATATTATAAACGGTTCATATAATACAAACAGAGTGACCAAAAACAGCCCCATACAATGACCTGATAACAGTTCGATACAATGACTAAGGTGCAGATTTGTGGTCAAAAGAATCGTCCTTCATGAGGTGCATCTAATGGACCCTGTATGACCATACACTGCCAAGGTTAGCCCTATGAATGTATATAGGTGTGTGCACATGTCTGTGTATGATTAAGTGGGTGCTCCTCCTAGGTGCTTCCAATGCAAACCTATAGCTACAACATAAACTGTATGGGTATTTGTGTATGTATTTGTGCTAATGTATCGGCATGTGTGTTTGCATAGGTATGTACAGTCGTGGCCAAAAGTTTTGAGAATGACACAAATATTAGTTTTCACAAAGTTTTCTGCTAAACTGCTTTTAGATCTTTGTTTCAGTTGTTTCTGTGATGTAGTGAAATATAATTACACGCACTTCATACGTTTCAAAGGCTTTTATCGACAATTACATGACATTTATGCAAAGAGTCAGTATTTGCAGTGTTGGCCCTTCTTTTTCAGGACCTCTGCAATCCGACTGGGCATGCTCTCAATCACCTTCTGGGCCAATTCCTGACTGATAGCAACCCATTCTTTCATAATCACTTCTTGGAGTTTGTCAGAATTAGTGGGTTTTTGTTTGTCCACCCGCCTCTTGAGGATTGACCACAAGTTCTCAATGGGATTAAGATCTGGGGAGTTTCCAGGCCATGGACCCAAAATGTCAACGTTTTGGTCCCCGAGCCACTTAGTTATCACTTTTGCCTTATGGCACGGGGCTCCATCGTGCTGGAAAATGCATTGTTCTTCACCAAACTGTTGTTGGATTGTTGGAAGAAGTTGCTGTTGGAGGGTGTTTTGGTGCCATTCTTTATTCATGGCTGAATTTACTCATGGGCAAAATTGTGAGTGAGCCCACTCCCTTGGATGAGAAGCAACCCCACACATGAATGGTCTCAGGATGCTTTACTGTTGGCATGACACAGGACTGATGGTAGCGCTCACCTTTTCCTCTCCGGACAAGCCTTTTTCCTGATGCCCCAAACAATCGGAAAGAGGCTTCATCGGAGAATATGACTTTGCCCCAGTCCTCAGCAGTCCATTCACCATATTTTCTGCAGAAGATCAATCTGTCCCTGAAGTTTTTTTTGGAGAGAAGTGGCTTCTTTGCTGCCCTTCTTGACACCAGGCCATCTTCCAAAAGTCTTCACCTCACTGTGCGTGCAGATGCGCTCACACCTGCCTGCTGCCATTCCTGAGCAAGCGCTGCACTGGTGGCACTCCGATCCCGCAGCTGAATCCTCTTTAGGAGACCATGCTGGCGCTTGCTGGACTTTCTTGGACGCCCTGAAGCCTTCTTAACAAGAATTGAACCTCTTTCCTTGAAGTTCTTGATGATCCTATAAATTGTTGATTGAGGTGCAATCTTAGTAGCCACAATATCCTTGCCTGTGAAGCCATTTTTATGCAACGCAATGATGGCTGCACGCGTTTCTTTGCAGGTCACCATGGTTAACAATGGAAGAACAATGATTTCAAGCATCACCCTCCTTTTAACAGGTCAAGTCTGCCATTTTAACCCAATCAGCCTGACATAATGATCTCCAGCCTTGTGCTCGTCAACATTCTCACCTGAGTTAACAAGACGATTACTGAAATGATCTCAGCAGGTCCTTTAATGACAGCAATGAAATGCAGTGGAAAGGTTTTTTTGTGATTAAGTTAATTTTCATGGCAAAGAAGGACTATGCAATTCATCTGATCACTCTTCATAACATTCTGGAGTATATGCAAATTGCTATTATAAAAACTTAAGCAGCGACTTTTCCAACTTCCAATATTTATGTAATACTCAAAACTTTTTGGCCACGACTGTATGTATGGGTATGTGTGTATTTATGTATATACAGTATGTATGTGTACTGTATGTGTCTAGGCTCATTTGTATGAGTGAGTGTATAATCTGAATTCAGCCTCAGTTTACATCTGTTTGAAAACACATTAACAGTAGCGAAAAACAAATCCCCTCTGTACGTCTGGCTATAAATTTCAGAGCCGTGAGCAATGAGCGCAATCGATATAATCAATGTAACATTTAACTAAACGGCGGATACATTGTACAACTAAATGGCGGATATATTGTATAACTAAACGGCAGATACATAGAATTCTGCCCCGATTATTGATTGTATAATCAGAGTTATGTATCTCCTGTCACCCCCGTCCATTCATAAATGATCACTAGCCTCATCCCCTGTCGCCCTCCTCTACACACATCTCAATCACCCAGCGAGGCACCTTGTACCTGAAACAGCAAGAAGCCGATCGGCAGCCAATCACCAGCCTTCTGCCGATTCCGGCTATTTTGCATGACAGATATGACCACATTTTCTCCACTCTTGACTTTGTCTGATCCGGTCACCTTTATGTTGTACAGAGGATTGCTGTTCAAGAAATCTAAAGGGGATGCAATAACTTATTACAGGTGGAGGAAATAATACTATAAGTATTGCAGTCAGAAACAGCGCCAGTCCTGTCCATGGGTTATGTCTGGTATTACAGCCAGAAATAAGGCTACCACTTCTTAATGCTTTTCCACACCTTAACCTAGATGTATATCACAGGTGTCTGAGGAGTCCATACAGGGCGCATGCACATGACCGTTGGTTGTTTTACGGTCCATAACACACTGATACCGGCCGCGTGCATTCCGTATTTTGCAGAACAGAACGTCCAGCTCATAATAGAACAGTCCTATCCTTGTCCACAATGTAGAAAAGAATAAAACATGTTCAATATTTTTTGCAGATGCAACAGAACGGACATGCGGATGCAGACAGTACACGATGTGCTGTCCGCATCTTTTGCAGGCCCACGGAAGTGAATGTGTCCGACTCCGCATCCAACTTGCAAAAATTCAGAATCCAATGCAGACAAAAAATATGTTTGTGCTTATGAGCCCTTAAACAGTGGCATCTGCCTGCAGCAGCCCGGATCAGAGATGATTCCGATCCTGACCATTTAACCCCACGGATGCAGCATCTAAGTGGTCAGACAAAGGGAGAGGTCTCCCTCTGCCCACCACTATCCTGCAACTGCAGATGTTGAGTAGTTGTCCTGACAGCCAGTGCCTTGTGAAGCCCCTCCAGAACTACCATGTTAGGACTCCTATTATGCCCTACCTGTGCAGGGTGTAATAGGATGCTAGTAAATTCACTATAAGAATTACACGAAATTTCAAATTCAAGTCCCCCTAGGAGAGCAACGAGTTTAAAATTTCTTCAAATAGGAAAGTTCATTTCTGGTAACCTGGTCCAGCTAAGAACAGTCTGCCAGAGTTCACCGGATCTGGCTTTGCTAGATACTGCCGATCTGGCAGCTTTTCGGCATGAGTGCCAGGATTTGGCCTTTTTGCTGGATCAGGTTACCGAAGATGTGAACTTAGCCTTATGCACCCACTGAACTAGAGAATTACCTGTATCTATTGTATTCCAAGTCATGCTATCTTTTGTCCATCGACTTTGGAACATTTTTTTGTACCATTTCTTGGGTTGATCTCCCCAGTCTAAAAAATCAGGAACTTGACTGCAGATAATAAGTCTGGAAAATTCTTGAATGAAATCCTCCCAGCACATCCTGAAAAGAAACAAAGTATAGCAAAGGTCAAAACTTCAGAACTTCTCACCGCTATCCAATGTTCCAAGTGTGGAACTTTCTATACTTGGAACCAGAATATTAATACCTACATATAGTGTCGACCATTGGGGGTCTCGTGATGACTTTCGGCAGAGTACTGTGTGACTTGTTGTGGGGTCAATCAATGTTTTAGCTCGTATAGTGGGAATACTGTCTAATGGGGGTTGTTGGCCTGTTGGGCCCACAGCAATGGTTCTTCAGGCTTTTGGAAGTACCTGTGGTATTATGGTAGAGAAGCTTCGTCTCCTGATCTTGACTGAGTCATGATGTCGAAACCAGGAGTAACATTTTCTAGTGTAGGTAGCATTCCATAGGGAGACCATTTTGAGACCATGCTTGGGTTCCTGTGGCAGCTACACTGGCCCATGGCCTAGGCGGGTTGGGGCTCACTGAAGATGGATGTGAATTGTGTTAGTTCTAACACCCCCACCCTCATTTAAACCCCTTTAGCAGCCACATTGACCTGGCTTTTGATGTTCTATGCAGGCAGTTAGCGTCATTTCATTGCTATAGGGTCATCGCATGGACCTCATCTGGTGAGCCATGTGTGTCGATAGTAAGAGGCTGCAGAATTACAAAACATGACATGTTTTTTTCCAACAGCGCCACTCTTGTCCGCACGTTGTGCATGGTATTGCAGCTCAGCCGTATTCAGCTCAGTGGAAAAGAACTGCAATACCAGACACAACCTAAGAATGAACCCAGAACTGAATGGCAAAAGAAACATCTGGCAAATTCGCTGAATGGAGCAGACTGTAAATAAACCGTACCAAAACTCTCCATCTTCACCGATCCTCAGCAGCCTCAGTCTATCCTTCTCGCTGAGTTCCTTCCATAAGGGGCACCTAATGACAGGGAGACATAAAATGATGAACCTTTTTTGATTTTTGTGCTCTACTACAGTTTCCACCTTATGTATAAATCCAGATACCTACATACTGTGCAAAATCTCACACATTTGCAAGAAAAAGTAAGTGAACCCTTTGGAAATAAGTGGTTTCCGGTGTTCTGGTTATTTTCGTTTATAGACCAACACATCGAAGAAAGGGATATCCAGCACTCCTGTGAGCGGTGTAAAATCTTCTACACTTTATTTCAAAAGATCAACATGGAAACATCTTCAATATCTTTGCTTACACGTTGCGATCAGAGGATAGTAGTCACACATTCCATCACAGATCGAAACGTGTAAGCAACGATATTGAAGATGTTTCCATATTGATGTTTTGAAATAAAGTATAGAAGATGTTCCACCGCTCACAGGGAGTGCTGGATATTCTTTTCTTCATGTTCGAAGCTTTCCAGCTATTTCCATGCACCCAGAGGAGCGCAATTAAATAGTCAGGTGAGCTGACTACAAGGGTGCACTCGAACTAGACAAATACAATGTAACAAAACTAATAACACAAAAAGTTGTACAGCTCGTGTCTTGTGTAAAGATTCACAGGACAGGATGAAAAAGTAAGTAAACCCTTTGTCATTATCTGATTTCTGCACTGATTAGTAAAAAAAAATGCCCTGTCATTGAGAAGGGGAAAAAAGTAAGCGAACCCTTGAATTTAATAATAGTATGGCTATGAAAAGTACAGATCAAATAACATGTGAAAGTATAAAATATATAAGCGATCCAATATAATACAAAGTATATAGGCAAATATCTATATAATGCCCACATGTCCCCGCCTCAGATCTGACCACCATCACGCCCCGACGTGCGTTTCACCGTCAGCATTCTCAAGCTTACATTTTTTTGTTTTTGTTTTGTTTTTCCTTTCACATGTTATTTGATCTGTACTTTTCATAGCCATACTATTAGGCTGTGTGTATAATACTCGTTTATGAACTCTTGAATCTGCACTTTATAGTACCTCCCTAAAAATACTTTTTGCACTTTATTATGCTTAGACTGCCGTTCGGTCACCGCCACTGTGTTGGTGTTTTTAACCATTTAGAATTTATTTGTGTATGCCAATTATGCCTGTAATACATGTTCAATACAAATCTGATACTATAATCATGATAGACGTGTGATTAGCTTGTTATTTATTGTTGAACCACATATACTTCTATTGGTGTTGTAATCATATGTCTGCCTGTATACTGACTTCTGCCCAATTCCTGGATTCTGTCTCTCCAGTGCCTGACCTGACCTGTGCCTGATCTCTGTATTGAATGTTTGCTGCCTGTCCTAACCTCAGACTGCTTGCTCATAATCTGCCTGCCCTGACCTTGTGCTGTCCCTGACTATGGTTTTGCCTGATTCCTTGGAGCCCAGCATCGGTGTCTCTGACTTATGTTTCTCTTCAGCTAACCGCATGGAGACTACTCCAAGAAGTAGTGCCCTGGTGGTTCCCCTGCAGCAAAGTCTAGATCCTTGTATAGGGGTTAAAGGGTGAATACCAGGAGATCTCTAAATAATGCCCTTAGAATTAGCCCAAAGTTTAATCTGTTGGTTAACACAGTGGTTTCACACCTACTGCTGTAATAGTTGAGGAGGGGTTTTAAACCATTCTCCCCTGTGGATGAGTTTCTTTATGTATGTTTGGCATTTTTATGGTCTGGTGCCTTACAAATAGTGCCAATCGTATCATACCATATCCTCTATTTTGATTTCTTTTGGGCACTTTGTCCCCTTTTTGAATGCATACTATTGATAAGTCTCCCTGTATTCCTCCACTTGGAGAAGAATCCAAAGCTGGTATACGTTGAGCTTTATTGTTGTGGTTTATAAGGTGCATTCCTTTTCTGGTAATTTAAGGAGTATATAAACTTTGTTAATGGATCGGGATAGAGCACTGGGAACGGAGGTTAAGATGGGTTTCCGCCTGGACTCCCTCAACCTCCAGACCTTGTGGCTTCATGGGAAATTGGGAAGGGGCTCAGTGGGAGACACAGTCCATACATACCCATGCAGTGCTCACCCAGATCCTGGAGCCATGAGGTGCGACATGTGCATATAAGGCCAGGCGTGAGATTAGTAATTAGAGTAAAACAATCATCCCATTAGCCTTGTTAGGGTCTCGGGGGCCTCAATTAAGCCATTGCCCTCACAGCCACTATTCCCATTATGTGGGTGGTCACAGGTAGACCTAGTGGTGCTGTCCTCATATCGGGTCTCATGTGTAGTCTCAGGCGAGGGGCTCGGCCTCAGGGAAATACATCTACCAATGCACAGTTAGGGGCGGCATTGGGGTACTAAGGACACTGACTGGGTGATGATGGAGTTGTTGCTGGTTGAAGTTGGATCCATGTGCTTAGTTTGTGGTGCCCCTGGTCTGGATAAGCATCAGCAGTGTCTGCAGAAGATACCGGCAGTTGATACTAAAGCTGTGGGACAACCTAGAAGTTGGAAGACAGTGGGTAGAGCCTGGTATGGGGCAATGGAACTACAGGTCCAACTCGCAATATTGTCGACTGGTGCAGTTCATCTGGGCCGTCTATCTGCATTTGCTGTATGATTGTGGAAGGAAGAGTAAAGACAGTTGCATCGTTATCCTGCCCAGGTGATAAATAGGACCCACAACCCCAGATCCTCACAGTAAGTTCCCCCTATTGTACGTTACCTGTCATTCCAGTCCCCCTTCCATTCTCCATACCCCCAGGGATTCCATACTCGAATGAGCTTCACAATGGTATCTCTAAAGGGAACCTATGAAAATACATAAGTATTACTATATATCTATACGGGGGCGGATTAAAGTGGTTGTGCAGTGGAGTAATATTGATGACCAATCCTCAGGATAGGTCATCAATATTAGATCAGTGGGGTCTCGACTCCGATCAGCCGTTTGAAGGGGACAAGCGCTGCTTCCTCTTCAAAGTTTCCCCTTATGCTATTCACACAACTCGGACCCCCAGGCCACATCTATAGTCAGCAGCACTGCTGCTTTGTATTGCATTATCCAGGATTGTGGAGTCGGCAAGCCAATGTACTGACTGCGAGTCCAACTCCTGCTCCGACTCCAGTCCAACTCCTTCAAAAAATGGCCAAAAATGTAGTAATAACAATTGATGACATCGGGCTTTGTCTCACCATCGTGTAAGTAATCAGGCTGCTGGGGTAGAACTGTAACCATATTTATCGAGATACGATTTCCTAAATCCCTATAGCTCCACTTACGATGATCCGTGGTCAAGACATTGTTGTTGTACGTTGGCGTTTTAATAAGGTGTTAACTCATTCCTGTTAACTATGCAGAACCCTGCGAGCAGTGTAAACTGAAGACGTCCTGCCGCAATGTTTGATATGTGGTTGTGCATGCCGCTGGGGTGATTCGTCATTGTATAGCTCTCACATACTGTCCACATATCATCCCATGCCGCTGGGGTGATTCGTCATTCATAAAGCTCTCACCTACTGTGCACATATCATCCCATCTTGCTGGTGTGATTCGCCAGCATATTTCAACACTTTGTGTGTACTATATATTTTGATGTAATTCACAAGCGTGTTTCTTTACACCCAGTGACCCAGTATGTACATACTGTGAATGTGACTGATAGTATGTGGCTTTTAACCTTTTCCTGACCACCCACCATAAATTTACAGTGGAAGTCGGGTAATTGGATATGGCGTTCGCTCGCAAGCGCAGCTGGCGCGCCAGTTGCCTGTTGTGACCACGGCATCTGGGAGCTCAAAAACTCAGGAGCACACACTCAATAGAAACTACAGATCATCCTGCAAAAAATGAGCCCTCACACAGATAATACACATGAAAATAAAAAAGTTATGGGGGTCTTAATATGGCTGCGGCTGCTGGTTCCTCAGATAAGTCTTTTTCCTTTATTTGTGCTTCTTTGCTGGCTTGATTCTAGGTGACCCTGACTCCGTCCGTATTAAGTGCAGGGAGCCGGTGGTCGTGTCCCCTCACTATTTTAAGTTTTTCAGGTGTCACACAGTATTAGGTACGTGGGCATGCAATCGTCTGCCATAAAGAACTTTGCATGGGCATAGCAGTCAGGGAGAGCTCTAAGGGTTTTATAGGGCTCACCCATATGCTCCTTAGTTTGGGATCAAGCCAGTCGGATGTTTATTTATAAGTTCCAGCTTTCTGCAACCCCATCCGTGACAATGCCATGATCAATTATGACTACGGCGTCTGTGGTGGCTCTCCCATGCAGCGATCGGGGGAGCCAATCATTGTCTGAGATAGTGTGGGTCTCTATGTAGAAACCCATGCTTTTACAGTTGTAGTTCTAAGGGGGCCTGCAGGTGGCAGGGCCCCATAAGAATATAGCAAATTCAACCCTTATTGCATAATGATCTGAATATAGCATATTCAAGGCCCTGGGAAGGGGGGGGGGGGGAGCTTAAAAAAGTTGAATACTGACTTAAATCTCCTTATATAAACTGATCTAAGGACAATGTCACAGTGCCCGGTGCAATAGAATACAGTGACTGCACCTGGCCCCGCAGCCATTACAAAACTAGATGCTGGCCCCCAGATCCTCCTCCCTCCTCGCTGATACACCTCCGACCGCGCTGTGCAGCATGCAGCATTCGCCCCATAAGATGCACTGCCATTTTCCTCCCACTTTTGGGGGGGGGGGAAAGTGCGTCTTATAGGGGAAAAAAAGGTACATAATACCGCCCTATAGTAACCAAATAACAACTCCATGCATAAAGTAATCTGTTAGCAATGCTATATGGTATAAATAATACTGCAATACACTATAAATTGAAATTCATGAGGTTCTGAAGCGTTAGGTGCCAGGCCATTGCCGCTCCGCAACCTTCAGCTGAAGGGTGTACTGAGACTTTTTATACTGGTCTGCAAGAATCTGACATATAAGACATGGTGGAATGCTGTAACACAAGTCCGGAGGTATGCTCATCATTGCCTCTAGAGTAGAATAATCCTGTGATGGCACCATATGGCAGTATAAGTAGTGCCGCGGCTCAATAGTGCACAACTATAGGGACTGCATGGTCCCCTGTATGGACTGTTGCACATGACTCTGCCACGTGAAGGGGGCCTAGGACATGATATATATATATATATAGTATATGTATGTGTGTGTGTCAAACCATTCCATAGTTATGTTATGTGCGGAAAAAGTGAAACATTTTAATTGGTATTTTTGTGCTGAGCTCATCAGAAGAAAATGATCTGGAAAATTAAGAGTGCTTTTTTTTTCCATTTTAAACTGATTTTCCTCAATTTACACCAAGAAAAATTGTAGCATGTTCTACATTACTCAGTAAAGCCCTTGTGGGTTCAGTAAAACCTTGGTGGGTTTAATAAAACCCTTGTGGGGTCAGTAAACTCCTTGTGAGTGTAGTGCCCTGGAGCAGGGGTACTTTGAAGTTTGGACATTTGCCCCTGTTATTTCACTGTAAAGGGTTAACTTGCACTGACATACCGTGTTACTGCATTTTATATGTTTGTTGTGATATATATACAGTCCTGGTCAAAAGTTTAAGACCACTTGAAAAATGGCAAAAAATCCTATTTAGCATGGCTGGATCTTAACAAGGTTCCAAGTAGAGCTTCAACATGCAACAAGAAGAAATGGGAGTGAGACAAAACATTTTTTGGAGAATTCAATTTAATGAAAACAACAAATAAACTGAAACAGGCTGTTTTTCAGCTGATCAAAAGTTTAGTAGTGTTGAGCGCGAATATTCGAATTGCGAATTTTTTTCTCGAATATCGCAATTTCGAGATTTCGCGAATATTTAGAATATCGTTCTATATATTCGCGAATTCGAATATTCGTTTTTTTTTATTATTATATTTTTTTCTTTCCCACTTCTCTAAAGTTGTTCTTACCTGTCCTTTGGATTCCTGGCTTCCTGGCTGCTCCAGTCAGTGGCGTTTTCAACTTACTGCTATATTCCATATTAGCTAAATTACAATCTAATCTATATGTGTATTTTACGAAATTTTGCAAATTGCGATGCGAGTAATATAATACGAAATAATCGCATGAAGATTTCAACTTAGCACTGCTATATTCCATATTCTAGCCTAATATGGAATATAGCTGTGCTAAGTTGAAATCTTCATGCGATTATTTCGTGTTATATTACTCGCATCGCAATTTCGACTTTTGCAAATGTTCTTAATATTGCTCTAACTTCGTCTCTTAGAATATTACGAATATTCTAAAAGACGAAGTTAGAGCAATATTACGAAATTTCGTAAAATACACATATAGATTGTAATTTAGCTTATATAGTGCTATAATCCCTTTTTTTTCCTCTAATTTTTTTTGCCTCTTCTGAACTTAAGTTTTGTAAAATATGTACACTATTAAAAAATATTACTATAGCAGTATATTAGCTTAAATACAATCTATGTGTATTTTACGAAATTTCGTAATATTGCTCTAACTTCGTCTTTTAGAAATTTCGTAATATTGCTCTAACTTCGTCTTTTAGAATATTCGTAATATTCTAAGAGACGAAGTTAGAGCAATATTAAGAACATTTGCAAAAGTCGAAATTGCGATGCGAGTAATATACGAAATAATCGCATGAAGATTTCAACTTAGCACTGCTATATTCCATATTCTAGCCTAGTATGGAATATAGCAGTGCTAACTTAGCACAGCTATATTCCATATTAGGCTAGAATATGGAATATAGCAGTGCTAAGTTGAAATCTTCATGCGATTATTTCATATTATATTACTCGCATCGCAATTTGCGAAATTTCGTAAAATACACATATAGATTAGATTGTAATTTAGCTAATATGGAATATAGCAGTAAGTTGAAAACGCCACTGACTGGAGCAGCCAGGAAGCCAGGAATCCAAAGGACAGGTAAGAACAACTTTAGAGAAGTGGGAAAGAAAAAAATATAATAATAAAAAAAAACGAATATTCGAATTCGCGAATATATAGAACGATATTCTAAATATTCGCGAAATCTCGAAATTGCGATATTCGAGAAAAAAATTCGCAATTCGAATATTCGCGCTCAACACTACCTATAATCCCTTTTTTTCCTCTAATTTTTTTTTGCCTCTTCTGAACTTAAGTTTTGTAAAATATGTACACTATTAAAAAATATTACTATAGCAGTATATTAGCTTAAATACAATCTATGTGTATTTTACGAAATTTCGTAATATTGCTCTAACTTCGTCTTTTAGAATATTCGTAATATTCTAAGAGACGAAGTTAGAGCAAATCACGAAATTTCGTAAAATACACATATTAGCCTAGCCATAGTCAATTAGCATAGGAATGTTGCCTTATACTATCAAGATAAATAATCGCAATACGCGGAAAAAAAATTGGATATTATTCGCGATAATTGGAATAATTACGAATATTCGATTTCGACGAATATAACACGAATATTCATTCGAATATTCGCGAAATATCGCGAAATCGAATATGGCACCTCCCGCTCATCACTAAAGTTTAGGACAAAACCTCCAAAAAAAAAACGAAACCCCCCAAAACAGAAATCCAACTTCCAAACATGAACTCAGTAATGAGTAGCTCCGCCGTTATTGTTTATCACATAAAAATTTTGTTTCGGCATGCTTGATGCAAGCGTTTCCATGAGGTGACTGGGAACATTTCTCCAAGTGGTGAAGACGGCCGCACGAAGGCCATCTACTGTCTGGAACTGTTGTCCATTTTTGTAAACTTCCCTTGCCATCCATCCCCAAAGGTTCTCAATTGGATTTAGATCAGGGGAACACACAAGATGGGCCAAAAGAGTGATGTTATTCTCCTGGAAGAAGTGCCTTGTCCTGCGGGCATTTTGTACTGTAGCGTTGTCCTGTTGAAAAACCCAGTCGTTACCACACAGACGAGGGCCCTCAGTCATGAGGAATGCTCTCTGCAATATCTGGACATAGCCAGCAGCCGTTTGACGCCCCTGCACTTCCTGAAGCTCCATTGTTCCACTGAAGGAAAAAGCACCCCAGACCATTATGGCCCCCCCTCCACTGTGGCGCGTAGAAAACATCTCAGGTGGGATCTGCTTGTCATGCCAGTAACGTTGGAAACCATCAGGACCATCAAGGTTAAATTTGTTCTCATCAGAGAATAAAACTTTCTTCCACCTTTCAATGTCCCATGTTTGGTGCTCTCTTGCAAAGTCCAAACGAGCAGTTCTGTGGCGTTTTGAAGCCCTTCAGTCTCAGATGCCATCTGATGGTTATGGGGCTGCAGTCAGCACCAGTAAGAGCCTTAATTTGGGTCGAGGATCGTCCAGTGTCTTGACGGACAACCAATTGGATCCTCCGGCTCAGTGCTGATGACATTTTTTGGGTCTTCCACTTGACTTTTTTGTTCCATAACCCTCAGGATCATTTAAGAAATTCCAAATGACTGTCTTACTGCGTCCCACCTCAGCAGCGATGGCGCGCTGTGAGAGACCCTGCTTATGCAGTTCAACAACCCGACCACGTTCAAAAAGGGAGAGTTTTTTTGCCTTTGCCATCACAACGTGTGACTACCTGACAGAAAATTACAATGAATCCTCACCTTTGCACAGATTTGGCCTTTTAAAGACATGTGGTCCTAAAATTTGGATCAGCTGAAAAACAGCCTGTTTCAGTTTGATCGTTATTTTCAATTAATTGAATGCTCAAAAAATGTTTTGTCTCACTCTCATTTCTTCTTGTTGCATGTTGAAGCTCTACTTGGAACCTTGTTAAGATCCAACAATGTAAAATAAGATTTTTTGCCATTTTTCAAGTGGTCTTAGACTTTTGAACAGGACTGAATACATATGTATATATATATATATATATATATATATATATATATATATATATATATTCTGTTCATTTGCACTGCATTTGCAAGGCACTGTGTAAAGGGTTAATAAATACTGAGAGACTTTTGGAAAGAGTATGTTTTAAAGGAAAAAAGCCACCAAAACCAGAGAGAATGATCTTTTGGATGTCTGGTTTAGCTATATTGTTGAAGACTTGTTGTAGCTGAAGACTTGTTTTTATCTGGAAAAACTGCTTTGTCATTCCCATTGAGTGCTATCGAAGTTCCAAGTCAATGATAGATGAAAATTGTAACATTGTATCTGTTTGGGCTGTGTATCTGTACTCCATTCCTCCTACTAGAACAGGGGTCAGCAACCTTTGGCCCTCTAGCTGTTCGGAAACTACAACTCCCAGAATCCTCCTTTCACTTCTATGGCAGTTATAAGAACATCTGAGTAAGAGTGCATGCTAGGAATTGTAGTTTCACAGCAGTTGGAGTGCTGAAGGTTGCTGATCCCTGCACTAGAAGCTTCTAGTTCAGCTAGAAACTGTATATAAGTAGAGCAGTCATAGCCCCTAGTGTTCTGCCAGGAGAGACTCTGCCAGTCTACTTGAGTAACTGAACGAGTAGTGATCGCTGCTCCTCATTCTGTGGAGATTGCTGCATGTAAATATGTCTCCTCCGCTGATGGGCAGGCGATTGCTGGGAAGGAATGTTTTCCTACCGACAATCACCTGCATAATCTGGCTGTCTAATACAGCCTTAAGTCTGTAACGACTGTAGGTAGGGACAGAGAAGGACAGGGAGCCCTAGGGCTAGTACCCAGCTTCTCTACCTACTTGCAGTACAAGCCCTAGATAGCTAGACCACATCTGGTCGACGGTCCCTATGCTATTTAAGTGCAGAGATGGACAAACAACAAAGACAGACAAACACAATACCAGAGTCTTACGTAAATGGATCAAAACCAGACAAGCTATGCAGTATCAAACAAGAGACAGAGAGTGGTCAGAAGACAAGCCGAGATCACAACCTAGCTACTAACCGTGGTACCTAATAAGATGATGAGCATGAACATCCCAAGCTGCAAACCAGGTTCTCTCTTTATCACCACATCTGCAGAGAGCCCTGAATTCTCCAGGAGTCAAGAATTTTCTCCACCTCATACTCTAGTTCACCTTGGATGCTTGGAGCATTTTCCAGGCTCTTGAGAGCCTGGGCCCAAACTGTGCACAGATCATTCATGATGGCATCCCCCGCAGGACTTCCCCTGGGTACTTTGGTCCCAGCACTAACATCACATGCCGAGACAAAGGCAACCACATCTCGTGACCAAGTAGGCCACCAGTAAGCTCTGGAGACTATAAGTTTAGTCTCAGCTCCTCCAAAACTTTAGGACAAAGATTTGGAGGCGCAAACAATTTACTGAAAGGAAGATTACTGGGAACTAAATCCTGACAACATAGATTTTTGGATGCAAGATCAGGATTAACGGCAGAAATGAAAATACCAGGGGGAAGAATGGTAACAGGTTTAGTATCGATAGACTCACAGGTCCAAAAACGACATAACAAGGTATCTGCTTTCACATTACCAGACCCAGGAATCATAGGGGACTTTCATCAGCTACAAGTTCTATCGCACAGTCATAATAACGATGCGGGGGCAAGGATTCAGATGGTTCTTTGGAAAAAACATCCTGAAAATGTTCCTTAATACAATGATCCTGAATACGGACCTTCTTCTAATTCCAGACCACCAAGCTGGGTAAAAAACAGATCTCTCTTGTAAAGAGATATGTACAGCCAATATAAACCCTGTCAAGATTTTCCTTCCTTTGATGAGAAGACATAATACCCACTTGCATGGGCTCTTCAGACTCTACTGGCGCCTTCACCACATTTGACTGAGAGACATAAAAAAGGATAGACAGAGACAGAACATTGAATTGAATGACTAACTAACAGGTCCTTCTGAGTCCCAGTCTGAATTTTGATCTAAGGGCCGGATCTTTTGAGCCGGACGCAATACACCACCTGCAAAACTCGGAGCAATACTCCTCGACAGGCTGCCTGCCTTAACGCAAAGAGAGGAACTGACTTTCAGTGTAGGATGCGGTGTCCGGCTCATCATACAGAAGACTGAGGGGAATTAGGCAGAAGTGCAAATGGCTACTCCTGGGGGTCACCTTGCAACAGAGACATAATACAGACTCTCTGTTCCTCGGTACCCGAGGAGTGAGGTCTGAATCGAAAATATAGCTTGCAACTTTCCCTAAAAGTTGCAAAATCCTTATGGTCACCAGAGAGGCGGTCAGGGAGCCCAATCTTGGGCTTCATTGGTGACTGAGCTGCGGAAGCATGAGGAGTAGTTTGGCAGAATTCTTGATGCTGGACTCTCTCTGCTAAATCCTGCACCAACTGAGAAATACTCTCCATTTGTGAGGCTAATGCTGCCATGGTGTCCATAGTAGTGCTGGTACCAAGTCTTTTTTGGGCCAGTGATAATGTAACTACTGTAGGTAGCGACAGACAAAGACAGTAAGCCCTAAGGCTAGTACCCAGCCCGCTTTCCCTACCTACTCGCAGTACAAGCCCTAGAACGCAACTGGTCGACGGTCCCTATGCTATTTTCTTGTCCATACCAGAATCGTATGTAAATGGGTCAGAACCAGACAAGCTATGCAAACGAGAGACAGAAATTGGTTAGAAGACAAGCCGAGATCAGAACCAGATGGACAATGTTGTACTAAATGAGAGACAGAAAGTGGTTCAGAGGACAAGCTGGGGTCAGAGGAATGAGCAATCTAATACCACGCAGGAACAAGTAACTAGGAGCACAGCTAGTGAGTCAGAGACAATCACTGGCACTGGTGTAAGGCCAGGAAGGGGTTTAAATAGAGTGCCGAGTCCCAAGATCAGAACCTGATAGGTAGTGTTGAGCGAAGTGAGGCTGTCCAAAGTTTGGGAAAACTTTGATTCAAAACCAAATTTTCTTGCGCTTTATGGTAACAAATCATTTTTTCCTAAAATAGGTGGCTGCACGTGTTACAAAGTGAAAGTAAAAACCCCGGGAACGTGAGATCACCCTATAATGCTGTTCAGCCAGCCAATCCACAGATAGCCATCCCCTGTGATGTCACAACCTCTATAAAACCCTCAGAGCAGAGATAAGGAGTCCGTCAGTTTACCTGGCTGACAGAGCAGAGAGAAAATTCCCATCCCTGCTACTAGATAAAACCTGCCCCGCACAGAGAAAAGGGCTCAGAATATTTAATAAAAACCAACTGAAAAAATTATTTTTAGCTCAAAGTGAGTACAATGCAATAATAAAAAATATTTTCCCCCAAAGGTCTACATAGCCTTTAAAGCTTTTTCTATATTGTCAACTCCTGGAAAATCCAGCTTACCTGAAATATATCTTAATTACCTGTTTGCCTAGTTTTTTTTTTAATAGTTTTTTAATTTTCAGCATGGAAAAACATTCTGGAAACCATAAACAAGTTGCTGTTAATGAATCTGTAATTCTAAAGTATCTCTACTAGGAATCTGATGAGTACCAGAGCTACTAGTCACCAATCCAGGTACCCTTCTCTGCCAGAATCTCCCTAGACATGGACCTCATATACTTTTCAGACAAAGAGAGGGATTGTATTCTGTAATCAACATTGATTGGCTTCTGGCCTGTATGTGTTCTTTGGCGGGACTGGACTAATAAAAAACCACAAGCATGCTTGCTGATGGTTTTTTTCTTTTTACCCTAAATAAATGTTATCATACAGTATGGTCGATTGTGCTTTAATTAAGGCCTGGACCCAGTATAATAACAGTGGGTATGTATCAATACTTACATACTATCCCTACTTTATCTGCACCCCTTTTTATAACAATGTAGGGGGGAAATATCATTTGCCACACCTCTGTCACTTACCATGGCATAGTCTGTTATAGAATAGGCATGACGTTCCACGAGGCCGTTCTCCAGGAGAGGATTTTCTGCCAGTTTCTAGGTGAGAACAGACAGAGCATTTACACGTTGGTTGGGGGGGGGGGAGCTATAGAAGGTGCAGAGGTTGCAGTAACACCCGGGTCATGGTGCGTGAGGAAGCCCCTTTGCCATATGACATCACTATGATAAATGGCACATAGGTAAATGGGGGCCCCTGCTTACAGAGTTCACGTGGGGTCCCAGAAGCTTCACGTTACGCCTTGTATTGAGGTGGTCTACTTACGCTGTCGAGGACACTGCCCCTCCGGTTGCCTGCGTAGAACCTCTGTAAAGTACAGAGCACATCATTAGTATTAGCCCTGTCAATCAAAGTGCAGAGGGACGCAGCAGCTGCAGAGAGAGCAGGGCCGTCAGGTGTAATGGCAATGCCCCCATTGCTCCTAGAGGCTCATTTGCATATATTAAATTAAAAAAACTTAATTTATTTTAGCAATACGAGCACATAGGAACATGGGACCAACACAGATGCCTTCAGCTGCCAAGCGCACATGTAACAGGTCAGCCAGTGTCATAGG
The DNA here is from genome assembly GCF_014858855.1 of Bufo gargarizans. Taxonomy (NCBI): domain Eukaryota; kingdom Metazoa; phylum Chordata; class Amphibia; order Anura; family Bufonidae; genus Bufo; species Bufo gargarizans. The sequence goes on along the minus strand of NC_058083.1, from coordinate 523,548,858 downwards.
TACAAATCTGCTGAGAGATGTCCTTTAAGGGGTTCTGAATTTTTTAACAATTTCTTTGTTTGCTAGAAGGATCCCCTTAAAATAAGCTGACCAAGGAGTCTGACTGCTGAACCTCCATCGATCTGCTGCAAGTATTCAATTCTCCTGCAGTGCCCCCACATCTCAAACGAAGCATTACATGCTATACAATAACGAGAAATGAAGCAATGGATCTTACCGGCTTTAAATTTTGAATCTTGGATGTAGGATCCTATAAAACATAAGACATCAATTGAAAAAAGTTAGGAATAAAAAGAAAAAAAAATTAGTCCAACTTCCCTTTTGTGCAGAAATACAATGAAGTATTAGGAATATCTGTAAAGTTCTCATCTACACCTCCGGCGTCTAATCCTTCAGAGCTCGGCATTGTGCATCGACCATTGTGCAACCTAATGCAATGGTAATTCCGAGAAGTTGACATTTTTGTACTCAACCATACCCTGCATGTTCACCACTCCATTCACCTCTATGGTATGGCACTGGGCTATCTCCATCAGTCCCATAAAAGTAATTGGAGCAGGTGGTCAAGCATGAGCACTCAAGATCCCTTCACATGGAAGTCATGCTTCCAGAGATCACTTATTCTTGTGAAGTAGAAGATAGGAGTGATACTCTGCTATTTGGGTCATGGTGACCACTGCATTTCATGGATCTCCTTCGGCTCTCCTGGCAACAAGTAACACCATATGATGTTTGGTGGAGACCCATACGTAGTGGCCAGCCGAGCAGAGAAAAGAGGGGGGAACAGGTAGACAGAAGGGGAAAGACAAAATACTCTACGGTGGGCAAGACTTACCCCCTCCCCCCCCCCCCCTTACATGTCAAGTTTGGGTTTCAGGGGCAGGGTTTGTGTTGCTTCTGTGATCCACGTGGGTCACCTATAGGGGTATTACCCAGACCCAATGCCTGCCCTGCTGCAATTGGAGCCCAATATAGTCCATTACCTGCTTATCGCTGATACAGGCCATCAATGTGTCCGGACTTGCAAGTTGAATCATGTTCCAATAATGATGGGCCTTGGTGCCCCTTAAATCAAATGTCATGGTCAGCCCACCGGTCAGGTTTGTGAAGGCATCGGCAGGATCTCCCCAGTGTAAATTTTGATATGAACCAAGAAATCTTTTAAAAAAATCAATAAAAGTTTTTAGTTTTTTTAAAAATATTGTATTGTATATATTTATATTCCTGTAAAGACCAGGAAAATCCACCACGTCTGAACATCCTCCTCTCCCCTAGAGGAACTGGTCCTAAGACAGAATATGACACCTCATGAGACACCACATAGTGGCAGACAGAGAACCTACCAATCCACTGAGATTGGATCTGTAGGCACTACATGCCTTGCAAAAACCCACAATTTATTCACCAGGAACATCAGTCAAGAAACTATACAAGGCCCCAACCGTAATAAATCTGGAGTTAATATTTGAATACTGTAGAATACAGACTTTCATGGATCTGCACAGCCTTAGGGCTCTTTCTGCCCATTACCGTATTGCGGACCGCATTTGCGGATCCGCAATACATGGTTACCGTTCTGTGTGCATTCCGTGTGCATGGATGAAGTAAATGGGTCTGCAAATCCAGAGATGCGGAACGGTGCTGAACGGAAGCACGGAACGGAACACTACGGAGTGCTTCCTGGGGTTCCGTTCTGTGCATCCGCACTGCAAAAAGATAGAACATACTCTATCTTTTTGCGGAACGGAAGAATCGCGGACCCGTTCAAGTGAATGGGCCCGCGATCCCCATGCGGCTGGGCCGCGGTGGGTGCCCGTGCATTGCGGACCGCACGGTCATGTGAACAAGCCCTTAAAGAGGACCTTTCATGGGTCCAGACATTATGAAATAGGTAGCAGGATATGTAGGGCATAGAGCAGGGATCTAAGAGCGTTTACTATTTTTTCTGGGCGCCGCTCCGTTCGCCCGCTGTGCCCCTCTGCAGTTTTCCCGGCTGATATGCTAATGAATAGCATCGGTACAGGGAGGAGGAGACTGCCCTGTTTCTCAATGGGCGTCTCCTTCTCCCTGGCTGTGATTGGACAGCGTTACCGCTAGGGAGAAGGAGACGCCTACTGAGAAACAGGGCAGTCTCCTCCTCCCTGTACCGATGCTATTCATTAGCATATCAGCCGGGAAAACTGCAGAGGGGCACAGCGGGCGAACGGAGCGGCGCCCAGAAAAAATAGTAAACGCTCTTAGATCCCTGCTCTATGCCCTACATATCCTGCTACTTATTTCATAATGTCTGGACCCATGAAAGGTCCTCTTTAAGGCTTGATGATAGGTCTTTTAATGTAGCAATTTGATTATGATACCCTTAGGTATCCCAGATCTAGTAGGCTTATGGGTAACGATGCATTTCTTTCAATCACGGGTTGAGGCGATGAATAATTACTTTGCATACGCTTTCTCCAGAAGGCAAGGCCAGAATTCATTTTCGCAGGATGGCTGCACGGACAAATACTTTCCATTTAGGAATGGCAGCCTGTCATCTATCACAATGTCGACCCACTCGCCAAGGTGCCATAGCTGGAGACCAAAAAACAGAGCAAAGATTATAAAGAACATAACGTCTATATATACAATATACATAGTATCTGTCTATTCAAAATATTTTTAAAAAATGTTGCAGTGTATTATTTTTTTTAAATGTTTTTTTTTTGGGTGGTGGGATATCGGGTGACAACCTTCATTGCCAGTATTATAACCCCAAAAAGGGGTACATGAAGGCCAATGTGCCCATTGTCATTAGGGATGAGCGAATCGACTTCAGGATGAAACATTCAAAGTCAATTCGCATAAAACTTTGTTTCAATTATGTACGGAGCGAGCGCTCTGTACAGTATAGAATGTATTGGCTCTGATGAGCCGAAGTTATTACTTTGTGAAGTCTCGCGAGACTTTGCATAATAACTTCAGAAAATGATTTGTACTGTAAAAAACCAAGGTACCACTTGGAACCGTACACGAGTTCGGGAAATGTTTTTTTTACAGTATAAATCAATTTCTGAAATTATTATGGGAAGTCTCGCGAGACTTCACAAAGTAATAACTTCGGCTCATCGGAGCCAATACATTCTAATACTGCTCGCTCCGTACATTATTGAAACAAAGTTTTATGCAAATCGACCTTGGATGTTTCATCTGAAGTCGATTCGCTCATCCCTAATTGTCATACTAGGCATGATTGACAACCAATGTGGCAGCTATAATTGTGACTGTGTTGGTTGTCGCTCAGTTATATTGTTTATTTTTTTTTACTTCCTTCTCAGTCATGTCAATGAATGTACATTTTCTCTTCGTAATTGCGATGAGAACAGGATCTTCCAGGTGTGGAGCTGGAGAAGAATGCTGTGTACTCTCATAAATGAGATGCTCCTTTGCCCCTCTCACAGTATAAGGCTAAATGAATGCAGCTTCAGCTCCCTCCTCGCCCCTCCATCTCTTCCCCTCCTTGATTTCATTTAATGTGTTTTCAGTGAAAGGAAAATGCAATGAGCTGAAACACTAGAGCATTATCTCTTAATTCGAACCCAATGCATTCCTGGAGAATTAGCTCCTTGTGCTACAAATTCTGACATAGAATAACATAGAAATGTATCACTATTATACAGGTTAGTAATGCAATGCTCATTTGTAACTGAAATGGATACACTTTGTCTAATATGGCAGCTTTGATAATAGCACAGTAGCTGGATAGCAATATACAAATTGTGCCTAATGAGTACTTTAGTGGTTTCTGACTTGTGGCTCATCCTACATATTAAGATTTCACATTCCAGCTTAACCAAGAATTCAGAGAAGGGATAAAGGACTGGATTACAGACAGAAGACAAAGAGTAAATATTGGAGTAAATAGTTGAGAGCATAAGGATCTGTATTGGGGACAGTGGAGACCATGAGGATCTGTATAGGGGACAGTGGAGACCATGAGGATCTGTATAGGGGACAGTGGAGACCATGAGGATCTGTATAGGGGGCAGTGGAGACCACAATGATTTAAACTGGGAAAAGTGGAGAGCACAAGGGTCTGTACTGGGGATAGTGGAGACCACAATGGTCTGTACTGGGGATAGTGGAGACCACAAGGGTTTGTACCAGGAGCAGTGGAAAAACAAGGAATTGTACAAGGAGCACAGGAAGCCACAAGGGTTTGTACCAGAAGCAGTGGAAACCACAAGCATCTGTACTGGGGGCAGTGGAAACCACAAGGATATACACCAGAAACAGTGAAGACCACGAGGATATATGCCAGGAACAGTGAAGACCACAAGGATATACAGCAGGAACAGTGAAGACCACGAGGATATATGCCAGGAACAGTGAAGACCACAAGGATATACACCAGGAACAGTGAAGACCACAAGGATATATACCAGGAGCAGTGAAGACCACAATGATATGTACCAGGAGCAGTGACGACCACAAGGATATCTACCAGGAACAGTGAAGACCACAAGGATATACACCAGGAACAGTGAAGACCACAAGGATATACACCAGGAACAGTGAAGACCACAAGGATATGTACCAGGAACAGTAAAGACCACAAGGATATGTACCAGGAGCAGTGAAGACCACAAGGATATCTACCAGGAGCAGTAAAGACCACAATGCTCTGTACCAGAAGTACTGGAGACCTCAGAGATCTGTACTGGGAGCAGTGGAGACCACAAAGCTTTATACTGGAAACAGTGGAGACCAGATAAGCAGTGGAACCACAAGGTTCTGTACCAGGAGCTATAGAAACCACAAGGATCTGCGGGGCCGTCTTTAATATTGATTGGCACAAATTTACTTGGGCCCCCTGGATCCCGCCTTCCCACACCCTAGCATGCAATCACGCCCTCCACCACAACACACACAAATGAAAAAAGTCCGGTTGACTTGTTACTCGGAGCCGTGGGGAGAAGTGGATGGGCCGGGGGGGGAGGCAGTCCAGGAGCAGTGAAGACCACAATGCTCTGTTCCACAAGTACTGGAGACCTCAAAGATCTGTACTGGGACCAGTGGAGACCACAAGACTTTGTACTGGAAGCAGTGGAGGCCAGAGAAGCAGTGGAACCACAGGTTTCTGTACCAGGAGCAGTGGAGATCACCTAATCCCAATTTAATATCACCCCAGATCCTGAATATAGTTTTTTTTTTTACGATTTATGTAAATAAGTCACTAAATTGGATCTTACCCTAAAATGGAAGATTCCAGCATAGGATCTTGTGTATCCCTGATCTGGTGGCATGATGTTTCCCATTAGTCCAGGTTTCAAGGTGATGGATCCAATAGCGGATAATACCCAGCAATCACCTAAAAAAATCATTATTAATGATCTGCTGATCCATCCTACCCAGAATAAGATGAGTCACCTCGACATATGGGTGACCCAGTTGGGTATGAAGCCAACCAATATCTAAAAGTGATGTCTTGTAGTGGCTGTCTGAGAGTCATGAATGGCACCACCAGGCATAGGAGAGTTGGAGTAAACCACCAGTGGTTCTATTCAAGACCTGGCTCCATTGGCATGCAGCACTCCCATCATCTCCACAACACTTGCACCACCACCTTATTTTAAATATCTGCTGCACCAGGACATACCTAGGGGGTCACTGCAGCATGTCTCCATGATTTTTGGTTATAGGGGGCCAATAAACCTCTGGACAGAGTAGTTAAATGAAGGGTAGGGTAGCAAACAAAACATTTTTTACAATTTGACCGTACTGCCAAACCATTCTTACCGAGCCTACTTTGCCAAATGTCAAATAAACTGGTCCCATTCACAATGAAGTGCGGCTCCTGACATATTTCCTGCATAAAAGAACAAGAATTATAACCACATTAAGTCTATAAAAAGAATGAGTATTCATGAACACCATACAGCTCCAAACACCTGTACAGCAGAGGGTTACAGAAAACCTTTTCTTCGTCTGCAGTTTCCACAAGGAGGAGCTCAGTGCATTATTCATAGTCTGAACTCAATAATAATTCAGTCTGCAGTAAGATCCTGAGCTCCCCCTAGTGGTGGTTGCAGGCAGAAATAATTTTACCTGTATCAGTCTAGGGTTACATAATCTACTTTATCCAGAGCTGCACTCCAAATTCTGCTTTGCTCTGAATTAGCATTTTCCAGTAATATCTGCTGGTACAGTTTCTTAGTGAATATTGAGACTCTGTCAGGCACTCTAGGGTAATATAAGAGAAGCCGATACTTAAAGGGGTTGTCCGGGTTCAGCTCTATCCTCATTTTCACCCAGGCAACCCCCCTGACTTGAACATGTGAGCAGTTCATGCTCCGATCCTCTCCTTTGGCATTTTCTGGAGTTCCAGTGACGAACCAGACTCTCCTTAGGGCTGCCAGGCGGAGGCTTCCGCCCAGCAGTGAGCCCGGTGACGTCACCGGCACTGATAGGCGGGCTTTAGAGCTGCCCTAGCCTGTAAAACGGTGAGGGCAGCGCTAAAGCTGGCCCATGAGAGCTGGTGACGTCACCGAACACACTGCTGGGTTGAAGCCTCCACCCGGTAGTGTGTTATTGTAAATAAAATAGCCCTTGCCCTGCGCAATCCAGCGCAGGGCAAGGGAGAGCATTGGAGCATAAAAAAGCTCCAATGCTTTTGTCAGCACTGGCAGATCCAGGAGGGGGGCCCTGGTGCGGCCCTGGTGAAAAGAGGGGGGCGCCGGCGGCACGGCACAGATAGATGAGCGCTTCTATTGTGGAGGCGTTCATCTCCATAGTCATCTGTATCGCCGTCCTCAGGACAGAGATACAGATAGCTGTGCTGCGACGGGGCAGGGGAGGGAGAGGCGTGTCCCTTTCCTGTTCCTCTGATAGGCTGCCGGCCTAGTACCGGCAGCCTATCAGAGGCGGGTGCAGGTGGCGTGATGACATCATCACTCCGCCTGAGCCATACAGCGCAGGACACAGGTTGGAAGAGGCCTGCATCGCATCGCTGACATGGAGGTAAGTATCACAGTTTTTTTTTTTATATGTACAATCCTTTTACTGGCACATGATGGGGGGGCTCTTGTTACTGGCACATAATGGGGGGCTCTTATTACTGGCACATGATGGGTTGCTCTTATTATGGTGGGTACTATGGGGAAGGGGGAGAGGAGTACTATGGGGTCATCTAAGGGGGGCACTAAGAAGGGGTATTTTATACTTGCAAATTATGGGGGACACTTGCAAATCTACTGGGGCACGATATAAGGGGCATTTTATACTGGTACATTATGGGGGCACTAGGAGGAAGGGGGGAGAGGAGCACTATGGGGCCATTTACTAGGGGCACTTTATAGGGGTATTTTATACTAGCACATTATGGGGGCACTATGGGGACATTAGCTCAACTGAGGGCATTACAAGGGGGTATTTTTTGCACTGTCACATTATAAGGAGAATTATTTCTACTGGGAGGCATTATGGTGGGCTTTATTACTCCCCCATGGTATGACCCCCTAGTAGCAGCACCTGCCTCTCCCTGCTCTGCTATCCCTCTGCCCCTTCTCCAAATCCTTATTATGAAATCTTTCTCATTAGGATAAAGCACAACATCAGCTCCGCCGAGCCCCCGGCCAAAGTGTTGAAGTGGCGTCCGAGATCCCCAAGGGCCAAGCCAAGTAACTGTAAGATTTCATGTGAAACATGTTTATGTTATACACATATAGGATACACTGTGCTACACAATGTACAGTATACCGCTACACTGTGCCCCACAATATACAGTATACCTCTACACTGTGCCTCACAATATACAGTATACCGCTACACTGTGCCACACAATATACAGTATACCTCTACACTGTGCCCCACAATATACAGTATATCGCTACACTGTGCCCCACAATATACAGTATACCTCTACACTGTGCCCCACAATATACAGTATACCTCTACACTGTGCCCCACAATATACAGTATACCTCTACACTGTGCCACACAATATACAGTATACCGCTACACTGTGCCCCTGTCACGGCTGAGGATGGGGAAAACCCTCAGCCGTGCGATGCCAGAAGATGTTACGCACTGCTTGACCAGGACGACAGTATTAGGGAGCAGGTCCCCTCCTATCGTGTCCCTAAACTGACCCTGACTCTTTTCCATATGAGTCAACCCTGAAGGTGGGAGGACTCATACACCGTATGCCTAGGGGTCCCTACTAGCCCTCAGGATTGCCCTGGAACAAGGAGCAGGGTAAGACGACCTGTTCTTTCTGAACACGAATGAACAGGAGTCTCACTGGCCAAGCTGCAGGAAAGGAACATAAACAGCCTATGGATATGGCAGGAGGCTGAAAAGGACTTCCACACCTACCTGCCACAGACACTCAGACTGGATCCCGTGCAAGACAGCAAGTGTCCACACCCAAACACAGATGGACACAGCACACACACAAATACACAGGAAGCCAGATCCATAGGTGCATAACATAACAAAAGAAAACATCAAGTGGACATCAACATAAACTTAAGAGTCACAGTTAGTTTGTTTTACATTTATGACCACAAAGGTGGCCCTCACTGGCAGATGGTATTCACAGGAGGCTGCTCCAGCTAAGCATGGCTGAAGCAACACACTGAGACATGCCAAACACAGAGGCTTTATAGGCCTAAGTGGCCACACCCACACACACACACACAGTGCCTCTCACACACACAGAAAGGGAGTTAACCCTTCCACCACCAGGGAAGGGAAAACACCACTTAAAGGGGAAGTGCACACAATACATAAAACCAAGTGCACACATACACACATATCACACACAACCGCATGCACAACATAGCAAGCTGCCATGACACAGCTCAGACTGCTATGCTGCCACATACATACTGTTGCCAGCGGCAACCACAGGTGAGGCAAATACCACAGCCCCCACCTGTGATTGACAACCAAACCAAAGACCGCTGACAACCGCATGCGGTTCAGGAGTCACGACCATAACCATGGCCGTGACAGCCCCACAATATACAGTATACCTCTACACTGTGCCACACAATATACAGTATACCTCTACACTGTGCCACACAATATACAGTATACCTCTACACTGTGCCCCACAATATACAGTATACCTCTACACTGTGCCACACAATATACAGTATACCTCTACACTGTGCCACACAATATACAGTATACCTCTACACTGTGCCCCACAATATACAGTATACCGCTACCCTGTGCTACACAATATACAGTATACCTCTACACTGTGCCCCACAATATACAGTATACCTCTACACTGTGCCCCACAATATACAGTATACCTCTACACTGTGCCACACAATATACAGTATACCTCTACACTGTGCCCCACAATATACAGTATGCCTCTACACTGTGCCCCACAATATACAGTATGCCTCTACACTGTGCCCCACAATATACAGTATACCTCTACACTGTGCCCCACAATATACAGTATACCTCTACACTGTGCCCCACAATATACAGTATACCGCTACACTGTGCCCCACAATATACAGTATACCTCTACACTGTGCCCCACAATATACAGTATACCTCTACACTGTGCCCCACAATGTACAGTATACCTCTACACTGTGCCCCACAATATACAGTATACCTCTACACTGTGCCCCACAATATACAGTATACCTCTACACTGTGCCCCACAATATACAGTATACCTCTACACTGTGCCACACAATATACAGTATACCTCTACACTGTGCCCCACAACATACAGTATACCGCTACACCGTGCCACACAATATACAGTATACCTCTACACTGTGCCACACAATATACAGTATACCGCTACACTGTGCCCCACAATATACAGTATACCTCTACACTGTGCCCCACAATATACAGTATACCTCTACACTGTGCCACACAATGTACAGTATACCTCTACACTGTGCCACACAATATACAATATACCGCTACACTGTGCCACACAATATACAGTATACCGCTACACTGTGCCACACAATATACAGTATACCTCTATACTGTGCCACACAATGTACAGTATACCTCTACACTGTGCCACACAATATACAGTATACATCTACTCTGTGCCACACAATATACAGTATACCTCTACACTGTGCCACACCATATACAGTATACCTCTACACTGTGCCCCACAATATACAGTATACCTCTACACTGTGCCACACAATGTACAGTATACCTCTACACTGTGCCACACAATATACAATATACCGCTACACTGTGCCACACAATATACAGTATACCGCTACACTGTGCCACACAATATACAGTATACCTCTATACTGTGCCACACAATGTACAGTATACCTCTACACTGTGCCACACAATATACAGTATACCTCTACACTGTGCTACACAATATACAGTATACCTCTACACTGTGCCCCACAATGTACAGTATACCTCTACACTGTGCCCCACAATATACAGTATACCGCTACACTGTGCTCCACAATATACAGTATACCTCTACACTGTGCCACACAATATACAGTATACCTCTACACTGTGCCACACAATATACAGTATACCTCTACACTGTGCCCCACAATATACAGTATACAGCTACACTGTGCCCCACAATATACAGTATACCTCTACACTGTGCCCCACAATATACAGTATACCTCTACACTGTGGCTGTGAGTCAGCAGGGTGGAAGCAGTGGGAGGTCGGGAGCCAAACATGCACGGGGTAGACCTCACGCTTCGCAGAAGCCTTCTTGCCCGGAAAGTAGTGGTACAGGGGTTCAGGGAGGCAGAGGCGGTAGAAGTCAGTCAGTGCAGAGTGTTGGGGGTAAAATCACCTACTCGGCGGTGTGGCAGTTTTTTGTTACGCCGCCGGAGGAGATGAACATGGCCATTTGCCGAATCTGAAGGCGGAAGGTGAAGCGTGGCCAAGGTGCCAATGTTGGAACCACGGCCCTGCGTCAACATATGCAGCATCACCATAAAATGGCCTGGGAGAACCGTGGCTTCAGTGTTGTGGTCCAGCCTGCCGCAGCAACCTCTGCATCACCCAGTGGCACGCAGCCAATTTCAGGCAGTCAAGGCTCCACCACCTCAGCCGAAGTGAGCTGTCTGTCCTTTCCATCATCTGCTGGTCCTGATGCTCCTACTCCTCGTCCTCCTACTCCTCGTCAGTCATTTCATCAGCAATCGATCACCGAAGCGATTGCCAAAAGACAACAGTATGCGTGCACTCATCCAACGGCGAAGAAGCTAAATGTGCTTCTGGCCAAGTTGCTGGTGCTGCAGTCCCTCCCTTTCCAAGTGGTGGACTCTGCACCTTTCAGAGAACTGATGGCTTATGCCGAGCCGAGGTGGAGAGTCCCAAGCTGTCATTTCTTTGCGAAAAGGCAATACCAGCCCTGCACACATATGTAGAACAGAAGGTGGGCCAGTCCTTGAGCCTGGGCGAATGGAGTCACACGGAGGAGAAACTGCTCCGCATCCTTCATCAAGAAATCGAATCCTGGCTTTCTCCTCGACAACTCAAAATCTGAACCATGGTGACTGACAACAGGAAGAACATGGTGTCGGCCCTGCATGGCGCATGTGTTCAATTTGGTTGTAAAGCGGTTCCGACAGTCTTTACCCCATCTGCAAGACATCTTGAAAATGGCCAGGAAAATTTGCATGCACTTCAGCCACTCGTTTACCGCAAAGCACACCCTCCTTTAGCTGCAGTGGCAGAATGGTGTCCCCCAACATAGGCTAATATGCGAAGTTTTCACTGGTTGGAATTCCACCCTCCATATGTTGGACCGATTATATGAACAATTAAAGGCCATAAACGATTACTTGATGATACAGACGGACAGAGTACTCACCTGTGTAACTTCGATGTTAGCCATTGGCAGCTCATGCGTGACACCTGCCGTTTGCTCGGGCTCTTTGAGGAGGTCACTTTATTTGTCAGTCGCCAGGACTATGGAAGGAACAACGTCATTCTACTGATTCATGTCCTGGAGCACATGCTGCTAAATATGACTGGCCAGAGGACAGGGACGTGGCGACTACATCTCATGGCCACATGAGCCCTGTGAGAGCTGAACTAGAAGAGGAGGAAGAGGAGGACATTCAAGCACAAGCAATGCGTAGAGAAATGGGTGTTTTTTCTACACAGGTCACAGGAGAGGAGGAACAGGAGCAGCCGGAGGAGCTACAGGGGGCGATGAGGAAGATGAGGCAGAGGACCCAGACACACCGTGGCAGTATGCAGTGGAGATGGAGGCAGGGCGTCCCTCCTAGTCACTTGCGCAAATGGCTCGATGCATGCTCACTTGCTTGCGTAGTGACAGCCAAATTGTCACCATTCGGCAGACGTATGACTATTGGCTCTCCACCATGTTAGACCCTTGCTACAGGTCCAAAATGGGGGCCTTTGCGCTCACGTTCCACTACCATGGCTGCTGAGGTGGGGGGGCAGGAGCAGTACTAGCTCCATCAGCAGCAACTTAAGTCTAGAGTTGCTGATGAGCAGTTTTCTTCACCCGCCTACTGAAGAAACTACTCACCAGCAGCAGCAGGTAGACATAGAGCAGAACCTGAACCAGCAGGTTGTGGCATACTTGGAGTGCACCCTGCCACCCCACATAGAAGATCCCCTTGACTACTGGGCAGCCAAACTTGATTTGTAGCAGCAAATGGCCGAGTTTGCCCTGGACAAGCTTTCCTGCCTGGCCAGCAGTCTGGCATCAGAGTGGTTGTTTAGTGTAGCGGGGGCCATAGTTACCCCAAGGAGAACTCGCCTGTCCACCCAAAATGTGGAGAAACTGACCTTTGTGAAGATGAATCAGGCATAGATCAGCCAGGATTTTCAAACACCAGTGCCTGATCCATCAAAATAGATCCTCCATGGTGCCACAGCTACACTTTGACAAAAGAGACCTGTTTCTTCTGGCTACCTACTTCAGCTACTATTCTGATGCTGTCTCCCACCTGATGCCACACCTGCTGCCAGGTGCTCCTACTGCCACCCACCATCTTCAGCTGGTACTGGTATTGCCCCTCACCTACCCACTCTCTCACAGGGCCACTCTGTGGTCTCCTCATGCTGCTGCCACCTCAGCACTATGTCACTGGGCCACTCTGTGGTTTCCTCATGCTGCTGCCACATCACCACTATGTCACTGGACCACTCTGTGGTCTCCTTATACTTTTGCCACATCACCACTCTGTGGTCTCCTCATGCTGCTGTCACTTCAGCACTGTCACTGGGCCACTCTGTGGTCTCATCATGCTGCGTACACCTCCCCACTATGTCACTGGGCCACTCTGTGGTCTCTTCATGCTGCTGCCACATCACCACTCTGTGGTCTTCTCATGCTGCTGCCACCTCACCACTCTGTGGTCTCCTCATGCTGCTTCCACCTCACCACACTGTCTCTGTGCCACTCTGTGGACTCCTCATGCTGCTGCCACATTACCACTCTGTGGTCTTCTCATGCTGCTGCCACCTCACCACTATGTCACTGGGTCACTCTGTGGTCTCCTCATGCTCCTGCCACCTCACCACACTGTCTCTGTGCCACTCTGTGGACTCATGCTGCTGCCACATCACCACTCTGTGTTCTCCTCATGTTGCTGCCACATCACCACTCTGTGGTCTTCTCATGCTGCTGCCACCTCACCACTATGTCACTGGGCCACTCGGTGGTCTCCTTATGCTGCTGCCACCTCACCACTCTGTGGTCTCCTCATGCTGCTGCTACCTCAACACTATATCACTGGGCCACTCTGTGGTCTGGTCATGCTGCTGCCACTTCACCACTCTCCGATCTCCTCATGCTGCTGCCACCTTCTGACTATGTCACTGGGCCACTCTGTGGTCTCCACATGCTGCTGCTACCTCACCACTCCATAACTGGGCCACTATTTTGCCTTTTTGGCCTTGTTGGCATAATCAATTATTTGACCCTTCTGATCTTTCAGAAGGAAGGAAAAATGAGACACACTACGGATCCTGTCTATGTAGCAGCTGTAAGGCCTGTATGACACGGTCCCTATTTTGCATCAGAATTGTCTTTTGATTTGGTAGCCAAAAGCAGGAGTGGGTACAAACCACAGAAGACATGCAAATATTTAATTCACTTGTCATCTCTGTTTTGGATCCATTCCTATTTTTTGGGGGGCTTTAGAAATACTGATGGATTACTGACCGAGTGAAGGCGGATGCTCCACAGACAGGACACGTTTTTGGGGGTTATTGTTTTGATGGATCAGAGGAAGGGCAAAATAATCAGTGACTTCAACACAAATTTTCTGCTGACACCCTCTCCACTGTGTCGGGGGGGCTCTACTTGTATAAGCGTCCATCTATGTGGAATCAGCTGACGACGGTGTAAAAGGAGGGCGCTCTTTGATGCAATTGTAGGATCTTGGGTCTCTGCACAGCTCTTTATACCTGGCGCTAATATTGACCTGTAAGGCTGAGTTCACACTTGAGTTATTTAGTCAGTTTTGGCCCGTAACTGCCCAAATAAGTGAAGTGTGCAGTGATTCTAAGAGCAAGGCCTGTCATCTGCATGTCACTCTGACTCACAATATTGTTTCACTACCACAGCAGACTTCGTGTTTTTGCAAGGCAGAGTGTTCTACACCCCTATAGGCTCTTATATAGGCTCTCTGTAGCCAGGAAAAAGCAGTTTTTTAACGCGATTCGCCACAAATAAATTCGGATCGAATCGAATCTTTTCAGAAAATATAGCGAACCGACCGAATCGAATTTTTGAGGAATTCGCTCATGATGATGATTACGCTTGTTATTCAAACACCCTACATCCAGCATGAAAAGACACACTGGAAGGACCGAGGGTGGCTCAGACTCGCTTGGTTAGAAAACCCCTTTATCTTTCTCGACTTTCAGGGACACCGATATTATAACAATTATGAAATCTCCAGAAATGTCTCTTTAGCGAGACCCAGCGCATGGAAATCAATTACCGGCATCCTCATTGGCCGTCTTTTCACACTTTAAATGCCACAATTTCACTTGATCACGGCATCTAAAGGCTTTAATGACCGCAATAGGCATTATTCCCGGTCGTGGTAATTAGCTGCGGGTCTCCATTAGAGCGGGCCGCCATGTTTGTACTTTGCTTTAAAGCTATACATGTACGGTGCTGGTGGTGAAGGGGTTAAACACTGTCTTTCTTTTGTTGATCTGAGGCACTGTCCCCTAATTATGATACTTTTTCTTAATTTGCAAATTAGCTCTTTGGTACGGTGAAGGCGCCCATTGCCCTTGTTGCATAAAATCGCTGCTAATTTCTGTGGCCCCCCTCCTTGACTGCATTGATTAACAGGGCCACACAGAAGCAAAGTAACGAGGAAGGGGCTGGCCACAGAAATGAGTGGAGCTTGTTTGCAGCAAGTGCAATAGTGACGCCTTCCCTGCACCAAAGGACACATTTTTTTATTAAGAAAAAGTATGATTCTTCGGTAATGCAGCCTCAAATCAACAAAAGAAAAAACGTTTTAATCAGGTGAACCACAGCTATGTGTCCATGCAAACAGGTCCCTGGTGGCAGAGTCTCTTTAACTGTCAGTCCTCTCATTCACCTCAACGGGAGTGTAATATAAAAGGTATAGGGCTCATTAGGCAAGTAAACCTTCTTAAAGGCACCTTACTAATTTCCACTACTATTTTGCACACTACTAACCTTTGGTCTTTTCCATTCTATTTTGTGAGTGTTGAACTCATTCTTCAGGCGCAAACCAATACTGTTTATGTTTGGTGGGAAAGATTCATCTGAAAACAGGATCCCCTTCTTCAGGTGCCACTCTCTTAACACTTCAAAATCCTGATTTCGAAACGTCCGTGGTTGCTCCAGAGTACCCATCCTGGGATAGATGTATGAACCTTTCAAGCTATCGCTTCTTATCAGGCTCATACTTGCTCTGAAAATAAAGGTAATGCACGGAAATATTGTTAAAGGGGTTGTTTAATGTTGCTGACGGATCCTCCGTCGATCGGGTATCGATGACCAATTCTGAGTATAACCCAAGAATACATTGAAACTTAGAAGATTCATGGCAGAAAAAGTCCACCTAGTCGCCCTTATATTATTTCTTTTTAGGATAGACGTGTTCATCCCAGGCAGGCTTATATTCACTTACTGTAGATTCCCAACCACATCTGCTGGACGTTTGTTCCAAGCTTCAACCGCTCTTTCAGTACAATAATATTTCCTGATGTTGCTCCTGACCTTACCCTCAGATGGTGCCCCCTTGTTCCTGTGTTTAGCTTCTTCTTGAGAACACTTCCCTCCTGAACCTTATTTAAACCTTTAACATATTTAAAGGTTTTGATCATGTCGCCCCTTTCCCTTCTTTCCTCCAAGCTATACAGATTAAGTTCTTCAAGTCTATCCTGCTATGTTTTATCTTTCAGACCCTCCACCATTTGTGTAGCCCGTCTCTGAACTCTTTCCATTTTATCTATATCTCTCTTTGTAGGTGGGGTCTCCAGAACTGAACCCAGAATTCCAGATGTGGTCTCATACAGCAGGATCACATGTTCTCTCTTCCTACTGGCTAGCTATATCGCATCCTACTTGCTTTCCCTGCTTATTTTGAAGCTGTCTGATCTCAGGACCCCTAAATCCTTCTCTTCTGAAGTCCTCGCTAACACCAACACAATACAATATTCAGACTGAGGGTTCCTGGATTATTTTACATTTGTGTCATCGGCAAACAGACTTTAAAGGGGATGTCTCACCTGAGACATTGGTGGCATATCTCTAGAATATTCCACCAATGTCAGATAGGTGCCGTTCCCACCTCTGAGGCCCACACGTATCTCTAGAACAGAGCTCCAAAGGTAAAGGAGAGCTGACCATGCATGCATGGCCTCCCTCCATTCATTTCCATGGGAGTGCAGAAAATAGACGAGTGTCATACTTGGGTATGTTTTGGAAGTCCCATACAAATGAATGGAGATAGCACCAAGCAAGGGCAGCCACCACTTCTATTGGACTGCTGAAAATATCTGAGCCAGCGATCGTTGCACCCAATGAATGGAGGGTGGCCGCGCATGTGCACTGGGCTCCTGTTCACTTTGGGAGCTGCATTCTATAGATAGGTGTGGGTCCCAGAGGTGGGACTCTGCACCAATCTGACATGGGTGGCATATCCTAGCAATATGCTATCACTGTGTCAGGGTGAGACACCTAAACTAACAATATATCAAACCATACTATAAAAATAGACCCCCCCCCCTTTAAATTATATAATTCTGTCTGTTCAGAGCCACCTCTAGGGGGAGCTATGGAGATTACTGAAAATAGTTTTATGAACCTATAGGTTTCATAGAATACTAATACAATCAGGAGCCTAACACCCTCAGTATTAGCCAATTTAAACTTTATCAGAAGCCCAGGGAAATAAAATGGCCGCAGTCCTTTTAGTACACACAAAACCCGTCCTAATCACACAGCAGGACAAGTTACTTCACAGCACTGAGCTGCCACATCCTCCTCTCTCTGGGATTATGATACCACGCAAATAGTGCCCCGAACACTAAAAGAGTAAACATAATATCCCCCAAAAATAATTGTGTCAAGCTGATATTGTGCCAGGGTGCCCACCACAATAAAAGTGCTCCCCAAAGTCCCACCAACAGAAAAAATGATCTGCCATAGTGTTAACAGTGCCCCAAATAGTGATAATGCCCCCATTGTGCCCATACTAGTAATCATGTTCCCCGGTAGTAATAATTCTCCTTATAATGTGTGCCAATAGATAAAAACTACCCCCTTATAATGTGCGCCATTGCTAAAAAATACCCCCTTATAATGGGCACCAGTACAAAACAATACCCCCTTACATACCTTTCAGGCCAGACCCCCATATCATATCAGCATATGACCTCAAGTTAGCCCCCATATCAGATCTTCATATCAGACCCCCATATCAGAACTCAGATCAGACCCCCATATCAGATCTTCAGATCAGACCCCCATATCAGATCCTCAGATCAGACCCCCATATCAGAACTCAGATCAGACCCCCATATCAGATCCTCTTATCAGACCCCCATATCAGATCTTCAGATCAGACCCCCATATCAGATCTTCATATCAGACCCCCATATCAGATCTTCATATCAGACCCCCATATCAGATCCTCAGATCAGACCACCATATCAGATCCTTAGGTCAGACCCCCATATCAGATCTTCATATCAGACCCACATATCAGATCTTCATATCAGACCCTCATATCAAATCCTCATATCAGACCCTCATATCAGATCCGTGCGGAACAGACATGTAATTTCTAGATGCAGAATTGTCAAATTTGAAGAGAAAACTTGCCAAAATCCATGTGAAAATACTGCCATGTAAATACAGAGAGGCCTCTAAAACATGACTGTATTTTTCCTTTGAGCAATAATAATAGCAATCATAAAATTGCAGTAAAGTAATAATATATCACACATAAAATGATGCTGTACTGTACTTCTGTGTGCCTTTGATGTCATAGGGAGGCAGGACACCATATGACGGCACTATCTCCTCTAGAAGCATTGACCCTAGGGAAGACCAGCTCCGTACATATGGCATCATACACTCGTACCATACAGCAGCACACAACATGCATGAAGCCGTATTCCAATAAGAATAAAAAATAAATAAAAGGAAAGTACAAATAAATAACAAAAAGTAACCAATATGTTGAACTTTGATTCTACTGAATATTCTATGTATTGTTCCAGACGACTTACTGTTTCTCTTCACCTTCCAGGAAACTTCTGGTTCTCTGATGATCCTCTGTATGACGCCAGCAGATAAATACAAGGGGTGGGAGGGTCCAAACCTGAATGTTCACAATACACAAAATCTCGGAAAGGGCAGAGATAGTAAAAGTCAGAACATGTCACAGATGCCCTGGAGCGAATGGTTTCCAGTCACATTGAAAATAAAGTTGCTCAAGTTTCACGCGTTGAGGAGGAAATACATATGTGAGCGAGAAGAAAGACAAAAATTACAGACGAGAGGTGACGGGTGACAGGTGTGCCCCTTTAGCCTCACCCTCAAATAATCTTCTCCTTTAGAGGTACATATAGAAAAGGTCTAATACTAAATGTAAATACCACAGCCATAGCATGTTCAGGTATAAAGCCCGCACTCCAGGCAGGTGACTACATGACAAATCAAAGTACTTTTAAATGCTATGGCTCCAGGCAACGTCTTGAAGTTCTAACCTTTCTCTGACGTTTCAGTCTGATTCTGATCGCCCTGATGGCTTGGGTAAATAAAGCTCCTCTGTGGAGTTTGCTGCCTAGGATGTCACCTACCTGTCATGGCAGCCACAATGACAGCCAGATGCTCTCAATGTAACCCTTGCAGTCAAAATGCCCCAATGACACCCACGATGCCTACATTCATTAGCGACCTCTGTGATTTTACTGTGATTTACAGCACTTTTATATCTGCTTAAAAATCAGTTGAAAGGGGTTTTATTCATTCACTGCACACAGCATAGAAGATGAACAATGTTTGCTGTTGGTATGCTAACAAATTACACATTAAGGTGACATGTGGTGTTCAGTTACTTACATAGTATGGCACCACCTGGTGTTCATTAACTTACACAGTATGGCACCACCTGGTGTTTAGTTACTTACATAGTATGGCTCCACATGGTGTTCATTTACTTACACAGTATGGCACCACCTGGTGTTCAGTTACTTACATAGTATGGCAGCACATGGTGTTCTTTTACTTACATAGTATGGCACCACCTGGTGTTCATTTACTTACATAGTATGGTTCCACATGGTGTTCATTTACTTACATAGTATGGCAGCACCTGGTGTTCATTTACTTACATAGTATGGCTCCACATGGTGTTCATTTACTTAAATAGTATGGCTCCTCCTGGTTTTCATTTATTTACATAGTTTGGCACCACCTGGTGTTCATTTACTTATATACTATAGCACCACCTGGCGTTCATTTACTTACATAGTATGGCACCACCTGGTGGTCATTTACTTACATAGTATGGTACCACCTGGAGGTCATTTACTTACATAGTATGGCACCACCTGGAGGTCATTTACTTACATAGTATGGTACCACCTGGTGTTCATTTACTTACATAGTATGGCACCACCTGGTGTTCATTTCCTTACATAGTATGGCACCACCTGGAGGTCATTTACTTATATAGTATGGCACCACCTGGTGTTCATTTACTTACATAGTATAGCACCACCTGGAGGTCATTTACTTACATAGTATGGCACCACCTGGAGGTCATTTACTTACATAGTATGGCACCACCTGGTGTTCATTTCCTTACATAGTATGGCACCACCTGGAGGTCATTTACTTACATAGTATGGCACCACCTGGAGGTCATTTACTTACATAGTTTGGCACCACCTGGAGGTCATTTACTTACATAGTATGGTACCACCTGGTGTTCATTTACTTACATAGTATGGCACCACCTGGTGTTCATTTCCTTACATAGTATGGCACCACCTGGAGGTCATTTACTTATATAGTATGGCACCACCTGGAGGTCATTTACTTACATAGTATGGTACCACCTGGTGTTCATTTAATTACATAGTATGGCACCACCTGGTGTTCATTTCCTTACATAGTATGGCACTACCTGGTGTTCATTTACTTACATAGTATGGCTCCACATGGAGTTCATTTACTTACACAGTATGGCACCACCTGGTGTTCATTTACTTACACAGTATGGCACCACCTGGTGTTCATTTACTTACATAGTATGGCACCACCGGTGTTCATTTACTTACATAGTATGGCACCACCTGGTGTTCATTTACTTGCATAGTATAGCACCACCTGGAGGTCATTTACTTACATAGTTTGGCACCACCTGGAGGTCATTTACTTACATAGTATGGTACCACCTGGTGTTCATTTACTTACATAGTATGGCACCACCTGGTGTTCATTTCCTTACATAGTATGGCACCACCTGGAGGTCATTTACTTATATAGTATGGCACCACCTGGTGTTCATTTACTTACATAGTATAGCACCACCTGGAGGTCATTTACTTACATAGTATGGTACCACCTGGTGTTCATTTACTTACATAGTATAGCACCACCTGGAGGTCATTTACTTACATAGTATGGCACCACCTGGAGGTCATTTACTTATATAGTTTGGCACCACCTGGAGGTCATTTACTTACATAGTATGGTACCAACTGGTGTTCATTTACTTACATAGTATAGCACCACCTGGTGTTCATTTACTTACATAGTATAGCACCACCTGGAGGTCATTTACTTACATAGTATGGCACCACCTGGTGTTCATTTACTTACATAGTATAGCACCACCTGGAGGTCATTTACTTACATAGTTTGGCACCACCTGGAGGTCATTTACTTACATAGTATGGTACCACCTGGTGTTCATTTACTTACATAGTATAGCACCACCTGGAGGTCATTTACTTACATAGTATGGCACCACCTAGTGTTCATTTACTTACATAGTATGGCACCACCTGGAGGTCATTTACTTACATAGTATGGCACCACCTGGTGTTCATTTCCTTACATAGTATGGCACCACCTGGTGTTCATTTACTTACATAGTATAGCACCACCTGGAGGTCATTTACTTACATAGTATGGCACCACCTGGAGGTCATTTACTTACATAGTATGGCACCACCTGGTGTTCATTTCCTTACATAGTATGGCACCACCTGGAGGTCATTTACTTACATAGTATGGCACCACCTGGAGGTCATTTACTTACATAGTTTGGCACCACCTGGAGGTCATTTACTTACATAGTATGGTACCACCTGGTGTTCATTTACTTACATAGTTTGGCACCACCTGGTGTTCATTTCCTTACATAGTATGGCACCACCTGGTGTTCATTTCCTTACATAGTATGGCACCACCTGGAGGTCATTTACTTATATAGTATGGCACCACCTGGTGTTCATTTACTTACATAGTATAGCACCACCTGGAGGTCATTTACTTACATAGTTTGGCACCACCTGGAGGTCATTTACTTACATAGTATGGTACCACCTGGAGGTCATTTACTTACATAGTATGATACCACCTGGTGTTCATTTACTTACATAGTATAGCACCACCTGGAGGTCATTTACTTACATAGTATGGCACCACCTAGTTTTCATT
Source organism: Bufo gargarizans (assembly GCF_014858855.1). Classification (NCBI taxonomy): domain Eukaryota; kingdom Metazoa; phylum Chordata; class Amphibia; order Anura; family Bufonidae; genus Bufo; species Bufo gargarizans. The sequence continues at coordinate 523,526,663 of NC_058083.1, read as the reverse complement.
TACTTACATAGTATGGCACCACCTGGAGGTCATTTACTTACATAGTATGGCACCACCTGGTGTTCATTTCCTTACATAGTATGGCACCACCTGGTGTTCATTTCCTTACATAGTATGGCACCACCTGGAGGTCATTTACTTACATAGTATGGCACCACCTGGAGTTCATTTACTTACATAGTATGGCCCCACCTGGTTTTAATTTCATTACCTAGGATGGTGTTACCTGGTGTTCATTTACTAACAAAGTATGGTGCCAGCTGGTGTTCATTCACTTGCATAGTACAGTGCCACCAACTGTTCAAAGTGTATGGCAATATGCACATCCACCTAATAAGCTGATTGTCTTGGACACACATGTCCAGTCACTCTCCTCACAGCCAGGCCTCTGCTCACTGCACAGCAGTCAATAGAAGAAGCTTTCTGGCCTGCTGTTCAGGAGAAGAGCAGATACTCTGGAATAGAATGGCAGAATAGCTGAGTAGTCTCTTTCTGCAGAGGGACAAAAATGAGCTACATTTTCAGCTGCCAGAGGGGAAAGGAGCCTGATTCTGTCCAAACAGGACCCGGGAAGGAGGCTGGCACATTTAGGTAAAAAATGATGAAGTTACTATAAACCAGCTCCTAATAGTATTTCAGGACTTTCCTTGTTTGAGCAGGTATAACCACTCCATCCTCTTTTTACAAAATGTTGTATATATGGATTTAAGGAAACATTTCGTAACATTTATAAAGAAATTAGACACAACTAAGGAAATACTCGGACACTGAGACTTTATGAAATATAGACAGGGACATTTGATAAATTTCAAGTTATGTCTGTGTGTACATGTACATGTATTCTTCCATACTATTATGTTTCTGATTGGTTGCTTTGATAAATACTTGTAATTGTAGATATTAAAATTGATGGCTAAAGGGGGGGTGATCGGACCCCCAGTGTACAACTAATAAAATTGGGTCTACGGATATTGCCTGGCAGAGAATCCTTTAGCCAGCAAAGTGACTGGGTCTTTGATTCTTAAGTTGAACGCATCCCCTGGCACGTGGGGAGAACTTATTAACCAGTTTGAATCCCACAGACAAGCGAGGTTTAGTCCCCTAGTTTGGGACCTGTTAACTGTATATTAATGGACCCTATTGAGTTCATGCACCTGTCAGCCCGCACTGGTGATGGTCTGCTGGAGCTCTACCTGTGGAGGTGTCAGTATATCCTATCAGAGTAGTCGGCACCAGCAGTGGGTCCTCCTGGAAGCCAAGTTGTAGAAGGACGGGGTGTCAGATAGCAGGGGGCATTGCACTAAGAGCCCTAGGTGACCCTGCCAAACACAATGAGAGGTGGAGGTAAAGACATGTCTATAAGTGAGAGTGTGTGGGCACGGTGAGGGCAGGACAAGCTAGAGAGACCTCTTCTGAGAGTGACCAGAGGGAAGGGTCTGAGATCAGCCCCCAAAGAGCAAACCAGTAGGCTGAGAGACATCCTTAAAGAGTGACTGTTGTTTCGGTTTAAAGAGTCTTCCATCAAAGCTGTAACTGAGCGTCACTAAGAGTGCGTCTTGTGAGAGTCATTTTCCTGATGTCACGGATGGTGTTACAGAAAACTGGAAGACACAAAAGAAGATCCGACTGACTTGATCCAAAACTAAGGAACAAAAGGGTAAGCCCTGTAACAGCCCTAGCTCTCTCCCTTACTGCTCAGCCTATGCAAAAATCTCAATGGTAGAAAATTGCATACCCTCGTTCCTCGACTGTATGACACCTGAACACCCTATAATAGTGAGGGGACACGACCACCGGCTCCCTACACTTAATACGGAGAGAGTCAGGGTCACCTAGGATCAAGCCCACAGGAAAACAGAAATAAAGAAACAGACTTATCTTGAGGATGCAGCAGTAACAGCTTCTAGCATCAGCACACTCCAGGAAGTTGTATAAACCGCAAGGTAAGGCTGTATGGGGAGGAGATATATAGGGAGGCAATCACTGCTAATAGATGACAGCTGGGAGAGGGAGGAGAGATGTCAAAATGAAAGCAAAACAAAAGAAGATAATGCAGAAGGTACTGAAGAAAGTCTAACAGAACTTCTCAAAGATCTGGTGGTGACACCTGAGCACTGAAGATGCCTGTGTGTAACAGGTCAGATAGACAGAGTGGTGGACAGTGACAGGCCACATGTCCATAGTCAGGGACTAAGGTCAGGACGAGAAGCCTGGAAGCCTCTGCACGTTGCACACAGGAGTCTTCTGCAGACTGAAGACAGATTATCCTTAGCAGCACTATTACAGCTTTGCTCCGGGCACTTTCACACTAGCGTTAGAAGAATCCGGCAGGCAGTTCCGTTGCCGGATATCTTTTTTTTCCAGATCTTATTCATTGAAATACAGGATCCATCTTTACGGTATCATCCGGAATAACGGATCCAGTACTTAATTTCTTCAAAGCTAGAAAGAACTGCGCATGCGCAGACCGGAAAACTGGATCTGGCAATGCAACAATTTACGGAACACTTGGACCCGGATCCAGCATTAATACATTTTAATGGAAATTAATGCCAGATCAGTGTCCCTGGATTTTGATGCAGTATTTTGTCCGGTCAAATACCGTACAAGAGACGGAACGGAAGACATCCTCATGTATACTGAACGGATTGCTTGCCATTCAGAATGCATGGGGACAAAACTGATGCGTTTTTTTTTCCGGTATTGAGACCCTTTACTGGATTTCAATACCGGAAAAGAATAACGCTAGTGTGAAAGTACTCTAAGAAGATTCTTTATTCTAGTAGAAAGAAATATCTTTCCCTAAGGAAGTACATTACGAAAATGTTTATCATCCACGTCCCTACACAATATGAAAAATAAACCAAAAGCGGCAGCTACTCTTTAAGTGATGAAGAACCTGAGAGAAGCGGGCAGCAGTTCAGGCCTAGACTTCTATTTTCTGACAGTATGATGTTTATTCTGTTTTCTTTATATGATCTGGGGACAACCACAAGAACATAAGTAACCTCAGTCACAGAAGGACACATAGATATGAGATAGATAGACATGCAATACAAACATAGATATGTAATACAGAGGAAGAGAGACTCTCCATACTGCTGGGGAAGAGGAGAACACAACGGCCATAGCAGCACAATATATTACTGCCTGCATAGACTGAGAGGAGCCTGATATGTCATGGACTGTTATACCCCCACCCTGGATGTGTCTCCATCCCCCAACCCTACCCAATTATTTCTCACTTGCTTTGGCAATGCTAATATGTATTTACCAATGCCACACCAATAGATAGATGGATACTTATTAGATTGATAAATGATAGATGTCCACTATACTTTGCCGTCAATGAGTCATTCTCTGACTGAAGGTTCTCACGTCCATAATCATGTAAAGAAACCTGCAATTAAAGAACAGATCAGAAAGAAGAATATTGTATCAGGTTGGGTTTCCCTTTAAGCTTGGGGTCATTTTCCTCCAGTAGATAATCACTGATTTCCATTTGATACTTTATTCTAAGGGACTAATTGACCCGACACCCGCCGTCCATTATGGAGTAATCTGATAAACCGTGTCTCATGTGCAGATTGAACTAAACAGTGATAATGACGCTGTCACCGCCGTCGATTATAAAGCGAGCGTCCATTGTTATCAGCGAACACAATGACAGTGGCCATCATAGTCACATTAACACGGGGGCTTTACAAGTGTAAGATTGTTAATGTGCCGCCTGTCTGTGCCCGCTCTGATGATGCCACTTTACTTAATGGTTACGAGGCTCGGCTGCTATTAGCGGCAGTTCACAGACAGCTCATTCCATTATATGTCCGCGGATAATGTCACATGGGGGAGGGGGGAACATCTAATATGTCGCCCTCCTAAGTGACTAATGAGCGTATCTGTACAACAAAGTCACCGCCGCCTAGAAATGCCAAGACACTAATAATCATTTGGATTTGTAGTGAATTATTCTGTTCGGAATATTGTGTTTTAATAAACCACCTTCATAATGTAGTCGTTTGTGAGTGAGACGTAATAAGCAGATCGTCTATACTGCGGGCGCACCCAAGAGATTGGAAATGTAACAGGTTTAATAAAGATTATACAATGTTACTTAGTAGTTAAGGTTAAAAAAAGATAAAAGTCCATCAGGTATAACCTGTAATCCTGCTACATTGATCCAGGGGAAAACAAAAAAAAAATCCTATGAGGGGAAAAAATAATCCTTCCCAAATCCAGATGTGGCAATCAGAATGTCCTGCTTCCTTTTAAGGAGGGGTTGGGCCAAAGGGAAAGGGTGTGTAGAACAAGATTTCAATACTTTGTCAGAAGCCTCAATCTTACTTTGACATAAAACACTATCTAAACACTATCTAAACCTTTTTTTGAAGCATCTCCTGTATCTGCTGTGACCAGCTCCAGGGATTTACAGATCTTACTGTAAAGAATGCTTCTCGCCTCTTATGACTGAAGCTTCTTTTCTCCAGGCGTAGGAAGTTGCCCCTTGTTTTTTGAGGGAGTTTAACACAGAACACCTTCCCTTCAGGGGTGTAACTACCATAGCGGCAGACCATGCGATTGCTATGGGGACCAGGGTAAGATGGGGCCCAGTCTTAGTTGGGATTATCTTCTCTTCAGGACTCTACCCTCTAAAGGAACAACTTTTAGCAAATGAGGTAGTGAAAAAATGGCCCAAGGGTCATTGAAAAGGGTTTAGGCAGCAACCCTTCTGTCCTGTGTGGCGGGCCTAGTTTGATCCTTGGTATGGGGCCCTTACTTCTCTATGTACGCCACTGCTTCCCTTGATATTTTTGTATGGTCTGTTTATATATTTGTACAGGTTAATCATGTCCTCCCTTAGACGTCTTTTTTCAAGGCTAAACAAATTCAGTTTGTTTAATCTTTGCTCTTAGCTAAGATCTTTCAGGCCCTTTATGAGTTTAGTCGCTCTCCTTTGCACTTTTTCTAACTCTAGGACATCCTTTTTATGAACAGGTGCCCAGAACTAAACTGCATATTCCAGGTGAGGCTGTACCAACGCTTTGTATAGTGGCAATATGACATCCCAGTCCTGCGAGTCCATACCTCTTTTAATACATGACAAAATTCTGCCTTAGAGGCAGCTGACTGGCATTGCTGTTATTTAGTCTATGATCTACTTATATACCCAGATCCTTCTCAATAAGTGACTCTCCCAGTTTCACTTCTGCTAGGACAAGTGATATTTTCTAAACCAATAGACCTCAATTTACCCAAAGTCCAAAAACACAATATCGACAGCCTTCCCTCTGTCCAGACTTCTACTCACCTCCTCATAAAAACAAGTCAGGTTAGTTTGATAACTTCTGTCCTTAGAAAAACCATGTTGGCTATCACTTATTATATTATTTACAGTTACATAGTCTCGTAGAAGGCCCTCAAACATTTTTTCCACAATGGATGTTGTTAAGTCATTACCAGTCTATAATTTCCCAGTGAAGACCTCATGCCCTTTTTGCAGAATCGAGACTTTCTTCTCTTTTGGAATCTTGCTCTTGCTATGTTCTTTAGGATGTTTAAAGACTATGTACAGGGCCGACGTCAGCACCCGACACACCCGTGCAAGTGCCGGGGCCCACTGCTCCTGGAGGGGCCCACTGTGACAGCTCACTCTGCAGTTGTGTCCTGGTCTTCATTAAACTGCCTGTTCTGAATTCTAGGGCAGCTTACCCCTGCAATGCAGAGAATTTTCGCCATGTGCACTGCTGGGGTGGGCGGCCCCAGGACTCAGAACAGGGTAGATGGAGTTTCCTACTGGGCTAAAGGACCTTCCTGATGTCATCCTCCCATGTGACCAGCCGGAGGAGCAGAGAGATGTGTTCCAGTATGGACAGGAGCCTGGCTGGAATGTGGTGAGGCCTAGATGTGTGTGTCTGTGTATCTGTGCCTGTGTGTATTTGACCTCCCCTGCGTGTGTGTGTTTGTCTGTCTGTCCCTGTGTATGTGTGTGTGTGTCCGTCCCTGTGTGTGTGTCTCTGTCCCTGTGTGTGTGTCTGTCCCTGTGTGTGTGTGTGTGTATCTGTTCCTGTGTGTATTTGATCGTTCTAGTGTATGTGTCCTTGTGTGTATGTGTCTCTCCCTGTGTGTGTGTGTGTGCATGTGTGTGTCTCTCTCTCTGTATGTGTCTCTCCCTGTGTGTGTGTGTCTGTCCCTGTGTGTGTATGTGTCTGTCCCTGTGTGTGTATGTGTCTGTCCCTGTGTGTGTATGTGTCTGTCCATGTGTGTGTGTGTGTATCTCTGCATGTGTGTGTGTCTCTCCCTGTGTGTGTGTGTCTGTCACCATCACTATGCCCACAGCTGCATCAGGATGTTCTGTGCGAGGCAAGATGAAGATGGAAGAGGAGGCAGCACCGCTAGCATGGAGTCCGTGGGAGAGACACAGGGAGGCACACTAAGGATGTAGGTAACACTACCGCATGATCTACATTAGTGTTATCTGTGGTTTTACATAGGACTGCAGGTAACACTACCACATTATTAGCACTAGTGCCATCTGTGGTTTTACATAGGACTGCAGGTAACACTACCACATTATCAGCACTAGTGTTATCTGTGGTTTTGCATAGGACTGCAGGTAACACTAACACATTATTAGCACTAGTGTCATCTGTGGTTTTACATAGGACTGCAGGTATCACTCTACATTTTCTGTACTAAGAGAGTTATCACTGTGTAAGGGGGGCCCACTGAGACTTTATTGCCCAAGGGCCCACATGAACCTGGGACCGACGCTGGCTATGTACACCTTTGGGGCTTTTGTACTCATTTTGAGCTAAAATCTTTTTTTTAGATGGTCTTTATTAAAGATTTTGAACCCTTGTCTCTGTGCAGCCTTGAGATTCTCCAGTAGCAGGCTCTGAATTTTATATATATACAGTTGTAAGAAAAAGTATGTGAACCCTTTGGAATTATATGGATTTCTGCACAAATTGGTCATAAAATGTGATCTGATCTTCATCTAAGTCACAACAATAGACAATCACAGTCTGCTTAAACTAATAACACACAAAGAATTAAATGTTACAATGTTTTTATTGAACACACCATGTAAACATTCACAGTGCAGGTGAAAAAAGTATGTGAACCCCTAGACTAATGACATCTCCAAGAGCTAATTGGAGTGAGGTGTCAGCCAACTGGAGTCCAATCAATGAGATGAGATTGGAGGTGTTGGTTACAGCTGCCCTGCCCTATAAAAACACACACCAGTTCTGGGTTTGCTTTTCACAAGAAGCACTGCCTGATGTGAATGACGCCTCGCACAAAAGAGCTCTCAGAAGACCTACGATTAAGAATTGTTGACTTGCATAAAGCTGGAAAGGGTTATAAAAGTATCTCCAAAAGCCTTGCTGTTAATCAGTCCACGGTAAGACAAATTGTCTATAAATGGAGAAAGTTCAGCACTGCTGCTACTCTCCCTAGGAGTGGCCATCCTGTAAAGATGACTACAAGAGCACAGCGCAGACTGCTCAATGAGGTGAAGAAGAATCCTAGAGTGTCAGCTAAAGACTTACAAAAGTCTCTGGCATATGCTAACATCCCTGTTAGCGAATCTACGATACGTAAAACACTAAACAAGAATGGATTTCATGGGAGGATACCACAGAGGAAGCCACTGCTGTCCAAAAAAAAAACATTGCTGCACTTTTACAGTTTGCACAAGAGCACCTGGATGTTCCACAGCAGTACTGGCAAAATATTCTGTGGACAGGTGAAACCAAAGTTGAGTTGTTTGGAAGAAACACACAACACTATGTGTGGAGAAAAAGAGGCACAGCACACCAACCTCAAAACCTCATCCCAACTGTGAAGTATGGTGGTGGGGGCATCATGGTTTGGGGCTGCTGGGCTGTGTCAGGCCCTGGACGGATTGCTATCATCGAAGGAAAAATGAATTCCCAAGTTTATCAAGACATTTTGCAGGAGAACTTAAGACCATCTGTCCACCAGCTGAGGCTCAACAGAAGATGGGTGTTGCAACAGGACAACGACCCAAAGCATAGAAGTAAATAAACAACAGAATAAAGAACAGAAGAAAATACGCCTTCTGGAGTGGCCCAGTCAGAGTCCTGACCTCAACCCGATTGAGATGCTGTGGCATGACCTCAAGAAAGTGATTCACACCAGACATTCAAGAATATTGCTGAACTGAAACAGTTCTGTAAAGAGGAATGGTCAAGAATTACTCCTGACCGTGGTGCACGTCTGATCTGCAACTACAGGAAACGTTTGGTGGAAGTTATTGCTGCCAAAGGAGGTTCAACCAGTTAATAAATCTAAGGGTTCACATACTTTTTCTACCTGCACTGTGAATGTTTACATGGTGTGTTCAATAAAAACATGGTAACATTTAATTATTTGTGTGTTATTAGTTAAGCAGACTGTGATTGTCTATTGTTGTGACTTAGATGAAGATCAGATCACATTTTATGACCAATTTGTGCAGAAATCCATATAATTCCAAAGGGTTCACATACTTTTTCTTGCAACTGTATATTAGTGCAATTCTTATAATACTGATAAGAATATGGCTTAAATGGCTTGGCAGTGGAGAGGAGAAGTGGCAACGAAGGACCTGTAATGATATCACCATCCTGTTATCAGCGCAAGAGGGGACAGAGCTCCGCAGTGATTGGGAGAAGTGGTGGTGAAGAACCTGAGATGACGTCATGTGACATGAGTTAGTCAAACTTTGGAGAAGAAAGTGGAGAAGCATGGATTCAGTGTGAGAGTCAGGGAAATGCTGGGAGATCTATGGATTCACATGAGGTACAAGACTGGTTCGAGCTTTTTTTAGAAAGAGATTGTTGTACTATATGATGCCTTCCTTTTTGGGGTTATGAAAGGAGCCACCCTGCGGCCATGACATACACACAGTAATAATGACTACTGTGGGTGTACCCAGGTGAGGCCCGGGCTGTAGTGAATGACTGTCATCAATTGCCCTCCAGCAGGCGCGATGCAGTGACATAGCCTGCTGGACTGAGTAGAAGAGCGCATTTCCTGACCTGTCCTCGTCTACTCATCCCAGGAGGTGCAATTACCTCACTGCATGGCGCCTGCTGGAGCGGATGTGCTCATCGGGAGAATGGTTCTGAGTGAGTATTACTGATTTTTATTTACATCACTGGGGGACATCACTTATATTAGCAGGAGTACTACTATGTGACAGCATTAAGGGGGACACTACTGTGAAGGTGGACTAAGGGGACATAACTACTGTGTGGGGGCACTAAGAGGGCATAACTACTGTGTGTGGGGGGTTCTATGTCATTGGTTGTAAGTCATGACTAGCTGTGGGAGGTAGGGTTGCAGGGAACTTGCTCAGGGAGGAGAGGGAGCCCCGTTTAAAATTTTACTATGGGACCTAGCGTTTTCTAGTTACACCGCTGTCTGCCATGTTAAATGCACTTGCACAATATAAATTAATGTGACGCTGAGCTTTTAGTGCACCTGAAAGGAAGACTAGAGGGGTCCAGTGACCATACATTATGCCACCCCACACCATAATCCCGGGAGTAGGACCGGTGTGACATTTCCTTTGTGAATCCTCTTCGTGGCGTTGGCCACATGGTCTTCGGACTAATCTCCAGCTATCGCTGCATCTGAGAGAAAAGTAGGACTTATCGATGAAGCCTCCATTGTCGTCTTGCTGTGTACCATGATAACCTTTGAAAGCAGTGGCATGAGGTCAATAGAATACACGTAGCTAGACGTCTGGCTCATAGTCCAACGTCGTGCAGATGTCTTCTAATGGTTTATGTGTCTATGGAGACACATTGGTCTGTAGGGGGGGCTAGGTACCTGAAATGGTATATATTTTTTTTTATCAAGGATTTTTGAAAAGTTGCTTTATTATTTTTTTTACTTTTGGGTGCACAGGAGCTTTGAGAAAAGTTTATGAAAAGAGTGCTTGGCGAGGGTAGGAATTGGGTGGGGTCATGGGCATCTTCGTCATTATTTACTCCATAAACTGCTTAAAGCTGCCGCGGATTTCATTCTGGCGCACGGACTGCCAGAGGAGCAAGGGTATTTATAACGAGGTCTGTGCCTCATAAATTTCATGTCTCCTCCGGCAGATCAGGCCCTGTTAAGACCAGCACAGCAGATGTGGATTTTGATAAATCAGGGCCATAGTTTTTCTTTTTACGGCGAAAACACATTTGATAGTCAATGTTTACAATCTGCCAGCATTTCATTAAGGACATTTCTACAGAAATATCACTCGCTGGCTACAAGCTATAACTTTGTTATTGTTTAGAAGATTAAAGTGATTTGGTGACTTTTTCATTCCGGAGAGGGATTTTTTTTTTTAACCATTTTTCCTCACCTAGTTGTTGCATTTTCACAGATATTGGATATTAATTTGTGAAGGGCGGATGTTTAGGGGTTAATATAATTCAGCAGTTTCTTTTCATGTTATGGGATACCGTAAAACAGCAAAAATTGCACCATAAAATTCTTCGGTTTGGGGCTTTTTTGTATTTTGAGACTCGTCAAGCTACAACTTGATGAAAATTGGATTTCTATTAAAAAGTGCATTAAAGTTATGACGCTCACAAGTGCAGGGAAGTGTGAGGGGAGAAGCGGGGGAGGGGTGGATCATTCACACAAAGATTTTGTACTTGAGAAGTGCAGAACATGCTCGGGCCGTCAGCACAATCTCCGGGGCCAGGGACATCTTTTACATCTATGGGTGCAACGTAGAGAAGCTCAAGCATAAAGGGGATCCACCGTGTGCACAAGCCACTCCAGCAACAGCTTATGTTTCTCCATTACAGGTCAGGGCATGAGAGAAGATTTGATTTGTTGCTGTGGGCGGTGGCTCAGAAATTTGCTGTATTGTACAAATCTACCCGGTGGTAATTATTCAAAAGGCTTACAGAGGACAACTTAGACAGATGAGCAGCTCGTTACAGCAAAAAGCTACCGAAAAAGGTGGACCCCCTTTATGATATGGTCACTGATCCACATTGATCAATCCAGATCTATCTATCCATCTCTCGCCTATCTATCTATCTATCTATTGTGGTGATGTGTATAGTAAATTAGTGAAGGGAGTTTATTTCTCACCCAGGTTCTTCATGGTGAAGTAGCTGAAATCCAGAAAGATGCATTTGTGTCATGGTCTTACCTTCTTACTGTTCTCCTTCGTTTGACATGTGCTGGCGGCCATCTTGGTTTCTGGGTTTCTTGTAGCCTCCCACCCTGCGGCTTCTCCTTCCCACTGGGAGGAGCTGGATGCCTAGCTCATATATATAGGAGGTCTGTGGCTTCAGTTCCTTGCTTGGTCCTCCTGTGTTCACATGCTTCTAAGACTGCTGCTGCTTCTGGTTCCTGATCCTGGCCTCGTCTGACTACCCCGTTGGTTCCTGATCCTGGCTTCGTCTGACTACCCTGCTGGTTCCTGATCCAGGCTTCGTCTGACTACCCTTCTGGTTCCTGACCTCTGTCTACGCAAGACCCTGCTTCGGTTTAGCCATCCGTTTGGACTTTTGCTTACAGCTTGATTTTCAATAAAGCCTTCTTATTTCCACTTATCTCTTGTTGTACGTCTGGTTCATGGTTCCATGACATTAGGACCAAGCCATGAATTTTGACGGTACAGGGCCATCCTCGCTACCTACGCTGGTTGCCAGACTTGATCAGCAGGATCACCTGTTGGGTCGGTTCGCTGTGGCGTTGCAAACCCTGCTTGAACGCACGGCTCATTTCGCTTCCGTTGCCGATGGGTCGGTTGTCGCTCCTGGGCCCGCTCCTACTGCCGCTCCGGTTGTTGCGCCAGAGTCTACCCCGACACCTGTTGCTGCGCCTGCGGTGTCTCGGGGTATGACCGGTTCTGCCCCCCTTCCACAGCGCTTTGGGGGAGAGCCAACTCAGTGCCGAGGTTTCCTTAACCAGGTGGGCATTTATTTCGAGTTGCTGCCACATGCCTTTCCTACTGAGAGATCAAAGGTGGGCTTCTTGATCTCGCTGCTCTCGGACAAGGCCTTGGCCTGGGCCAGCCCTTTATGGGAGAACAACAATCCGGTGGTTGCCGAGTTTTCCGGTTTTGTTGCTTCTCTTCGGAAGGTATTCGATGTGCCGGCTCGTGCTGCCTCTGCTGCGAAGCTCCTTATGTCCATCAGACAGGGTTCACGATCCGTAGCTGAATACGCCATTGAGTTTCGTACCCTGGCAGCAGAGGTGGGCTGGAATAATGAGGCTCTGGTCGCTGCTTTCTCTCATGGTCTCTCGGATGCCTTGAAGGATGAGGTTGCAGCTAAGGACCTACCAGTGGAGCTCGAGTCTCTTATTTCTTTCCTGATTTTGATTGACACCAGACTCAGGGAGAGACCTTCCTTTAAGGAGAGCCTGCGGAGGTCTTCTAACAGATTGGCGCCTACGTTTGCTGTCCCACCCGTGCCTCCCTCTCCTCCCACGCCTCCTGGGGATGACTTGTCTGGGGGTGAACCCATGCAGCTGGGGTTTGCTCGCCTGTCCGAGGGGGAGAGGGTACTCCGGAGACGCGAGGGCCGATGCATGTACTGTGGTCTCGGTGGGCATTTTCGGTTGGCATGTCCGAACCGTCCGGGAAACGCTCGCACCTGAGATCCTGTCGGGGGCAGATCTTGGGTGGAGTCTCCTCGTCCCCGGTTTCCCGTGTTGACAAACCACTGATCACTGTTGTCCTCTCCTGGGTCGGGGGCTCGGTGACGACCCAGGCGTTGGTGGACTCTGGTGCTGGTGGTTTGTTCATTGATAGTGTGTTCGCTGCCGCCAATTCCATTCCTCTGCAGCCTCGAGGTTCCCCACTGGCTCTTGAGGCGATAGACGGCAGACCCCTTCTGCCGCCACACGTGACTCATGAGACCCTTCCAGTGGGGATAGCCATTGGTGCCGTTCACAGAGAGTCGGTCTGTCTCCAGGTGATTTCGTCTCCACACTACTCGGTGGTCTTGGGGTACCCCTGGCTCCAGAAGCATAATCCGACTTTCGATTGGAGATCGGCCGAGATCCTCTCGTGGTCACCGCAGTGTGGGGCTAGTTGCATCCATGGGCCTGTCAAGTTGCTGTGTACTTCCTCGGACTCTCTGTTGCCTCCTGAATACGAAGAGTACCGGGATGTATTCGATAAGGTGCGCGCGGTTGCCCTACCTCCGCACCGCCCATACGATTGTGCCATAGAGTTACAATCTGGTGCCGTTCCTCCTCGTGGCAAAGTCTATCCACTGTCGGTAGCGGAGAATGAGGCCATGGAGGAGTACGTGAGGGAGGCGCTTTCACGCGGACACATTCGCAAATCCTCGTCCCCGGCAGGGGCTGGATTTTTCTTTGTGAAAAAGAAGGGCGGTGAGTTGAGGCCTTGCATCGATTACAGGGGTCTCAATCGCATCACGATCAAGAACGCTTACCCGATACCCTTGATTTCCGAGCTGTTCGATCGCCTCAAAGGGGCCACGGTCTTTACCAAACTCGACCTGAGGGCGGCATATAACCTGGTAAGGATCAAGGCGGGCGATGAGTGGAAGACCGCGTTTAACACCAGGACCGGTCATTATGAATCCTTGGTTATGCCCTTTGGGTTGTGCAATGCGCCCGCAGTCTTCCAGGAATTCATCAACGATGTTTTCCGTGACCTGTTGCAGCAGTGTGTGGTGGTCTATTTGGATGACATCTTGGTATATTCTGAATCCATGGAGGCCCACATTATGGATGTCAGACGAGTGTTGCAACGGTTACGAGAGAACAGGCTGTTCGGTAAGCTTGAGAAATGCGAATTTCACCGATCCCAGGTAACCTTCTTAGGTTACATCATTTCCGCTGAGGGGTTCTCCATGGATCCTGAGAAGGTTTCGGCTGTCTTACAGTGGCCCCAGCCCAGTGGTCTCCGTGCCCTGCAGCGCTTTTTGGGCTTCGCCAATTATTATCGGAAGTTCATCAGGGACTTTTCTATGCTAGCCAAGCCTCTCACGGATCTGACCAGGAAGGGCAGTAATTTCCAGGTCTGGCCGCTCGAGGCCATCCGAGCTTTTGAGGCTCTAAAGTCCGCCTTTGTGTCGGCTCCGATTCTGTCGCATCCCAACCCTGGGTTGCCCTTTGTCCTCGAGGTGGACGCGTCTGAGACGGGAGTAGGCGCCCTTCTGTCTCAGCGTAGAACACCAGAGGGTCCTCTGCTTCCTTGTGGGTTTTACTCCCGGAAACTGTCTTCCGCGGAGTGCAACTATCAGATTGGTGACAGGGAGTTATTGGCCATCGTGCAGGCCCTTAAAGAATGGAGGCACTTGCTCGAGGGTTCGGTGGTTCCGGTTCTCATCCTGACGGACCACAAGAATCTGACCTACCTTTCTGAGGCCAAGAGATTGACACCACGTCAGGCCAGATGGGCTCTGTTCTTGTCACGTTTTAATTACGTGGTCTCCTACCTACCCGGTTCCAAGAACATCAGAGCGGATGCCTTATCACGGCAGTACTCCGAGCTGTCCGGGGAGGAGTCGATTCCGACTTCGGTCATACCTCCGAATCAGATCCTGGCCGCCATTCGCACCAGCCTGACCTCTCCCCTGGGTGAGCAGATTTTGGCGGCTCAATCTGGTGCTCCCTCTGGGAGACCCAACGGCAGGTGTTTTGTGCCTGAGGAGTTGCGCACTCGGTTGTTGCGAACCTACCATAACTCCAAGGCCGCGGGGCATCCTGGAAAGAATCAGCTGTCCTGGGCTGTTTCACGTCTGTTCTGGTGGCCTTCTCTACGTTCCGACATCGCCGCATATGTAGCGGCATGCTCCGTTTGTGCCCAGAGTAAGTCCCCTCGGCACCTTCCGTTGGGCCTTTTGCAACCCATAGCCACCGGGGAGCGCCCATGGTCACACCTGGGGATGGATTTCATTGTGGACCTCCCTGCATCCCGAGGCCATACGGTCATTCTCATGATTGTGGATCGGTTTTCCAAAATGTGCCACTGTGTTCCTCTCAAGAAGTTACCCTCTGCACAAGAGTTGGCCACGATTTTCGCCAGGGAGGTCTTCCGGTTGCACGGTTTGCCCAAGGAGATTGTGTCGGATCGGGGGAGTCAGTTTGTGTCCAGGTTCTGGCGCGCCTTTTGCTCCCAGTTGGGGATTCATCTCTCTTTCTCCTCGGCCTACCACCCTCAGTCCAATGGGGCCGCAGAACGATCCAATCAGGCCTTGGAGCAATTCCTTCGTTGCTATGTCTCCGATCACCAAGACAATTGGGTTGACCTCCTGCCTTGGGCTGAGTTTGCCAGGAACACGGCGGTGAACTCTTCCTCTGGGACGTCTCCCTTCATGGCCAATTATGGGTTCCAACCTGCCGTGTTACCGGAGGTATTCTCTCCCCAGGATATTCCGGCTGTGGAGGATCACCTTTCCGTCCTACGTGCTTCTTGGGTACAGATCCAGAGGTCCCTTGAGGTCTCTGCGCAGCGCCAGAGACTCCAGGCTGATCGCAGACGAGCGCCCGCTCCTTCCTACCAGGTCGGAGACCGTGTATGGTTGTCCACCCGCAACCTCAACCTTCGAGTGCCCACTCCCAAGCTGGCGCCTCGCTTTGTTGGTCCCTTCCGAGTGCTTCGCAGGGTAAACCCGGTAGCCTATGCCCTTGCGCTTCCTCCTGGCATGCGGATCTCCAACGTGTTTCATGTCTCCCTGTTGAAGCCATTGGTGTGTAATCGTTTCACTTCCTCGGTTCCTCGGCCCCGTCCGGTCCAAGTGGGCAATCGTGAGGAATATGAGGTGAGCAATATCCTGGACTCACGCCTGGTCCGCGGTCGGTTGCAGTTTTTGGTCCATTGGCGTGGTTATGGTCCAGAGGAGCGTTCCTGGGTTCCCTCCGCAGATGTCCATGCTCCTGCTTTGCTCCGAGCCTTCCACGCACGCTTCCCTCAGAAACCGTTCCTTACTCCGCGGAGGAGGGGCCCTTGAGGGGGAGGTACTGTCATGGTCTTACCTTCTTACTGTTCTCCTTCGTTTGACATGTGCTGGCGGCCATCTTGGTTTCTGGGTTTCTTGTAGCCTCCCACCCTGCGGCTTCTCCTTCCCACTGGGAGGAGCTGGATGCCTAGCTCATATATATAGGAGGTCTGTGGCTTCAGTTCCTTGCTTGGTCCTCCTGTGTTCACATGCTTCTAAGACTGCTGCTGCTTCTGGTTCCTGATCCTGGCCTCGTCTGACTACCCCGTTGGTTCCTGATCCTGGCTTCATCTGACTACCCTGCTGGTTCCTGATCCAGGCTTCGTCTGACTACCCTTCTAGTTCCTGACCTCTGTCTACGCAAGACCCTGCTTCGGTTTAGCCATCCGTTTGGACTTTTGCTTACAGCTTGATTTTCAATAAAGCCTTCTTATTTCCACTTATCTCTTGTTGTACGTCTGGTTCATGGTTCCATGACAATTTGCTTCAGCAGAGCATACTTTGCTGGAGCTGTTTGTTTAAGCTTATATTGTCTGTATTTCTTTGGACTGGGTGATTTGGTAGAGGGATTCCCAGTCCACACCCCTCCAGTACAAGTTTTTCCCCTAACCTGAGGTGATCTCAGGTGAGGCCTGCTGGAATCATCACTGGGGAAATAAAGCAGACCTCAGAATGTCAGTCTGGGGGAGAAGGAAACCTGAGAGGCTTTGTGTGGTCACAGCCAGAAGGGCTGTTAGACTGTATGGCTGTGTGAAGCCAGATCTCCCCTGGTGTGAACAGTGATCTAAAGATGAGACAGGAATCGCCTGTAAATTAAGTAGAGCCCAGACGGGCAGGTATGCATGGCAAGACCACTTACTGTTATCTCACATATATATTCTTATTATTATAGCCAAATTTACCACCCTAACTCCTCCCACAGTTTTTACACTACATAGACAGTAATATACAGAAATGTGCAGATTGTTCACGATTAGTGTGCTATTACTTTGTGGAACGTTTCGCCGAATGGTTCACGAAATATCGGCGTTTTTGTGGAGAAATTGGTCCCATAGGAATGAATGGCGGAATGTTCAAAACTAGAGTGGGAGCTGACAAAAGCTAGAGTGTGAGCTGAAAAATCAGGACATGATTTCTAAACTGCGACCACTCCCTCATTTTTAAGCCCACCTACACAAATCATATATCAAAACGTTCAGCTATCCCTGCTGCCACTAAAAAGCTAAGCCATAGTCCTGATAGCTTTCATAATATGACCATTTGTTTGCAACTCACGCCGCCCATTGACATTCATTGAAACTCCACTCTAGCCACCTCAAATTTGAAGGGCAATTTCTAAACTGTGACTGTGCCTTCATTTTTAATATTCAGAGACATACTATGCATGTGAAGTGAGCAAGTTGGAGCAGTTTGGTTTTAACCGCTCTTCTCTGCCCTTGCTGTAGAGTGAGTTGCCATAGGAACCCAGGTGTGTGAGCAGCCAGCAGAGTGACAAAAGCTAGAGTGTGAGCTGAAAAATTCGGACATGATTTCTAAACTGCCACCACTCCCTCATTTTCAAGCCCACCTACACAAATCGGCTGCTAATGTTTTTATAAATGTATGTATTAATGTAACTGTCAAGCACTTTGGGCAACAACATTGCAATTGAATGAGCTTATAAATAAATAGAGTGCATTTCTCACTCTATCAAGCCTGCCGTGTGCACTTTTTAAATTTGATCAATCAATTGGTTAGTGTAATGTTTACTATCTTTACTCACTCCAAACACTCCACACAGTTACTCTGCCCACTCCATAAAGTTACTCTGCCTAGTCCAACCTTTCCACAGTTACTCCAGCGACTCCAACCACACAACAGTTACTCAAGCCACTCCACCCAGTTACTCCGCCCACTCCAGTTGTAGACTACTGGTGGAGGCAAGAACATGTCACCCAATTTCCCCAGAAATTGTAGCTTTTCTAATTGCTTTTTGTTATGCTGGTGCTGAAACCTCACCTCACCAAGTGACGCTATAACTTGGATGCTAATCTGTATTGCTGAAGTGACCAAATAACTTTGAATATCTAGCGATGCCCTTCAGTTTCTGAAATGTACACACTGTCTTTCAGGAGTTAGTGGACGATGTCTTCCGTGACCTGCTTAACATCTGTGTTGTGATATATCTGGATCGTATCTTAATCTTCTCCCCCGAGCTGCCCACAAACCAGAGACATGTCTGTATTGGTCTTCCGCTGCTGCGGGAGAACCAGCTGTACACAAAGTTTAAAACATGCCTGTTCGAGAAGAAGTCCTTACCCTTCCTGGGCTACATCATTTCCGACAAGGGTATATTCATAGATCCAGAAAAAATGCTGTATTAGAGTGGTCACAATCTACTGGCCTGCATGTGGTCCAGCAGTTCCTAGGCTTCGCCAACTATTACCAACAATTTATACCACATAATTCCATTCTTGCAACCTCTATAGCCTCATTCACACGTCAGTGATTTCCATCAGTGATTTTGAGCCAAAACCAGGTGCGGCTCTAAACACAGAACAGGTGCAGATCTTTCCCTTATACCTTATGTCTGTTGAGACTCCAATCCTGGTTTTGGCTCACAATTAGAGTTGAGCGAACACCTGGATGTTCGGGTTCGAGAAGTTCGGCCGAACATCCCGGAAATGTTCGGGTTCGGGATCCGAACCCGATCCGAACTTCGTCCCGAACCCGAACCCCATTGAAGTCAATGGGGACCCGAACTTTTCGGCACTAAAAAGGCTGTAAAACAGCCCAGGAAAGAGCTAGAGGGCTGCAAAAGGCAGCAACATGTAGGTAAATCCCCTGCAAACAAATGTGGATAGGGAAATGAATTAAAATAAAAATTAAATAAATAAAAATTAACCAAAATCAATTGGAGAGAGGTTCCATAGCAGAGAATCTGGCTTCCCGTCACCCACCACTGGAACAGTCCATTCTCAGATATTTAGGCCCCGGCACCCAGGCAGAGGAGAGAGGTCCCGTAACAGAGAATCTGTCTTCATGTCAGCAGAGAATTAGTCTGCATGTCATAGCAGAGAATGAGGCTTCACGTCAGCCACCACTGCAACAGTCCATTGGCATATATTTAGGCCCAGCACCCAGGCAGAGGAGAGAGGTCCCGTAACAGACAATCTGGCTTCATGTCAGCAGAGAATCAGTCTGCATGTCATAGCAGAGAATCAGGCTTCACGTCACCCACCACTGCAACAGTCCATTGTCATAAATTTAGGCCCAGCACTAGTGTTGAGCGGCATGTCCCATATTCGAATTCGCGAAATTTTGTGAATATTCGAAAGAATATTCGTAAAATATTC
This sequence comes from Bufo gargarizans, assembly GCF_014858855.1. Taxonomy (NCBI): domain Eukaryota; kingdom Metazoa; phylum Chordata; class Amphibia; order Anura; family Bufonidae; genus Bufo; species Bufo gargarizans. The sequence continues at coordinate 523,507,381 of NC_058083.1, read as the reverse complement.
GCGATTATTCAAATTCGTTATTATTTCGCATATGCGATAATTCGAATTTTCGCATCGCATAATACATATGCTATGCAAAATTCACATGTGCGCTAATGAAATCGCCTTACGAAGATTCGCAACTCAATTCAATCACTAATGTATGAATGCAATGCCCTTTGCCTCTGTTCTGGGACAAGTGTAGATATTCGCATGTGCGCTAATAAAATCGCCTTACGAAGATTCGCACCTCAATCACTTTCTAGGGAATGTGAGACTTTTGGGAATCAATCGAGATACAGTGGGGGGTGATGACAGTAGTTGACAGAGTACAGATCAATGTAATCTGTAAGGTGGAAAGTAAAATAAAAAATACGAATATTCGTAAATCGAATTTTACGAAGTTCTACGTATTCGCGAATATGGTGCTATACTATATGAATGCACAGGCCTTTGCCTCTCTGTTCTGGGGACAAGTGTAGATATTTGCATTTGCGTTAATAAAATCGCCTTACGAAGATTCGCAGCTCAATTCAATCACTAATGTATGAATGCAAAGCCCTTTGCCTCTGTTCTGGGACAAGTGTAGATATTCGCATGTGCGCTAATAAAATCGCCTTACGAAGATTCGCAACTCAATTCACTAATGTATGAATGCAAAGCCCTTTGCCTCTGTTCTGGGACGTGCCGATATTCGCATGTGCGCTAATAAAATCGCCTTACGAAGATTCGCGCCTCAATCACTTTCTAGGCAATGTGAGTAAGATCTGAGCTGTTGGACCTTTGGGAAACAATCAATTATATGTGTACTGTAATTTTGTGGGGGGGGGGGGAAAAAACAAAAAACGAATATTCGTTTTTACGAATATATAGCACTATATTCGAAATATTCGCGAAATCGCGAAGTTGCGATATTCGCGAAAAAAATTTGCTTTTCGAATATTCGCGCTCAACACTACCCAGCACCCAGGCAGAGGAGAGAGGTCCCGTAACAGACAATCTGGCTTCATGTCAGCAGAGAATCAGTCTGCATGTCATAGCAGAGAATGAGGCTTCACGTCAGCCACCACTGCAACAGTCCATTGGCATATATTTAGGCCCAGCACCCAGGCAGAGGAGGGAGGTCCCGTAACAGAGAATCTGGCTTCATGTCAGCAGAGAATCAGTCTGCATGTCATAGCAGAGAATGCAGGCTTCACGTCAGCCACCACTGCAAGAGTCCATTGGCATATATTTAGGCCCAGCACACACACAGGCAGAGGAGAGAGGTCCCGTAACAGAGAATCTGTCTTCATGTCAGCAGAGAATCAGTCTGCATGTCATAGCAGAGAATGAGGCTTCACGTCAGCCACCACTGCAACAGTCCATTGGCATATATTTAGGCCCAGCACACACAGGCAGAGGAGAGAGGTCCCGTAACAGAGAATCTGGCTTCATGTCAGCAGAGAATCAGTCTGCATGTCATAGCAGAGAATGAGGCTTCACGTCAGCCACCACTGCAACAGTCCATTGGCATATATTTAGGCCCAGCACCACAGGCAGAGGAGAGAGGTCCCGTAACAGAGAATCTGGCTTCATGTCAGCAGAGAATCAGTCTGCATGTCATAGCAGAGAATGAGGCTTCACGTCAGCCACCACTGCAACAGTCCATTGGCATATATTTAGGCCCAGCACCACAGGCAGAGGAGAGAGGTCCCGTAACAGACAATCTGGCTTCATGTCAGCAGAGAATCAGTCTGCATGTCATAGCAGAGAATCAGGCTTCACGTCAGCCACCACTGCAACAGTCCATTGGCATATATTTAGGCCTAGCACACCAGGCAGAGGAGAGAGGTCCCGTAACAGAGAATCTGGCTTCATGTCAGCAGAGAATCAGTCTGCATGTCATAGCAGAGAATGAGGCTTCACGTCACCCACCACTGCAACAGTCCATTGGCATATATTTAGGCCTAGCACACAGGCAGAGGAGAGAGGTCCCGTAACAGACAATCTGGCTTCATGTCAGCAGAGAATCAGTCTGCATGTCATAGCAGAGAATGAGGCTTCACGTCACCCACCACTGCAACAGTCCATTGGCATATATTTAGGCCTAGCACACAGGCAGAGCAGAGAGGTCCCGTAACAGACAATCTGGCTTCATGTCAGCAGAGAATCAGTCTGCATGTCATAGCAGAGAATCAGGCTTCACGTCAGCCACCACTGCAACAGTCCATTGTCATAAATTTAGGCCCAGCACCCAGGCAGAGGAGAGAGGTCCCGTAACAGACAATCTGGCTTCATGTCAGCAGAGAATTAGTCTGCATGTCATAGCAGAGAATCAGGCTTCATGTCAGCCACCACTGCAACAGTCCATTGGCATATATTTAGGCCTAGCACACAGGCAGAGGAGAGGTTCATTCAACTTTGGGTAGCCTCGCAATATAATGGTAAAATGAAAATAAAAATAGGATTGAATGAGGAAGTGCCCTGGAGTCCAATAATATATGGTTATGGGGAGGTAGTTAATGTCTAATCTGGACAAGGGACGGACAGGTCCTGTGGGATCCATGCCTGGTTCATTTTTATGAACGTCAGCTTGTCCACATTGGCTGTAGACAGGCGGCTGCGTTTGTCTGTAATGACGCCCCCTGCCGTGCTGAATACACGTTCAGACAAAACGCTGGCTGCCGGGCAGGCCAGCACCTCCAAGGCATAAAAGGCTAGCTCTGGCCACGTGGACAATTTAGAGACCCAGAAGTTGAATGGGGCCGAACCATCAGTCAGTACGTGGAGGGGTGTGCACACGTACTGTTCCACCATGTTAGTGAAATGTTGCCTCCTGCTAACACGTTGCGTATCAGGTGGTGGTGCAGTTAGCTGTGGCGTGTTGACAAAAGTTTTCCACATCTCTGCCATGCTAACCCTGCCCTCAGAGGAGCTGGCCGTGACACAGCTGCCTTGGCGACCTCTTGCTCCTCCTCTGCCTTGGCCTTGGGCTTCCACTTGTTCCCCTGTGACATTTGGGAATGCTCTCAGTAGCGCGTCTACCAACGTGCGCTTGTACTCGCGCATCTTCCTATCACGCTCCAGTGCAGGAAGTAAGGTGGGCACATTGTCTTTGTAGCGTGGATCCAGCAGGGTGGCAACCCAGTAGTCCGCACAGGTTAAAATGTGGGCAACTCTGCTGTCGTTGCGCAGGCACTGCAGCATGTAGTCGCTCATGTGTGCCAGGCTGCCCAGGGATAAGGACAAGCTGTCCTCTGTGGGAGGCGTATCGTCATCGTCCTGCCTTTCCCCCCAGCCACGCACCAGTGATGGACCCGAGCTGCGTTGGGTGCCACCCCGCTGTGACCATGCTTCATCCTCATCCTCCTCCACCTCCTCCTCATCCTCGTCCTCCTCGTCCTCCAGTAGTGGGCCCTGGCTGGCCACATTTGTACCTGGCCTCTGCTGTTGCCAAAAACCTCCCTCTGAGTCACTTCGAAGAGACTGGCCTGAAAGTGCTAAAAATGACCCCTCTTCCTCCTCCTCCTCCTCCTCCTCCTGGGCCACCTCCTCTTCCATCATCGCCCTAAGTGTTTTCTCAAGGAGACATAGAAGTGGTATTGTAACGCTGATAACGGTGTCATCGCCACTGGCCATGTTGGTGGAGTACTCGAAACAGCGCAACAGGGCACACAGGTCTCGCATGGAGGCCCAGTCATTGGTGGTGAAGTGGTGCTGTTCTGTAGTGCGACTGACCCGTGCGTGCTGCAGCTGAAACTCCACTATGGCCTGCTGCTGCTCGCACAGTCTGTCCAGCATGTGCAAGGTGGAGTTCCACCTGGTGGGCACGTCGCATATGAGGCGGTGAGCGGGAAGGCCGAAGTTACGCTGTAGCGCAGACAGGCGAGCAGCAGCAGGATGTGAACGCCGGAAGCGCGAACAGACGGCCCGCACTTTATGCAGCAGCTCTGACATGTCGGGGTAGTTGTGAATGAACTTCTGCACCACCAAATTCAGCACATGCGCCAAGCAAGGGATGTGCGTCAAATTGGCTAGTCCCAGAGCTGCAACGAGATTTCGCCCATTATCACACACCACCAGGCCGGGCTTGAGGCTCACCGGCAGCAACCACTCGTCGGTCTGTTGTTCTATACCCCGCCACAACTCCTGTGCGGTGTGGGGCCTGTCCCCCAAACATATGAGTTTCAGAATGGCCTGCTGACGTTTACCCCGGGCTGTGCTGAAGTTGGTGGTGAAGGTGTGTGGCTGACTGGATGAGCAGGTGGAAGAAGAGGAGGAGGAAGCCGAGAAGGAGGAGGTGGCAACAGGAGGCAAAGAATGTTGCCCTGCGATCCTTGGCGGCGGAAGGACGTGCGCCAAACAGCTCTCCGCCTGGGGCCCAGCTGCCACTACATTTACCCAGTGTGCAGTTAGGGAGATATAGCGTCCCTGGCCGTGCTTACTGGTCCACGTATCTGTGGTTAGGTGGACCTTGCCACAGATGGCGTTGCGCAGTGCACACTTGATTTTATCGGATACTTGGTTGTGCAGGGAAGGCACGGCTCTCTTGGAGAAGTAGTGCCGGCTGGGAACAACATACTGTGGGACAGCAAGCGACATGAGCTGTTTGAAGCTGTCTGTGTCCACCAGCCTAAATGACAGCATTTCATAGGCCAGTAGTTTAGAAATGCTGGCATTCAGGGCCAGGGATCGAGGGTGGCTAGGTGGGAATTTACGCTTTCTATCAAATGTTTGTGAGATGGAGAGCTGAACGCTGGCGTGTGACATGGTTGAGACGCTTGGTGACGGAGGTGGTGGTGGTGGTGTTGGTGGTACATCCCCTGTTTGCTGGGCGGCAGGTGCCAACGTTCCTCCAGAGGCGGAGGAAGAGGCCGAGGCGGCAGCAGCAGAATAGGCCGAGGCGGCAGCAGCAGAAGAGGTAGCAGGGGGAGCCTGAGTGACTTCCTTGGTTTTAAGGTGTTTACTCCACTGCAGTTCATGCTTTGCATGCAGGTGCCTGGTCATGCAGGTTGTGCTCAGGTTCAGAACGTTAATGCCTCGCTTCAGGCTCTGATGGCACAGCGTGCAAACCACTCGGGTCTTGTCGTCAGCACATTGTTTGAAGAAGTGCCATGCCAGGGAACTCCTTGAAGCTGCCTTTGGGGTGCTCGGTCCCAGATGGCGGCGGTCAGTAGCAGGCGGAGTCTCTTGGCGGCGGGTGTTCTGCTTTTGCCCACTGCTCCCTCTTTTGCTACGCTGTTGGCTCGGTCTCACCACTGCCTCTTCCTCCGAACTGTGAAAGTCAGTGGCACGACCTTCATTCCATGTGGGGTCTAGGACCTCATCGTCCCCTGCATCGTCTTCCACCCAGTCTTGATCCCTGACCTCCTGTTCAGTCTGCACACTGCAGAAAGACGCAGCAGTTGGCACCTGTGTTTCGTCATCATCAGAGACATGCTGAGGTGGTATTCCCATGTCCTCATCATCAGGAAACATAAGTGGTTGTGCGTCAGTGCATTCTATGTCTTTCACCGCTGGGGAAGGGCTAGGTGGATGCCCTTGGGAAACCCTGCCAGCGGAGTCTTCAAACAGCATAAGAGACTGCTGCATAACTTGAGGCTGAGACAGTTTCCCTGGTATGCATGGGGGTGATGTGACAGACTGATGGGGTTGGTTTTCAGGCGCCATCTGTGCGCTTTCTGCAGAAGACTGGGTGGGAGATAATGTGAACGTGCTGGATCCACTGTCGGCCACCCAATTGACTAATGCCTGTACCTGCTCAGGCCTTACCATCCTTAGAACGGCATTGGGCCCCACCATATATCGCTGTAAATTCTGGCGGCTACTGGGACCTGAGGTAGTTGGTACACTAGGACGTGTGGATGTGGCAGAACGGCCACGTCCTCTCCCAGCACCAGAGGGTCCACTAACACCACCACGACCATGTCCACGTCCGCGTCCCTTACTAGATGTTTTTCTCATTGTTATGGTTCACCACAACAACAAATATATTATTTGGCCCAATGTATTGTATTCAAATTCAGCGGGATATAAATTTGAGGCCTAGTATTTAGGCGCTGGGTGACCGGTATGGATTTAGTGACAGAATTAGACTTGGAAATGCACAGAAGCGTGTGTGTGAAGTTATTCTGAATGACCCTATGTGCACCTTCAATATGATCTACCCTTTTAGGGATAGATTTCAAATAGCTCTGATATAGCAGAAACGACTAAATTATGAAATTGCTAAATTGGGAATTGTATTTCAACCCAGAACAAAAAATGTGCTTTGACGGACACTAAATAACTTTCCCAGCCACAACAGGACAGCGGTAACGAGAGATTTAGCGGGATATAAATTTGAGGCCTAGTATTTAGGCGCTGGGTGACAGGTATGGGTTTAGTGACAGAATTAGATTTGGAAATGCACAGTAGCGGGTGTGTGAAGTTATTCTGAATGACCCTATGTGCACCTTGAATATTATATACCCTTTTAGGGATAGATTTCAAATAGCTCTGATATAGCAGAAACCACTAAATTATGAAATTGCTAAATTGGGAATTGTATTTCAACCCAGAACAAGAAATGTGCTTGAACGGACACTAAATAACTCGCCCAGCTACAGCACTAGGGACAGATTTAGCGGGATATAAATTTGAGGCCTAGTATTTAGGCGCTGGGTGACAGGTATGGGTTTAGTGCCAGAATTAGACTTGGAAATACACAGTAGCGGGTGTGTGTGAAGTTATTCTGAATGACCCAATGTGCACCTTGAATATTATATACCCTTTTAGGGATAGATTTCAAATAGCTCTGATATAGCAGAAACCACTAAATTATGAAATTGCTAAATTGGGAATTGTATTTCAACCCAGAACAAGAAATGTGCTTGAACGGACACTAAATAACTCGCCCAGCTACAGCACTAAGGACAGATTTAGCGGGATATAAATTTGAGGCCTAGTATTTAGGCGCTGGGTGACAGGTATGGGTTTAGTGCCAGAATTAGACTTGGAAATACACAGTAGCGGGTGTGTGTGAAGTTATTCTGAATGACCCAATGTGCACCTTGAATATTATATACCCTTTTAGGGATAGATTTCAAATAGCTCTGATATAGCAGAAACCACTAAATTATGAAATTGCTAAATTGGGAATTGTATTTCAACCCAGAACAAGAAATGTGCTTGAACGGACACTAAATAACTCGCCCAGCTACAGCACTAGGGACAGATTTAGCGGGATATAAATTTGAGGCCTAGTATTTAGGCGCTGGGTGACAGGTATGGGTTTAGTGCCAGAATTAGACTTGGAAATACACAGTAGCGGGTGTGTGTGAAGTTATTCTGAATGACCCAATGTGCACCTTGAATATTATATACCCTTTTAGGGATAGATTTCAAATAGCTCTGATATAGCAGAAACCACTAAATTATGAAATTGCTAAATTGGGAATTGTATTTCAACCCAGAACAAGAAATGTGCTTGAACGGACACTAAATAACTCGCCCAGCTACAGCACTAAGGACAGATTTAGCGGGATATAAATTTGAGGCCTAGTATTTAGGCGCTGGGTGACAGGTATGGGTTTAGTGACAGAATTAGACTTGGAAATACACAGTAGCGGGTGTGTGTGAAGTTATTCTGAATGACCCAATGTGCACCTTGAATATTATATACCCTTTTAGGGATAGATTTCAAATAGCTCTGATATAGCAGAAACCACTAAATTATGAAATTGCTAAATTGGGAATTGTATTTCAACCCAGAACAAGAAATGTGCTTGAACGGACACTAAATAACTCGCCCAGCTACAGCACTAGGGACAGATTTAGCGGGATATAAATTTGAGGCCTAGTATTTAGGCGCTGGGTGACAGGTATGGGTTTAGTGCCAGAATTAGACTTGGAAATACACAGTAGCGGGTGTGTGTGAAGTTATTCTGAATGACCCAATGTGCACCTTGAATATTATATACCCTTTTAGGGATAGATTTCAAATAGCTCTGATATAGCAGAAACCACTAAATTATGAAATTGCTAAATTGGGAATTGTATTTCAACCCAGAACAAGAAATGTGCTTGAACGGACACTAAATAACTCGCCCAGCTACAGCACTAAGGACAGATTTAGCGGGATATAAATTTGAGGCCTAGTATTTAGGCGCTGGGTGACAGGTATGGGTTTAGTGCCAGAATTAGACTTGGAAATACACAGTAGCGGGTGTGTGTGAAGTTATTCTGAATGACCCAATGTGCACCTTGAATATTATATACCCTTTTAGGGATAGATTTCAAATAGCTCTGATATAGCAGAAACCACTAAATTATGAAATTGCTAAATTGGGAATTGTATTTCAACCCAGAACAAGAAATGTGCTTGAACGGACACTAAATAACTCGCCCAGCTACAGCACTAAGGACAGATTTAGCGGGATATAAATTTGAGGCCTAGTATTTAGGCGCTGGGTGACAGGTATGGGTTTAGTGCCAGAATTAGACTTGGAAATACACAGTAGCGGGTGTGTGTGAAGTTATTCTGAATGACCCAATGTGCACCTTGAATATTATATACCCTTTTAGGGATAGATTTCAAATAGCTCTGATATAGCAGAAACCACTAAATTATGAAATTGCTAAATTGGGAATTGTATTTCAACCCAGAACAAGAAATGTGCTTGAACGGACACTAAATAACTCGCCCAGCTACAGCACTAGGGACAGATTTAGCTGGATATAAATTTGAGGCCTAGTATTTAGGCGCTGGGTGACAGGTATGGGTTTAGTGCCAGAATTAGACTTGGAAATACACAGTAGCGGGTGTGTGTGAAGTTATTCTGAATGACCCAATGTGCACCTTGAATATTATATACCCTTTTAGGGATAGATTTCAAATAGCTCTGATATAGCAGAAACCACTAAATTATGAAATTGCTAAATTGGGAATTGTATTTCAACCCAGAACAAGAAATGTGCTTGAACGGACACTAAATAACTCGCCCAGCTACAGCACTAAGGACAGATTTAGCGGGATATAAATTTGAGGCCTAGTATTTAGGCGCTGGGTGACAGGTATGGGTTTAGTGACAGAATTAGACTGGGATATGGCCAAAAAATAAACAGACTATTGCTGGTTAAATGCACTTGGTGTGACAGCTTCACCCTGATGTAGGCTTTAGCCAAAAAACAACCACACCATTGAGGGTTAAATGCACTTGGTGACAGGCGCAGCTTGCCCCTGATTTAGTATATGGCCAAAAAATGAACAGACTATTGCTGGTTAAATGCACTTGGTGTGACAGCTTCACCCTGATGTAGGCTTTAGCCAAAAAACAACCACACCATTGAGGGTTAAATGCACTTGGTGACAGGCGCAGCTTGCCCCTGATTTTGTATATGGCCAAAAAATGAACAGACTATTGCTGGTTAAATGCACTTGGTGTGACAGCTTCACCCTGATGTAGGCTTTAGCCAAAAAACAACCACACCATTGAGGGTTAAATGCACTTGGTCGCAGCTTGTGCTGGCGCACCACAAGACACAAAATGGCCGCCGATCACCCCAGAAAAATGTGACTGACAAACGGTCTGGGCAGCCTAAAAACAGTGAGCAATTGAGGATCAGCAGCTCAATGATCCACAGCTGCAGATCGATCAGTTAATCAAGTCCTTTGGAGGAGTTAATCTGCCTAATCTCGCCCTACTGTCGCAGCCGCAACCTCTCCCTACGCTAATCAGAGCAGAGTGACGGGCGGCGCTATGTGACTCCAGCTTAAATAGAGGCTGGGTCACATGGTGCTCTGGCCAATCACAGCCATGCCAATAGTAGGCATGGCTGTGATGGCCTCTTGGGGCAAGTAGTATGACGCTTGTTGATTGGCTGCTTTGCAGCCTTTCAAAAAGCGCCAAGAAAGCGTCACAAAAGCGCGAAGAAAGCGACGAACACCGAACCCGAACCCGGACTTTTACGAAAATGTCCGGGTTCGGGTCCGTGTCACGGACACTCCAAAATTCGGTACGAACCCGAACTATACAGTTCGAGTTCGCTCATCCCTACTCACAATCACTGATGGGAAAACATTGACGTGTGAATGAGGCTCATCGCTGCCCTTATCCACAGAGGAGTGAATGTTACACAGTGGACACCCAAGGCAGAATCGGCATTCCAGACACTCAAGCAGGCCTTCTCCTCTGCTTCAGTTCTGCACCATCTCAATGTACTCAAACAGTTTTTCCTTGAGGTGGATGCAGCTTCCATAGGAGTCGGAGCTGTTCTCATCCAGAAGAGTTCCTCTGTAAGATGGTTACCTGTGGCAACTTTTCTAAAGCCTTCTCCTCAGGCAACTACCCCATTGGTGACAGAGAGCTGCTTGCAATAAAGATGGCACTAGAGAAGTGGCACCATCTTCTGGAGGGAGCCAAGCATCCTTCTGTAATCTGCTCTGATCATAAGAACTTGTCTTATATCGCGTCTGCCCAGTGGCTTAAACCTCGTCAAGCTTGATGGTCACTGTTGTTCATCCAGTTTGATTTTTGTTCTACATTTCCATCCAGCTGACAAGAATATCAAGACTGTTGTTGTTGCCTGTTCCACCTGTGTGCAAAATAAGTTTCCTAGGATCTAGACCAGACTGACTGGACTTCTTCCCTTTCCTGCACTCAAGGTCTTGTGGCAATATATAGCTATGGACTTTATTACTGACCTGACATATTTTTCATTGACATGGATTGCCTGATCACTTTGTGTCTGATCGGAGAACTGAAAATTCTGGAGAACTGTCTGCAAGCTTCTGAATGTGGCATTAGACTTTGCCTCTGCATATCACTCCCAATCCAATGGGCAGTTTGAGCGTATCAATCAGGTCTTGGTCAACTACTTGTGGCATTTCATGTTGGCACGCCATGACGATTGGGCTACCTTGATTTCCTGGACTGACTCTACTGTCAATAATTTTTTTTCAGATTTGGCAAGAGAAAAAAACTTACCTGCTACAGGCCTCTGCCTGAAATAGACTTGTAGATTAAAAACGCAAGGTTTCATCTCAATTTACCTGGCTCTCCTCGAGAGACAATAGGCTTGGTAACCTCATAAAAGTTGGCACCTCATTTCATTAGGCCTTTCAAGGTGTTGAAGCAATTGAATCGTTTATTTTACAAGTTGAGGCTTCCCGCCTCATGACCGATTTCTTACTCCTTTCATGTATGTCTCCTCAAGCCAGTGGTACTCAACCAACTACAGACATTCTGCTCCTGCTCCCCCCTCTCCCCCTGGTCAGCTATGAAGGTGTGTAGAAGGTGAACAGCATTCTGGATATGAAGAAGTTTGAAGGGAAAAACTATTTCCGAATCGACTGGCATGACACTGGTCCTGAGGAGAGATCCTGGAAACCTTTGGAGTACATTTATATCCCAATTTTCCTGAAGAAGTTCTTACAATTTTCCGGTCCAAAGAAGAGGGGCTGTGTAAGGGAAAAGGGTATTGTCATGGCAGTGTTCCAACTTCTCCGCTGTCCCACTATCGAGGAAGGGCATGGGTGCCGCTACACTCCCCCTCCTGATGCTTGCAGTTTCCCCCTGCCAGCTTTCCTCTGCCCTCTACTGACAGGACCAGTCGCTGAAGTCCTTGGCCGCCTCTGCAGCAGCCTGCAGCGTGCTCTTGGCTGCTAGATCCCTGTCCCATTGGGTACAAATCTCCTGGCACTTAATGGGCCAGCTTATCTGTTCTGTATTTCACCAGCCCATGGCTGGACATCTGTGGGTACTTAAACTTTCCCCAAGGAGAGGTGCCTTAGCAGTAGGTTCCTAAGCTGCCAGTGTTCCAGTGAAGGTGTGTTTATCTGTGTGTCTGCCTGTGTTCTGTACCTTTGCCTGTTCATCTGATCATCCGCTGCCTGCCCTGACTATAGCTTGACCACCATATTGTAACACTGCTCCCTGTCCTGACTTTGGACAAACGCTGCCTGCACTGACCTTGGCGTGTTTTTGACAAAAAATTCTGCCTGATCCCTCAATGCTTCGCACCAGTGTCTTTGACTCCCATAAGTGTCCGTGACTTCCATGCCAGCTACACTGGGACTATTTCAAGGTGGCTCCCTTGCAGTGAAGACTAGATCCCTGTATAGAGGTTGAAGGGTGAAAAGGCACCACTAAGATAATGCCCTTAGAGATATCTCAAAGTCAAACTGGTTAGTTGGCACAGTGGTTTCACACCAACTGCCCATTATAACTAGGTTGTCCTTCCTTGCCTTGTATTTCTATGGTTCCATTATTATATAGGTTGATGGTAAGTGTGATACCCTAGATATTTTGTGGGTCTTTAATTCCTGCATGCAAGGCGGAGGGCAACTCAGTATAGAATAGGACATTGATTTTCCTATTATATTCCATGTGGAGATAAAGTCACAAAAAGGATTTCTGAATTTTGTATGACTGTTGCATGTTTTATGGCTTTCTTTGCGTGAATGCTCCTCTGCCCTTCAGAGTATGTGATCTCCAGGGTGTCTGACCAGTGTCGGACTCTTGTGCATGGAACCCACCAGTAAAATTTATTCTGGGGGCTGTAAGAAGGTACAAGAAATAATTGTGGATGATAGGTACGTGTCACCGAGGTTCCTGGCCTATAAAATAAGTTTTTTTATGTCTCAGCAGCAGTTGCTGTTTGACACCTTGATACTTAGTATGACTATAATAGCTGATCCAGGACGGCTCTTACTGGGAGTAGTCAAAGTGCTGGGTGGGTGACTACTCCCCATGTCCCAGTCCAGGTTTTTCCTCCGGGCTGGAGGGCTCAGACCCCTGTGAGGGCACCTAATGCCTGTCTGTGGACTTGAGAAGGCAGAACTTCCAACAGGGATTTGATGTAACACCTATAAGAAAAGGTGACTGTTTTGCATATGAACTTTTCATGTGTGTGAACGATCACCAAGCAACTTGCGTTTTTGTTTTGCTTTCACGTGTGAATAAACACTGATGTTTTGAACCAAGAACTTGTACTTTGCCTCTGTGCTGCACCCGCTAATCCTAACTGCCAGAACAAATCCCCACAGGGCCCAATGTACATCTACATACAAATGCTACCTGCTCACACAGTGTCAGCAGCAACATGCTGATTATGTGGTCCCTGCAGCAACTTTGATAAGACTGGTCCCTGGGCAAAGAGGACACATCTATCATGGAAATGCTCTTTCACAGAAAAGGAAAAATTAAACATCCATCTATGTTTCATTCTTTCTTTCTTAGTCTATATCATACCTACAGTATCTTTCCGTCTCATATCTGTATTCTATCCATCAGTATCTCTCTATCTCATATCCTATCTGTCTGCACATCACAGTAATTTGCAAGTTTGTGTTGTCAGATTGTGTGTATATATATTATAATCACATGCACACACACACGCTGTATATACTCAAACACGCTTTTATTTATTTTATTCAACCAAAGACAATTTTGCAAAACAAGAGATGTAGATTCAGCTCTTCTCGGCGATATAGCGTAAGGCTGCTTTACAGGTGTTTTTGCTGGATCCGGCAGGGTTCAGCAAAAACAGTTCCGTTACTGATAATACAACCGTCTGCATCCGTTATGAACGTTGTATTATCTTTAACATAGCCAAGACTAACCCATCATGAACTCTATTGAAAGTCGATGAGGGCCGGATCCATTTTCTATTGTGTCAGAGAAAACAAATCCGTCCCCATTGAATTGCATTGTGGGTCATGATGGATCCTTCTTGCTCCGCATCCCTGGACAGAAAGCAAACCGCAGCATGCCGCTGTTTGCTCTCCGGTATGAGAACGGAACGGAATGCATTTTGGAGCGCTCCGTTCTGTTCAGTTATGCTTTGTTCCCAGTGACAATGAATTAGGACAAAACGGAAGCGTTTTTTTTTTTCCCGGTATTCAGACCCTATGACGGATCTCAATACCGGAAAACATTAACGCTAGTGTGAAAGTATTCGAAGCTAAGCTTTCATTTTAAATGTAAGAAATTATCTACAAAAACATCACTGACAAAAGAGATCAGTTTGGAGTTGGTGATATAAGAGTTTGCAAATTTTGTATTACATAATACAGCACATTTACCACACATTATAAAAGGAACAAAGGAATTTAAACTACAGCAAAACATCATCAGTCTCAAACATAAAGAATCAGAAGAAGAGCTGTGCAGGCCAGTCACCAACATGGATTTGTTGTGGATAGTCATCTCCTACAAGAAAATAGTTAAATATATTCATTAACTACAGATATATATAGATATCTGTAATGGTTGATGTGACAAATGTCACTGTGTACATACATTACATTACTTATCCTGTATTGATGCCGAGTTACATCCTGTATTATACTCCAGAGCTGCACTCACTATTCTGCTGGTGCAGTCACTGTGTACATACATTACATTACTTATCCTGTACTGATCCTGAGTTACATCCTGTATTATACTCCAGAGCTGCACTCACTATTCTGCTGGTGCAGTCACTGTGTACATACATTACTTATCCTGAACTGATCCTGAGTTACATCCTGTATTATACTCCAGAGCTGCACTCACTATTCTGCTGGTGCAGTCACTGTGTACATACATTACATTACTTATCCTGTACTGATCCTGCGTTACATCCTGTATTATACTCCAGAGCTGCGCTCACTATTCTGCTGGTGCAGTCACTGTGTACATACATTACATTACTTATCCTGTACTGATGCCGAGTTACATCCTGTATTATACTTCAGAGCTGCACTCACTATTCTGCTGGTGCAGTCACTGTGTACATACATTACTTATCCTGTACTGATCCTGAGTTACATCCTGTATTATACTCCAGAGCTGCACTCAGCTATTCTGCTGGTGCAGTCACTGTGTACATACATTACTTATCCTGTACTGATCCTGAGTTACATCCTGTATTATACTCCAGAGCTGCACTCACTATTCTGCTGGTGCAGTCACTGTGTACATACATTACTTATCCTGTACTGATCCTGAGTTACATCCTATATTATGCTCCAGAGCTGCACTCACTATTCTGCTGGTGCAGTCACTGTGTACATACATTACATTACTTATCCTGTACTGATCCTGAGTTACATCCTGTATTATACTCCAGAGCTGCACTCACTATTCTGCTGGTGCAGTCACTGTGTACATACATTACTTATCCTGTACTGATCCTGAGTTATATCCTGTATTATACTCCAGAGCTGCACTCACTATTCTGCTGGTGCAGTCACTGTGTACATACATTACTTATCCTGTACTGATCCTGAGTTACATCCTGTATTATACTCCAGAGCTGCACTCACTATTCTGCTGGTGGAGTCACTGTGTACATACATTACTTATCCTGTACTGATCCTGAGTTACATCCTGTATTATACTCCAGAGCTGCACTCACTATTCTGCTGGTGCAGTCACTGTGTACATACATTACTTATCCTGTACTGATCCTGAGTTACATCCTGTATTATACTCCAGAGCTGCACTCACTATTCTGCTGGTGGAGTCACTGTGTACATACATTACTTATCCTGTACTGATCCTGAGTTACATCCTGTATTATACTCCAGAGCTGCACTCACTATTCTGCTGGTGGAGTCACTGTGTACATACATTACTTATCCTGTAATATCCTGAGTTACATTCTGTATTATACTCCAGAGCTGCACTCACTATTCTACTGGTGGAGTCACTGTGTACATTACATTACTTATCCTGTACTGATGCTGAGTTACATCCTGTATTATACTCCAGAGCTGCACTCACTATTCTGTCGGTGGAGTCACTGTGTACATTTCATTACTTATCCTGTACTGATGCTGAGTTGCATCCTGTATTAGACTCAAGAGCTGCACTCACTATTCTGTTGGTGGATCACTGTGTACATACATTACTTATCCTGTACTGATCCTGCGTTACATCCTTTATTATACTCCAGAGCTGCACTCACTATTCTGCTGGTGCAGTCACTGTGTACATACATTACATTACTTATCCTGTACTGATCCTGAGTTACATCCTGTATTATACTCCAGAGCTGCACTCACTATTCTGCTGGTGCAGTCACTGTGTACATACATTACATTACTTATCCTGTACTGATCCTGCGTTACATCCTTTATTATACTCCAGAGCTGCACTCACTATTCTGCTGGTGCAGTCACTGTGTACATACATTACATTACTTATCCTGTACTGATCCTGCGTTACATCCTTTATTATACTCCAGAGCTGCACTCACTATTCTGCTGGTGCAGTCACTGTGTACATACATTACTTATCCTGTACTGATCCTGAGTTTTACAGCAAGACACGGAGGCGAGTATTGCTTTCTCCTTCTTTACTGTCCACCAATAGCAGCAAAGGAAAAAATTTACATACAGGAAACAACCATAGTAACCAAGGTCCCTCCCCTATGGCCCCTATAATAGGCAGCTCCTCCTGTGGACCTTTCTCTTTCTTTGTTGCTCTACCAGTTAAGTACACCTATATACTTTTCTTGTGATATTGCTGTACTCTGTTATGTTTGCAGGTTATAGTTTGTTTGCGCTGCTTTCATCTAGGGTGACTAACCCTTACTTGCAGCGCTTCCTCGTGGGTTCTTCCCACAGTTTTTAACCCCTTTAGGTTATTACCCTGTACAAGCCTCCCTGGCTTTCACTGTCTCCCATTGTTTTTCTTCCCCGTTTGCATTATCCCATTCCCCTTACCACGCTGTGCTCCGGTCCCCGCCGCTTTCCTCAGTGTTAGGAGGCGGGGCCTCCCTCCCCTTCTTACTGCACCATAGCTTGCCCGCGATTCGGGCCTCGTTCCCCAACCGGCCGCGAGATCTCGAAAATCCTGTGAGAAATCGCGTCCAAGTACACGAAAATGGCCGCCGAGATCTCGCAAGATGATAATAAACGATATATAATAAAGGATGTAACGCAGGATCAGTACAGGATAAGTAATGTATGAACACAGTGATCCACCAACAGAATAGTGAGTGCAGCTCTGGAGTCTAATACAGGATGTAACTCAGCATCAGTACAGGATAAGTAATGTAATGTACACAGTGACTCCACCAGTAGAATAGTGAGTGCAGCTCTGGATCTCGGCGGCCATTTTCGTGTACTTGGACGCGATTTCTCGCGGGATTTCGTTCGTCTCTCCACTCCACAGCGCTTTCTGCATCCCTGCATGCTGCTCCTGCCGGCCGCTCGTCTCTCCATCTGGGGATACCTTTGTATTGCGGTATATCAGTGCTTTGCACTGCTAGGTTAGGACATTGCTTAGCCCTATTTGCATCCCCTTGCTTAGACGGCCAGATTATTTGCCTCATCATGTCCCACCCTGCCCAGTCTCCCGCTAATGTTCCCCCCTCTTCTCCTGCGGATCATAGGGCCTCTGGGGGGGATGCACAGGCACTGGCACTTCAGCGCTCTGTGTCTGATGCTATCATGGCAGCCATGGGCTCCATGACCACTATATTGTCCCAGAGCATTACTCAGGCGCTATCTGCTCAGCCTTCCAGAGTAGCTCTGCAAGATACCCAGAACACACCGCAGCCTACCTATACTGAACCTCCTGTTCCACAGCAGAACTTGACTGGTGCGCATCCTGCCACCCAAGATAACGTGCATAGCTCACGCAAAAGGGCCTCATCACGCCAGGCAGAACGGGCGCGAGCATGGAAGTGCACTAGAGCACAATCCCCTAATCAGTCTGACTCGGACAGAGCATCGGACGAGGAGGCTTTTGCGGATGTGGATTATGTGTCAGAGGAGGATGTTCCTTCCCCGGTTCAGGGCCCCTCAGTCTCCGCTACTGCGGCCTCCTCAGCCAAGGACATTGCGTCCTCCTCCGCCATTAACCGGTCTGATATACTGCTAGACTCAGCGGGTGAACCTATGTTCGACCCCGACACCTTGTATGTTCGACCCCGACACCTTGCATCACCCTAGATCGGCGGAGTGGCTCCCCACTGAGCATGTGGGCAGTTAATTGGAGAACTGGGTGCGTCACCCTCTGAGCCGTGAAACACGGAATAAACTTAGGGCTGAGTTCCCCAGGCCACTAGTCCCCAACAAAGTGTGTGACACTCCCGTGGTGGACCCCAAAATGTCACAGTTTTTGGCCAAAACTGGTTGGAACCCTAAAAAGGGCCGGGAGTCTACGCAGCTGCCAGGATAAAGTGTTGGATATCTTTGGCCCGTTGGCCAAGATTCTTGAGCTAGCTGAGACAGCTAGGACTGAGGGCTCCCCTATTGACCCTGAAGAGTTGCGGGGTTGGACCCAAAGGGCGATCTGCATCACCGGAAACGCCAACACCTCTTTGGCAATCGAAAGGCGTAAAGCCATATTATTTAAAATTGACCCCAAATTGTCTAACTTGGCGCTCACTGAAGCTGGTAAGGACGCCCAGGGTCTCCTATTCGGCGATTCCTTTATTAAAGATATGGGGCGATTTGTTGGTACCTTCACCGCTCTAGACAAGGCCCAGTCATCTATGCGCAGGGTATTTCAGGGACTGGTCTCTAATCGGGCCGGCAGTAGCAGGGGCCGCCTGTCCGGCCGTACAAACTTTCAGGCCCGTGGCGCAGGTAGAGGTTCCTTTGGTCAGCGACCTCCCTTCCAGGAACAACGCAACCCCTCTCCCTTCTTCTCGACCAGAGGAGGCCAGTGGCAATCTCGCTCCTTCAGAGGCAACCCCAACTCTCGCAGACCTTTCGGTAAATCTTCCTCAGATTGGGGATTCTATGGTCCCTTGTGTAGGGGGCAGACTCCAACTTTTTTCTCATGCTTGGAGCCTCATCACATCAGATCCATGAGTACTGACCACGGTCAGGGGCTTCCACATAGAGCTCACGGGGTCCCCGTGCCTGGTTCCTCCCCCCCCCCCGCCCATACCGCTATCGTGCCCAGATTGCGCACTAGTAGATGCGGAGCTATTTTCTCTCCTCCAAAAACAGGCGATAGAGCGGGCCCCTCCTTCAGAGTGGGGGGTCATCAGCAATATATTCCTCGTTCAGAAAAAGGGGTCAGATGAGGCCGGTCATCAACCTTCGCACCCTGAATACGGTGGTGCGCTACCGTCATTTCAAGATGGAGGGGATTCACCTCCTTCTGAACCTGTTGACGCCTGGGGACTGGATGGTAAAGCTGGATCTAAAGGAAGCTTACCTGACGGTCCGGTGGCTGCTCGTTCCAGGGATCTTCTCCGGTTTTGGTGGAGAGGAGAGACCTGGAGGTTCACCTGTCTCCCATTCGGTTTGTCTTCAGCTCCTTGGTGCTTCACTAAGCTGCTGCGTCCAGTCGTGTCATGGTTGGGGAGTCGGGGCGTACTCCTCATCGTTTACCTGGACGACATCCTCCTGATGCACGAGTCCAGTGCGGGGCTGCTAGAACATCTGCAGTGGACGGCGGACCTGCTAACGGACCTCGGTTTCCTCCTCAACACGGAGAAGTCATGCCTCATCCCATCGCAGCGGATGGAATTTCTGCGCTTCACGGTGTATTCGATCTCGGAATCCCTCAGTCTTCCAATGACGAAGTTGCGTGCGATCCGCAAGGAGTTGAAACATGCTCTTCTCATTCCTCGCCTTTCGTTGTGTCACCTGGCCCGTATCATCGGACTGTTAGCATCTTCGATTCAGGCCGTGTTTCTGGCCCCGTTGCACTACCGGGCTCTCCAGAGGCTGAAGATCGCGCATCTTCAGATCGGTGCCTCCTTTGCGGACATGGTGGTCCTGGACTCGGAAGCCCGAGAGGAGTTGCGCTGGAGGATCGCCAATCTGGAGGCGTGGAATGGCAGAGCGATCTTCGGATTCCTTCCAGAGTTGACCATCGAGTCGGATGCGAGCCTCCAGGGATGGGGCGCTCATTGCAACGGAGTTTCCACGGGAGGATCTAGGTCGGCGGAGGAGTCTCGCCTCCACATCAACGCCTTTGAGCTCCTGGCCGGTTCCTCTGCAGTCAGGAGCTTCTCCAATGGGACCGCCAATGCGTGCATCAGACTGTGGATGGACAACGTCTCGGCAGTCCGATACGTCAACTGGTTGGGCGGTACCCACTCGTCAACCTTGGCGAGTTTTGGTCGTTTTGCCTCTCCAGGGACATCATGGTGCAGGCAGAATACTTGCCAGGTCTGAGCAACGTTCGCACGGATTGGAACTCTCGCTACCTGTCGGATGGCAGCGATTGGCAGTTGGATCCGGAGGTGTTCTCAGCGATTTCGGACATGTGGGGCCCGATGACCATCGATCTCTTTGCTTCTTGGCTCAACTGGCAACTCTCCGGATTTTACAGTTGGCGTCCGGATCCGGAAGCAGTGGCGGTGGACGCGTTCCTCCAGGACTGGTCTGCGTCCCGCCTTTACGCTTTTCCCCCGTTCGCGATGATCCCACGGACTCTCCTTAAGGTTAGTCGCCATGGGGCGGATTTTGTGTTAGTGGTCCCTTTCTGGGGGTCTCAAGTCTGGTATCCTACGTTGCTGGGGATCCTAGTGGTGGTACCCTTCTTCTCCCGTCTCGCACGGACCTCCTTCGCAACCCTCAGGGTCTTCACAACCCACTCCTACTCGACGGTTCCCTGGGGCTGTTGGCGTGCCGGATCTCCGGACACCTGGAGCTGTTGATGGCATTTCGGAGGCGACTCGACAGTTACTGGACAACGCATGGGCTCCCAGCACCAGAAAGTCTTATCGGGCAGCCTGGAGAAATTGGGCTAGCTGGTGCTTGGAACGGGACTTGGATCCCGTTTCAGCGCCTGTAGCTCACCTTTTGCAGTTTCTCACCTCACTTTTTGAGGCGGGCAAGGCGTACCGGACCATCAACCTCTTCAGGTCAGCTATTTCCTCTACCCATCAGGGTTATGAAGGCGTCCCTGCAGGTCAACATCCTTCGGTTTCTCGCCTTTTGAGAGGTTCTCGTTTGGCGCGCCCTCCTCGGCCTCATTTTTCGACTACCTGGGACGTCTCTCTGCTCCTTTCCTTTTTATCCTCTTGGCCGGATAATTCAGCTCTTGTCCGCTAAATTGTTGGCTTTATTTTGTCTTATTTCTTGAAAAGGGTCTCAGATGTTCGGGCCCTCGATTATGACGCCCGTTCTTTCACCCTAGAGGGTGTCACTTTCAACATTTCACGTCGCACCAAGACTAACATCAGGTCTGTCTCCTATCCCAGTTTCCCTGTGGCTTGCCTGAGGGAATATGAGTCCAGGACTAGGGCCCATCGTTCTACTGCTATGTCTCAACTGTTTCTTTCTATCCGCCATCCTTTCGGACCGGTTTCTAGTCCGACATTGGCACGCTGGCTTAAGTGGGTCATGTCACTAGCTGGGATTGACACTACCGTCTTCACTGCACATTCCGCCAGGAGTGCTTCTGCCACTTCTTTGGCAGTTTCAGGGGCCCGATTGGAGGACGTTATGCATTTGGCGGACTGGTCTTATGTTACCACGTTTAGGGAGTTTTATTTTCGTCCCCAGTCTCATTTGTTTTCTTCTATTATAGATCGGCTTTGAACTTGCAATATGAGCCTCCGTGTCTTGCTGTAAAACTCAATGATTTTCCTAGTCTACGACGTAAAGTCATAGTTTTATTAAAGACACGGAGTCGAGTATTGCCCACCCTGTTCCCGCCCTTGGGTCTCCTCACGGTTTTTTATTGCAGTGGATTTTCCATATTTTGCTGGTTATGGTCGATCTTGTTAATATTGTTATTATTATTTGTGGCGAAACCAACCTCGCCACTGTGTTTTGGAGGGGGCTGTTTACCAGCCTCCTGCCCTGGGATTATGGTCCCTTAAGTTATTGGGTCTTAAGGCACTTGGGACGGAGCCCCCTGTCCCTGGATTGCATCCTTTGCCTTACTTGCTTGGATGAAGCACATGGTGAGAACAATAGATAGCGGCTATTTTAGCTCACAGACACTGTTCTGACTTTTCAACACGGTGCTATCTTGCCTGTATTTGGTGCACAGAGACATCATTCAGTAGTTTGAAACTACCAAACAGGGGACACATTTATTAGTGACTATTTTCGGTATAACTTGTATATTTTCAGTGTAACTGTATCTTCCAAACTACTGAACGGATGTGGGTGAATTTTGGATATGTGGTTCACCCAGATCCCCCGGTTCCGAGGATATATTGGTTATGGGGTTATTGCATGTTTTGGGGTTCCTGTGATATGTTTTATAAAACAGTATTTCTCTGCCTTTGATAATTATATTCGCCCTTGTGTTCAAATAATCATCATCGGCAGAGGGGAGGAATTTGTGTGGGTGTGTTTCTATTGTCCCATTGTGTGTTTAAATGGTGATGTCTGTCCTGTTGTCTCCACGTGTGTATTGGCGATCTCCCCTTTGTCCTGGGAGATAATTGGATTACTTCTCGGTTGTCTCCCAGGCAGAGAGGAGGAAACCATGATGCATTGTGGGGATGTGTTGTATCTGTTCTGTATTTGCAAAACTGTAATAAAAACCAGGCTGGGTGTGCCAGCACTTCAGACCACTGCTGACCCTCAAGACAGAGCCTTGTCTCGTTATTGGGGGGATTCCTTGTATGCTGTTGGAGACTGATTGCCAGGAGTGTAAGCTGACTGATACGCTTTTCCTGTTCGTCTGCTGACAGCTATTTGCGAGGTTCCAGTTTGGAGGTTGGTGTTCTGCAGTAGCTGTGCCTGTCTCTCGGAAAGGGGCATATCGCCTGAACGGATCTTAACCCCTTGTCTGCTGAAACGGTCCGTTACATTATTATTGTACCTTTTAGTATTAGAGTTATCAAATCTATTTAAATGTTATTATTATTATTTTATATTATTTATCTGTGCTTCAATCCCTGTCGTGTCTATTTTGAGTACTGGGATTTCCGGACGCTGCAGGTCTTGAGGTATATGTTTCACCTGGACCTATGGTCTGTTCTCTTTTTCAGGTTGAAGGTCGATCCGGACTAGGATGCCGTACTTCCGGTTAATTTCTCTACCACGGTTTGGCCAGGTTGGCTAGTTGGATGCGCTTTGTTGGCGTTGGAGTTATCCGTTCCAGTTCGGAGTTTCGTGGCGGTGTTCGTGATGTTGGCACCAGGATCTCAAAGAAAGAGGAAGGTCCAGAGGAGGAGCTGCCTATTATAGGGGCCATAGGGGAGGGACCTTGGTTACTATGGTTGTTTCCTTTATGTAAATTTTTTCTCTTTGCTGCTATTGGTGGACAGTAAAGAAGGAGAAAGCAATAGGAGCCTCCGTGTCTTTAATAAAACTATGACTTTACGTTGTAGACTAGGAAAATCATTGAGTTTCAGCCTGTATTATACTCCCGAGCTCCTATGTTGTAGGGGGGGGGGGGGGGAAGGGGGGCTTTTACGTTTTCCTACAAGATATGACTTTACAGAACTTGGTCACCACTTTCTAGTATACAAATAATAAAAACACACTCTGTACATGGTCTGAAGAACAGACAGGGAATGCTGGGAGATTTCAGCTCTATATCCTGCAGAGTTTTGTAGCCGCACCCTTCCTGTTTATGGTGGTCTGTACAGTGACTTACCTGCCTCCTTGGTCAGCTGGACATAATAATCTGCATCCACTGCAAAGAAAACACACAATCCGCACAGTCATTTAATAATTATGCAAAAAGCAGGATCGGCGTTGCTCACAGATAATGTCTATGATCTTCTACTCTGTCGCTGATAATCTCAGGCAGTGGCCTGGAACATGTGGTTCTTTAACAGTAATGAAACCATAACTCCCATCAGGCAACAGTTGGACATCCGCAGGTTAGAGATGGCTGATCTACGTTATATGAGCGTCTGTGAGGTACCTATGAGCGCCTGCTCTGAAGGGGATTACAGCAGCCGTGTCAGATTTTACAGACAGGCTCAGGAAAAGCAGTGCCTCATTGCTGCTTATCTTTCTCTCTTTCATTTTAGGGTGCAGCAAAAAGTCACATTACTATACAATAGTGTGAGAATGGGTTTCCGGAAAACAGACATTGCATAAATAAAAGTTCAGTAATGTTTTCTAATCGACTTTTTGGTTCAATATGCCATTTTTCCTGATCTCTGCTTGCTGTCAGTGAATGGCAGTGTGCCTGAGGAGGGGGTCCGACCTCTGGGACCTCCACTGATCCTGAGAATGGAGGGGCTGCAGAGCTGGTGTACTGCAGTGTCCTTCATCCTCAGGTTAGTGGCGGTCACTGAGGTCAGACCTCCTCCGATCTTAAAGTGATAGCAGATCTTAGTGATACCATGAATTTGTAAGATGTGAATCCCCCTTTAATATGCTTAGTTGACTTGGCATGGCATGGATATTGAAGAGGGGTATCAGCCAGGGTAACCTGTTGGCTGGCACTGCCTGCTATCCGACTTGGCCGGAGTCTGCCTGCTGCACTGTGGACTGGTATTTAGGTTGTGCACAGGAGAATGATGGGTGATGTAGTTGTCATGTGTCACTCACCTCCTCTGCGCTCAGGAATACTCTCGCTCCATTCTTTAAGCCCCTGAAGACTTCTGGAAATGGATGATGATAACCGGGGTGTTATATCTGTCACAGCATGTACAGTGCCTCCATATCTTGTCTCATATGGGGGACACACAGGGTAGGAGTTCACAGACACACATGTCTTGCCAGTCACACCCATGCCATGCTCAGTGCCTCCATAACATTACCAGCATCGGGCAACACATTGACATCCATGGTTATTGTCTCCATAAAATTTAGAGCCATTGTCAATGACAGCTTTAGATTGCCATTCATACTCAGAGCATCTATAAGGCTGGTTTCACACGGGCGTTGCGGAAAAATGTGCGGGTGCGTTGCGGAAACACCCGCGATTTTTCCGCGCGAGTGCAAAACATTGTCATGCGTTTTGCACTCGCGTGAGAAAAATCGCGCATGTTTGGTACCCAAACCCGAACTTCTTCAAAGAAGTTCGGGCTTGGGATTGATGTTCTGAAGATTCTATTATTTTCCCTTATAACATGGTTATAAGGGAAAATAATAGCATTCTGAATACAGAATGCTTAGTATAATAGCGCTGGAAGGGTTAAAAAAAAAAAAAAACGTTAACTCACCTTATCCCCATGATCGTGTAGTTCCCGGTCGGTCTCTTCTTTAGCTGTGGGCTTGGGCTGAATGACCTTTGGTGATGTCAGATCACATGCTCCAATCACATGGTCCATCACCGTGGTGATGGAGCATGTGATCTGACATCACCACAGGTCCTTTAGTCACAGCTAAAGAAGAGACCGACCGGGAACTAGGCGATCATGGGGATAAGGTGAGTTAACTTTTTTATTTTTTTTAACCCTCCCAGCACTATTATACTATGCATTCTGTAGTCAGAATGCTATTATTTTCCCTTATAACCATGTTATAAGGGAAAATAATACAGTGAATAGACTGTCACCTAGAACCCATGCGTGAAAATCGCACCGCATCCGCACTTGCTTGCGGATGCATGCGATTTTCACGCAACCCCATTCATTTCTATGGGACCTGCGTTACGTTAAAAACGCAGAATATAGAACATGCTGCGATTTTCACACAACGCATAAGTGTTGCGTGAAAATCACCGCTCATGTGAACAGCCCCATAGAAATGAATGGGTCAGGATTCAGTGCGGGTGCAATGCGTTCAACTCACGCATCGCACCCGCACGGAAATCTCGCCCGTGTGAAAGGGGCCTAACATTACCAGCCATAATATCTGCCCCCATAACATTGTCAGGCATAGTAAGTTCCTCCATCACAATACAAGACATATAGTAGTCAGTGCCTTCATAATATTCTCTGCCATAGTCAGCGTCTCCATAACATTACCAGCCCTAATACGTGCCTCATAACAAGGTTAGCCATAGTCAGCGCCTTCAGAATATTGTCTGCTATAGTTGGTGCATCCATAACAATGTCAGACAAAATCAGTGCCTCCATAATATTGTCTGCTATAGTCAGTGCCTCCACAACATTGTCAGACATAGTCAGTGCCTTCATAATATTGTCTGCCATAGTCGGTGCCTCCAAAACCAGGTCAGACATAAATGATGCCTCCATAATATTGTCTGCTATGGTCAGTAGCAACCTCCATAGCAACATCAGGCATAATCAGTGCCTCCATAATATTGTCTGCAATAATCATTGCCTCCACAACATTGTCAGACATAGTCAGTGCCTCCATAATAATGTCAGACATAGTTGATGCCTCCGTAATATTGTCTTCTATAGTCAGTGCCTCCATAGCAACGTCAGGCACAGTGCCTCCATAATATTGCATGCCATAGTCAGTGCCTTCATAACGGTAACAGAAATAGTGACTGCATAATATTGTCTGCAATAATCAGTGCCTCCATAATACTGTCAGTCATAGTCAGTGCCTCCATAATACTGTCAGTCATAGTCAGTGCCTCCATAATACTGTCAGTCATAGTCAGTGCCTCCATAATACTGTCAGACATAGTCAGTGCCTCCATAATACTGTCAGTCATAGTCAGTGCCTCCATAATACTGTCAGTCATAGTCAGTGCCTCCATAATACTGTCAGACATAGTTGATGCCTCCATAATATTGTCTGCTATAGTCAGTGCCTCCATAGCAACGTCAGGCACAGTGCCTCCATAATACTGTCAGTCAGTGAAGGGTAATACAGGCTGGAGCTGGGACATGACACCGGTGCAGCGCTGCATGTGATATGATGAATTGATTGTCATGGACTAAATTCACTTTCATGCTGCAACTTTACAGCTATTGATGCCCATTAATAAGTTTCAACATGTATTGTGGCCTAAATCCTAGGTAGGTGGCCGCAGTGCTTCCTGTAGTACATGGGCAAGGTAGTTTATCCATGCAGCCTGTACTAATACTTCACTACAAATTCCCAAAAACACCACAGAACGACCTCCAGATTTACATCACTTACTTGTCACAGTCTCCAGTCGGATCATACAGCAGACAAATCCGCAAAGCTCAGCTTCTGTGCGTAGTTTCCATATCTCATGACCATGATGTTCAGCACCGCGTCACTAACCAGCAGACCTGCCAAAGAAGTCCAAAATAGTTTTATATAAGAGATGAGCGAATCGATTCTAAACTAATCAGATTCTTAACAAATTTCAAAAAAATTCACCCACCAAAAGAATCCACTGTTTTTGTTTGCAATTCGCTTTGGATGAATCACGTAAAAACTGCAACCAGTGCCATTTTACTGTGAATTGGCGGCCAAAACCAGGAGGTAGTAAGGATATAGAGGATCACGCAAAACTGGGAGGATGTGGTTGGAGGGGGCAGTAGGCAGGTAGGTCCTTATGGGGAGAAAGAAGAATCACCATACTATCTTCAGCTTGTGCCAGTATCTAACTAAAACCTATTATAGACACAAGCCAGTATGTAGTGTGATAGGGACACTCTAAGGAGACTATAGGGAGAGAATAAGAAGATATAATTGGGTATATTTTAGGGACTTTGATCAGGGAGAGCATATAGAGAGAGTGAGGGAGTGAGGCAGGGAGTACAGGTCAGTTGTGTGTTAAATACAGCTGCTGGCAGCTAGTTTTCCATTACCAAACCCTGCAAGAAATTTTTTTTTCGGTATATAAACCTCATATTTTAACGGTTTCTAGGCTTATTGCAAGCACCCCGATACATTCTGCTCCAAATAGTGAACAATTTCACTTTTTTTCATCTAAAAACCATTTTAAATTTACCATTTGTAATTGGGCATATCAGTGCATTATACCCATGTTACTAAATGCGTTTCATATTACGGCAAAAGCAATACTGCAATAATGCAATTTTTATACCCGTGTTGGTTGAGGTGGTGGTTGCAGTGGCACTTAGGGCAGTAGTAGCATACAGTGGCAAGCAGGGCCAACACAGAGGGTGACGAGGATGATGAAGATTGTGTGTTGGACAGGACCTGGGAGCAAGATCGAGGTGCTAAGGAGGTGATAACATTGGAGGAGTATGGCTAGAACCTCCAAAAAGCTGCTAGCGCCAGTTCTGCTTCTATTACAGTCAGCTTGGGAACTGGTGATGCGGCTGATATTGTGGGTGCAGGCTCAAAACATGCCAAACCTAAGCTGAGCTTGGCTAGCTGTGCAGAGTGTGCAAGTATCTCCCATCTGGCAGTTTTTCTTCATAATGCCAGAAGAAAAGCATTGCCGTGTGCAAGCTCTGCAGGCTGAAAACAAGCCGGAAGCATTCAAACACAAAAATAGGCACCACAGCTGTACTGCAGTACATGATGCAGCATCGCCAGTTATTGTGTGAAAATTAAAGTGGCCACCAGCTAGTGCAACAAGTGTGTCCTCTTTCTCCCAGTCTCCTTTGCAGCAGACAAGCCGCACCCACGTACACTACAGTTTCCTTGTCATCATCAGTTACTGCTCTCCCACTGAGACTACGCCTCCTTCTCCGCTACATCATCAGTCATCGATAACAAGATGTGTGGCCAGGTAACAATCCACTGGTGCGGCAAGTTAAACTCCCACCTGTCCAAGTAGCTGGCTGTGCAATCGCTGCCATATCACTTAGTGGATTCTGCTGCCTTTAGGAAGATGATGGCATGAGCTCAGCCTCACTTGAAGATACCTAGCCACCATTATTTCTCCAAAAAAAGCCATTCCTGCCTTGTACTGTCACATGCCAGAAAATGTGGGCTGCTCCTTTCAATTCTCACTGTGTGGCCCAGTTGCACGCCATGTTGGACACCTAGAGCAGCTGTTATGGGCAGAGACAGTACATGTCTTTCACAGACTATTGGGTCAATGTTTTTCGCGGGGAGTTAGCACTGCAGAAACAAGGCTAGATACAATTGACACCTCCACATTAGTGTCGATCTGGTTTCCACGCCTGTCGCCTATCTGAGATCCTTCTCATCCTCCCTCATGGACATCCTCCCATCCCTATCAGAAGCAGGGCACAGCATTGCCATGCGGTGTTAGAGCTGATTGCCTGGAACAAGAATAGCCCCATAGTAGATTAGATGCTAAGTGTATCAAGCAGCAAACGTCGCGCTGGCTGTCTTTCCCCCAACTCCAACTGGGCAAGGTGGTCAGGGACAAGAGCAGGAACATAGTGATCATGCTGCATTTGAGGGAAATAACAGATGCTCCTTTCATGGTGCATGTGATAGATTAGTCATGCAATGCTTTTTTTAAAAGTACAGTGGCTTGTAGAGGGTTCTGGCAATGTCCAGGAGACTGTCATCGCATTTCAGCCATTTTTATGTGGCAAGGAGATCCTTCCTGCACTTGCAGTGACAGAACGGTCTGGCGTTGCACCGCTTGATCCACGACATTCCAACTAGCTGGAATTTCATTATGCATATGCTATAGGGTCTGTAAGAGAAGCGGTGAATGATTTTGCCATGCGCTAGACCACCTCAATAGGGAGCATGTGTTGTTTTTAAGGTCAGTCAGTGGCGTCCGATTGGAGATGCTTATTGTGTACTCAGCCGCTTCGAAGAAGCTACCAGATTTGTCAGTAGGGACAACTGTGGCATCTATAGGGACAACTGATATATCCATCTTAGAGCAGATGCTCACACTGATGCAACAAGCGATGATGGAAGAGCAGCCTCTGACTGCTCTCAAACAACTCATCAACACGCCGATTCTCTTGAGTATCTTTCATAGCATGTGGGGTTTTGTTGCCTCTTCTTAGGAAAAAAGAAGGTGCCCCACTAGGAGGGGACAGTGAAGACAGAGATTATACAACTGGAAAGCTTCTCTGGCACTGCAAGGAGGAGCAGGAGGAATGCTGTGACCCCTGGCTCTAAGGCACGGTGTCAGACTCACAGAGGTGACATGGACTTCATCCTTCTGTGACTGAAACGATAAGTGAACCATCTATTCTGCAATAATCTGCCACATATCATAAACCAGGAAAAACTGTGGCCTGCTGCTACTACTACTGCTACTACTGGCCATACAGCTGGTGCTGCTGCTGTTTGCACTACTACACCCATACAGCCACCCATATCCTGACTCTCGGATGATGAGACATGGATCTTTTGTTTTGTATTCTTTCATTTACCATACATTTTAATATGAGGCCTATAAATGTAAAGTAACAGTATTGGTACACAGAATATTGAATGGTACTAGCAAAATCTCAAGAGTTTTTCTGTAATTTACCGACAAAGGTGCAATTCAATGTCCCTTTCCTTCTAAAAACACACTGCATACTGGTATTGACAATTTACAATGGTAACACAATGCATGGAATGAAACTGCTATATTAACCCTTTCTGGACCTCCACCGTACATGTACAATGGAAGTCCTGTCTATCAAAAAAAAAAGGCACCCACTCGCGAAAGCAGAGGCTGCCATTTAAACAGCAGATACCCGAGGCTAATGTCTGCTATCAACGATAATGCCATTCACCGACATTACCCACTCAGATGCCATGGTTAATTGTGACCACAGCATCTAAGGCAGCTTTCCCTGGGGGTGCTGCGCTCCCGTGGCCTGAATAGCTCCCTCGCGCTGCAATCGGGGAAGCTGTTCATTCGTGGTAAGGTAATAGCCTGGGTCTCTCTGAAGAAACTTAGCCTATTACAGCTGTAGGCCTTTGGAGGCCTAAAAGTGGCAGGGCTCCATGAGAACATAGTGAATCTGCAATACATTGCAATGATAAATCATTGCAGGGTAATGCAGAAAAAAAAAGTTAAATAAAGTTTTTAAAAATATATTAAAAAAATGTAAATCACCCTCTTTTCCCATAATAAAAATAAACAATAAAAATATTTAAAGATAAATTGCACCCTCATATCCCAAAATGTCTTCACTTTTAAAATATAAATGTATTCATCTTGTATGGTGAACGCTGTAATGGAAAAAAAAAAATTGCTGATTCACCATTTCTCCGTTGCTTAACCTCCCCCAAAAAAATCACTAAAAAGGGATTAAAAAGTGGTACACACTCCAAGATGGTATCAATAAAAACTACAGATCATCCCGCTAAAAAAAAAGCTCTCACACAGCTTCATAGACATAAATATAAAAAAGTTATGAAGGTCAGCATATGGCGACACAAAGAAAAAATTAATTTTTCCAAAGATTTTATATAGTTAAGTATTAAAACACAAGAAAAACTATATGAATGTGGTATCACCATAATCATACTGAACTGGAGAATGAAGATAATAGGTCTGATTTACTGCATAGGAAATACTGTAGAAACGAAACCCATAAAACTGTGGTGGAATTGCGTTTTTTTTCCAGTTCCACCTCATTTTTTCCAGCTTCCCAGTACATCATGAGCATTATTAAATGGTGCGACTAGAAAATACAACTTGGCCTACAAAAAACAAGCAATCATGCGCTTATGTGAATGGAACAATGATAAAGTTACAGCTCTGGGAAGGCAGAAAGTAAAAAAAATCGAAAACACAAAAATAGAAAATCTCAAGGTCCTAAAGGGTTTAATGCAGTTATAGCAGTGCAAAGCATTCACTAAAACTGCACGCTATCTTGACACAATAAAATGTGTTAACTAATACGTATATTACCGGTAATCATGCTATTCCAGTACAACAAGCTCACTGAACCTGTACGGTATCTTAGTGCACTACAATGCATTTGCAGCAGAATTTATGCTATTGATGCCGGAGGTGCTCACAATAAGCCTATAAAACTATTATGAACTGTAGAAACTTGAGATTTTAATAAAACAGGAGGGAGAGTTGCAGGATTTTGTTGTAGAATTTGGAGTGCAACATTCAATTTTCACTTGCAAGAAGCTGTATAAAGAGAAAACAGTCCCTCCCTAAAATCCTGACTTTATTTACTATTGATAAAGTGTAACTACTGTAATTAATTATAGCTTGTGTCTGTATTTGTTTTTTAACAGACATTGCGAATATACACTCACCTAAGGAATTATTAGGAACACCATACTAATACGGTGTTGGACCCCCTTTTGCCTTCAGAACTGCCTTAATTCTACGTGGCATTGATCCCACAAGGTGCTGATAGCATTCTTTAGAAATGTTGGCCCATATTGATAGGATAGCATCTTGCAGTTGATGGAGATTTGAGGGATGCACATCCAGGGCACGAAGCTCCCGTTCCACCACATCCCAAAGATGCTCTATTGGGTTGAGATCTGGTGACTGTGGGGCCATTTTAGCACAGTGAACTCATTGTCATGTTCAAGAAACCAATTTGAAATGATTGGAGCTTTGTGACATGGTGCATTATCCTGCTGGAAGTAGCCATCAGAGGATGGGTACATGGTGGTCATGAAGGGATGGATATGGTCAGAAACAATGCTCAGGTAGCCCGTGGCATTTAAACGATGGCCAATTGGCACTAAGGGGCCTAAAGTGTGCCCAGAAAACACCCCCCACACCATTACACCACCAGCCTGCACAGTGGTAACAAGGCATGATGGACACATGTTCTCATTCTGTTTACGCCAAATTCGGACTCTACCATTTGAATGTCTCAGCAGAAATCGAGACTCATCAGACCAGGCAACATTTTTCCTATCTTCGACAGTCCAATTTTGGTGAGCTCGTGCAAATTGTAGCCTCTTTTTCCTATTTGTAGTGGAGATGAGTGGTACCCGGTGGGGTCTTCTGCTGTTGTAGCCCACCTTTCTTTCCCATTCTGACATTCAGTTTGGAGTTCAGGAGATTGTCTTGACCAGGACCACAACCCTACATGCATTGAGGCAACTGCCATGTGATTGGTTGACTAGATAATCGCATTAATGAGAAATAAAACAGGTGTTCCTAATAATTCTTTAGGTGAGTGTATATGCTCTCAGATCACCATCTATGCTCAGAATAGTGTCTCCCCGGCCAATAGGCTGGAGGACCTTCCTAACTACTGCCCCTGATTGGCTCACAGGCTTTCCGCCAGCCCCTGAGTCAATCCAGGCAGGTCTTTCCCTCTTAGGTTATGTGATCCTCCATCATCATTATCCCTGCCATTTTCTCCACCAAATTTCACTATAAAAGGGCCATGGCACCTTTTTTTTTTTACTAGATTCGTCTAATGCAAATCGCTAAAACTTTGGATTCGTTTGACAGCAGAATTTTAGTGAAATCTGTAATTAATCAAATTCTTTAAGAATCGATTTGCTCATCTCTAATCCAAAGTCTTCTTACAGACTGGAACAAATCAAAGAAGAACCTCTACAAATTCCTGAGTCAGGATCTGACCCCCTTTCCCCGTGAATTACGATTAATGTGATAACCCCTCAATGAACCCTAAAACCTCAATACCATTAAACTCAGAGCTGGCGCAGCCGATCCATCAGCGTTACCACATATTATTCTAAAAGAGTATGTAATAAGCCTTGTCTGTTCACTGGAAGAACGTATCCATCCTTATTTTCCAGCTTAAAAATCTGGGACTGCAGTGATTTACTGACTGGTGAGAGACACGAAGGTCATACTGCTCTAATGTCAAGGGTTTAACCCTTTGCAATACCCAGAAACAAAAGTCCATAATGTTCTGCAGCTCATCTTGAGAATTTTACCTGCTGTTTTAATGGCTTTTGCAAAGCCAAATCCATCAAGGTATCCTGTCTGATTCACATCAATGGTACGGAACAAATCCTGAAAACCATAAGACAATGATGTCAGTAAAAGTTGGAGCCTATTATGTAAAAATAGACAGCAGATTAGTAAAAGTTATTAATAGATGAAAATCATTTACAAAAAGACACACGGCACACTGTTAAAACTACTATCATAGTGCCCCTTTGTACAAGAACATAAATACACTAACACTGTAACTACAAGGATATAACTACTATAATACTGCTCCTATGTACAAGAATATAACTACTATAATACTGCTCCTATGTACAGGAATATAACTACTATAATACTGCTCCTATATACAAGAATATAACTACTATAATACTGCTCCTATGTACAAGAATATAACTATTATAATACTGCCTCCTATATACAAGAATATAACTACTATAATACTGCCTCCTATGTACAAGAATATAACTACTATAATACTGCCTCCTATGTACAAGAATATAACTACTATAATACTGCCTCCTATGTACAAGAATATAACTACTATAATACTGCCCCTATGTACAAGAATATAACTACTATAATACTGCCTCCTATGTACAAGAATATAACTACTATAATACTGCCTCCTATGTACAAGAATATAACTACTATAATACTGCTCCTATGTACAAGAATATAACTACTATAATACTGCCCCTATGTACAAGAATATAACTACTATAATACTGCCTCCTATGTCCAAGAATATAACTACTATAATACTGCCTCCTATGTACAAGAATATAACTACTATAATACTGAAACTATGTGCAAGAATAAAACTACTATAATACTGCTCCTATGTACAAGAATTTAACTACTATAATACTGCTCCTATGTACAAGAATATAGCTACTATAATACTGCCTCCTATGTATAAGAATATAACTACTATAATACTGCTCCTATGTACAAGAATATAACTACTATAATACTGAACCTATGTGCAAGAATAAAACTACTATAATACTGCTCCTATGTACAAGAATATAACTACTATAATACTGCCTCCTATGTACGAGAATATAACTACTATAATACTGCTCCTATGTACAAGAATATAACTACTATAATACTGAACCTATGTGCAAGAATAAAACTACTATAATACTGCTCCTATGTACAAGAATATAACTACTATAATACTGCCTCCTATGTACAAGAATATAACTGCTATAATACTGCTCCTATGTACAAGAATATAATTACTATAATACTGCTCCTATGTACAAGACTATAACTGCTATAATACTGCTCCTATGTGCAAGACTATAACTACTATAATACTGCTCCTATGTACAAGAATATAACTACTATAATACTGCCTCCTATGTACAAGAATATAACTACTATAATACTGCCTCCTATGTACAAGAATATAACTACTATAATACTGCTCCTATGTACAAGAATATAACTACTATAGGGGGCGGAGCTTGACCGGCGTCCTGATCGGCCGCATGTGAGAAGAGCTCTCCTCTCCACGACCCTATAAAGTGGTTTATTTTGCACCCTATTTGAGCGACGATGGGGAAAGTTGGCAGATACTTGCCCAAAGAGAAGACAGAGTCCCCCAAACAAGATAAAGGACCCTCCGACATGGAGAAATACTTCAACAAGAAGTCTACAGCCACGGCATCAGAGCGGCCTAAGATGGCGCCGACAGACCCGGACGAGGGTATTGAAGACGCTGAAAGAGCTGACAGCCCTTACACAGAGGGTTCCCTGAGTTCGCAGGCTGAAGCGCCGGAGCCTATCTCCAAAAAATTTCTGCAGCAGGCGCTTACATCGGCGTTATTCCCTGTACTGCAAGAGCTGACTGAGATCAAGGGAGATGTGAAGCATATCGGCCATAGAGTCGAGAAACTGGAGCAGACACAAGGCGCCATGTTGGAGCATGCCCGCGCGTTGGGTGACAACTCCTCCGCATACCTGTCCTCCTTGGATCACGCATACTCCCTGATTGAAGACCAGGAGAATAGGAGCCGGCGGAAAAATATCCGGTTCCGAGGCATCCCGGAGACAGTGTCTCATGAAGATCTGCCCGCGGCTGCGACCGCCATTTTTGAAATCTTGCTGGGCCCGGAGACCGCTTCCACAGTCGCAATTGAGCGCATACATCGCTCTTTACGCCCCAAGCCTAAAGAAGGGGACCCCCCCCGTGATGTGGTCTGTGGCCTCCTGCGATACACGGACACAGCGGCTTTATTTAAGGCAGCTAGAGAGAAAGGGGACATTAAACATGACGGTGCTAAAGTGCTGCTGTTCCAGGACCTCGCACCCTCTACATTGAGCAAAAGGAGAGCCCTGCGCCCGGTTACAGAGATACTGAAGCTGAACAGAATCCCGTTCAAATGGCTCTTTCCTTTCTGCTTAACCTTTGCTAAAGAAGGAAGAAGGTGCACTATACGAACCCCCGGTGACCTGCCGGCGGCGTGGGAGCTGCTGAATACTACGCCACAAGTTATACCATCATGGCTGCCATCGGCGGACACTGGGGTCCCGCTCCCGGAGCTTCCAGAATGCTCCAGATGGTCCAGAGTTCCCTCAAGGAAAGGCCCGGGGGCTAAACAAAGAACCACCTGAACTGTCGCTGCAGGTCGTATAACTTCTTCTTACTCAAAGGCCTCCTGGGTTCCGTTGTTACAGGAGCACCTTTGGTCTGGCGGGACTTCTGTTCCTCACTACGTTTACTACTTGCTGTTCGATGGCCGGGACCGGCCGAAGCAACTGTCATTGCTATTAACCCAGTGCTATATGCCTCCCTGAGTGCACTAGGGATTGTCATTATAATTATAATTATAATTGTGATCGTTAGTCGAGGTTTTGGTTAACAGCGAATGTACGGTTATGTTGGGGCTCGTACATTTGAGGAAAGGGTTAATGGGATTACGTATGTAATTTACATTTGCACGCTTTATAGAGGTAGGGGTGCCAGACTGTGGTTTTGGGAGCAGCACCGACTGTGGTCACACGTGTGGGCTGCTTTCACATGGCTATTGGAGGCCCCTATGTCCTGTTCTGGTGTTTTCCCGCCTCGGGCGGGCTCCTCATATACGGCGCTCTGCATATTTTGGCTACACGGGCGATAGGGCCCTGGGGGGCCGCGCCTGCCTCGGGAAAGCACCAGAGCCTTCTTTTGAGTTTTTCACTCTGTTTTGTTCACCCAGTTTACCTATCCATGATTCGTCCTTTTAGTGCATACGTGTTTCCAAGTCACCTGAAGTTCTGATGGCTACGGTTAATTGTACCACATTTAATGTGCGGGGCTTTAACACCCCTCAGAAACTATCGCAAGTGATCCGACTTCTGAAGAAACGACACACTGATATTTGCTTCTTTCAGGAATTGCATTTTAAATTAGGCCACATTCCTAGACTTTCTCAATCCTATTTTCAGCACTGGTTCATCAGCGCTCACGTCACGGCTTCCAGGGGTGCGGGGATCGCCATATCTAAAGGGACTCCTTTCTCCCTCATTGCTTCTTTAGCGGACCCAGATGGCCGATACATGTTTGTCAAAGGTAAGCTTGGGACGGTTCTGGTGACACTGGCGAGTTTATATAGCCCGAACAGGGGCCAGGGCCACTGGCTTAAAAAGACCTTACAGGCGTTGACTTCCTTTGCAGAGGGCGTGTGGCTGGTGGGAGGTGATCTAAATGTTGCCCTAAACCCCTTGGTTGATGCGTCGGACCACTCCTCACAACTAACCCATGTAGCTCTGAGTAGGATAAATAAACTCCTAGCGAGAACCCAGTTAATTGACACGTGGAGGTTGATTCATCCCACAGATTTAGATTATACATTTTTCTCGGCCCCACATAAGGTATATAATAGACTTGACTATATTTTCGTATCCACTTGTCATGCAGGGCTGGTGAGTAACTCGACCATTGACCCTATGACTGTGTCTGACCATGCCCCAGTGACGACATCCGTGGTGTTCTCGGAATTGCCGCAACGCACTAGGCAATGGAGACTCAATGAGACTCTGCTGGATGGAGAGGAGGAAGTGAGGAATATACAAACTAAACTACAACAGTTTTTTCAGGAGAACATCACGGATGACGTTTCAATTGCCACTGTGTGGGAAACTCACAAGGCGGTCATTAGAGGCGAACTGATAGCCCTGGGTAGTAGGAAAAAGAAAGAGAGGTTTGCAACCTTCCGTTCTTTGCTGGATAAAATCTCAACCCTAGAGTCACTGCATAAAAAATCAAAATCCATTGAGGCCCAAGAGGAACTTAGATTGACGAGAATAAAGCTGAAAGACCATCTCAATTATCACCACGCTAAGTCCTATCAGCGCGCCCAATACCGCTTTTATGCGCACGGAGACAAAGGCACTAAGCTCATGGCATCGCTTATTAAGCAGAGGAAAGATACATCATATATTCATGGGATTAGGGATAATCTGGGACAGTTGAAGCATAAAACCTCAGACATTGCGTTTGAATTTCAGCAATTTTATAGCAAACTATATGGGCTAAAATGTGCAGAAAATGACTCGGAGGTAGATATTGCTCAGGCGGCAGATGCGTTCCTAGCGGACCTGACCCTACCGTCACTCAGGACGGAGGAGAAAGAGCAGCTCCTTACACCAGTGACCTGGAGAGGAACTAACTAGCATTTTAGGGTCTATGCCCTTAGGGAAGAGCCCGGGCCCGGACGGGTTCTCGGCAGGATACTACAAAAAGTTTGCACCTACTTTAATTCCACACATGACCACTTGGTGCAATGCCTTGTTAGATGGAGCCACCCTACACAAACAGTCTCTGGAAGC
This sequence comes from Bufo gargarizans, assembly GCF_014858855.1. NCBI lineage: Eukaryota > Metazoa > Chordata > Amphibia > Anura > Bufonidae > Bufo > Bufo gargarizans. The sequence continues at coordinate 523,469,138 of NC_058083.1, read as the reverse complement.
GACAGTCACAATATTGCCAAAAGCAGGGAAGGATCCTAGTCAATGTGGTAGCTACAGACCGATTTCGCTCCTCAATGTGGATGTAAAAGTTTGGGCCAAGATACTGGCATCTCGCCTGGCCACATTATTACCTAGGTTGATCCATCCAGACCAGTCTGGGTTTGTGCCTGGGCGTGAGGGCTGTCAAAATTCATGCAGAGTAATCTCAGCAATGCAACTGGCCAAGAGCAGAGGTACTCCATTGGTGCTGCTGGGTGTGGATGCGGAAAAGGCCTTCGACAGGGTGAGCTGGAGCTATATGAGGAAAACACTGCACAAATTCGGCATCCCTGCGAAGTTCCAGGACGCTATTATGTCCCTTTACAGCGATCCCAGTGCTTGTATCCGGGTGAATGGGACTCTGTCTCAGCCATTCCCAATCACGAACGGGACTCGCCAGGGCTGCCCTCTGTCCCCCACTTTGTATATTATGGTGATGGAGACTTTATTACAAGCTATTAGAGAGCACCCCTGGCATAAAGGGCATTCAGGTCACCGGTAGCTCAGTAGACTTTGTCACCGCCTGCATATGCGGATGACCTCTTGGTAATGCTTTCCAACCCTGTCGAGGCCTTTCCGCATCTTCTATCCCTTTTTAAACAATATGGGAGAATCTCTAATTTCAAAGCCAACTACACAAAGTCAGAAGCCATGAACGTCTCGGCGCCGAAAAACATGGTGTCTACCTTAAAGGATACAACGCCGTTTATATGGCAGACCTCTCACCTTTCTTACCTAGGTGTCAAACTTCCGGCTGGTCTGGATCAGATTTTCCCTCTGAACTATAGCCCCTTACTGAAGGATATGCAGACACAACTCCACTCACTCAAGGTTCCTTATGTGTCCTGGATGGGCAGGAAGAACCTTTTAAAAGCATTCATCATGCCTAGGCTCCTGTATGTTCCTTCAAATGCTGCCCATTTTTCTCCCCATGTCCTTTTTTAGTAAAGTTAGAAGACTGTTTAGAACGTTTTCTATGGGGGGGGAAGGACTGCTAGGATAGCCCACAGCAGGCTGATACAGAGGAGGAACACGGGGGGATTTGGACTACCGGACGCTCATCTTTATTATCAAGCAATACATTTGAAGAGGTGGATTCAGCTACATGCCACTAAGTACCGAATTTGGGGTAGCTGAAATGGAGCTTGCCCAACTTTCTCCAGTAGCAGAGGGCGGGTCCTATGGGAGTCTTAACACATCTAACCTCAGGTCGCAAGTCCTACTAGGGGAGAACGGCTTCGGTGAATTCAGCAACTGAATAAGACGCTTTAATCTTCTGAATAATCCCTCTCCTTCTATGCCAGCAGATTTGCTCCCCTTTGCCACACGCCCAAAAGCGAGACAGGTTGCGCCAATTTGGTCTAAGCTACGTAAATTTAATGCAGAAGAGTTCTTGAACCTGTCCTCAGGGGCTCTGGCTGGGGAACATCCCCTGCACTCACTACTGCAATCATGCAATTTTCTGGAGCAGATTGAGCTCAACTCTGTTTCCAAACCAATCATAGGGAATAATAGACATCGCCTGACGCAGTCGTGGTTTGAGAAACTGCTGGTGTCCGAGACCGTCCCTCGCAAGCTGATATCCTTGTGTTATTTGGCCTTGGTTAGTCCCCGCTCTCCTGGAATGCCGCAATATGCGAGGCACTGGGCCACTGAATTGAATCTGGATTTGAGCGAGACAGATGTGATGCGTATGCACGCACACTCACACGGGTTCTCTAGATGTACTAGGATTCAGGAACATTCATATAAGGTCCTTACCCAGTGGTACCGGACACCTAAACAATTGTTCATTAGAGGGATGAGACAGGATGATTTATGTTGGAGATGCTTGGATGGCACTGGAACGTTGTCCCACATTTTATGGTCGTGTCAGAAGATTCGCCCTTACTGGGAAGGGGTCTTGTCCACTATACAGAATATTACAAAGGTTTCAATTGAGGTAACTCCCTCACTTGTGCTCCTGTGGCTTCCAACTCCTGCTTTTTCGCCCTCTAGAAAATGCTTGATTACACAACTGCTCCAAGCGGCCAGATTACTCATTCCACAGCAGTGGCTATGCACAGATCCTCCCACAGTAGAGGCGTGGCTAATAAGGTGGATCATATATGTCGTATGGAGGAGCTGGCGAGTTGGGAGGACAGGAGCCACAACAAATTTATGAAAATGTGGACCCCTTGGTTCCTGTTCAGGGGGGTAGAGTAGTGTACATTAGTTAGATTCGGGAGATTTAGGGAGCGCACCGATAGGTCTCTAATGGAGTCGGCAACAAGCTTTCTCTCTCCTTCTTGATCGTTTTCTACAAAGGTAGCGGTCAGGCTTTCTCCAACGCTCCTTGTGATGGGACACCAAGTAGAGAAACATTCAATATGCTCTAGATATACAGGGCACATGGATGGGTTTTTGTTCACGTTCCCCTCCCTGCAGTTCCTTCCCTTCCCTGCTCTTCCTTTTCTCCTCTCCTTGAACCCTGTTCCGGCCTTCCTATTTTTTCCACCCTCCCTCCTTCCTTGATCTCTAATGTTGTTAAAGAAGTGGATCACTCTGCGATACTAATGATGCATTGAGCCATATACGCGTGCTCCTGCAGGTCGGATCTTGAACCTATGTCATTACTGTGATCATTTACTACCTGCTTGATCAACATCTGAATGTATATCTTGGAGCTGTAATTCCGCTTTCTTCAAGCGGCTTATAATGTTTATGCTGTATGTGGCTAATTGTGAGAACTGTTCACTTATGATCTGCTTTGATGTTCATATTTTCAATAAAAAGAAAATTGTCAAAGAATATAACTACTATAATACTGCTCCTATGTACAAGAATATAACTACTAAAATACTGCTCCTATGTACAAGAATATAACTACTATAATACTGCTCCTATGTACAAGAATATAACTACTATAATACTGCGCCTATGTACAAGAATATAACTACTATAATACTGCTCCTATGTACAAGAATATAACTACTATAATACTGCTCCTATGTACAAGAATATAACTACTATAATACTGCTCCTATGTACAAGAATATAACTACTATAACACTGCTCCTATGTGCAGGAATATAACTACTATAATACTGCTCCTCTGTACAAGAATATAACTACTATAATACTGCTCCTATGTACAAGAATATAACTACTAAAATACTGCTCCTATGTACAAGAATATAACTACTATAATACTGCTCCTATGTACAAGAATATAACTACTAAAATACTGCTCCTATGTACAAGAATATAACTACTATAATACTGCCTCCTATGTACAAGAATATAACTACTATAATACTGCTCCTATGTACAAGAATATAACTACTATAATACTGCTCCTATGTGCAGGAATATAACTACTATAATACCCTAGACTCCTATGTACAAGAATATAACTACTATAATACTGCTCCTATGTACAAGAATATAACTACTATAATACTGCTCCTATGTACAAGAATATAACTACTATAATACTGCTCCTATGTACAAGAATATAACTACTATAATACTGCTCCTATGTACAAGAATATAACTACTATAATACTGCTCCTATGTACAAGAATATAACTACTATAATACTGCCTCCTATGTACAAGAATATAACTACTATAATACTGCTCCTATGTACAAGAATATAACTACTATAATACTGCTCCTATGTACAAGAATATAACTACTATAATACTGCTCCTATGTACAAGAATATAACTACTATAATACTGCCTCCTATGTACAAGAATATAACTACTATAATACTGCTCCTATGTACAAGAATATAACTACTATAATACTGCTCCTATGTACAAGAATATAACTACTATAATACTGCTCCTATGTACAAGAATATAACTACTATAATACTGCTCCTATGTACAAGAATATAACTACTATAATACTGCTCCTATGTACAAGAATATAACTACTATAATACTGCTCCTATGTACAAGAATATAACTACTATAATACTGCTTCTAATAATACTAGAATACTGCCTATGTACAAGAATATAACTACTATAATACTGCTCCTATGTACAAGAATATAACTACTATAATACTGCTCCTATGTACAAGAATATAACTACTATAATACTGCTCCTATGTACAAGAATATACTACTATAATACTGCTCCTATGTACAAAAATATAACTACTATAATACTGCTCCTATGTACAAGAATATAACTACTATAATACTGCTCCTATGTACAAGAATATAACTACTATAATACTGCTCCTATATACAAGAATATAACTACTATAATACTGCTCCTATGTACAAGAATATAACTACTATAATACTGCTCCGATGTACAAGAATATAACTACTATAATACTGCTCCTATGTACAAGAATATAACTACTATAATACTGCCTCCTATGTACAAGAATATAACTACTATAATACTGGCTCCTATGTACAAGAATATTAACTACTATAATACTGCCTCCTATGTACAGAGATATAACTACTATAATACTGCCTCCTATGTACAAGAATATAACTACTATAATACTGCTCCTATGTACAAGAATATAACTACTATAATACTGCTCCCATGTAAAAGAATATAACACTATAATACTTCCATCGCTATGTACAAGAATATAACTCTATATACTGCTCCTATGTACAAATATAACTGTTTCTATAATACTGCCCTATGTACAAGGAATATAACTGCTATAATCTGCTCCTATGTACAAGAATATAACTGCTATAAATACTGCTCCTATGTACAAGAAATAACTACTATAATACTGCTCCTATGTACAGGAATATAACTACTATAAATACTGCCTCCTATGTATCCGATATAACTACGATAATACTGCTCGTATGTACAGAATATAACTACTATAAGACTGCATCCTATGTACAAGAATATAAACTACTATAATATGCCTCCTATGTAAAAGAAATAACTACTATAATACTGCTCCTATGTACAAGAATATAACTACATAATACTGCTCCTATGTCAAGACTATAATACTATAATACTGCTGCTCCTATGTACAGAATATAACTACTATAATACTGCTCCTATGTACAAGAATATAAACTACTATAATACTGCTCCTATGTACCAGAATATAACTACTATCATCCTGCCTCCTATGTACAGAATATAACTACTATAATACTGCTCCTATGTACAAGAATATAACTACTATAATACTGCTCCTATGTACAAGAATATAACTACTATAATACTGCTCCTATGTATCAAGAATATAACTATTGGTTTAACTATAATACTGCTCCTATGTACAAGAATATAACTACTAAATACTGCCTCCTATGGTACATAGAATATAACTACTATAATACTGCTCCTATGTACAAGAATATAACTACTATAATACTGCCTCCTATGTACAAGAATATAACTACTATAATACTGCCTCCTATGTACAAGAATATAACTACTATAATACTGCTCCTATGTACAAGAATATAACTACTATAATACTGCTCCTATGTACAAGAATATAACTACTAATAATACTGCTCCTAGTACAAATAATATAACTACTATAATACTGCTCCTATGTACAAGAATATAACTACTATAATACTGCTCCTATGTACAAGAATATAACTACTATAATACTGCTCCTATGTACAAGAATATAACTACTATAATACTGCTCCTATGTACAAGAATATAACTACTATAAATACTGCTCAATAGTACAAGAATATAACTACTATAATACTGCTCATATGTACAAGAATATACCTACTATACTACTGCTCCTATGTACAAGAATATAACTACTATAAACTGCTCCTATGTACAAGAATATAACTACTATAATACTGCCTCCTAGATACAAGAATATAACTACTATAATACTGCTCCTATATACAAGATATAAACTACTATAATACGCCCTACTATGTACAAGAATATAACTACTATAATACTGCCTCCTATGTACAAGAATATAACTACTATAATACTGCCTCCTATGTACAAGAATATAACTACTATAATACTGCTCCTATGTACAAGAATATAACTACTATAATACTGCCTCCTATGTACAAGAATATAACTACTATAATACTGCCTCCTATGTACAAGAATATAACTACTATAATACTGCCTCCTATGTACAAGAATATAACTACTATAATACTGCTCCTATGTACAAGAATATAACTACTATAATACTGCCTCCTATGTACAAGGAATATAACTACTATAATACTGCTCCTATGTACAAGAATATAACTACTATAATGCTATTAATATAACTACTATAATACTGCTCCTATGTACAAGAATATAACTACTATAATACTGCTCCTATGTACAAGAATATAACTACTATAATACTGCTCCTATGTACAAGAATATAACTACTATAATACTGCTCCTATGTACAAGAATATAACTATAATACTGCTCCTATGTACAAGAATATAACTACTATAATACTGCTCCTATGTACAAGAATATAACTACTATAATACTGCTCCTATGTACAAGAATATAACTACTATAATACTGCTCCTATGTACAAGAATATAACTACTATAATACTGCCCTATGTACAAGAATATAACTACTATAATACTGCTCCTATGTACAAGAATATAACTACTATAATACTGCTCCTATGTACAAGAATATAACTACTATAATACTGCTCCTATGTACAAGAATATAACTACTATAATACTGCTCCTATGTACAAGAATATAACTACTATAATACTGCTCCTATGTACAAGATATAACTACTATAATACTGCTCCTATGTACAAGAATAACTACTATAATACTGCTCCTATGTACAAGAATAACTACTATAACTGCTCCTATGTACAAGAATATAACTACTATAATACTGCTCCTATGTACAAGAATATAACTACTATAATACTGCTCCTATGTACAAGAATATAACTACTATAATACTGCTCCTATGTACAAGAATATACTACTATAATACTGCTCCTATGTACAAGAATATAACTACTATAATACTGCTCCTATGTACAATATAACTACTATAATACTGCCTCTGTACAAGAATACTACTATAATACTGCTCCTATGTACAAGAATATAACTACTATAATACTGCTCCTATGTACAAGAATATAACTACTATAATACTGCTCCTATGTACAAGAATATAACTACTATAATACTGCTCCTATGTACAAGAATATAACTACTATAATACTGCTCCTATGTACAAGAATATAACTACTATAATACTGCTCCTATGTACAAGAATATAACTACTATAATACTGCCTCCTATTACAAGAATATAACTACTATAATACTGCCTCCTATGTACATGAATCTAATACTATAATACTGCTCCTATGTACAAGAATATAACTACTATAATACTGCTCTTATGTACAGAATATAACTACTATAATACTGCTTCCTATGTACAAGAATATAACTACTATACTACTGCTCCTATGTACAAGAATATAACTACTATATACTGCTCCTATGTACAAGAATATTAACTACTATAATACTGCCTCCTATGTACAAGAATATAACTACTATAATACTGCTCCTATGTACAAGAATATAACTACTATAACTACTGCCTCTATGTACAAGAATATACTACTATAATATGCTCCTATGTACAAGAATATAACTACTATAATACTGCTCCTATGTACAAGATTATAACTACTATAATACTGCCTCCTATGTACAAGAATATAACTACTATAATACTGGCCTCCTATATACAAGAATATAACTACTATAATACTGCCTCCTATGTACAAGGATATAACTACTATAATACTGCTCCTATGTACAAGAATATAACTACTATAATACTGCTCCTATGTACAAGAATATAACTACTATAATACTGCTCCTATGTACAAGAATATAACTACTATAATACTGCTCCTATGTACAAGAATATAACTACTATAATACTGCTCCTATGTACAAGAATATACTATAATACTGCTCCTATGTACAAGAATATAACTACTATAATACTGCTCCTATGTACAAGAATATAACTACTATAATACTGCTCCTATGTACAAGAATATAACTACTATAATACTGCTCCTATGTACAAGAATATAACTACTATAATACTGCTCCTATGTACAAGAATATAACTACTATAATACTGCTCCTATGTACAAGAATATAACTACTATAATACTGCCTCCTATGTACAAGAATATAACTACTATAATACTGCTCCTATGTACAAGAATATAACTACTATAATACTGCTCCTATGTACAAGAATATAACTACTATAATACTGCTCCTATGTACAAGAATATAACTACTATAATACTGCTCCTATGTACAAGAATATAACTACTATAATACTGCCTCCTATGTACAAGAATATAACTACTATAATACTGCTCCTATGTACAAGAATATAACTACTATAATACTGCCTCCTATGTACAAGCTATTAACTACCTATATACAATGCCTCCTATGTACAAGAATAATAACTACTATAATACTGCTCCTATGTACAAGAATATAACTACTATAATACTGCTCCTATGTACAGAATATACCCTTACTATAATTACTGCCTCCTATGTACAAGAATACTAACTACTATTAATACTGCCGTCCTATGTACAAGAATATAACTAACTATAATACTGCTCCTATGTACAAGAATATAACTACTATAATACTGCCTCCTATGTACAAGAACTATAACTACTATAATACTGCTCCTATGTACAAGAATATAACTACTATAATACTGCTCCTATGTACAAGAATATAACTACTATACTACTGCCTCCTATGTACAAGAATATAAACTACTATAATACGCTCCTATGTACAAGGAATATAACTACTATAATACTGCCTCTATGTACAAGAATATAACTACTATAATACTGCTCCTATGTACAAGAATATAACTACTATAATACTGCCTCCTATGTACACGAATTAACTACTATAATACTGCTCCTATGTACAAGCATATACTACTATAATACGCTCCTATGTACAAGAATATAACTACTATAATACTGCTCCTATGTACAAGAATATAACTACTATAATACTGCTCCTATGTACAAGAATATAACTACTATAATACTGCCTCCTATGTACAAGAATATAACTACTAAATACTGCTCCTATGTACAAGAATATAACTACTATAATACTGCCTCCTATGTACAAGAATATAACTACTATAATACTGCTCCTATGTACAAGAATATAACTACTATAATACTGCCTCCTATGTACAAGAATATAACTACTATAATACTGCTCCTATGTACAAGAATATAACTACTATAATACTGCTCCTATGTACAAGAATATAACTACTATAATACTGCTCCTATGTACAAGAATATAACTACTAAATACTGCTCCTATGTACAAGAATATAACTACTATAATACTGCTCCTATGTACAAGAATATAACTACTATAATACTGCTCCTATGTACAAGAATATAACTACTATAATACTGCTCCTATGTACAAGAATATAACTACTATAAATACTGCTCCTATGTACTAGAATCTAAACTAGCTATAATACTGCTCCTATGTACAGAATATACCTACCTATAATACTGCTCCTATGTACGAGAATATAACTACTATAATACTGCTCCTATGTCAAGGAATATAACTACTATAATACGCCATCCTATGTACAAAGAATATAACCTACTATAATACTGGACTGCCCTATGTACAAGAATTAACTGCTATAATACTGCCTCCTATGTCAAGGCATATAACTACTATAATACTGCTCCTAGGTACAAGAATAATAACTCCTATAGGGGCGGAGCCTGGCTGCAGACCTAGCCGGACGCATTGTAGGAGAAGCTCTCCTCCTTACCACCTTGCTAACTGGTAAATTCAGCGTCCAACCACTCAAGATGGGAAAAGTGGGTAAATATATGCCCAGTGAGAAACCAGAAGCCTGCAAACCGGAGCGCAGGGTTTCCAACATGGAGAAATATCTCAACAAAAAATCGCCAGCTCCTGCACCGGCCGGTCCTAAGATGGCGCCGCCGGAAGCAGATGAATGGGGCAGAGAATCGGAGGGAGAGGAGGATACAAGCCTCGAGACAAGCCCTGCATCACAAAGCACTGCTCCGATATCCAGAAGATTCATACAGCAGGCATTATCGGCGGCCCTTACCCCAGTTATACAGGACCTGCAAGAAATAAAAGCAGATCTAAAACACATCGGCGGGAGGGTGGAAACACTGGAAAATAATCAGACGGTCATCACAAACTACATCAGAGCTGCAAGCGATAATACCATGGCTCTGGCAGCCTCGCTAGATACCGCATACTCCCTCATTGAAGACCAGGAGAATAGAAATCGGAGGAAAAACCTCCGGATCCGCGGCCTGCCTGAAAGCATCCCTCATGAGAGCCTACCAGAAGCTGCCGGCGCCATTTTCTCCTTACTCCTGGGAAGTTCCAGTGCAGCCGATGTTCAAATAGAGCGCATCCACAGAGCGCTCCGGCCAAAACCGAAAGAGAAGGAGAACCCCAGAGACGTGGTATGTGGTCTCCTGAGGTATGTGGACACTGCTGCCTTAATGCAAGCCGCCAGAAACAGGAAAGAAATCCTGCATGAAGGTGCTAAGATTTCCATCTATCAGGATCTGGCATCCTCCACGTTGAATAAAAGGAGGGCGCTGCGGCCCCTCACTGATCACCTGCGCCATCACAAAGTGCCATACAAGTGGTTATTCCCCTTTGGCCTCACATTTGCTGTAGATGGGAAGCGCTGCACCATTCGCCTGCCACAAGATCTCCAGGCAGCCTGGGAGCTGCTCCAAACAGATCCACTAGATGTGCCATCATGGCTGCCGTCTGCAGAGATTGGAACACAGCTGCCAGACCTTCCAGAGGCTTCAGGATGGCTTCCAGCCCCACAGAGGAAGAGGAACCAGCACAGGTCTAGAGACACTTGAAGTCCTAGAGACTATACAGATGTCCTTGCTGCATCTCTGTGGTGTTTTTCCACAATTATCAGAGAGGGAAAGGTTTTACTTGATTTTTGCAAGCCGTAAATCCGCAAGTATACCTGTATATCATATGCAATGAATAGCTCCTGTTCTTGTTGGTGCCAGCAGGGCAGATATTCTGCCTTGTCACTGTTACTTCCATGCATAACTGTTTGGACCAAATATGCAAGGTGCTATTTCGCACCAGTTCAGCGGGTGGCGCAATTTGGACGCCATTATGAAGATATGGTTCCACTTTGTACCCCCCCTACCTACCAGGGTTATCTTGGCACAGACCTGGTACATGTGCCTGATTGAATGGCTGCTCACGCCCGCTTCACTGCAGCCAATAGATCCGCTGCAGTGTTGCTGGCATGGGAGCCATTGCACTGTTCTATTTGTCATGTTGACAGAAACTTTAGTTGTGATGTTACTAGTTCATTCCCTAGATGCGGTGGAGGTGAATAACTTGAGCTTGCTGATTCCGGAGATACCATGCTTTCTCAATGTTGTCGACAATTAAATGTACAACGTACAATGTAAGGGGCTTTAATACCCCACAGAAGCGCTCTCAGGTCATCCGTCTGCTAAAAAAGAACAACACAGATATTTGCTTCTTGCAGGAGCTACATTTTAGAGCGACAAATGTACCTAAAATTCAGAACCCATACTTCCAACACTGGTACTTCAGTACCTTTGAGAAGGAAAAAAGAGGAGTGGGTATTGCAATTTCTAGAAAGGTACCATTTACATTGATTTCTACACTGACGGACCCTGAGGGCCGCTTCATATTTGTAAAAGGCCTCATAGGTACACAAAAGGTTACGTTGGCTAGTTTATATGGACCTAACCGTGGCCAGAAGCAATGGATCAAAACCACACTAAGTAAACTAGATCTGTTTGCAGAGGGGATTAGATTGCTTGGGGGAGACCTTAATGTCACTCTGAATCCTACTATTGATGCTTCTGACGGTTCCTCCCAATTGACCCAATCAGCACTGGGGTGCATAAATAGGTACATATCGGATATGCATCTGTTGGACGTCTGGCGACTAGCTCACCCAGATACTAGGGACTTCACCTTCTTCTCGGCCCCACATAAATCACATAAATGATTAGACTATATCTTACTGTCCAGCAATGCCGTGGATATGGTGGACTCGGCTGACATAGGTGTGGTGTCCGTCTCTGACCACGCCCCAGTCTCTGCTGCCCTCAGATTTTCCAGCCTACCTGCCTCAGTTAGACAGTGGCGCCTAAACGAGACGTTGCTTGATAGGCAATCAGATATCTCAAAGCTGAAACAAAAGCTAAAGGATTTCTTTATAGATAATGCAACACCAGGCATGTCCCAGACGACAATTTGGGAGACACACAAAGTTGTTATCCATGGGGAATTGATAGCCTTAGGTAGTAAGGTCAAAAAAGAGAAGCAAAAGACCCTTCAAGATCTCTTAGTTCAGATAGCAGACAAAGAAGCGGTCCATAAACGGTCTAAAGCAGTTACAGTGCAGGCTGAACTGACTCAGCTAAGATCCAAGCTAAAGGATCATTTAAACATTCAAAACGCAAAGGCGTATCAATACGCCCAATTTAAACACTATTCCCACGGAGACAAAGGATCTAAACTGACGTCTTCCCTTATTAAACAAAGGAAGGAATCCATGTTCATACCCAACATCAAATCTAGCAATGGAAATATGTTACATAAAACAGCGGATATAGCAGGGGAATTTCAAAAATTCTATAAGCAACTCTACGGCCTGATAGACCCCAATAACCCAGATCCATCAATACCAGAAGCTACGGATCTATTTCTGAAGAGTCTAAACCTACCTCAGATAACCTCCCAGGAAAGTGACGCCTTATTAGAGCCAGTCACTGAAAAAGAAGTGCAAAAGTTACTGTCCTCCATGCCCTTGGGTAAAAGTCCTGGCCCAGATGGCTTCCCAGTGGGATACTATAGAAAATTCTCTGATATACTAATACCCCATCTAGCAACGTGGTGCAATGCTCTCCTAAACGGTGAAACCCTTCATTCACAATCATTGGAGGCCACGGTAACCATCCTCCCCAAACCAGGGAAAGACCCCCTTCTCTGTGGTAGCTTCAGACCAATCTCGTTACTTAATGTGGATATCAAAATATGGGCTAAACTTCTAGCGACACGCCTGGGACAGCTTCTCCCCAAACTCATACACCTGGACCAATCTGGCTTTGTTCCAGGGAGGGAAGGGAATCACAATTCCTGTAGGTTAATCACAGCAATACAGTGGGCCAAAAAGAAAAACCTCCCCTTGACGCTGCTCAGTGTAGATGCGGAGAAGGCCTTCGACCGGGTGAGCTGGGACTTTATGAGGAAGACTTTATTAAAGTTTGGAATCCCGTTGAGATTTCAGGAGGCAGTCATGTCGCTGTACAAGAACCCGAGTGCGAGAATTAGGGTCAATGGCACATTGTTCCCATCCTTCCCTATTCGTAACGGGACACGTCAGGGCTGCCCCCTATCTCCTGCCTTATACATAATGGTCATGGAGACTCTCCTTCAGGCCATTAGAGACCATGTAAATATACATGGTGTGAAAACAGAAAATAACGCCATAGAATACATTAACGTGGCATATGCTGACGACCTACTGATTATGTTCTCCAACCCGGTGGAGGCCTTCCCGCATCTTTTGGCATTGTTCGAGGAGTATGGTAGGCTATCAAACTACAAAATGAATTATACCAAGTCAGAAGCTTTAAATGTTAGTGCTCCAGCGAGCTCCATTGCCATTTTGAAATCAAGGACGCCATTTAAATGGCAGTCCTCCTGTATTTCCTACCTAGGAGTTAAAATTTCTGCTTCCACGGAAGATTTATTCAGACTTAACTACACTCCCCTACTGTCAGAGGTACAAAATCTGCTACAGTCACTACGTCTCCCCTATTCCTCATGGATGGGAAGGAAGAATATCCTTAAAGCGTTTGTCCTCCCCAAAATCATGTATATACTACAAATGTTGCAAATATTTTTGCCTAACTCATTCTTTACGAAGATACGTAGACTTTTTTCAACTTATCTATGGGGCGGTAGGAAGGCTAGAGCCTCACACCAGAGACTGATACTGGGGCGTGGTCACGGAGGTATAGCACTGCCGGACATTCACACATACTACAAAGCTATTCACTTGAAAAGATGGCTGCAGCTACATTCACCTGTCTACCACACATTGGGCACGGAGTTGGAGCTATTGCAACTTACCCAGCCACAAAAAGCAGCCCTATGGGGTCAGACAAGTACATCACTCCATCCGCATATCCTTCTGAAGGGTACTAGTATGGTCATTAAGCAACTCAACAAGGAATATGGGCTCCTACAGAACCCCCCTAGTTCAATGCCAGCGGATCTTGTGCCATACTCGACTCAGCCCCAAAGATCTCATGTTTCCCAGATCTGGCATAGATTAAGTGGTTTTTCTACTGCGGAATTCATAAAAAAGATAAACAACACTTTGCCAGATCAACATCCCCTTAACTTAGTCTGGGGTACATTTAACTTCTTAGACCTAATAACCATAAAGTCCGTGGGGAAACAACTAACCACTCAGAAGTCATGCACAATGACCAAGACATGGTTTGAGAAACTAGCAACCCCCTCTTCACCCCAACGCAAATTGATATCCACTATATATGTGGCCTTGACCTCACCACCACGTCGCACGACCCCACAATATGTCCAAACATGGGCTAATGATCTTAAAACCACTTTTTCGGAGACGGATGTTCTCCGCATGCACGCACACTCACATGGCTTCTCCCGGTGTGTAAAGATCCAAGAACACTCTTATAAGGTCCTTACGCAGTGGTACCTTACCCCCAAACAACTATTTCTTAGTGGATTGAGCGATCATGATAGGTGTTGGAGGTGAGGAGAGTGGCACTCTTCTACACATTTTTTGGTCATGCCCCAAAATAAGAGGATATTGAGAGGACATCTCACAGGCCATTAATAAAATACTAAACATTAACTTAACATTAACCCCAATGTTGGCTCTTTTGTGGCTCCCAACAAAGGAACTGTCGCCAGCAAAGAACAAATTGGCCACACACCTGATTCAGGCTGCACGCCTACTTATCCCCCAAAAATGGCTAAGTGAAGAACCCACCACCACCTCTCAGTGGTTAAGCAAATTAGACCATGTACATCGCATGGAGGAATTGGCGGGATGGGAACTTAGGACACATGAGAGGCATAAGAAGTTATGGCCCCCCTGGGTTGCATATCATATAGACAAGCGACCGATACACCAACATCTTAGTACCTTCTGGTTGACAACTAATTTTGAGAACGTCCCTCAGATAAGACTGATCCATTAGTGAGTACAGAGAGTGCTTGGCCCTCTCTCTCTCCCTTGGGAATCATCAGAAGTTCTCATAACAACCTCTGACCGTACAAGTCCAGTTCTAAGGACACAGTTATTCCTTCCCTCCCTCCTCCCCCCCCCCTCCTCATACGTTCGTTTGATCCACCTACCGCAGGTCCTTTGTCAAATGTCAACTCAAATGGCTCTGGACGACTTTGCACAATAAGAGTCACGGACCTAGATCCAGTTGGTTACCAATCTGAAACTCTGGATTATCTCATTGACCGCTTGGCCTAATGGAAGGGCAAAAGATCCCCCCCCCCTCCTCCCTCCCTCCCACAGTTAACGTTAACTGCGAATATTTAAGCACACTGTTTGACCTCCTTAGGGTATACATGTATCCTATATATAAATGCTGAATATGCGCCTTGACATTATAAGGAAATGCAATTTATACAAATATACCTTGCTATATGATGTGTTCAGCTCACCCAAATAAGAAAACTGACGTGTAATAAAAATGTTGTACACAATTCTACAAAATTTTCCGCCTATGATAGGCATGATATTATGTCTGACATTATATATGATGATAAGTAATTGCACTTATGTCAATGATTACATTACACGTAATACGAAATGTTTGGTATGTGCATATGATGTAAATGCTTCAGTGTGTCTTTCAACATGCTGTTTAATAAAAAGAAAATTGACAAAGAATATAACTACTATAATACTGCTCCTATGTACAAGAATATAACTACTATAATACTGCCTCCTATGTACAGGGATATAACTACTATAATACTGCTCCTATGTACAAGAATATAACTACTATAATACTGCCTCCTATGTACAAGAATATAACTACTATAATACTGCTCCTATGTACAAGAATATAACTGCTATAATACTGCTCCTATGTACAAGAATATAACTACTATAATACTGCCTCCTATGTACAAGAATATAACTACTATAATACTGCTCCTATGTACAAGAATATAACTACTATAATACTGCTCCTATGTACAAAAATATAACTACTATAATACTGCTCCTATGTACAAGAATATAACTACTATAATACTGCCCCCTATGTACAAGAATATAACTACTATAATACTGCTCCTATGTACAAGAATATAACTACTATAATACTGCTCCTATGTACAAGAATATAACTACTATAATACTGCCTCCTATATACAGGAATATAACTACTATAATACTGCTCCTATGTACAAGAATATAACTACTATAATACTGCTGCTATGTACAAGAATATAACTGCTATAATACTGCTCCTATGTACAAGAATAGAACTACTATAATACTGCTCCTATGTACAAGAATATAACTACTATAATACTGCCTCCTATGTACAAGAATATAACTACTATAATACTGCCTCCTATGTGCAAGAATATAAC
Source organism: Bufo gargarizans (assembly GCF_014858855.1). Classification (NCBI taxonomy): domain Eukaryota; kingdom Metazoa; phylum Chordata; class Amphibia; order Anura; family Bufonidae; genus Bufo; species Bufo gargarizans. The sequence continues at coordinate 523,452,309 of NC_058083.1, read as the reverse complement.
TACTATAATACTGCCTCCTATGTACAAGAATATAACTACTATAATACTGCCTCCTATGTACAAGAATATAACTACTATAATACTGCCTCCTATGTACAAGAATATAACTACTATAATACTGCCTCCTATGTACAAGAATATAACTACTATAATACTGCTCCTATGTACAAGACTATAACTACTATAATACTACCTCCTATGTACAAGAATATAACTACTATAATACTGCTCCTATGTACAAGACTATAACTACTATAATACTGCCTCCTATGTACAAGAATATAACTACTATAATACTGCCTCCTATGTACAAGAATATAACTACTATAATACTGCTCCTATGTACAAGAATATAACTACTATAATACTGCTCCTATGTACAAGAATATAACTACTATAATACTGCCCCTATGTACAAGAATATAACTACTATAATACTGCCTTCTATGTACAAGAATATAACTACTATAATTCCCCTGAGACTACTAGTATGATGGGAGTATTAGACATGTATTACACAGTGAGGGTTGCTTGTACCTTACACATATTCAGCCGTTTCCACAGGCGGCCATATTCACTGAGGCTCAGTCTTCCATTCGCGCTCAGCTGCAGTTTGGTTCAGTATCAGCCGCTCAGATTAGGAATCAGCACTAGATATCGCAGTTACCTCAGTTGGCAGATGGTGATGGAGCATTACATGAAATATTCAGACTATCACAGTCTATGGCCTGTACTTTGTGTCTGTATAATTGCTGTAGGTTTTTATACTTAGATTGCTACACCATTAAAGGGGTTCTCCGGGCTTTTAATACTGATGACCTATCGTCAGGATGGGTCATCAATATCAGATTGGCGGGGGTCCGATACCCGGCACCCCTGCCGATCAGCTGTCTCCCGTCTCTCTTCCTGCTCATCGCTGCTGTATATGGCGAAGCAGCAGGAGAGCAGGAAGGAGGAAGGATAGGTCATCAATATTAAAAACCCGTACAAGCTCATTAATATGTACATTTTGGGGGACATTTATTAAATGCGTTACACCAGTTTTGAGGCATAAAACCTTCGGATCTGTTGGGACACATTTGCAAAAACTTTTGCAACTTTTGACCTCCTCCTTTCTAAAGTGAAGCAAAATTAAGGGTCCAGTCACACGTCCGTAGGAAGGGTCTGGATCTGTTCCGCAACGTTCCACATTCATTTTCTATGGTGCCGGAAGAGATGCGCATAGCACACAGTGTGCTGTCCGCATCCGCATTTCCAGAGCGCGTCCTCCATCTTCCGGTCCGCAGCTCCCGAAAAAAATAGAACATGTTCTAGTCTTGTCCGCAGACATGGATAGGCAGTTCTTTGGGGGTGCCGGCCGGGTGTATTTCGGATCCGGACGTGTGAATGGAGCCTTAGGCTAAGTTTGTTTTGTAGATCACTTTAATGTCTCATTTATCGTTAGCGACTTTTTAATAAGTTGCTAAATAGTCACAACACCAGGACAGGCGTCCCCCAGGCACACTTTTACTGATATCAGCATCGACCACATTGCACTTACGCCAAATTTCTTAGTACTCTGCACCAATTTCATAAATTTGGCGCGGGTGGGCACAGGAACTTAAGTCCTAAAACTGACCTCAAATAAACCTACAACAATAAATTCCCCCTTCCTATATTTTTATAAAGGATGTATAACACATTGTTTTCATCTGTCACTCCAGTCATGTGGATCCTGCTGGTGCCAGCTAGTGAATGATCATCTTCTCCTTCTTCCTGAAGAGGTTCTGCAGCAGCTGACTACAGTTATATCCAAGGCAGGACAGCCCCATATAAGTCATTGTGAAGTCTAATTATGGAAATGTAACCCTCTAATAATTCCAAACAGAATGAGAGATGCCTAAAATCAGTTCAGGAAGGTGACTACTCTGAATCTCCATGGGTTTGTGTGATTTTGGCATGGTTGCCTCCGTAGGCACTGGTCCGCAAAGCAAGTGCATTACAACCGCCTCTACCTGTAAGGAAACTATACCGAACCCCTACTACACCTTAGATCACCAAAGAAACCCCTTTTTTTCCTACCCTATAAAAAAAACAGTCAATAACTCCTTATTACCCTAGACCTCTAGAGCAGCAAGGAAACAGTCATTAACATATTCTCCTTCTTGGACAAAGGTAATCAGACATTAACCCCTTCACTACCCTTGACCACCGGGGTAGTAGCCATTACTCTCGACCACCAAGGAATCTGCCATCAACCCTTTTACTCCCTTAAACCACTAAGGAAGCAGGAATTAACCTTTTCACTACCACCCAACCCTCAGAGTTTTTGACTATTAGCCATCTGTATGGTAATATTATTTATGCACTGTGTGGCGGTAAAAAGTTTCATGTCTTTTTTAATCAAACACCGGGATGGATCCAGAGAAAGAAAAAAAAAAACACTTCTTAACATTTGCTTACCAAAGCAGTCCCTGTGTGGCGGTATTGTTTATTCTGCTGTTTGGCCAATGGGAATGTGCATGGTTTGTGGGTTTGGGTATGCTTTTTAGATGTCCGCCCTGTTAGTTTTTTGGCGTTCCAGTAAGGCCTCATGCACACGACCGTTGTGTGCATCCGTGGCCGTTGTGCCGTTTTCCGTTTTTGTTTGCGGACCCATTGACTTTCAATGGGTCCGTGGAAAAATCGGAAACTGCACTGTTTGGCAGCCGCATCCGTGATCCGTTTTTCCTGGCCGTGAAAAAAATATGACCTGTCCTATTTTTTTCACGGCCAACGGTTCACGGACCCATTCAAGTCAATGGGTCCGTGAAAATCACGGATGCACACAAGATTGTCATCCGTTTCCGTGATCCATGTCCGTGATCCGTGTCCGTTTTTTCCTATCATTTCAATGGCAAACTTGACTTAGATTTTTTTTTCTTTTTTCATGTCCGTGGATCCTCCAAAAAACAAGGAAGACCCACGGACGAAAAAACGGTCACGGATCACGGACCTACGGACCCCATTTTGCGGACAGTGAAAAAATACTGTCGTGTGCATGAGGCCTAAAGGATACGTCCATCAGCATTAGGATCCCTCGGCATGAGTCCAGGGCGAATTCTTCTCTGTTGGCTACAAAAGCTTCATCTGCAAATGAAGAAAGAGGAATCATCGCATCATCCTCAATATAACCTCACCTGAATCTTCACTAATTGCAAGACAATTTATTTTCACATTTTGGAGAGGAAACATCTCCATCATCAACTGCAGCGTCCCATCTGCCCTGTCCTCTTCTGCTATTTAAAGCCTCAAACATTCACAAGGAACATCTATTTTAATGCAAGTTATCACTGAATGTACTATGGACCAGGGATGCTCAAGCTGCGGCCCTCCAGCTGTTGCAAAACTACAACTCCCAGCATGCCTTAATAGCTGTAGGCTGCCCAGGCATGCCTGGAATTGTAGTTATGCAACAGCTGGTTGGGCATCCCTGGTCTAGACAATGTGCCTTCCTCTGGATTTCCGGTACTGGGCTCTTTGTGTTGGAAGTCAATTAGGGGCCTTGGGTCTATATGGTCACCCTGCTCGGTGAGTTTCCTATTACACCTCAAAATCGGGTGTACACTTTGACCATGACCAGGGATGAGCGAGTTGACTTCGGATGAAACATCCAAAGTCGATTCGCATAAAATTTCGTTCTAATACTGTACGAGCAGGAGCTCTGTATGGTATTAGAATGTATTGGCTCCGATGAGCCGAAGTTATTGCTTCGCGAAGTCTCACGAGACTTCACGTAATAACTTCAAAAATTAATTTGTACTGTACAAAAACATTTCCCGAGCCAATACATTATAATACTATACGGAGCTCCTGCAAAGTTTTATGCAAATCGACTTCGGATGTTTCATCCAAAGTCGATTTGCTCATCCCTAACCATGGACCTCACTGCAATAGCGGTTTGGGGTGGCCCCAATGATATACTGGGTCACTCGGACACTGTTGAGGTGTCACCATGTGTCGCTGCACTCCGGAAGGGATGGTAAGGCGTGTTGCACCCCAATTGTAAGTAAGTCCAGAGAGTCAGGGCCTGCAGTAAGTCGGTGTGCTTCTTTATTGGTGGAACTCAAGTGCAAAACAATACAGGTGAGGCATTGGGCTGGCTTCTCCAGTCTCCTCCCTGGCAGAAGAAGGTTCAATGCTGAGGAAAGGCCTGAGCTAGCTGTCCCTCTCTTTCTTAGAAGGTTGGTACCCCGGCCAAAGGGCTAACGGCCCAGGGTCTGTAGCTCAGCTTTCCAGCTGGTTCCCTGGTCAAGGAGCTGGTGATCCAGGGTGTGTGGATCAGTATCCACGTCTCAGCATCGTCAGTCGTGCAGTCTGGAAGAATCTCTCCTACCAAACACTGGTCCCTATCTGCAGACAACTAGGGGCTATAACTGTTCTCCTTTGATAGAGTTTCTAGCTGAAATAGAACCTTTTAGTTGAAGGGCTGGAGTGGAGAAGCACAGCCTAAAAGAAACATTGTTGCAATTCCAGTCTGCCATACACTTAAAGGGTTTGTGTCACTTCAGCAAGAGGCATATATCATGTAGATAAGGTTAATACAAGGCACTTACTAATGTATTGTGGTTGTCTATATTGCTTTTTTTGCTGGCTTAAATTATTTTTCCATCCCATTATACACAGATTTTTTCCATGGTTACGACCACCCTGGAATCCATTAGCAGTGGCAGTGTTTGCACACTATAGGAAAAAGTGCTGGGACCTCTGGTGGCCAGGACTATGGGAGCTTACATAGACTAGTGCTTTTTCCTATAATGTGCAAGCATGGCCACTGCTGTTGGATTGCAAGGTGGTTGTAACCATGGAAATGAGCAGTGCATAATGTGATAGAAAAATGAATCTAGCCAGCAAAGGAAGCAATATGGATACTAACAATACATTAAAGTGGTTTGTATTAAATTTCTCTACATGATAAACGCTATTTGCTATTTGAGCCTCAATGCAAGTCAATAGGTATGACTAAGTAGTTTTGAAATCGTCAAAATGTCACTGTCTGTTTTTTTCCCCTCCAAAACTTATCTCTGCATGTTCTCTTACTGTAACCGTGGAATATTACTAGCTTCTCAGTGCATAGATAGCAAGTCCCCAAGTCTCTAGTGATCCTTTGATCATAAGGGGTGTGGTCAGGATCCATTCACAATTAGTGGTTGCAGTCTCTTATTACATTTTGGATATAATTCTCCTACTTACCTGTGGTCACCACATTATTCAGAAGCATCTGCAGTTGCTCCGCGTACATCTCTGAATTCTGGAAAAAGTTCAAATATATGAATTTTTTATTTTTTCTGTCCACATATATACTTATCATATGACTGTGTTAGTCCAGTATCTTTATTCCTTTGTTGAGTTATCTGAAGTTGAAGATTCAGGGAAGAGTCTTTTTTTATTTTTTTTTATTTCCACATGACAACACTTCCTGTCCCGGACCTCTGGCAGCTCAGTGTCATTATGGGGTCACTAGACCTCAGAGAAACCCATCAGAACCAAGGAGATGATTTTTTAGCACAAAGAATGTTGGCAGGAAGTGTTGTCATGGGGAGAACAGATACAAAAACTCCTCTCTTATTAATAGCCTGTAACTTTACCTATACACATGAGGAAGATATTTTGCTCTTTTACTTTTGGCATAACTTTTTAATCTCTAATTAAATGTTTGAAATGTTCTAATAAATGTTTTTATTTCATTTTCAAAATATTTGCTTGCTGTCTGCAATGTCTGGACCTAATCAGCTGAGGGTTTGTTACAATTCTGTCCAGTCTAAACACTCTTCTGTTAGCTACACACATCATCAAACCTCTCTGTTGTTACAATGTATCAATGCAGGTAAAATGTATCCAGTTATTCCTCCATCTAAGGCTAGGTTCACACCTGAGCGTTTTACAGCGCGTTCCAACGCGCTGTAAAACGCCCTACGCCCCAAGAAGTACAGGAGCTTCTTTGGGGAGTATTGTCGTGCGTTCCCGCCCATAGACTTCAGTGGGAACGCGCCTAAATGGGCGTTTGCTTGTTTCCGCCCATTAAAAACGCCCGATAAAAACGCCTGTAAAAAGAGCTTATCGAATATGCTCAGGTGTGAACCCAGCCTAAGGCATCTTTCACATCAGGATGCATCTGTTCTGTTAGGATGCGGTTGTGTGAAATCAAAACGTAAAAAAAACGGATCCGTCACTAAATACATTGAAAGTCAATGGGTGACGATTGCGTTTTTTTAGGTTCCTAAAAAATGGAACCGTCACCATTGACTTACATTGTTTTCAGTGACTGATCCGTTTTTTTTTACATTTTGATTTAACACAACTGCATCTGAGGGTTTAAATGTGTGCGATCGGTGTTATCATCAATCTCATACATTACCCTCGGGTACCTCCTGTGGCTATGGAGCCCGTGGTGTTGGGAACCAGTTTGCTGATCTCTGTGTCAGTATACTCTGCATCACATGCTATTCCTGACTTTTTGCAGCTGGCTATAGTTTATTTGAAATGGGATCTGTCATGTAATTTGGTAATACCATCTAATACTAAGACAGGGTGAATGAAGACAGTCTTAAATTGTACTGGATATAACATAGTGGCTGATACTGGAAGATACATATGGCGCCCCCCATAGACTGTGCAGTCTAACTTTATGACACCTATTTGTTGGCTTAGTTTTCCTCCAAAAATAAACTACACTTAAATATGACAGAGGTGTACAGCTTCTGTGTTTTAATTTTGGCACATTATATTGTTTTCTATGGTCAGTTTTTTTTTATTCACTCATCCGCCCTCTCCATCAGTCTATATCCACTATACTAAAGGTAACATAAATCACTTAAATAATGGAGCAGTGAGGGTAAATTCACATGTGTTGGCCCCTGTCATTGGAAAGACAGGGGCCCCTATGTTCGCCTCTACCCTGAGCATGAAGGACATGTCCTCGGTATAGTCACCTGGTTTGCATAACGAGCAAAAATATTCTCGTAGTTGCCATCTTCATATCTTTTTAAAACGGCCTGTATATGGGGAAGAAGAAGAGGCGTTAAGAAAGAATATTGTACTCACAGTAACCAAGATGAAGAGCCCAATGGTAAAATCAAAATGGGTCCCTGTCCTGGTGTGGACCTTCTGTAAAGTTCATTAATTCCCCTCCTTTGTCCTCCATGAAACCTGAGACGTAGCGGCTCCATAGGTAAAGCAGACACCAAGTCGGAAACCCTCCACTACAGAGCCACAGATATAAAATCTGTCCACCGATGCCACTGGGTGGAGCTAGCTGCAGATGCATCACTTCTATTGACTTTAATGGGAATTGTATAAAGTAATCTATCTGTATATATTATTGTTGGGATCCGTATCTGTGGGCGGGGTTGACAATGACAGAATTTGCAGGCTTCAGAAGTTAAAGAATCCAAATTTCGTTTATTTTGCTCAAAACAACACATTGGCATCAAAGTTGAACAGTCACTTTGAGCAATTCTCAGGTACCGATACAACAGAAATAACACAAAAATACCCAGCCAGCTCTAACTAAAGACAGGATACCTCATCTAAAGACTTCAGTATGGCCATCTTTGTATCCCCCAGTAACAAGCCCCTTCAGCTGCACTTGGGCTGCTCTGGGCTAGGGGAAAGTGTGGTACTGGAGAGGGGAGGGAATGGCAGCTCCCACTACCAATCCTCTCTGCCATTCCATGAGAATCCTGCCCTGTAAGAAAATTTACAAAAGATCTCAGCAAAGTATCATTCCCTCAGGCAACCCAGCTTTCCTGGATTATTTAATCTCACCCATTCAAGCAGACTAGTTGAGATATATACCCCCTCCAATACCTTTCCAGACACTGTGTTACTATATATATATATAGTTTATTTTCTAGGTGTACTCTGCTGCTAGTATTGTTTATGGGCGTACTCTTCTGGTAGTATATTTTATAGAAGGCATTCTGCTGTAGTATGACTCATATGGGGACCCCATTGTTGATAATGGCGCTGTGATGGTGGCATCGTTATAGGGCACTTATCAGGCATTCTTGTGTCTCAGGTAAGGTAAAAAAAATATGTATTACCCATAGTGATATCATTGCAGAGTTCCCCTTTAAACAAGTGCAGCCCTTCTTCTCTTGCCGATGTAGCAGTGTTGTAGGTGCGCCGGCTGCGGTGAGCTCTGAAGCCTGGACCTGTGACTGCCCAATTAATTCTACAGACATTGTGGCAGTGTATTTTTACAAGGTTGTAAATCAAAGTGCCCGGAATATGCCATACACAGGAGCAGGAGCTGCACGAGAAAGATCCGAGCGGCGAAATACCCTTGTACGTCGGGCGTCTAATGGGTGACAGATATTGATAAAAGCAATTAAGTAGACGAGTAGCCATTTACCTTAGTGTTATGTGCATTTATGCTGAGCCTGGAGCCAAAGTCACTGCGGAAAATGGTAAAAAGTTACAATGAAACTTTATATTTCTTAAAAGAAAATACTTTCCACCTAAACAACATTTAACGGTACAGTCCCCAAAATACATGCTTTAGTGTGTGGCTGTGAGCGATGACTAACTATAAGAGACTCATGGTGCCTGAAATCCACCTCCTGTCATCTTCACCAGAGTCTCAGGCTGCTGATGTGTCTGTCAGTCCCCGATGCTTTACACTGCAGCCCTACTCAGAAGGAAGCCAGTGCATGGAAAACTGATTTCTATTACAACAAGAACAGGGGCTGGTATGCAAGATGTATATGGGAACAGTGAACCCCTACCTTAATGAAGCATTGTTGGGGTACAGCGCTTGATTTCCATTCCATTTGACTTCTCTGCTGTTTTCACATCTAAATTAAAGATGCAAACTGATTACTGACCCCCCCCCCCTCCCCCAGATGCAGGTAACAAAACTGATTACTGACCCCCCCCCCCTCCCCCAGATTCTTGGGGTAGGGGGTGACTTGTTGTTGGCTCGATTCTGCATTGTCATGTTCTTCCTGGGTCTCTGTCATTAACAGAGCATAAAGTGTGTGTGTGTGAGTGTGTGTGTGTGTGTGAGAGAGTGTGAGTGTGTGTGAGAGTGTGTGTGTGAGAGTGTGAGTGTGTGTGAGTGTGTGTGTGAGTGTGAGTGTGTGTGAGAGTGTGTGTGTGAGTGTGTGTGAGTGTGAGTGTGTGTGTGAGTGTGTGTGTGTGAGAGTGTGAGTGTGTGTGAGAGTGTGTGTGTGAGAGTGTGAGTGTGTGTGAGTGAGAGTGTGAGTGTGTGTGAGTGTGAGTGAGTGTGTGGGTGTGAGAGTGTGTGAGAGTGTGTGAGAGTGTGTGTGTGAGAGTGTATGTGTGAGAGTGTGAGAGTGTGTGAGAGTGTGAGAGTGTATGTGTGAGAGTGTGTGTGAGAGTGTGAGAGTGTATGTGTGAGAGTGTGAGTGTAAGAGTGTATGTGTGAGAGTGTGTGAGAGTGTGAGAGTGTATGTGTGAGAGTGTATGTGTGAGAGTGTGAGAGTGTATGTGTGAGAGTGTGAGAGTGTATGTGTGAGAGTGTGTGAGAGTGTGAGAGTGTGTGAGTGAGTGTGTGTGAGAGAGTGTGAGAGTGTGTGTGTGTGAGTGAGTGTGAGAGTGTGTGTGAGAGTGTGTGTGTGAGAGTGTGTGTGTGAGAGTGTGGGAGTGTATGTGTGAGAGTGTGAGAGTGTGTGAGAGTGTATGTGTGAGAGTGTGAGAGTGTGTGTGAGAGTGTGTGAGTGTGAGAGTGTGTGTGTGTAAGAGTGTATGTGTGAGAGTGTGTGAGAGTGTATGTGTGAGAGTGTGAGAGTGTATGTGTGAGAGTGTATGTGTGAGAGTGTGAGAGTGTGAGAGTGTATGTGTGAGAGTGTGAGAGTGTGAGAGTGTGTGAGAGTGTGAGAGTGTGAGAGTGTGAGAGTGTGAGAGTGTATGTGTGAGAGTGTGAGAGTGTATGTGTGAGAGTGTGAGAGTGTGAGAGTGTATGTGTGAGAGTGTGAGAGTGTGAGAGTGTATGTGTGAGAGTGTGAGAGTGTGAGAGTGTATGTGTGAGAGTGTGAGAGTGTATGTGTGAGAGTGTGAGAGTGTATGTGAGAGTGTGAGAGTGTGAGAGTGTATGTGTGAGAGTGTGAGAGTGTGAGAGTGTATGTGTGAGAGTGTGAGAGTGTGAGAGTGTATGTGTGAGAGTGTGAGAGTGTGAGAGTGTATGTGTGAGAGTGTGAGAGTGTATGTGTGAGAGTGTGAGAGTGTATGTGTGAGAGTGTGAGTGGGGGGGGGGATTTCTGTTCCTGCAAGCTGCCTTCCAGCTAGAAGAGAAAGTTGTCCTGGCCTCTCCTCTTTTTACAGCTTTTTGTTTCATATGTATGAATGAGGGGCTAAATCTGAAGCTTTTTTTTTGACTTGTGAACATTTAATAATTTTTTTCAATATATTATTTTTTACCCAATTTTTCATATACATTTCATCACACATTTTTACATAACATTATCTTGGGATTACTGGGTATTCCTAATAATATTCCCTGTGGTTTTGAGGTTAATAACAAATAGCTATCCACAATGGGTATGAGTTAATATCTACTATTCCTCAAGGTTTAGGAAGGTTAGGCATTGGATAACCTCATATAATTTCTGCTGGTTAATTGCACTGCCTGTCATGGTCTAGGACAGTAAATGTATTGTATACAGGGGTTGGAGAGCTGATTTTCTGATAAAAGACTCCATATCACTTGCTTTCCCTCACATAGTTGTTATAAAGCATGGTTAAACAAAAACTCTGGCTAATTGCAGTTACCACTAGGGGGAGCTCCCTGCATATCTATAGACTTCAATGGAGCTGTATAAATCTGTATGCAGCCTAGTGGTGGTTGCAGTTATGCATGTTGCTTGTCTGTTCTATGCATGTAGATGCAGGGTGGGCATTACTATTCTTTGCATGGTCCATGTAAGTGGACTAAGCTAATAGAGAATGGAAGGTAATAGCTTGACTAATACAGATACAGGGGAAACACGAAGATGACAGTAGTATGGATTCTGTGATACTTACTGAGACGAGGAGCTGCTGGTGTTGAGTTTTTGGTTCAATATAATCTGTGTTCCGGTGTCTGGAGATCTACAATGATAACATGCCATAATACTGTCTAGCTGAGACAAAGTCTATAGATTCAGTAGGGTAGTATTAGTAGTACAGATACTAGTGTTGATCGAGCATGCTCAGGGAGAGCTGAGGATAGGAAGGGACAGAGAGTGTAGGGAGTGTAATCGAATATTATAAGTGTACAAATATGTTTCAGAGACCCAAAAGTCCTTGTAAGGACTATTGTGTGTGACAGCAGCGATATATATTTTTAGCGCATCCTGCGCTAAATACCGTGTAATAGTCCGCTGCAGACTGTTATCTGCGCCACATCCCTAAAATATCTGTGACATCCAGAGCACTTTTTCCGTAGACCGTGTCCGTGTCTGACAGTGACCTGACCAGGCCCACATCTGCTGGGTAACGTGTGTGCTTATAACATTTTTCAGTAAAATTAAATTAATTTTTCAATAGGTGGTGTCCGCTTCTGACAGTGACCTGCTGTGTAACGTGTGCACACGTCTGCTGTGTAAAAAAATTACATTTTTCAATAGACGGTGTCCGCTGCGGATAGTTAAATTATCCATGCCACATCTCCTGTTTAAAGTGTGCGCATCCCTAAAATATCTGACATCCATTGTCCTTTTTCCGTAGACGGTGTCCGCTGCGGACAGTGACATTAGCTTCGCTACATCTCCTGTATAACGTTAGCGCGTCCTAAATATCAGTGACATTCATTCAGTGTAATTTTTTATTAGGCAGTGGTGGCAGCAACATTACAAGCGCTTTTGGCCAGGGACGTTAAATTTCCCTTACGGCACACTGGGTGAACGTTGTGGAGGCCGGGAGCGAGTCGTACCCTGGGATGGCACAGGTGCTACCGACGCCAAGAGTTGCGGGCACTACTTCCATCAGGGTTTCCGCCGTCACCTACGTTATTTTTTAGATGGTCAGCTCGACAGCATCCCCTCGTCCACACAATATTTTAGATGGTCAGCTCACCAGCAGGCCCTCACCTACAATCTTTTACAGGGTCAGCTCACCTCCTGATGACGACAGTGAAGTCTTGCCTGTTGGTACTCTGACACACATGGTTGACTTCATGTTAGGCTCCCTTTCCCGCGACCCACGTGGTATATGCATTTTAGAAAACACGGATTATTGGTTGTTCACCCTTCTCGACCCCCGCTACAAAGAGAACTTATCATCTCCAATTCCTCTGGTGGAAAGTACAAGCAAAACGGTGCAATACCAGAAGGTCCTTGTTAAAAAATTGCTCCACATTTTATATCCAAATGGATCGTCAATGTCACGGGGATGTGCGATCAGGCAGAAGGTATCTAGAGTCAACAAAGTGGCAGCAGGCCCTCGCCAATAATGTTTGCGATGGTCAACTCACCTGCAGGCCCTCGCATATTTGTGACATACAGTGTATTTTTTGCGTACACGCTGCTAACAGTGACATTACCTGTGGTACCTCTCCTGTATAACGTTTCCTCATCCTAAATACCAGTGACATTCCCTGTAATTTTTTATAACTCATTCCAATAACAGGGCATCTTAAGAGTCCTGTATTGTTATTTATCGTCACTACCTCCACGAGTCGGGAGTGTGTAATTTGCGCCCCCCCCCCCCCCCACTTGCCTTCCTTGGATGTGGTAGCCGTTTCTCAGATTCCGGAGAGGGAGCCTAACAATGATTCCCCATTACCCGTGGTCACCATGTTAGGCGCATAAAAGAACATCAAAAGTTGATAGGGCAGATAACCAAATGGATCATCGACGTCACGGGGATGTGCGAGTTATCTAGAGTCAACAAAGCAGCAGCAGGCCCTCGCCCATAATGTTTGTGATGGTCAGCTCACCTGCAGGCCCTCAACCATAATTTTTTCGATGGTCAGCTAAGCAGCAGGCACTCTCTCATAAGAGTCTGGTCAACACAATCCTTACCGCCGGGGGTCACGTAACTAATTAGCATGGAGTCTTGTTGGTTATCGGAATTAACCAGACAAATCGCTCCACCAACTCAAAATGGCCATGCACGACCACCCACAAAATCGAGAAAGAGCTATCAATCTGTCAATACTTTCCGTGTCCAGGCCGAGTGAGGTTTGCCGTGTTCAGTCAAATTAAGCCGCAGGCTCCACTCCTGGTGGTGCCCTTCCGTCAATTAGTTTAAGTTTAAGCTTTGCAACTATACTTCCCCCGGAAACTAAAGACTTTTTGAACTTCCGACTTTCGTTGTTGATTAATGAAAACATTCTTGGCAAATGCTTTCACTGTGGTTCGTCTTGTGCCGGTCCACGAATTTCACCTCTAGTGGAGCAATACGGATGCCACTGGCCATCCCTCTTAATCTTGGCCCCAGTTCCGAAAATCAAAATGCTTGGCTGAACTTGACTTCAATTATACTCGGGTGCTTGGTCGAGCACCCAAACATCCCGATGTGTTCGGCCCGAGCCCCCTGAGCACTACGGTGCTCGATCAACACTACTGGATGCATGTATCTCTACTGTTGGCAAAGCCCTTACAGAATCCCGCGGACAACAAGTAATACAAGAATATCCACAACTAACTAGAGACATCAATCAAGACAAAAATCTCCCACAGGAAATAAAAATGACCAAACTGAAGATCTGTCTGATGTTGAGAAGATCCAAATCAGTGGAGAAGACAATTATGGTCCAAAGAGTTGAAGAGAAAAGAGGAAGAGAATGACAAGTACCGAGAAGGAGGGAGACAATAAGATAGAATATGGACATGGTGAAAAGACTGAAGATCCAAACAGACAACTGAACAATCTAAAATAAAAGGTAGGAGAAGAAGAGGACACATGGTTGATAGATATCATCAAAAAAAACAAAAGCATCCAAGTCTTAAGATCCAAACAGAGGTCACGAAAGAAGCATTGACCATATGGTTGTCAAATCTCCCACTAAAAACAAAAATCTGATTTTGAGAAGATCCAACTCACTGGAGAAGAAGACAATCTTCCAAAGAATTGAAGAGAAAATAGGAAGAGGATGACCAGCACCAAGAAGGAGGGAGACAATTAGAGAGATTAAGGACATGGTGTTGAGAAGACTAAAGACTCAAACAGATGACTGGATAGCTTGAATTTAAAGGTAGAAGAAGAAGAGGACATAAAGTGGATAGATACCAACAAAACAATTGCCTCCAAGATTTCTCCCATGCAGCCCCTACACTCTGGAACTCTCTACGACAACATATCAGATGCTCACCTACTGTGGAAACCTTCAAAAGAATCCTGAAAACCCACCTCTTCAGACAAACCTAGTACCTCTACATAACTTCGGTGGAATACCACCAGCGCAGGGCCTTATTAAGACCGACGTGTAAAACACCGGTCTTAATAAATGATCCCCATACTGTACAGCATAAGCAACTCCTAACAGAGCATCACAAAATCATGTGTTCTTTCAAAGCTGCTTACTATACATCTGACCACTCATCATGGGAAATGTCGAGCGAATACGAATGGTAAGGAAGGTCACATACTGTAGGTAGGCCTTCCATTACAGTGCTAGATTTTGTCCCTGAGGTCAAAATAGGCTTGTTTGCTTCCACCGCTAAGCTATTTCCATGACTTTTGGTCCAATATCCCACCCAACGTTTGCTCATAATGTAGTTCCTCTCCAAGTGCAGCCTTGATCAGATCCTATGTAACCAAGGTTCTCCATCACTTTTCAGAAAAACTTAAGACTTTTACTGTTAAGTGCAAAATATTTGATTCTTCCTTAATCTTCCCAAGAAAACCAACATAAAATCCCCAAAATTCTTACTTAGCAATCTGTGATGTCTTTGTGAAGATTCTCAGCAGAAATTCAGACTCTTGTCCCTTGTTTTGGGTAAAGGGTAGAATGATGTAGGTGCCAAGTGCAGCCATGAAAGATCTGGTCACTTCTCTTGCCGGTACTAGTTCTGAATTCATGGTTTTTGTTATGTGCTGCTGGGAATATTTTTGTTGTGACCCGTTTTTAACGCCCTACAAGATGAACAGACAAGAAAACTATTTTAAGTAAAAAGAAATTAGACTTCAGTTTGGAAAAAATGGATGATATGATGTAAACTATACTATCTGGCCAAAGCCAGGCAATTTCAAATTGGACATTTTGGATTGGTGAGAATCAAAAATGTGTGTCGTTTTTTTAGAAATATTGAATGAGATACAAAACTATGTCAAATATAAGAATAGCCATGACTATAATTGACTTATCTTGATTAGTATCAAAACGATTATGGAATATCATTAATACCCAAGTGGCTCATGGCCTGTGTGGCCAAAAATGTTATGTCTCTTCTCTCTGAAGTTGAAGAATCCTGCCCTGACAAAGGTGGAATTATTGCTAGAGGTTCTTAAAGCTGTAGATGGGGCCAGAACTATCTGTCATCCCTGGCACATGCAAAGATGAGATGGATTCTGGAGTTTTCACATGCACCAGGGAGAGGAACAATTCTGGACCCATCCACAGAGGAAGTGACGCCCTGTCCCGCCCATATATAATACTAAACTGTTATGGACATGCCATGTTGCAGACAAAAATGTGGGTAAAGGGGTTTGGAGGACAATTGAACCACGCTGGAAATTTTGCCACGGTCATGTGAATTTTTCCATCACATTGGGAACACCTGACCATTACATTGCCCAAATATCATTAGTTGGGAACAACCTGATCCATCAACTCTACATCCAAAAACCTACCTAAAGCAAAGAAAAATAGGCATGAGCAAAACAGTCTCCAGGTCTCAGTCTCACATTTCAGAAATAACTTAAAGCCAAAGCAAATTGGGCAACTATAACTTGGACTTTAACCTCTGAGGAGTGAAGCTATAGACAGGGGAGCACCCAGACATTTTGTCTAAGGATGGGGGGGGGGGGGCAAGTAGAAAAAGAGGTGGCACGCCATGCAAAATTTTAGGCCCTGCTCATTGGTATAAGCACCTCCTACATATAATAGGCCACTTCCAACAAAAAACATACAGTTGACATTATATTGTTGAGGATGAAGGTAAGAGTCTCACCCTCATCCTCCATAAACACACTGTACTTAATACTCAGGGCCCCAACATAAAGCTACTGCTTTTTTTCCCTCGCAGTGACAGGAATCACTGTAGCAGAGAGCTAGTTCAACATAGACTTTTTCCGCCGGTATTCCAATGGTTACTTCGGGATCAAGTAGTTAGCACAGGAAGAACAGCATCAGTAGTAAATAAAAAACATTCATATCCCATCACTTCCCAATAACAAGACGACACACAGTATCTGGAGCAGAAGACTGTTTAATGCCCCATACCCTGCTTTTATCAACTGTCCCATACAAGGGAGACACCCACAGAAAATTATACATTCTTCAATCACTAGTTACAGCCCACATATCCCCTCCCCTCGACCTGAGAAGTAATCCAATCAACAATACAGTCGAAACATACATTGTAGCCATTGTGTTTCTAACAAACAACCAGACAAATGCTCAGCAGGTCACTGATTACTTTTTGTCTTACAAGTAGAGTTGAGCGAACTCGAACTGTAAAGTTCGGGTTCGTACCGAACTTTAGGGTTTTCGGCACCCGGACCTGAACCCGAACATTTACGTAAAAGTTCGGGTTCGGTGTTCGGCGATTTTTATGGCGCTTTTTGAAAGGCTGCAAAGCAGCCAATCAACAAGTGTCATACTACTTGCCCCAAAAGGCCATCACAGCCATGCCTACTATTGGATACAGCTGAAGATCATATTAAACTGTATTCAGGATCATAATCCCTGACAAGTAGAGCAGAGATGAGGATGAGGCAGCTCTTTAGCTCAGTGTTGTGAAGTAACTTGTCCTCCTGTGTGATTAGGACAGGTTTTGTGTGTACTAATAGGACGACGGACATTTTATTTCTTCTGAACGGTTCAGTTTTTGGCATACAGTATCTTGCCCTCTCCTGGTTTCCTCTTTTTGTGCTTTTGTCACAATTCAGCAAAATACAAATTAATAAGAGGGGAGGTTCCTCTGTTCAGGATCTTCATCTCTTTGGTCAAATGTTTGTCTTTGTGCTGAACAGCCTATTTGTTTGAATGGACATGGTGTAATGCCATATTTCACCTGTGGTGGTGCTGCAGGGAAACTGAACACTTACTGCCAAGGCCAAGTTTCCCTACAGATTACAGATGATCACTGGAGGTCCCAGCACTTTGTGTTCTGCTTATTACAATAGGAACAAATAGGAATTGTCGAAAGCGAAGAACCCTTTAAACAGGATCTCTAAACTCTCCAGTGTAGCTGAATTAAAATGATTCTTGGGTCAAATTATTTGTAGATTTGGAATTAAAAATAGATAAAGGGAGAAAATAATTTTGAAAAGCACTGTGTTAAAGATGTCCTGATTAGTGATAAGCGGCAGAGGCTATATTAAAATTCGCAATATTTCACGAATATTTGGGCGAATATTCATCATATATTCGCAAATTCGAAATTATTTTCTTGATTGCAAAATATCGGTAATGTAATATTGGCGTAATGCTCACGAAATACAGGGGTGGGTCACTTTTGCTACATTTTCTAAGCTGCTAGAACTTTCCTGAGACTGGATTAAATGGTCGGCATGGCAGAACATTAACCCCTTAAGGACACAGGGCGTACAGGTACGCCCTTGTGCCCTGGTACTTAAGGACACAGGGCGTACATGTACGCCCTGTGCATTTTCAATCACCGCCGCGCGGCCGGCGGCGATCGGAACCCCGTGCCTGCTCAAATCATTGAGCAGGCACTTGGGGCAAATGCGTCGGGGGGTCCGGTGACCCCCCCATGTATGCGATCGCAGAAAACCGCAGGTCAATTCAGACCTGCGGTTTTCTGCGTTTCCGGGTTATTCGGGTCTCTGAAGACCCGATAACCCGGAACAGGATGGTGATGGTGGTGTGATTTCACTCCACCAATCACCATCCAGCGATCCTGAGTGGTGATGGTGACATCACCACTCAGGATCGCTTTCTGATTGGTCTGTGGGCGGTCCGGCGGCAGATTCAAAAGAGGCAGGCGCCCCTCTCCTCCTCCTTTTGTGTTCCGGAGCCGGAGGAGAGAGGAGCTGCCTGCACGTGTCTGCTGCCACCACTGCACCGCTGCCTGCACCCGATCTGTGCCCCCAGGACCCGATCTCTGCCCCCAGCACCATCAGGTACATAGGGACAGCTAGGGAAAGTTTGGTTTAGGCAGGGAAAAAAAAAGGGAAAGGTAGTTTTTTTGAACATTTATTGCATCACCCCAGTTAGGGTGTCTGGGGTCCACAGCACAGCTGTGTGACCCTAGACCCCCCCAGGGGTGCTGCCACTTGCCCCCCTCCCCCTGCCACTTGCCCCCCCCCCCCACCTTTTTTGGGGTGCTTTTTTTTTTTTTGAGTTCGCTGACTGTGGCGGCCACTGTTAGCGCATCGCACACCCCACCGCTGATCAACTTCGGACGGTTGATCAGCAGTTTTGAATTTTTTTTCCCCACATTTTTTGCCCTTTTATTAGTTAGTTTATTTATTTTTTCTGTTAGTTTTAGGGTGAGTTCGTGAACACCCGTGCCCCCTCACACACGCACACCAAATAAAGAGTTACACACACGCACATATACACGCAGACACACACTCCCCTATGGCCCGCCGGACGTTCTCGGCCGAGGAGGCATACGCCCAGCTTGCCTCCGAGTCCGAGAGTCCCAGTGAGGATAAGGATGACCCCACATTCCTGTTGTCATCCGCATCCTCCTCATCATCTAGCGATGATGATGAGCCCCCAAGGCGGCGGAGACGCCGCCAGGCGGAGCAAGGGGACCGCCATGTTAGGGACCCTGTGGCCCACACTAGTACGAGCAGCTCTGGGGCTCGTACTGGTTTCCCGGCCCACCAGTTAAATCCACCGGAGCACCCTGCCGGTGAACTTGTCTGGTGTAGCCCAGAGCGATACGAGCCCGTGATTCCCGATTTCGTAGGCCAATCAGGAATCCAGATTTCCACAGTGGGCTACACTGAATATGACTTTTTTTGTCATTTTTTCAGTGACCCACTGGTAAATCTGATGGTGGAGCAGACGAATCTGTACGCCCAACAGTTCGTCGCTCAACACCCGGGCTCCTTTTTGGCCAGGCCCGGTGGCTGGACGCCGGTCAGTGCAGCCGAAATGAGGACATTTTGGGGCCTCGTGCTGCATATGGGCCTGGTCAAGAAACCCAGTGCCAGGCTGTACTGGAGTGGGGACGTCCTATATCAGACCCCACTTTACAGTACAGTTATGACACGCTCCCGGTTTGAGGCCATCCGGAAATGTCTGCATTATTCCGATAATGCAGCATGTCCACCCCGAGGTGATCCTGCCCATGACCGTCTGTACAAGATACGGCCGGTCATCGATCACTTTGGGGCCAAATTCATGGAGGCCTATGTACCTGGAAGGGAGGTCGTGGTTGATGAGTCTCTCATTGCGTTCAAGGGGAGACTCATTTTCCGCCAGTATGTGCCTTCCAAGCGGGCGAGGTATGGCGTGAAGCTATACAAAATTTGTGAGAGTACCTTAGGGTACACTTACAAATTTTGTGTATACGAGGGGCGAGATTCCCGGATTCAACCCCCAGAATGTCCCCCCACTCTGGGTGTTACCGGGAAACTTGTGTGGGACCTTATGCACCCACTGCTGGATAAGGGTTACCACTTGTACGTGGATAACTTTTATACCAGTATCCCCTTGTTCCAGTCCCTTGCCGCCAGATCCACGTCCGCTTGTGGGACCGTGCGGAAAAATCAACGCGGCCTCCCTGCCCACCCCCTCCAGGTACCTATCCCCAGGGGTGAGACCCGTGCCCTTACCACTGGAAACCTGTTGCTGGTCAGGTATAAGGACAAGAGGGATGTCCTTATGCTGTCCACAATTCATGGTAACGGCATCACCCCTGTCCCTGTGCGAGGTACCGCGGCAACGGTCCTCAAGCCCGATTGTATCGTCGCCTACAATCGGTATATGGGAGGAGTTGATCTCTCGGATCAAGTCCTCAAGCCATATAACGCCATGCGCAAAACCCGGGCATGGTACAAAAAAGTTGCGGTCTACTTGGTGCAGGTTGCCATGTACAACTCTTTTGTACTATCCCGAAGCGCTGGCAGCACAGGGACATTCCTCCAGTTCTATGAGGCAGTCCTCAAGGCCCTGATCTTTTCGGACCGGGGAAGAGCAGGCCGGAGTACCTCGGGAACTGTAGGCGCCCGGATCGTCCCTGGCCAACACTTTCCAGGTGTGGTCCCCCATACTGGAAAGAAGGGACGAACCCAAAAAAAGTGCAGAGTGTGTCGCAGGAGGGGGATACGGAAGGACACGACTACTCAGTGCGACACATGCCCCGATCACCTGGGCCTCTGCATTGACGGTTGCTTCAGGGAGTATCACACTTCCATGGAGTACTAAATTTATATCCCAATTTAGCACTGACATCGGATAAAAAAAAATGGTTCTCAGACTTGAGACACCCAAAAAAACTAAAATAATTTATTAAAAGTAGACATAGGTATTGCCGCGTCGGTAATAATCTCCTCTATAAAAATGCCCCATGACCTAACCCCCCAGATTAACACGGTCCAGAAAAAAAAAAAAAAGGTGGAAAAAAAGTTTTTTTTTGTCACCTTACATAATAAAAAGTTTAATAGCAAGCGATCAAAAAGTCATATAGCCCCCAAATTAGTGCCAATAAAACCGTCATCTCATCCCGCAAAAAATGAGCCCCCACATAAGATAATCAGATTTAAAAAAATATAGAAAATGACTCTTAGACTTTAGAGATACAACATTTTTTTTAGGGTATCAAAAAGGATAATATAGTCTAAAACCTAAATAATTGTAAAAAAAAGTTGACTTATTAGGTATCGCCGCATCCGTAAGAATCTCCTCTATAAAAATACCCCATGACCCAACCCCCCAGATTAACACAGTAAAAAAATAAAATAAAATAGGTGCAAAAAAATATTTTTTTTGTCACCTTACATAACAAAAAGTTTAATAGCAAGCGATCAAAAAGTCATACAGCCCCCAAAATAGTGCCAATAAAACCGTCCGCTCATCCCGCAAAAAATGAGCCCCCACATAAGATAATTGGCTAAAAAAAAATAAAAAAAATGACACTTAGACTTTAGAGATACCCAAAAAAAAATGTTGTATCAAAAAAGATAATGTAGTCAAAAACCTAAATAATTGTAAAAAAAAAGTAGACTTATTAGATATTGCCGCGTCCGTAAGAATCTCCTCTATAACAATATCCCATGACCTAACTACCCAGATTAACACGGTTAAAAAAAAAAAAAAAAAACGGTGCCAAAACCGCTATTTTTGGCACTTTTCCATTTCAGTCCGTTTTTTCCGGTAACAAAACAAGGGTTAACAACCAAACAAAAGTTAAAATTTATTACCCTGATACTGCAGTTTACAGAAACGCCACATTTGTGGTCGTAAACTTCTGTATCCGTAAAAGGGAGGCCGCAAAAGGAAAGGACCGACATGGTTTCTGGAAGGCCGATTTTGATGGCCTTTTTTATTGACACCATGTCCCTTTTGAAGCCCCCCTGATGCCCCCCTAGAGTAAAAACTCCCTAAAATTGACCCCATCTAAGAAACTACACCCCTCAAGGTATTCAAAAATGATTATACAAACTTTATTAACCCTTTAGGTGTTCCTCAACAGTTAATGGCAAATGGAGATGAAATATCAGAATTTCATTTTTTGGTAACCTTGCCTCACAAAAATGTAATATAGAGCAACCAAAAATTTATATTTGCCCTAAAAATACTCCCCCCAAAAATGCCACCTTATCCCGTAGTTTCCAAAATGGGGTCACTTTTAGGGAGTTTTGACTCCAGGGGTGCATCAGGGGGGTTGAAACAGGACACGGTGTAAATAAACCGGTCCATAAAAATCAGCCCTCCAAAAACCAAACGGCGCACCTTTCACTCTACGCCCCGCTGTGTGGCCGTACAGTAGTGTACGGCCACATATTGGGTGTTTCTGTAAACGGCAGAGTCAGGGTAATAAAGATACAGTCTTGTTTGGCTGTTAACCCTTGCTTTGTTAGTAGAAAACATGGGTTAAAATGGAAAATAAGGCAAAAAAAGAAATTTTCCAATTTCATCCCCATTTGCCAATAACTCTTGTGCAACACTTAAAGGGTTAACGACGTATGTAAAACCAGTTTTGAATACCTTGAGGGGTGTAGTTTCTTAGATGGGGTCACTTTTAGGGAGTTTCGACTCCAGGGGTGCATCAGGGGGGTTGAAACAGGACACGGTGTAAATAAACCGGTCCATAAAAATCAGCCCTCCAAAAACCAAACGGCGCACCTTTCACTCTATGCCCCGCTGTGTGGCCGTACAGTAGTTTGCGGCCACATATTGGGTGTTTCTGTAAACGGCAGAGTCAGGGCAATAAAGATACAGTCTTGTTTGGCTGTTAACCCTTGATTTGTTAGTGGAAAACATGGGTTAAAATGGAAAATAAGGCAAAAAAAGAAATTTTCTAATTTCATCCCCATTTGCCAATAACTCTTGTGCAACACCTAAAGGGTTAACGACGTATGTAAAACCAGTTTTGAATACCTTGAGGGGTGTAGTTTCTTAGATGGGGTCACTTTTAGGGAGTTTCTACTCTAGGGGTGCATCAGGGGGCTTCAAATGGGACATGGTGTAAATAAACCAGTCCATAAAAATCAACCTTCCAAAAACCATGCGGCGCACCTTTCACTCTACGCCCCGCTGTGTGGCCGTACAGTAGTTTACGGCCACATATTGGGTGTTTCTGTAAACTGCAGAGTCAGGGCAATAAAGATACAGTCTTGTTTGGCTGTTAACCCTTGCTTTGTTAGTGGAAAAAATGGGTAAAAATGAAATATTAGACAGAAAAATGAAATTCTCAAATTTCATCCCCATTTGCCAATAACTCTTGTGCAACACCTAAAGGGTTAACAACATATGTAAAATCACTTTTGAATACCTTGAGGGGTGTAGTTTCTTAGATGGGGTCATTTTTGGGTGATTTCTATTATGTAAGCCTCGCAAAGCGACTTCAGACCTGAAATGGTCCCTAAAAATTTAGTTTTTGTAAATTTCAGAAAAATTTCAAGATTTGCTCCTAAACTTCTAAGCCTTATAACATCCCCAAAAAATAAAATATCATTCCCAAAATAATTCACACATGAAGTAGACATATGGGGAATGTAAAGTCATCACAATTTTTGGGGTTATTACTATGTATTACAGAAGTAGAGAAACTGAAACTTTGAAATTTGCTAATTTTTCAAAATTTTTGATAAATTTTGTATTTTTTGGTGCAAAAAAAAATATTTTTTTGACTTAATTTTACTAGTGTCATGAAGTACAATATGTGACGAAAAAACAATGTCAGAACGGCCTGGATAAGTCAAAGCGTTTTAAAGTTATCAGCACTTAAAGTGACACTGGTCAGATTTGCAAAAAATGGCCTGGTCCTAAGGTGTAAAAAGGCTGTGTCCTTAAGGGGTTAAAAGTGGCTTTATATGCAGTTACAGTGCTCCAATATATTCGCGATTGCGCTAAATCGGCACTAATGATGCAAATATTTTGGCACAATATGTGAAACTTAACATTTTAGCAGGTCTGCATGTAAGTATTACGAATATATATCACTATATTCTAAATATTCGTGAATTCTCGAAGTGCCGATATTCGCGACTAATATTCGTGATTCGAATATTCGTGCACAGCACTAGCCCTGATACAAAGAAGTGAGGGTTATATGATGTGAACAACTCTATTAATACTAGAGTTTAATGATGGAGTATAGAAGTAATGTATATAAATATCCCAAAATTTTCCGTAATCAACATATTCCTTATTTCAGGCCGGACTCTGTCCCATTGTGGTGATCTAGAATAGAGAAGAGAAACATTTTAGAAACATAGTAGTTTTACATTGGAGTCCTTCATATCATGTTGGGTTTTATAGGACAGAAAGTGAAAGGACTGTTGTAAATACTTGTACCACTAGGTGGCGCATTCGTTATTTATCCTCGGATTCCATCATTCATGTTCTACACTCTAGCACACCAAGAGGTCAGCTGTGGTATTGCAAGTGCTGCACATAATTCATGCAAGGAATTTTTTCAGCCTAATAAACTATGTTACTATGTTACTATGTAGATGTCACGACTGTGACTGATCCAGACAGGTCTGGGAGGAGAAGGTCGCAGCGACTTGCTACTCGCGATAGCTTGTGAGTTTGCTCTGTGGTTCAGGGTATGTCATCAGGGTTTTGCCTTGTGAACCTTTTTGTCCTGACTGGGAGTTTGTAGGCATCCTTCTCAGGTGAGTCCTGTCTGCCACTCCCAGCTGCTATATTAGTTTCAGTTTCACTTGCAGTCATTGCCAGATATAGTCCTTACTTCCAGTGCTATTCTGACCTTTGAAGGAGATCGTTTGATGGTATTGCTGTGGAGCTCTCGTCCGGTGTGGACCGTCGTTACTGGGATCACCTTCTCTGCTCGTGACTGGATAAGTCTATCTATGTTTGATTGTTTGTTTGTTTGTTGCTGTCTTCCCCTGTTGTTCTCCTAGACGTGAGTGATGGTGACTAGTGCTCCCATCTGCCTTTCCCCAGTCTAGTCTTGTTAAGGTGACTGAAGGTTTAGGCATCCTGCTCGCCGCACGGGTTCACACCCCGTCTAGGGTATCAGGACAGACAGGTGCCAGCTTAGGGTTAGTCAGGGGTGACCGTTCTATTTCCCATCAGTAGATAAGGGTCCCCCTTCCCCTCCGTCTGGTGCGACACGACTGCTGCTGGGATAGCGGTCGTGACAGTAGATGTAGACAGTGCTAACTTTGTTAGATGTTGCAAAGTTGAATTTGTTATTAGTAAATTTAGATTTCCTTTGGTTGTACATTGAAATGGTAATAAACCTAATGCTTTATTTTAAGTTAGTGGATTAGATACAGATGCAAAATACAGTTTCATAATTTATAAGTGAAGCCTATTAATACTTTCACACTAGCATTTTTTGCTGGATCCGGCAGGGTTCAGCAAAAACACTTCCGTTACTGATAATACAACCATCTGCATCCGTTATGAACAGATCCGGTTGTATTATCTTTAACATGGCCAAGATGGATCCGTCATGAACACCATTGAAAGTCATGGGAGGACAGATCTGTTTTCTATTGTGTCAGAGAAAATAGATTCCTTCCCATTGACTTGCATTGTGGGTCATGACGGATCCCTCTTGCTCCGTATCCCATGATGAGAAGAAAACCGAAGCTTGCTGCTCTCTGGTATGGGAAAAGCAGACTCAATTACGTGACTGGAATTGTAACCTGAGTATATATCATGGTCACTAATGTATTCAATATAAGGTATATTACATAGGACAACCATACCTACAGGTCTATGAAAAGAGTCAGGCCTCCGCCCCAGATACTTTAATTTTTACTCTTGCACATATCCAGATGGTGTAGATGTTATTGCTGAAAGTGTTATCATTCATTAGTAAGCTACAATTGATGGGTGAGAGAAAAATTTGGAAATCTTGCGAAGGATAACTGTACTTTGTGGATCTGTGGTTTGTGGACTGAAATACAGATATGGTTGTGTGCATGAGGTCTGATTCAGATACAAACACTGACTTGTCCATGGGTAGGAAAACCGCAGCACTCACCAGTATACACACGTGCGGTCTTATATTAGCTCCATATCAGGTACAAAACACAGGTAATTGAAAACAAACACAGGATGGCCAAAGGCGGTTTGGCGTACAAAAGGACACGAGAAAGCGTCTATGCATGGGAAATGGCCGAGTGCCGTGATTTTTCTACACATGGAGTCTTTTGAAGTTTCTTGTTAAATTGAGCACCATCGGCCACTCAGCACAGAGACTCTGGACTGGTTTTAGATAGTGCCTGCTAGATTCTACTACTGGTATTTAAAACACTGACTTATTTTTACAGTACCATGCCTGACCACATGGTGCGCTGCTAGGAGAAAACACTATAATGCAATCTAGTGGCTTAAAGAGAACCTGTCAACAGTTTTATGGTGTCCTAACTAAGGGCAACATAAATAAGTGACTGATTCTCTTAGCAAAATGCTGGGTCACTTTCTTTAATTGACACAGTCAATCTGCCAACATCTTGCATTGAAAAGCTCCATCTCATAATGATGAGTCATGAATATTCATGAGCTCTTGACTCTCCCCGCCCACCTGCTGCTGATTGACAGTTATTTTCCATATGACTCAGCAGCAGGTGGGCAGGGGAGTGGCAATAGCTCTAAATTAAATATACGCTGGACTCACTGACGTCACGCTGGACTCAAATCAGCTCATTAGCATGCAGAATCTTTGTGTGTATATTATGAGGTAACCATCTGTCACACCAGTAAGTGAATACATCTAAGGCACTTTTTAGTAGTTAATGATTGTATATAATTAGTTAGATTATAATCAAATATCCACATGACAGGTTCCCTTTAAATCAGTGCAATCATTTAACTGTCCTGCTTGTCACCACCGTTAGATAATAATTTTGTGCTTTCTGAAGCTAAATTTGGATTGCTGCCATAAAGAGCAGTTGCTAAAAGAACTAAAAAGTAGAAAAATACAAAATGACAGTTTTTCTGCCCATAAAACAGTCGTGCTCATGTTTAGCAAATGACTTTTTATAAGCAGTTATTATTCACATTCCGTGTATTATTTCCAGCGCCGGGATGACATATTCCGCCACTTATACTGTGTCATTATATTTACTATGAGCAGCCCATTGAAAAATCAACAACAGATCTGCAGAGAGTCATTATTTCTACATCAAGAATATCAATTATTTCTAGGAGCGGTCGTCTAATTATAGGAAAGTTAAATTCATTCTCTATGCTAATGGGATAGAAACATGCGCCAGTTTAATGGCATCAGCACAGCTACAACGTTCGGTATATAGAACCAAGAATAAAGTATAATAGAGGAAAGGTAGAAATGACTATAGGACATACAATGGGGTAAAAAAGTTTGTTATAGTAAGTCGTCAGTGATTGACATGATTTTGTAGATAATTTTAATTGTTTCCTGACTCAATCAGGTGCACGTCTGAAAAAACGGGGCAAGCTGCATGCAGTGATGTCAGAAGGGAAATCATATGTTGCGATATCAGAAGTGGGTCAACTGTTATGATGTCAGAAGTGGGATCATCTTTTATGATGTCAGAAGTGGGATCATCTACTCCAGGATGTAACTCAGGGTCAGTACAGGATAAGTAATGTAATGTATGTACACAGTGACTCCACCAGCAGAATAGTGAGTGCAGCTCTGGAGTATAATACAGGATGTAGCTCAGGATCAGTACAGGATAAGTAATGTATGTACACAGTGACTGCACCAGCAGAATAGTGAGTGCAGCTCTGGAGTATAATACAGGATGTAACTCAGGATCAGTACAGGATAAGTAATGTATGTACACAGTGACTGCACCAGCAGAATAGTGAGTGCAGCTCTGGAGTATTATACATGATGTAACTCAGGAACAGTACAGGATAAGTAATGTATGTACACAGTGACTGCACCAGCAGAATAGTGAGTGCAGCTCTGGAGTATAATACAGGATGTAACTCAGGATCAGTACAGGATAAGTAATGTAATGTATGTACACAGTGACTGCACCAGCAGAATAGTGAGTGCAGCTCTGGAGTATAATACAGGATGTAACTCAGGATCAGTACAGGATAAGTAATGTATGTACACAGTGACTGCACCAGCAGAATAGTGAGTGCAGCTCTGGAGTATAATACAGGATGTAACTCAGGATCAGTACAGGATAAGTAATGTAATGTATGTACACAGTGACTGCACCAGCAGAATAGTGAGCGCAGCTCTGGAGTATAATACAGGATGTAACTCAGGATCAGTACAGGATAAGTAATGTAATGTATGTACACAGTGACTCCACCAGCAGAATAGTGAGTGCAGCTCTGGAGTATAATACAGGATGTAACGCAGGATCAGTACAGGATAAGTAATGTAATGTATGTACACAGTGACCCCACCAGCGGAATAGTGAGTCCAGCTCTGGAGTATAATACAGGATGTAACTCAGGATCAGTATATATACAAACGGAATGGCGTGGTATTAAACAAGCAGGAAGTGCTCAAACCCACATGCAGTTATGCATATATATAGGGGAGCAAATTCTGCACTTGTGGCCCGTTGCTAATGTGCACAACTGCATGTGGGTTTGAGCACTTCCTGCTTGTTTAATACCACACCATTCAGTTTGTATATATAGAGGTTCTTGGAGGTGTATAAACTCCAATTTAAATGTAAAGTCCAGCTAGAGAATTAACCCTTATATATAGTAGTTACTTAAATATTTTATTTTATTTCATATCTCAATACACATACTGAATGTCCATAGTAGGTACCAATACACATATGGCTAGGTAAGTTTAGTTTTGAGTGGGGACGGTATCCCTATATTAAACCCTAATCTAGACCCTATGCCCAGGGACGGCCCCTGATGGTGGGGACTCCCTGTCCTCGAGCCTAATGCTAACACCTCCTATATAGCCCTCGTTGTTAGGGAGCGCCTATATAGTAAAGGACCTACCTGGACAGCTACACAAAACAAACATTAAATAAGTGCGCCATGTATACAGCCCTAGTGATAATAGACTATCAGAAGGTACACGCCGCACCGGACTAACTAGTTAAAAACAAAACAAAAAACACCCTATTATAAGGATGTTTATGGTCACTCAGGTATATGGACCAAAATGATACACTTAGAACCCCAACGCGTTTCCCCCACGGTGTGGGATCATCAGGGGGCAAATGGAACTCTCAATTTAATTAGATAGTATTGTATAACAAATAGCTGCAAAAGTTAGGCAGCATGTAGCCGATGTGTCACACTGAGAGAGTGGAGGCCCAGATCATGAGGCCACTCTATTAGTGAAAGTTTCACATCCTCATCAGTGTGATGGTGTCTGATACCACAGTAGTTTGAACTGGACCCTTACAGTTTACACAGTGGTGTTATTAGGAAGGTTTGGAGGGAGCTTTAGGTGTATTCTATCACTTAACCACGGTCACTAAGTACCCGGATGTAGGTTTCTGTGAAAAGAAAAGAAAGCAAAAAGCAAAAAAGGGGAGCTCAATGTATGTATGGTAGTATAACATATTGGGCCTTGACCCATCACCTGATAAATGTGCACCCACCACCGCGCTAATCACACAGTAATAATGGGTAACTCACTCATTTCAGGTATTAAGATATCGCTCCTCCAGTAATACGCTAAATGTCAGCCAGGCACAGACTGTTATATGGGACCAGCGTCCACGTATGACATAGAGCTGTAGACATGAGACACATAGATATACATACTTGTTTTAATGTCTCATTCAACCTTAGGAGACCACCTTCATTTATCTCTCATGGTTATAAGTGCCACAATACCTTGGATAGGTCCTTAATTATGTAGGTCTGAGCCCGCAGATATGGCTATTGGGACCTAGGCATTAAAAATATATATAAATATAAACCCAAATGCATCCGTACATTTTAGGCCGGTTTGTGGGTAAACTCAGGTAGTTACTTACATTTAGGTGGTCAAGATGTCAGGTCCCCCCATGTCTTTCCTCCTGGGGTCCAGACTAAGTGTCTAGCTGTCCTATCCCCTTATTTATAGGGGCCTCCTCGTTCCCTCTATTGGAATCACAGGTCTCATTGATTGCTGCAGATGGCGATGTGGGCGTGCGTTCCAGCGTGGAACGCATCCCGCCGTCGCAGCTTCCGCTCATGTGTATGGATGGATAGTATGATATGCGCGTGCGTTCCACGGTGGAACGCACGCGCACATCCGCCCATTCATATGACTATTTCCGGTTTATTTTTCTCAGCCTACTTACATGTGGAGCGCAAGATACTTCCGGTGATTGAACCGCATCTGGCTCACTCTCCGCTGATATAGGAATGAATGTATGAGGTAAAGGACGTTTTCCTATTATCTCAAAGTACATATAGGACAGAGATTATTAGGGATATTTAAATGTAACAAGGTCAATTACTTAATAATGCAGTAAGCAGTGGATCTCCGTTCTTCATTATATTATTAGTTGTATATATCACCGCACATGAATATCTGAGGAACATCTTGTAGGTAATAAATAGTGACGACACCGGTATGTATATTTATCAAGGTTATATACTCACTCGGTAATTAGGGGAACAAGAAGGTGGGGTAAGGGTATACAGTTATGTATATGATGATATTGATATGGTTATATGTCAGTTTCCCCCTGGAAAGATGTGTCAGGGGAAATAAGAATATACACAGTGAGTCCGTTATTAATCCTGTGTTTTTGATAATACATTTTCGGTGCTTTTCGCACCCGGTCCAGTCAAAGGGACAGTGCGAGTCATCAGAGCCTCAATAGCTGTACGGGATATGCATACAGATACATATGGGGAAAGGGGAAGTGGCAAGGGAAAGGAGAAAACGCAGATTAGGGACGTACCAAGAATGTATCAGGAGGCCAGTAATTTCGGTACGGGTGGGTGGTACTGTGGGTACGACATAGATGCTTCTCAGTGGAGGTTATTTTGTGTTGTTATTATTCTTTGAGAGGGTTACAGGAAGCAAGAGAAAGTCAATCTTTCGTTGAGTCCACCGGGGGACTGGGACCTGAGTCTATGAATCCATTGACTCTCCTTTTGCAGGATCCTTTTGTCCCAGTCACCCCCACGTGGAGGTGGAGGGATCACCTCAAGGACAGAAAAACGTAGTAACTACTATATATAAGGGTTAATTCTCTAGCTGGACTTTATACTGTTTCGTTGACCCATTTATTAATAAATTTATCCATAACTGCTGGATATTGAGTTTGATTTGTTTAAATAATGGCCAGTTTTCTGTCAGGGACCATTTTCACAGAAGCCTTGGTCAACGAAGCGCGGGATATTTTCTCAGATAGG
This sequence comes from Bufo gargarizans, assembly GCF_014858855.1. Lineage (NCBI taxonomy): Eukaryota > Metazoa > Chordata > Amphibia > Anura > Bufonidae > Bufo > Bufo gargarizans. The sequence goes on along the minus strand of NC_058083.1, from coordinate 523,421,276 downwards.
GACGTCCCAGGTCTTGGTCAGACTGCCACTAGTAAGCAAGTATTTAGTGACCTATACAACTGCTACAAAGAGAACATCAAATCCTGGTGGGAAATAAAATCCTTGGAAAGCTATATAGGACATAAGATTGTCCCACGAGGACTTAGGCTTAGGGTTAGACCTGCAGATAGGATATCCTCACCGACCCTTGTGACGAAATGGGAAGAGATACTCACGTATAGCTCTCTGAGTCTGATGAACTTATTATTAGAAGAAGAGAAAAAAGTTTTTGAACTCTCATCTAAAAAACTGCAGGAACAAATCGAAATAGCTTTAAAATTCAAAGAAGACTCAGAGTTTGCTAGACGTGAAAATTCTCTGCAAACATCTGTTGACCGCTTCCAAGGACTCATCAAGGAGCGGAAGCACAGACAGTTCGTTAGAGACCTTGGTGAGTTCAAGGAAAATCGGGCTTATTTAACAGGACAGGGACAAGCAGCAGGCTCTGAACTATCCTCCTCAGACATCGACTCCTCAGAGACTGAATCTCACTCTAGACCCTATACGGTCCCCTATAACACAAATAGGCGCGGGTCTGGACGAAGAGGAAATCGAGGATGGCCGAGGGGTGGGAGTTACAGAGGCAGGGGAAGGGGGGGGCGAGGTTCGGGATATTCGAATACCTCCTCATTTTCACCTCCCTCTGGTTACTCCGACAACACCTTGTCACAAGATCAACCGTCTTTTTTAGAAAGAAGCGCCATGCCCTACGACCTACGGAACCGCAAGGACAGGGGACACTAGGTGACCTTCAGATCGTGAATCTCTCAGCCAGGTGCCTCACTCCGGAAGAGGTGGGGGTCCTAAAGAGAGGCTTGTCCTTTGTCCCGACTACCAGCTTTAGCCTCTTCACTTGGACGAAGGACCTCCACCTCTTCTGCAGGAGGCTTAAATGGCACAAATTCTTCAAGACCTCCAACAGAGAAACCTGTAGTAGACTAGGTCTGGAGGAGGGCGATTTTGATGATTTACAAACCCTCACAGACCTTAACACTGAGCATAATCGGATTACAGGTTCTGGACCATTTACGACATTGAGGCCCAAAAGCAAAAGAATGCCACCATTGGCAAATTATGAACATGTCGACATCTTTTTACAAATGGTCATCAGCGACATGGAACGACTGGAACAGATGGGTCCAAGGTCCTTTAACCTTTCCCTGACGGAGATGCAGGCGCTTATGTCATTGGAAAAAGATCATAGTATTATAATCAAACCATCCGACAAAGGTGGTAACCTTGTCATCCTAGACTGTGATTCCTATATCCATATGTGCCTGGATCTCCTGAAGGATAAAAAAGGATACAGGATCCTATCAGCTAACCCAACCCAATCATTCCTGCTTTACCTGAAACAGATTCTCGTGGATGGTCTGCAAAATAAGGTGATTAATACCTCAGAGTTTGAGTTTTTGTTACCAACAAAACCCACCATAGCCACATTCTACGGGCTTCCTAAGATCCACAAGGGGACAACCCCCTTGAAAGGTCGCCCGATTGTATCGGGAATCAATTCCTTGACCCAGAATTGTGGGGTTTATCTGGACCAGGTTCTGAGGGAGTTCGTTGTGTCCCTCCCGGCATATACGAGGGACACAATGGACTTCCTCAATAAGATTGATGCCTTGAACCTGGAACCAGATTGTATCCTGGGAAGTATTGACGTAGAGTCATTATACAGCTCTATTCCTCACCAACATGGGCTTTCGGCCATAGGATATTTCCTCCGCACGAGAGGGATACAATATAACACACATAATGAGTTTATATTACAGTTAATGGAGTTTACCTTAACCCATAACTATTTTCTATATAACTCGAGATTCTACCACCAGCTCAGGGGGACGGCTATGGGCAGTCCCTGTGCCCCTACTTATGCAAACCTCTTCCTGGGCTGGTGGGAGGACACGCATGTATTCCCGGATGTAGATGTGTGGTGGTCCAGTAACATACAGTTCTGGACCAGATACATCGACGACATTTTCATCGTGTGGAAGGGTGAGCCGACAGACTTTAAAAGGTTCGTGGGTGATCTGAACATAAACGAGATAGGCTTGCGGTTTACTTCAGAACATGACCCATCTACCATTACATTTTTGGACGTTAAAGTAAGTAGGGTGGGGGACAGATTGACGACTAATATATATAGGAAGACGACAGCTACCAACTCCCTATTACATTGGAGGAGCTACCATCCAACCCCCCTGAAACGGGGGATCCCCAGAGGTCAATACCTCAGAGCTAGAAGAAATTGCTCCAATGATGAGTCGTTTTACAGTGAGGCGAGGGCCCTACAGTCTAGATTCAAAGACAGAGGGTATCCACAATCAGTACTGAAAGATGCATTCCAAAACGCAGTGACCAAAAACCGTAATGACCTACTAGTCCCTAAAGACAAAACAACAACTGACTCACAAATACTAAGGATTATCTCAAATTTTGATACAGCAAATGACGATATAAAACAAATTCTTAGGAAATATTGGCCAATCCTTAGAATGGACCCTGACCTCACGGAGATAACCACTGAGTACCCAGCTGTCTCATATAGACGGGGGAGAAGCCTGAGAGACCGTCTGGTTACCAGTCATTTCGTACCACCCGTCAAAACGGGTACCTGGTTGGATAGAAAACCGGTGGGTATTTTCAGATGTGGTAGCTGTAAAGCCTGTGAGTTTCTCTCAACGGCCAAAACAATCATCTGCTCAGTAACAGGTCGGTCATTTTATATCCGGGATTTTATCAACTGCAGATCAAAAGGTGTGGTCTATATCTGTCAGTAAATATAAAAATAGTAGGGCACACCAACACCTGGATTTCACACGGAGAGTTTAGATATAATAATATGTATTTAATAATCACACAAAAAACAATCTATTCCGACATATTATAATGCATAGATAAAATCTATAAAAGACAGTGGGTATGTGAATATAAAATTATAAAATATAATATATTTGTAAAACAGAAATAAAAATTCCTTATATTGACCTGTGGGTCAGAGTCTTTTGAGACAAAAGGACTTCACATGCTCGGCAATAAATTGTTGCTGCAAAGTCAGTAGAATAAATTCACTATTGGTATTAGAATAGATAGGTCGCAGTAGTTGTACTCACTGTTTCGACACTGACGATATAATTATAACACTGGTGGCGTCCCACGAGTGATACTATTCTTAATGCGTTACGGTGTAATAGGAATTTCCACCGAGTCTATGTGGATCTCAGATCCCGGATCTTCAGTGATGTAAGAAGCTGTGCTGTCGTAGAAGCCGCTCAGTGGTATCTTAATGCTGCGCTGTTTGTTTGTATCACGCAAGCTGTAGAGTCACCAAATGCGCTTCCCATAAGTTACCGACAGGTATCCAGCTTTCCTTTGTCAAAGTATATTCTCACCGATCCCTCAAGGGATCGGTGAGAATATACTTTGACAAAGGAAAGCTGGATACCTGTCGGTAACTTATGGGAAGCGCATTTGGTGACTCTACAGCTTGCGTGATACAAACAAACAGCGCAGCATTAAGATACCACTGAGCGGCTTCTACGACAGCACAGCTTCTTACATCACTGAAGATCCGGGATCTGAGATCCACATAGACTCGGTGGAAATTCCTATTACACCGTAACGCATTAAGAATAGTATCACTCGTGGGACGCCACCAGTGTTATAATTATATCGTCAGTGTCGAAACAGTGAGTACAACTACTGCGACCTATCTATTCTAATACCAATAGTGAATTTATTCTACTGACTTTGCAGCAACAATTTATTGCCGAGCATGTGAAGTCCTTTTGTCTCAAAAGACTCTGACCCACAGGTCAATATAAGGAATTTTTATTTCTGTTTTACAAATATATTATATTTTATAATTTTATATTCACATACCCACTGTCTTTTATAGATTTTATCTATGCATTATAATATGTCGGAATAGATTGTTTTTTGTGTGATTATTAAATACATATTATTATATCTAAACTCTCCGTGTGAAATCCAGGTGTTGGTGTGCCCTACTATTTTTATATTTCTTGTCATAAATTTTAGAGGATTGGGTGAATCCTCTTGTAGGAGCACCCATATCATTTTTGACTAGTAGGTGAGCCCTCTCTAACCTATACTCTTTGAATCTATATCTGTCAGTGTTCCTGCCCCATGGACTACGTGGGCAAGACAATTAGGGAACTGAAGAAAAGGATTTTGGAGCACGTCGGTGACATTAGAAACAGTGAAGTGACACCTGTCGCCACCCATGTTAACACCGTACATGGGGGCGACCCGCGGTCACTACGTTTTTCTGTCCTTGAGGTGATCCCTCCACCTCCACGTGGGGGTGACTGGGACAAAAGGATCCTGCAAAAGGAGAGTCAATGGATTCATAGACTCAGGTCCCAGTCCCCCGGTGGACTCAACGAAAGATTGACTTTCTCTTGCTTCCTGTAACCCTCTCAAAGAATAATAACAACACAAAATAACCTCCACTGAGAAGCATCTATGTCGTACCCACAGTACCACCCACCCGTACCGAAATTACTGGCCTCCTGACACATTCTTGGTACGTCCCTAATCTGCGTTTTCTCCTTTCCCTTGCCACTTCCCCTTTCCCCATATGTATCTGTATGCATATCCCGTACAGCTATTGAGGCTCTGATGACTCGCACTGTCCCTTTGACTGGACCGGGTGCGAAAAGCACCGAAAATGTATTATCAAAAACACAGGATTAATAACGGACTCACTGTGTATATTCTTATTTCCCCTGACACATCTTTCCAGGGGGAAACTGACATATAACCATATCAATATCATCATATACATAACTGTATACCCTTACCCCACCTTCTTGTTCCCCTAATTACCGAGTGAGTATATAACCTTGATAAATATACATACCGGTGTCGTCACTATTTATTACCTACAAGATGTTCCTCAGATATTCATGTGCGGTGATATATACAACTAATAATATAATGAAGAACGGAGATCCACTGCTTACTGCATTATTAAGTAATTGACCTTGTTACATTTAAATATCCCTAATAATCTCTGTCCTATATGTACTTTGAGATAATAGGAAAACGTCCTTTACCTCATACATTCATTCCTATATCAGCGGAGAGTGAGCCAGATGCGGTTCAATCACCGGAAGTATCTTGCGCTCCACATGTAAGTAGGCTGAGAAAAATAAACCGGAAATAGTCATATGAATGGGCGGATGTGCGCGTGCGTTCCACCGTGGAACGCACGCGCATATCATACTATCCATCCATACACATGAGCGGAAGCTGCGACGGCGGGATGCGTTCCACGCTGGAACGCACGCCCACATCGCCATCTGCAGCAATCAATGAGACCTGTGATTCCAATAGAGGGAACGAGGAGGCCCCTATAAATAAGGGGATAGGACAGCTAGACACTTAGTCTGGACCCCAGGAGGAAAGACATGGGGGGACCTGACATCTTGACCACCTAAATGTAAGTAACTACCTGAGTTTACCCACAAACCGGCCTAAAATGTACGGATGCATTTGGGTTTATATTTATATATATTTTTAATGCCTAGGTCCCAATAGCCATATCTGCGGGCTCAGACCTACATAATTAAGGACCTATCCAAGGTATTGTGGCACTTATAACCATGAGAGATAAATGAAGGTGGTCTCCTAAGGTTGAATGAGACATTAAAACAAGTATGTATATCTATGTGTCTCATGTCTACAGCTCTATGTCATACGTGGACGCTGGTCCCATATAACAGTCTGTGCCTGGCTGACATTTAGCGTATTACTGGAGGAGCGATATCTTAATACCTGAAATGAGTGAGTTACCCATTATTACTGTGTGATTAGCGCGGTGGTGGGTGCACATTTATCAGGTGATGGGTCAAGGCCCAATATGTTATACTACCATACATACATTGAGCTCCCCTTTTTTGCTTTTTGCTTTCTTTTCTTTTCACAGAAACCTACATCCGGGTACTTAGTGACCGTGGTTAAGTGATAGAATACACCTAAAGCTCCCTCCAAACCTTCCTAATAACACCACTGTGTAAACTGTAAGGGTCCAGTTCAAACTACTGTGGTATCAGACACCATCACACTGATGAGGATGTGAAACTTTCACTAATAGAGTGGCCTCATGATCTGGGCCTCCACTCTCTCAGTGTGACACATCGGCTACATGCTGCCTAACTTTTGCAGCTATTTGTTATACAATACTATCTAATTAAATTGAGAGTTCCATTTGCCCCCTGATGATCCCACACCGTGGGGGAAACGCGTTGGGGTTCTAAGTGTATCATTTTGGTCCATATACCTGAGTGACCATAAACATCCTTATAATAGGGTGTTTTTTGTTTTGTTTTTAACTAGTTAGTCCGGTGCGGCGTGTACCTTCTGATAGTCTATTATCACTAGGGCTGTATACATGGCGCACTTATTTAATGTTTGTTTTGTGTAGCTGTCCAGGTAGGTCCTTTACTATATAGGCGCTCCCTAACAACGAGGGCTATATAGGAGGTGTTAGCATTAGGCTCGAGGACAGGGAGTCCCCACCATCAGGGGCCGTCCCTGGGCATAGGGTCTAGATTAGGGTTTAATATAGGGATACCGTCCCCACTCAAAACTAAACTTACCTAGCCATATGTGTATTGGTACCTACTATGGACATTCAGTATGTGTATTGAGATATGAAATAAAATAAAATATTTAAGTAACTACTATATATAAGGGTTAATTCTCTAGCTGGACTTTATACTGTTTCGTTGACCCATTTATTAATAAATTTATCCATAACTGCTGGATATTGAGTCCAATTTAAATGTGCCTGTTTTCCATCTACAGGCCACATTTAGGTGCACCTGTGAGGCCTGGGCCATATCAGCCAGTCTTGAGTTGGACTCGCAGACTCCTCCCATCTCCCATTGCTAACATGGTTACATGCTGGAGGTAACTGGTGAGCTGTTTGTGAGTCGGCCTCACGCTCCTGTAATTTGTCCACTGGCTCCTGGTATTGCCCATACGGCTCAGGTAGGAGAGTGTTAGGTCCCGGGATACTTGAGAAACCTTGGCGCAGTGCTCGGGCTCAGATATGTCCTACACCGTAGGACATGTTGGCTAATCTCTCAATTTTACAATCAGTTTGAGGGCTTAGTGAGACCGCAGAGTGCACCTGTCTTTGCTATTATTTTGTTATATTGTAACTCAGGATCAGTACAGGATTATACTGCACCAGCAGAATAGTGAGTGCAGCTCTGGAGTATAATACAGGATGTAACCCAGGATCAGTACAGGATAAGTAATGTAATGTATGTACACAGTGACTCCACCAGCAGAATAGTGAGTGCAGCTCTGGAGTATAATACAGGATGTAACCCAGGATCAGTATAGGATAAGTAATGTTTTTGCTCTTTCTCCTCCCCTCCCCCTTTTAAGCTCTTGAACACAATGATGGCAATAGAAAATAATGTCAGAGTGACACTGACATTTATAATTATGGCTACATTTTTGGAAGATTTCATATTAGAAACCTTCCAAACATTGTGCATTATTGAGGGCAGATGTTGAAAAACACACATTGTTATGGGAAAGAACAAATGGCTTGTTGGGACCAAGCATCCAAAAATGATGCCTCAGTGGTGGGTAGATCCCTACCCCAGTTTATACACACAGGCATATTAATGTCAGAAGTAACAGTGGCTCGTTCTACACGAGTGATCCAGAAATGATGTGTTAACCTGAGCAGAATGACTGCCTGTATTTATACACAGACAAATGTCAATTATAGGAAGAAAGACTGGCTTGTTCTAAAGGAGCCTGGGAAAATTCTCCCATTCAGTTGGAAGTAGCAGCAGTACAGTGTGAATGTGGAAAGGGTAAGATGTATAGTAGTAGCGGCAGCGGTACCGGCCACAGTAGTAACACAGCATGGAACAAATAAGGCGGCAAGTAGATGTGTGTGCTGCTGTGTTGGGGTAGTAGTTGTTGTAGTGGTGGCTATGTAGGGGTAATGGTAGTGGCAGTAGAGGTAATGGTAGGGGCAGTAGGGGTAATGGTAGTGGCAGTAGAGGTAATGGTAGGGGCAGTAGGGGTAATGGTAGTGGCAGTAGGGGTAATGGTAGTGGCAGTAGTGGTAATGGTAGGGGCAGTAGGGGTAATGGTAGTGGCAGTAGGGGTAATGGTAGGAGCAGTAGGGGTAATGGTAGTTGGAGTAGTGGTAATGGTAGGAGCAGTAGGGGTAATGGTAGGAGCAGTAGGGGTAATGGTAGTGGTAGTAGGGGTAATGGTAGGGGCAGTAGGGGTAATGGTAGTGGTAGTAGTGGTAATGGTAGGGGCAGTAGGGGTAATGGTAGTGGCAGTAGGGGTAATGGTAGTGGCAGTAGGGGTAGTGGTAGTGGTAGTAGTGGTAATGGTAGGGGCAGTAGTGGTAATGGTAGAGGCAGTAGGGGTAATGGTAGTGGCAGTAGGGGTAATGGTAGTGGCAGTAGGGGTAATGGTAGGAGCAGTAGGGGTAATGGTAGTTGGAGTAGTGGTAATGGTAGGAGCAGTAGGGGTAATGGTAGGAGCAGTAGGGGTAATGGTAGTTGGAGTAGTGATAATGGTAGGAGCAGTAGGGGTAATGGTAGGAGCAGTAGGGGTAATGGTAGTTGGAGTATTGGTAATGGTAGGAGCAGTAGGGGTAATGGTAGGGGCAGTAGGGGTAATGGTAGGGGCAGTAGGGGTAATGGTAGGGGCAGTAGGGGTAATGGTAGTGGTAGTAGTGGTAATGGTAGGGGCAGTAGGGGTAATGGTAGTGGCAGTAGGGGTAATGGTAGTGGCAGTAGGGTTAATGGTAGGGGCAGTAGGATTAATGGTAGGGGCAGTAGGGGTAATGGTAGGGGCAGTAGGGGTAATGGTAGGGGCAGTAGGGGTAATGGTAGGGGCAGTAGGGGTAATGGTAGGGGCAGTAGGGGTAATGGTAGGGGCAGTAGGGGTAATGGTAGGGGCAGTAGGGGGTGTAGAAGCTGCGGCTGTGGCGGCAGCAGACAAGTGGCACAAAACATGATGGCAAGAAGACAGCAGAAGTGGAATGATGGGTCCAGTGATGAATAGCCACCATCAGCAAGGTCATTAGCAAGATCTATTCTTCAGCCTCAATCGGAGGAGTGTAAAAATCCTTGCGGATCATTTTGACAAAAGTGATCTTTTGTACACTATCGGAGGACAACTTTGTCCATTTGGGTGTGACTGAGATGGCATAGGAGGCAGGGCAAGACAGTACAGAGATACATATTGGGCAGCCATATTGAATCACTGACATTATGCAATATTTACTAATAACAGCAATGATAAAGAATGATGTAGGATTCCAGCCTGCAGATATCATGTCCCTCTAATGTTAGTGTACATTATAAGGAGGCGGTTGATGTCCTCAGCCTTCCCATTCCAGAGCTATAAATATGGTGGCAATCACTGAATGCCTCCATGTACTGTATTAGGATTTCCAAAATGTCTTATTAATCTTGTCTTTCCCTTATTCAGAGCTACAACTAGGATGCTCCGTATTTGGAGGCAAAATACCTTCCATTATCGGACAAATATAAGCCTATGCGTTACCTGGGTGTAGTCCGTCACCGTGTAGGCATGACCCTTGACGAGGCCGTTCTGCAGCTCAGTGTTCCCAGTATGTACCTGAAATAAAATGACATGAAATATTATTTATGGAATGGATGCCATCAACATTCCAGCCTGGACCAGCGCCATCTTGTTCTGCCAGCTGTCTGCCCAATGAGCCTTGCAACAAGACTGGCATACCAAGAGGTTCGTGCACTGAGCATATGAGCAAGTAGCCAATGAGGAACCATATTTAAGAAATTGAAGCACTAACTTCATTCCACAAATAGGTTTTGTCCTCTTGGTCTGTTAGTTTGAATTCAGTGAATCATCACTTCATCTTCAACTTCTGCTATTGACCCAACTTATTTAACTATTTCTACATGCCTTATACTAAACTCTGCTACATCAGCAACTCATCTGACTACACGTTCCCATACCATATGCTCATCTCTGCTAAATCTGTGTTACCAGCCCTTAGCAATCTGCCTATATTTACATTTGTCCCCTAGTTAGGGTGGCCACTGGCTTCACCCCAGAAATCCGGACCTAACCGTCCAAACTAATAAACCACGCCTACCTAAGTGAAGCCACTCCCCTGCCTTCGTGAAGCCACACCCCCATCGCCGGCCAGGAAAAAAATGGAGGGAGGAGAGGGAAGAACTGTCTGAGGGGAAGGTGAGCTGGTGGGAGCCGGGGTGCTTCTCTCTCCGTCAGTCAGCCACAGGGAGCCATGTCTGCGGCTCTAGTGACTGACTGGGGGTGAGAGAAGCCTCAGTCAGTTGCTGCAGCTCACGCTCAGACAGCGCAGTGCTGTTGTCTTAGTGTGAGTGACTGAAAGGGTGGACATCCCTGTGTCCGTCCAGGCCCTGCACCAGACGGAGGACAGGGAGCCAGAAAACTGGACTGTCCGGCCTAATACCGGACGTCTGGCCACCCTACCCCTGGTACTGCATCTATATCGGTTTGGTTTCCATTGCCAACTTCAGGACTATTTGGCCTTGTTGTTTTATCTCCTGCATACTGCTGTGTGTGCACTTTCCTCTGTGTCTATGACCTGTGTCACCTGTCCTCCTTGGGTGCTTCCCTCTCTTTCCACACACATCTGCTCTGTACAAGTTTCTCCCCCTCCCCGCTGCTATCTCTAATACTAGGAGCAGGGAAGCGGAGAGAAGAGAAGAGAGAGCCAGTAGAAACAGCTCAGAACCTAAACAGAAACTGCAATAACACAGTTCAGAGCCTAGGAAAGTTCAGGGACCTGTGATGACATCACAGGTCCTTAACCTCCTAAGACATAACAGAAACTGCACTGACAATCCATGCAGTTCCAAGTTTTAGGTGGACGCAGCTTCTTTGATGACATCATCACAGGTCCTTGACCCTCTGAGAGTATGAAGGGGAACTGCAGAAAAAGCATCTGGTGTTCTGTCCTGCTAGATGATTTACTTAGGGGAATGACCAAGTAACGCAAAATATCTGTTGAGCTGCCCTCCTTAGATGCTTTCCCCTCTCTCCACAAACATCTGTTCTGTACACCTTTGTCCCCCTCCCCGCTGCTATCTCTAATACTAGGAGCAGGGAAGGGGAGAGAAGAGAGAGACAGTAGAAACAGCAGCAGAACTTAAATTTATGTCATATTCAGCATAGGGTTGCACCGGGTATCAAATTATTGATACCCAATCGATACTTTTGTACTGGTATCGATTCGATACTGGGATTTGCCCTTTACTGATACTAGGCTGCGCTACTGCGCAGCCTAGTATCAGAGGACATGGAGCGCGCTGCTCTCAGAGCGCGCCATGTTCTCTCAGCAGCTCAGGGCAGAAGGAAGCAGTCTCTCCCTCCCCCCCTGTGCCGCTGCCACCAATGAGAAGACAGAGGGGAAGAGGAGGGGAGGGGATGTGGCCACTGCGCCACCAATAAAGATAACTCACGCATGAATTCAAAAACAGGAGGCGGGTGCCTGCTGCAGAATCACATAGCCGGCACCCGACCTCTATTACAAGATGCTGCGATCCATGGCAGTTAACCCCTCAGGTGCGGCACCTGAGGGGTTTACTGTCGTGGATCACAGCTCCCTGTCATAGAGGTCGGGTGCCGGCTATGTGATTCTGCCGCCAGCACCGCCTCCTGTATTTGAATTAATGGGTGAGTTATCTTCATTGGTGGCTCAGTGCGCCCCCCCAACTTCAGTATTAAAAACATTGGCGACGCAGTGCACCCCCCTCCCAACCCCCCCAGTATTAAAGTCATTGGTGGCAGTGGCCACAGGGTCCCCCCCCCCTCCTCCTTATTAGTTGCAGTGGCAGTTCTGATCAGAGCCACAGCAGTGTAAGCGCGGTTACCATGGCAGCCAGGATGCTGCTGAAGCCCTAGATGCCATGGTAAGCTCCATGCTGCTGTGTGCACAAAGCCCAGGGCAGCAGGGAAAGTGTGAAGTCCTATTCACCCTAATAGAGCTCTATCAGGGTGAATAGAACAAGGGATTAAAAGATCCCAGGTTCTAGCCCCTAAGGGGGCTAATAGTTAGTAAATAAAAAATAAAAAGTTTTAAAAAAAACATAAACATCAAAATATTAAGTATAAATCACCCCTTTCCCAATTTTACATATAAAATATATAAATGATAAATAAATAACCATATTACATATTGCCACGTCCAAAAAGTCCTAACTATTAAAATATTAAAAAATATCTCCTATGCGGTGAACGTCGTAACAGAAAAAAAAAAAAAAAACCCGATTCGCCATTTTTTTGTCACCTTGTCCCCCCCAAAAATAGGATAGGACTGTTCTATTATGGGCCGGATGTTCCATAAAATGCAGAATGCGTGCGGCTTTTTTGGTGTTTTTTTTTTTGCGTGGTATGGAATTGTATCGAGTATCGCAATACTTTTTTATGGTATCAGAACTGAATCAACATTTTGGTATCGTGACAACCCTAATTCAGCAACAACAACATCTAAGTGAAAGACTTACACACACTCTTCAGAAGCCAAATTGTAGGACATTTTCAATATAAGATACAAATAAACAATATAAAAATGGCTTAAAGGTGTCCATAGCCTAATGTATTGTTCCATTCTTTGTCCTATCTGGGCATATTTACATCATGGTCAGGTGCCTGAAGATTCTTGGTAAGGTTGAAGTGTTCAGGTAGTACTGTTACCCACATCCCTTCTGCAGCCTTCCTTGGAAGGGATTGTATCCAGATCTTCTACTAGTGACAACCTTGCCACAAAGGCTCTGAGGGATGACAAGCTGAATGAGGAACTGAGGAGGCTCTAGAGGGAGGAAAGTGTCGCATCTTCAGGATCCTCCCATTATGAAATTATGGGTGAGGATGGTAGGATGTGGCTAGATAAAAAGTGAAAGCGGGGTATTAAAAAGAAAAAGAAGGTTAAGATGAGATCTTCTCCCACCCTGGTCCAGGTGTCCAAATAAGGTAAATCTGACTCCCCTCTGGATGATCTTTTTAATCAGTTTAAATCCCTTGATAACAACTATTCCTCATCCCGAGAAGAGGAGGCAAAAGATGAGGTTACGGAAGTGGTGAATGGGCCTGCAGACGGCATCAAGTCCTCTTCCTCTGAGGATATAAGGTCCCGGGAGGAGGACGGTGGCCCTGCGTTCAGAGGCAAGGAAGCGAAAATAGTTGGTCTAGACTCCTCTTATGTAAGGGGTAAAGGTTCTTACTTAGAAACAGATGATAAAAAGGGCAAATGGAAGAAGAATGCTGTCCAACTCAATCACCCAGGATGGCAGAACCCACTCCATTGATGCTGGCTTCCATTGCTATCATTAAGTTAGATATGACTAGATTTGGAGCCATTGATTTTCTCAGACGTGTTGAAGATGACATTAGATTATTTGCAGACCAGGCTGCCAGATTTGGCCATAGACCTTACAGGGAAATTTCCCAATATACGGATGCCCAAGGGGCCACCTGGTCCCTCCTCACGGCTGGCCAGTAAACGTTTTTTGGGGATTGCCCATTTTTGGGGGATTGGCCATAGACCTTACAGGGAAATTTCCCGATATGCCGATGCCCAGGGGGTCACCTGGTCCCTCTTGACGGCTGGCCAGTAAAAGTTTTTTGGTGGTGTATTTTGTGCTGCTGGCAGTATTTAGTGATAATTTCTGGTATTTGGCTCTGTTGGGATGGTATAATGTGCCACAAAATGGTATTGCTGGCTCTGCCTTCCATCAATTTGAAACCAACTACAAAATGGGGCCACTTTTTTTTTTTTTCAGGGCCACTTTAAGTTCCCAGTCCGTCCCTGGTGGCCATGTTCAAAGCTAAGAGGAAGTGGAGGCATGGGACTTCCCATTGGTCTCTTGAAGCCGAGCTGTACAGAGGAGTGGCAGTCCTTTTTATAACCTATAGGGTGCTGAAAGCTTATTGAGTTATGAATGGGGATGTGACTGTTTTTAAATGTCCTCATATCTCCAGAGGTGAAATCTTTGCTTAATTTGTGCAATTTGTGAAGAAATGTATCCTTGTTTTTTTAGAGTGGTTATGGGAAGTGTGACTATATAGAAACATCAAGATATCAAGTCATGGGACTGGTTAATAGTACAGGATGCAAAGATCCAGATCAGAGATCTGGTTGTCATCAGATCTTTCAATTCACACTTCTTGGGGAAAAAAAGGGATCTAGGTTGGGATGTGATGTTGGCTTTCCTGACTGAAACTATAACTGTATTTGACAGAGATTGTCCAGGAAGAGGAAATTGGATTTGCAATGGAAGGGCTTGCCCTCAAGAAGTCGCCAGGTCCACATGGATTAACATCTGCATTCTGCAAGACCTTTAAGAACGTTTTGGTTCCCTTCTTGACTGAGTATTTAATGAGTGTCTATCCTTGGGTTAAATAGAAAGTCAGCCCTGATAATCCTGTCAAAGTGTAAAGACCCATCCTATACTGAGAAGTGGCATCCCATAGTGCTTCTCAAAGTGCACATAAAGCTTTTAGAAAAGGTGCTGTTTAATCGGTTGGTGAAGTTTTCACCCAGCTTATTTTGGAAGCTCAGCAGTCCTCTGTTCCAGGTTGCAGTACAGTTAGTGCTGTGCTCAGTGTCTGAGAGACAGTGGAGCAGGGTAGGACGGTTTTCTGGAAGGGGTACTTGCTGTTTCTGGATCAGATTAACCACAGGTACCTTCAGTCTGGTCTTCTGAGATATGGCCTGCCAGGTGAGTTTGTAGATTGGCTCAAGACTTTATACGCAAGTGCTGAGCATTTTTCCACTTGTGAATGGTTGAATTGGCCGCTCTTTTGAAGTGGGGTCTGATGTTCGCCAGGCATAAGCCCATTGTTGAATTTGTGATTGATCCTTTCCTTAGGAGGTTTATCATGGACCATTGGTGGGGTCAGGGTGGACATGGAATTGGTGTAGACTACACTGAGGGTGGTAGGGTATGCTGATGATGTCACTCTCTGTGTCCTCAGGAGGGGAGGCTGAGTGGGTGATGTTGAAGGTAGATCGCTATTTGGAGGCCTCTGGGTCCAACATTAACCAAGATAAGTGTAAGAGCCTCTGGCTGGGAGGGGGAGATCCTGGGTTTGTTCTCCTGGACACTCTTGTAGGGTCCCAAGAATCTGCTAAAGTTACTGTTGATTTTGGCCAGGGGTACTATCCAAGCAAAACCAGTAAAGCAGGCCAAAGATCGACTCTCATAAGGTGGACCAATGAAGGGGTTGGTCTATGACCCTAAGGGAACGAGTACACCTGATCAAAACTTATCTGCTCCCTTTACTGATATATATGGGCAGTGTGTGCATCTCGCCAGAACATCTCTAGACTAGGGTCTACAGTTTGTTCTTCAAATTGTTATGGGTAAATAGGCTGGACCAAGTCAAGAGGGAGTTTACTCCCTGTACAAGTAGACTAGGAGAGTTGGATATTGTCAACTTATTGGTATTTCTAGTGAATACCTTTTATTAAGGTCAATTTTACAATCCTGTGGAAAGAGAGAGTTTCTCCATGGGTTTTCTCATGTAGGGCATGGTTTTGGCGCATAGGTTGATGTAACCTGGGTAGCACATGGACACCGCTACCTTTTAAAGATGGAACCAGCCCCAGAATGAGGCTTGGTTGAGACGCTCCTCCCTCAATCGACGACAGCGGCACAGACCCGCGCATGCGCGGAGCGGTGGAACGCATGGAGAGGGGGAGGAACGTGGGCGGACGTGAGTGGTAAGGATGACGTCACCACGTCCAGTCTCACTGATGAACGCGAGACAGCGCGACGGTTGCCAAGCAATCGGGACGCTGAAACTAGACACCGTCGGACCGCACGGCTACAGATATGCAGCGGTGCTAGTTATACAAATGGTATTTTGGCACAGGTTATAATAATAATAGAATCTGGAATATGTTGGCCCAATAGTTAGACACAAGGAAAAGAGGAGAAGGGATGATGGTAATGGAGGGGAAGGGAAGAGAGAGAGAAAGTGGGACAAGGACAAACGTGGATGAGAGATAACACATACAGCTACCAATTAGCTAAATGAAGCAGCTATAGTTGAGCTGTTCATTGAGTCCCGTGGGTGAGACTGTACCGAGCGTATAAATCCAGCGAGATTCCCTCTGGAGTAACACACGGTCCCAGTCTCCACCGCGGGTTGGTTGCAGGACTTTCTCAATTCCAATTGCCCTAAGGCAAATTGGATTTCCTTGGTGATGCTCTTGGACATGCCTTGATACTGCTGTATCTCTATTATTCGCGATGTCGCCAAGATGCTCACCAAGGCGTCTTCGTAGCTCACGCCTAGTCTTCCCCACGTATTCCAATCCGCAATCACAGGTGATTTTGTAAATAACACCTTGCGTCTTGCAATTTATAAAATCTTTAATGGGGAACGTTTTTGACAGATTAGAGCTGAAGAAGGTTTTGCCAGTTTGCATAAGGCCACAGGCTACACAGCCACTACACCTGAAGCAGCCTGTGGGCCTACGGTCGAGCCACGTGCCCTGTCTAGGCACTGGAGTAAAATGGCTATGTACAAGGAGATCTTTCAGGTTGCTACCCCTTCTGAACGTTATCTGGGGGTAGTCATGTATGGCTTCCTTAATTTCTGGATCCATCATTAAGATAGGCCAGTGTTTCCTTAGGATCCCTCGTATCTTATCTGCACAGCCGTCAAAAGTGCCCAGCATACGGATCCTCTGGTCCTGGGGAGTTCGCACTCTAGGTACCAGGAGGTCCGATCGGGCAGTATCGACCGCCCTGTGGTAAGCCTGCCTAAGTACATTATCAGGGTATCCCCTATTGAGAAATCTGGTCCTAAGGTCCTTAGACCTCTTCTTGAACTCAGGTCCCTCGGAGCAGTTACGCCTGAGGCGTAGATATTGGCCACATGGAATACCCCTTTTCAGGGCAGTGGGGTGGCTACTGCTCCAGTGGAGGACTGAGTTAGTAGAAGTGGGTTTTCTAAAGATGGTTGTCGAGAGTTCATCACTCCCCTTCCTCGCGATGGTAATATCGAGGAAAGGCAGACTGATTGGGTCAGATTCATGTGTGAACCTAAGGCCTACATCATTAATGTTCAGTTTATTAACAAAGTCAGAGAAAGCTGACTTGGAATCATTCCAGATGATGAATATGTCGTCGATGTAACGGGCCCACAAACCGATGGGCCCGGTACTCGACGACATCTCCTCAGAGAACACATGGGTAGACTCCCACCAGCCCAGGAGCAGATTGGCATAAGCCGGCGCACAGGAACACCCCATCGCCGTGCCCCTGAGCTGGTGATAGAGCCTTGTGCCGAAGTAGAAAAAATTGTGCGTCAACAAGTACTCAAGGAGTTTAAGCACAAACGCATTGTGTTGTGAGAATTGGAGTCCCCTCATGCTCAGGAAGTGTGCAACTGCCTTCAGACCTGCTGTATGGGGAATAGACGAGTACAGAGCCTCGACATCGACACTGCCCAGGATGGCCTGTGGTTCGATATTCACACCATCCAGTCTCTTGAGCAAATCCATAGTGTCCCTGACATAAGATGGCAGGGACACTACGAATGGCATCAGGACCTTGTCGATGTAGACGCCCAAGTTCTGACTGATACATCCTACACCCGAGACAATAGGCCTATTGTCTCGGGTGTAGGATGTATCAGTCAGAACTTGGGCGTCTACATCGACAAGGTCCTGATGCCATTCGTAGTGTCCCTGCCATCTTATGTCAGGGACACTATGGATTTGCTCAAGAGACTGGATGGTGTGAATATCGAACCACAGGCCATCCTGGGCAGTGTCGATGTCGAGGCTCTGTACTCGTCTATTCCCCATACAGCAGGTCTGAAGGCAGTTGCACACTTCCTGAGCATGAGGGGACTCCAATTCTCACAACACAATGCGTTTGTGCTTAAACTCCTTGAGTACTTGTTGACGCACAATTTTTTCTACTTCGGCACAAGGCTCTATCACCAGCTCAGGGGCACGGCGATGGGGTGTTCCTGTGCGCCGGCTTATGCCAATCTGCTCCTGGGCTGGTGGGAGTCTACCCATGTGTTCTCTGAGGAGATGTCGTCGAGTACCGGGCCCATCGGTTTGTGGGCCCGTTACATCGACGACATATTCATCATCTGGAATGATTCCAAGTCAGCTTTCTCTGACTTTGTTAATAAACTGAACATTAATGATGTAGGCCTTAGGTTCACACATGAATCTGACCCAATCAGTCTGCCTTTCCTCGATATTACCATCGCGAGGAAGGGGAGTGATGAACTCTCGACAACCATCTTTAGAAAACCCACTTCTACTAACTCAGTCCTCCACTGGAGCAGTAGCCACCCCACTGCCCTGAAAAGGGGTATTCCATGTGGCCAATATCTACGCCTCAGGCGTAACTGCTCCGAGGGACCTGAGTTCAAGAAGAGGTCTAAGGACCTTAGGACCAGATTTCTCAATAGGGGATACCCTGATAATGTACTTAGGCAGGCTTACCACAGGGCGGTCGATACTGCCCGATCGGACCTCCTGGTACCTAGAGTGCGAACTCCCCAGGACCAGAGGATCCGTATGCTGGGCACTTTTGACGGCTGTGCAGATAAGATACGAGGGATCCTAAGGAAACACTGGCCTATCTTAATGATGGATCCAGAAATTAAGGAAGCCATACATGACTACCCCCAGATAACGTTCAGAAGGGGTAGCAACCTGAAAGATCTCCTTGTACATAGCCATTTTACTCCAGTGCCTAGACAGGGCACGTGGCTCGACCGTAGGCCCACAGGCTGCTTCAGGTGTAGTGGCTGTGTAGCCTGTGGCCTTATGCAAACTGGCAAAACCTTCTTCAGCTCTAATCTGTCAAAAACGTTCCCCATTAAAGATTTTATAAATTGCAAGACGCAAGGTGTTATTTACAAAATCACCTGTGATTGCGGATTGGAATACGTGGGGAAGACTAGGCGTGAGCTACGAAGACGCCTTGGTGAGCATCTTGGCGACATCGCGAATAATAGAGATACAGCAGTATCAAGGCATGTCCAAGAGCATCACCAAGGAAATCCAATTTGCCTTAGGGCAATTGGAATTGAGAAAGTCCTGCAACCAACCCGCGGTGGAGACTGGGACCGTGTGTTACTCCAGAGGGAATCTCGCTGGATTTATACGCTCGGTACAGTCTCACCCACGGGACTCAATGAACAGCTCAACTATAGCTGCTTCATTTAGCTAATTGGTAGCTGTATGTGTTATCTCTCATCCACGTTTGTCCTTGTCCCACTTTCTCTCTCTCTTCCCTTCCCCTCCATTACCATCATCCCTTCTCCTCTTTTCCTTGTGTCTAACTATTGGGCCAACATATTCCAGATTCTATTATTATTATAACCTGTGCCAAAATACCATTTGTATAACTAGCACCGCTGCATATCTGTAGCCGTGCGGTCCGACGGTGTCTAGTTTCAGCGTCCCGATTGCTTGGCAACCGTCGCGCTGTCTCGCGTTCATCAGTGAGACTGGACGTGGTGACGTCATCCTTACCACTCACGTCCGCCCACGTTCCTCCCCCTCTCCATGCGTTCCACCGCTCCGCGCATGCGCGGGTCTGTGCCGCTGTCGTCGATTGAGGGAGGAGCGTCTCAACCAAGCCTCATTCTGGGGCTGGTTCCATCTTTAAAAGGTAGCGGTGTCCATGTGCTACCCAGGTTACATCAACCTATGCGCCTGAACTGGTTATTAGGAGAGGGGTTTTTCATCCTAATTCCCTTTTCCCCTATACCACACTGATCCACATCCGGATCAAGGTGTGATTTTTTCTCTGTGCAGGACACATGCTTGACACCATTGTCAGCCCTCCGTGCACAGACTTAGCCCAAGCTCCCGGCTTTTCCCCTGATGAGCTTGTTACTCATCCCCTAGCGAAACATGCGTGTAGGGACCAGGTAAGCAAGGGCCAAACAGGGCGCACTAATTCCAGGGTGAGGTTCCTGTAGGTGACTGGTGGCGGTCTCCGCCATCTGGTCACATAGGCCATTGTAGGGCTCTAGGGCATCACTAGGGTCAGCCAGTACTACAGACCACCCTGCAGTATACAGTTGTCGCTAGCTATGGTGTGCTCATCAATCAACACCGGCTAGTGATTCGTTGTCTCTGGAGCGCCACATCGAAGCGGTAGGACCACCTGACTATAATTTGTTGGTGCCGCCGAGCATCACTTAATTGCATTATTCCACCTTGTGCACCATCAGATCCTGTGTGATATACTGCCGTGCTGCTCCATATTTATTTATTTATATGTTATCTAAATATCATGGGACCTATTTTCTAAATTTACGTTCATTAAATGCTAAGTTTTAAATTTGACCACTCATTTCACAAATTTCTGTTTGATTCTAGGTGGTCACCCAACATTATCTAATTGTCATTTAGGGCATGGTTTTGGCCTTTCTTTCAGTAAATGGAGAAGGGAAGGCAAAGTGAAGGATATTTGCAATCCACATGTGTATCTTCTGGCTTATGCTGCTCTGGTTCTGAAAGTAATTTGCAACTAAGTTCTGGAGGTGGGAGAGATCAGGACTCTGTCAAGGAAACTCCTTGACAAAAGGCTTCTGTCAACTCATTTCCAGAAACTTCTGTCCCTGATGGATTGCTCAAGTGGGGATCTGGGGGCTTCTGAATTCCATCAGGATTCCCTTGAGCTTTTGGGACTTGGCTTGGTTCCATAGGCAGTTGAGGGACATTCTGAAATGTAAAAAATCTAAGGAAAAGAGTTGCCCTTGGGAGGAGTGTGGTGACTTGCTGTGAAGCATGGAACACTTCCTGTTTCATTGTCCCTTTAATACAGAAGTGTACAACAGGGTGAGTGCCTCCATTGTCTGGCCTAGGTTGGCTGGCCTCTCTTTTATGGAATGGGCCCATGGGACATTCAAAGATCTGGGTAGAGGTACCGGTGCACTTTATTTCTAGTCAGCCTAGTGGTCGGGTATCACATGTGGAATACACAGGCCTCTCTCTTTTGGAGGGGCTTTTTTTGTGTCCCTTCGACTATAATCCCCTTTCCTGGTGGAGGGCTGTCACTGTAGATTTTTGTTTTGTGTGGGTAAGTATAAAAGAATGTAGGGCTTGCAGGTAATGAACCTGAGCTTTGTGTGTGATTTGTCAGTGTACTATATCATCTATCCAAGTGATTTGTATATAGCGTATATAATGGATGTGTAAACCTGAGTATAGGTGCTAGATCGGGAGAGGGGACTTTAAATGTTTGACCAGCCCCAAGGCTAAGTGTGGAGTTGGGGGTGGGGTTTAACTTGATATTTATTGTTTTTGTGTGCTTTTATTTTAGATTTAAAAAAAAATAATAATAATACGTTTATTTCTGGTTTATATATTTAATATTTATTATTACAGTATTATATTATACTGTATATTTTTGTCGAGGTTATGGTTTAGCAGGCAGCAGGATCCATTAGTGACCTGTGTATTACTGTTAACACAACTATTTGTGGTGTGATATTAAAGGGTAAGGGGGAGAAGAAAGAAAGGGACTGGCAAAAAGGAGGTAGGGGTGGAGGAATGTAAGTATATATTGTGAGATGTGCGTGTTAAGTGTGGTATTAACTAATGTGGGAGTGAGGCTGGACCAGTTGATTATCTATGCTTTATATAGATCCTGCTGTTACTTGCTGTATTATTTAATCAAATCAGATATGTTAGACTTTTTGTTAGGTAACCTGTGTTATTTTATTATTGTAATGTTTTATATTTAATATAATAAAAGATCTTCAGGATATAACTCAGGATCAGTACAGGATAAGTAATGTAATGTATGTACACAGTGACTTCACCAACAGAATAATGAGTGCAGCTCTGGAATTTAATAAAGGATGTAACTCAGGATCAGTACAGGATAAGTAATGTAATGTCTGTACACAGTGACTCCACCAGCAGAATAGTGAGTGCAGCTCTGGAGTATAATACAGGATGTAACTCGGGATCAGTACAGGATAAGTAATGTAATGTACACAGTGACTGCACCAGCAGAATAGTGAGTGCAGCTCTGGAGTATAATACAGGATGTAACTCAGGATCAGTACAGGATAAGTAATGTATGTACACAGTGACTGCACCAGCAGAATAGTGAGTGCAGCTCTGGAGTATAACACAGGATGTAACTCAGGATCAGTACAGGATAAGTAATGTATGTACACAGTGACTGCACCAGCAGAATAGTGAGTGCAGCTCTGGAGTATTATAGAGGATGTAACTCAGGATCAGTACAGGATAAGTAATGTATGTACACAGTGACTGCACCAGCAGAATAGTGAGTACAGCTCTGGAGTATAATACAGGATGTAACTCGGGATCAGTACAGGATAAGTAATGTATGTACACAGTGACTGCACCAGCAGAATAGTGAGTGCAGCTCTGAAGTATAATATAGGATGTAACTCAGGATCAGTACAGGATAAGTAATGTATGTACACAGTGACTCCACCAGCAGAATAGTGAGTGCAGCTCTGGAGTATAATACAGGATGTAACTCAGGATCAGTACAGGATAAGTAATGTATGTACACAGTGACTCCACCAGCAGAATAGTGAGTGCAGCTCTGGGGTATAATACAGGATGTAACTCAGGATCAGTACAGGATAAGTAATGTAATGTATGTACACAGTGACTGCACCAGCAGAATAGTGAGTGCAGCTCTGGAGTATAATACAGGACGTAACTCAGGATCAGTACAGGATAAGTAATGTAATGTATGTACACAGTGACTGCACCAGCAGAATAGTGTGCAACTATCTAATATAAAGGCTATGGCCACATTGGGGCGATTTTCACACATTTTTACAGTGTCATTTCCGTTGAAGATTTGTTGTGGATTTGCAGCAGATTTTACTGTATGCATTTCAGAGGTTAATAAGTTGTAGATTTAAAATCCAGACACAAGTCAGTTTAGTGGCAGATTTTCTGTACACAATTCTGCTGTGGGGACGTCTGCAGCATTTATGAAACATAGAGCTAAGTTTTATAACGTTCGGTAATATACAGGGTGGGCCATTTATATGGATACACCTTAATAAAATGGGAATGGTTGGTGATATTAACTTCCTGTTTGTGGCACATTAGTATATGTGAGGGGGGAAACTTTTCAAGATGGGTGGTGACCATGGCGGCCATTTTGAAGTCGGCCATTTTAAATCCAACTTTTGTTTTTTCAATAGGAAGAGGGTCATGTGACTCATCAAACCTATTGGGAATTTTACAAGAAAAACAATGGTGTGCTTTTTTTTAACGTAACTTTATTCTTTCATGAGTTATTTACAAGTTTCTGACCACTTATAAAATGTGTTCAATGTGCTGCCCATTGTGTTGGATTGTCAATGCAACCCTCTTCTCCCACTCTTCACACACTGATAGCAACACAGCAGGAGAAATGCTAGCCCAGGCTTCCAGTATCCGTAGTTTCAGGTGCTGCACATCTCGTATCTTCACAGCATAGACAATTGCCTTCAGATGACCCCAAAGATAAAAGTCTAAGGGGGTCGGATCGGCCACTGGATATGCGAAATTGCTACATGATGATGTGTTTCCCTCTTTATGCACTGAAGCTGGCACGTTCGCTGAGTTTTTCCAGCAAGATGGTGCACCACCACATTATGGGTGTCAGGTCCGAGCATTCCTAGATGAACAGTTTCCTGGAAAGTGGATTGGTCGTCGTGGGCCAGTTGAATGGCCCCAAAGGTCTCCCGATCTGACCCCCTTAGACTTTTATCTTTGGGGTTATCTGAAGGCAATTGTCTATGCTGTGAAGATAAATGACCCTTTGGGATAAATAACCCATTGTATTGGATATAAACCATGTGATGAGATGTAGTGCATACAAATGACCCTTTAAGCAATGGGTACTTCCAATGTCCAGTCTCTGAAAGGTATATATACAGTTGCAAGAAAAAGTATGTGAACCCTTTGGAATGATATGGATTTCTGCACAAATTAGTCAAAAATGTGATCTGATCTTCATCTAAGTCACAGCAATAGACAATCACAGTCTGCTTAAACTAATAACACACAAATAATTAAATATTACCATGTTTTTATTGAACACACCATGTAAACATTCACAGTGCAGTTGGAAAAAGTATGTGAACCCCTCGACTAATGACATCTCCAAGAGTTAATTGGAGTGAGGTGTCAGTCAACTGGAGTCCAATCAATGAGATGAGATTGGAGGTGTTGGTTACAGCTGCCCTGCCCTATAAAAAACACACACCAGTTCTGGGTTTGCTTTTCACAAGAAGCATTGCCTGATGTGAATGATGCCTCGCACAAAAGAGCTCTCAGAAGACCTACGATTAAGAATTGTTGACTTGCATAAAGCTGGAAAGGGTTATAAAAGTATCTCTAAAAGCCTTGCTGTTCATCAGTCCACAGTAAGACAAATTGTCTATAAATGGAGAAAGTTCAGCACTGCTGCTACTCTCCCTAGGAGTGGCCGTCCTGTAAAGATGACTGCAAGAGCGCAGCACAGACTGCTCAATGAGGTGAAGAATCCTAGAGTGTCAGCTAAAGACTTACAAAAGTCTCTGGCATATGCTAACATCCCTGTTAGCGAATCTACGATACGTAAAACACTAAACAAGAATGGATTTCATGGGAGGATACCACAGAGAAAGCCACTGCTGTCCAAAAAAAACATTGCTGCAGGTTTACAGTTTGCACAAGAGCACCTGGATGTTCCACAGCAGTACTGGCAAAATTCTGTGGACAGATGAAACCAAAGTTGAGTTGTTTGGAAGAAACACACAACACTATGTGTGGAGAAAAAGAGGCCCAGCACACCAACCTCAAAACCTCGTCCCAACTGTGAAGTATCGTGGTGGGGGCATCATGGTTTGGGGCTGCTTTGCTGCGTCAGGGCCTGGACAGATTGCTATCATCGAAGGAAAAATGAATTCCCAAGTTTATCAAGACATTTTGCAGGAGAACTTAAGGCCATCTGTCCACCAGCTGAAGCTCAACAGAAGATGGGTGTTGCAACAGGACAACGACCCAAAGCATAGAAGTAAATCAACAACAGAATGTCTTAAACAGAAGAAAATACGCCTTCTGGAGTGGCCCAGTCAGAGTCCTGACCTCAACCCGATTGAGATGCTGTGGCAGGACCTCAAGAAAGCGATTCACACCAGACATCCCAAGAATATTGCTGAACGGAAACAGTTCTGCAAAGAGGAATGGTCAAGAATTACTCCTGACCGTGGTGCACGTCTGATCTGCAACTACAGGAAACGTTTGGTTGAAGTTATTGCTGTCAAAGGAGGTTTAACCAGTTATTAAATCCAAGGGTTCACATACTTTTTCAACCTGCACTGTGAATGTTTACATGGTGTGTTCAATAAAAACATGGTAACATTTAACTCTTTGTGTGTTATTAGATTAAGCCGACTGTGATTGTCTATTGTTGTGACTTAGATGAAGATCAGATCACATTTTATGACCAATTTGTGCAGAAATCCATCATTCCAAAGGGTTCACATACTTTTTCTTGCAACTGTATATATAGAATCGTATTGTATCCACATAATTGAGGCCGCAGTCATCAGTGCTGTTGGTAATGCTGTATTGCAACAATGTAATCACTTGTATCAGTAATCACTCCTGTTGGTTCAGTACCGGTATGTTGCAGTGTTCACACTGTAATACGTGACTTCAGCTAAATTGCAGTCTAGTGATATAAGACATTGCTCATATGCCCAGTTCCCGTCATCCTCGTGGTCTACTGCCGCTTGTATGCAACCGGCCCTCCGTCCAAACTTCACCGTTGGCGTCCCACGTGGTTGTAGCTCCGCTGCCTTAGCGTCCCATGTGTTATATGGCCGATCTGTTCAGTGAGCTCGCAGGCCAATGAAGACGAATGCAATTACGGCACTTCCAAAGGAGTCATTAAACACTGTCCATCACAGGGTAAGATATGCGGGCACAGTGTTAGTTCACCGGACGCGTTTCGGAGTCTAAGTCTGACTCCTTCATCAGTGGTTACCACTTTTTCTTCCGCAGGTCTCTTAAACGTCTTGGGAGGATTTTGTACTTTTAGGGGTTATATGTGTTGTTCTGAGGGGTCATTTCAGATACTCGTGTTATTTTATTTTATGGATTAAAATAGGTATTGTCCCGATTGACTTTCCCTCCGTTTGCTACTAGATGCAGAGTGCCTGTCCTATACACTAGTTATATCCACACTATACTGACAGGGTGAGTCAGATAAACATCGAGCACCTTGTACATGATAGCAGACAGGTGAGACACTATATTCTTGAATTTTATACCTTTTATATCAAATTTTTTATGATTGCTTTTTAACCATTTTTGGCTAAAAATCATATTTTCAATTTGCCTTTAATAAAAATATTGAGTCGTTCTGTCACAAAGGGTTAACTGTTTGTCTATGTGACTTTCTGTGTGACTGGTACTTTCATTTGCACTTTGTGCCAGTCATCTAATAACCCTTCTCTGTAAACTACTGAGAGGTCATAGACACTTATTTAAAAAGCTTGAATGTTATTTTTTTTAGTTTAGATAAATACCTTTACTTGCGGGGTATTTTTTGTCATTTCCGTCATCTGAGGAGCTGACAGGCTCCTTATCTCTGCTCTCTCACATTATAAACACTCATTAGCTCAGCTCTTATTACTGATAAGAATGTGGCTTAACCTCCCTGGCGGTATGATTATGTCAGGAATTTTGTACCAAAAGTGGTAAAAAAATTTGCATGGAAATTTGGTGTTATGTATTGTAGGCCTGCAATTCTTAGTAATTACTTACTAAACTAATTACTTACTTACTAAAGTTTGAAACACAAAATCATGAATTATAATCTAATTAATTTTATTAAATTTTATTCAATAATGTAATAAAGAATAATGAAATTTGTCAAACAAAGAAAATTCAATAAACATCCTGAGTGTGATAAATTTTGAAACATGGGACTGCACAAAGTCCGACGTCACAATCGGGACAATGGAACCTGGTTTCTTTTCTGACTTTCTTCCCATTTCCATCTCTCTTTGAGCAGCAAACCACGCACATCCTGGTAGGTGCTGCCTTTTTTGGAGTTGGCGGGATGTAGTCCATAAAGTGGCGACCAGTCAGGCGTTCTGGGTTGACAACGTCAACAGCACGACGTCCAGGTCTGTTCACAGATACTGATGGCGTCTGGTGGCTGACAAAAATCCGCTCAACCACCTTCCATATAAAGTCAGAATAAACAAGAGGCTTGTCACTCTTTGCTCTGTACAGAATGTAGGCATTCCACAGGCATTGTTCCAGAAGATGCCTGAAGATCTTCTTATAATATTTTTTTTGCTGTTTGCGCATAGCCGGATAAAATGTCATTGCCTGATCGGCTCTGTCGACACCTCCCATGGTATTATTATAGTCTATCACGACTTGCGGCTTCAGCACATCTTTCCCACCTTTTGTGTGGACCATGGCAGT
Source organism: Bufo gargarizans (assembly GCF_014858855.1). Classification (NCBI taxonomy): domain Eukaryota; kingdom Metazoa; phylum Chordata; class Amphibia; order Anura; family Bufonidae; genus Bufo; species Bufo gargarizans. The sequence goes on along the minus strand of NC_058083.1, from coordinate 523,393,711 downwards.
AGAGGTATTGTGCACAGTACTCATGAGACACACGTCCTTCTTGTCTCGCCATCGCATTGCCATCATCTTACCCTTCTGCCAGGCAACCATTTCTCCGATTTTGAGTTTATTCTTGGAAAACATAGATGGCATGTCACGCCGGTTAGGCCTAACGGTACCATATGCATCAGTCTTGTTTTGTAGCAAAACCTCATACAGTTCCGGAGACGTGTAGAAATTGTCCGTGGTCACACAATATCCCTGGTTCAGCAATGGCTCCAGCAGTGTAAGGACAGATGATGTGGCCATCCCATAGCCGCTGTACCTGGGGTTGAACTTCGTGCCTTTACCGGTGTAAATGACCGAGTTCCAGATGTACCCAGTGGATGACGTGCACAGCATGTAGGATTTGATGCCAAACCGCGCTCTTTTGGATGCATTGCACTGTATCCAGCTTAGGCGTCCCTTGTAGGCCATCAAACTTTCGTCTACGCTGACATCCCTTTCTGGCACGTAGGTCCGCTGGAAATTGGTCACAATCATTTGGCATACCTCCCAGGTTTTTTTTTGTTTGGGCGCAGGATGCGTGGCCTCATCAAATTCTTCGTTGTTCGTGAAGTGGAAATACTTCATGATGAGGGAAAACCGGTATTCTGACATCACGGTGCCAAAAAATGGAGTGGCCAGTAGATTATTGGTGGTCCAGTACCATTTCTGGAGAGGTTTCCCAATCACCCCCTGAAGAATGATGAGTCCCAGAAACTGCCACATGTCCTCTTTGGTCACCGGTTTCCACTTTCTGCTTCTGGAAAACGTGGCATGCAGCGTAGCGGATTGCTGCTGTTGGTAGCGATTTGTCTCTGTGCCAATTTTTTCAATTACCTCCTCAGTGAGGAATAATTGCAGGTATGCCAGAGGGTTTTCACGCTCAACATCTGCCTTCATCCCAGGTGATCCAGTGAACGGGAATCTTGGGGGCGCTACCTGGTCCGTATCGCAGTCAATAGGGCACCAAGTGCGCACATGGCTGAGGTCAGGTGCAGGATCATCGCCGTTGTCACTTTCTAGATCAGTGTCAGTGTCAGACAACAAATCTCCCCACGACTCACTATCGCTCAGTTCTGCGAGCGCCTCAGTGTCACTGTCGCTGTCACTCAACTGGTCCAAACACACTTTTGTAGTACAGTGGCGCTTTTTTGAAGCCATGTTATAAATAAGCACAAATGGCAGGCAAGGGGCACTTTACAGTGATCAACTGTCAGATCTGAGGTGATACAGTGCAATCCTATCAGATTACAATGTATTACCTCTTTTATGTGTGTGTCCCTTTATAATTTTCCCGCCCAGTTCCGCTCCCATGCGCCGCAGGTGCTCGCAGGGAACGGAACCAGGAAGTCAGATGCCGTCCGGCGTTCTCGCTTGCGATCACAGCGGAGAAGGTAAGGGGACTCCGCTGACAACTTTTCAATGTTACCCCGAGCGTGACTCGGGGTCACTGCTCCTGGCAGCGAGAATTAACCCTGAGTCACGCTAGGAAGGTTAAAGAGGACCTTTCATGTTTGTTTGCTTTTTAGTTTAGATAAATACCTTAACTTACCATCAGAGGTCCTATTTAAGCCACATTCTTATCAGTAAGGTGTCACGGCTGAGGATGGGGAAAACCCTCAGCCGTGCGATGACAGAAGATGGTAGTCACAGAACCACAGAACTAGGGAGCAGGTCACCTCCTTTGCTTCCCTAATCTGACCCTAACTCCTAGCGACATGAGCCGACCTTGAAGGTAGGAGGGCTCATGCTCTGGAACCTCGGGTCCCTACTAGCCCTCCGCAGGTCCCTAAGCTAGGAGCTGGGTAGACTACCTGTTGCTCCTGGACATGGAGCAATAGGAGTCAAAGATGGCCAAACTATAAAGAAAGGGGAAACAGAAACAGTAGTATGGCAATGGCAGGTAAGTGCAACTAGTACTAACACTTACCTGCCACAGACACAGAGCCTGGGATCCAAGTATCAGTGCTGTTGTCCACAAACACAAAAGACAGAGCACACACACCACACAGGACACCAGGAAACCATACACTGCAATAAATAGACATGACACACAAACACATCCTCAGAACATCGTGTATAACAATACATAACAATTTGTTTATGACCACAAGGGTGGCCCCCACTGGCAGATGGAATTACCAGGAGGGTGTCTCCAGCAAAGCATGGCTGAAGAACCCCCTCAGCTTCTGATCACCAAAGAGGCTTTATAGCCCAAAGTGGCCACACCCACACAGACACACAAGGAGAGGGAATTAACCCTTTCAACACTAACAGGGAGTGAAACCACTTAAAGGGGAAGTGTCCAAATGCACATCACACTGTAGCTGTTACCGCAGGCAACGACATGGGTGGCAACCATGTCCTGGGAGTCAGCCAGAAGGCCGAGACACTGCCACCACATGTACATCATACCAAACGTTGCCACGGACAGCCACAGTGAAGGGAAAGTGTCACAGTGCACACCTAACATAAACCTCGTGCACACCAGACATACAAAGTGCATAACATACACACACAAGCCAAGTGCAACCGCATGCACAACATAGCAAGCTGCCACGATACAGCTCAGGCTGCTATGCTGCCACATAAATACTGTTGCCAGCGGCAACCACAGGTGAGGCAAATACTACAGCCCTCACCTGTGATTGACAACCAGACCAAACCGCTGACAACCGCATGCGACCACAAGAGTCACGACCAAAACCATGGGTCGTGACATAAGGCTACTTTCACACTTGCAGCAGAGAGATCCGGCAAAACGTATGCCAACTGATGGCATTAGTAAGACTGATCAGGATCATGATCAGTCTTAAAAATGCCTGATCAGTCAATGCCGTATCCATCTCCAGAATCCAGAAATGCCGTATCCAGAAATGCCGTATCCATCTTTCCGGTGTTATCCGGCAAAACGGATCCGGCATTTACTTTTTACACCTTTTGTTCGGTCTGCGCATGCGCAGACTGGAAGGACATATATGGCATTCTGGTATTTTGAATGCCGGATCCGGCACTAATACATTCCAATGGCAAGTCTTCCGTTTTTTTCACCGGAGATAAAACCGTAGCATGCTACGGTTTTCTCTTTTGCCTGATCAGTCAAAATGGCTGAACTGAAGACATCCTGATGCATCCTGAACGGATTACTCTCCATTCAGAATGCATGAGGATATGCCTGATCAGTTCTTTTCCGGTATAGAAGAGCCCCTGTGACAGAACTCTATGCTGGAAAAGAAAAACGCTAGTGTGAAAGTACCCTTAGATAAGAGCTGAGCTAATGAGTGTTTTATAATGTGAGAGAGCAGAGATAAGGAGCCTGTCAGCTCCTCAGATGACAGAAATGACAAAAAATCCACAGGCAGCTAGTAGAGCATCTCGGCTCTGTACAACAAAAAAGGATTCCATATTGTTAATAAAGACCAATTGAAAAAAATTACTTTTAGCTCAAAATAAGTACAATGCAATAATAAACAAATTTCCCCCAAAGTTGTACATCGCCTTTAATGACAAATCATTGCATCCAAGCACTTCAAGGTTTTCAAGCTGTCCTTATGTTTTCCCTTACAAAAAAGGAAGAAGGCTTCAATCTTCCCCATAGTATAAAAGTAGAAAAAGCTGTCTCTGGCATTGCGTAGAGCCTCTGTACAAACTCTTAAAGGGATGGTCCACTAAAGACAGCATTCAGACTCCCTCCCGCTAAAAAATAAAATAAAAAAATCAGGCAGGAAGATGCCACAGAAGGGATTACGGTCGTGTGTCAACATCTGCATTAACTGTGCACGAAAAACTACAATCTGATCTGTGCCTGTGTCCTATTATTATCCATGTACTGTGACATCACTGTGTTTATTATCCCTGTACTGTGACATCACTGTGTTTATAATCCTATACTGTGACATCACTGTGTTTATTATCCCTGTACTGTGACATCACTGTGTGTATTATCCCTGTACTGTGACATCACTGTGTGTATTATCTCTGTACTGTGACATCACTGTGTGTATTATCTCTGTACTGTGACATCAGTGTGTTTATTATCTCTGTACTGTGACATCACTGTGTTTATTATCCCTGTACTGTGACATCACTGTGTGTATTATCTCTGTACTGTGACATCACTGTGTGTATTATCTCTGTACTGTGACATCAGTGTGTTTATTATCTCTGTACTGTGACATCACTGTGTTTATTATCTCTGTACTGTGACATCACTGTGTTTATTATCTCTGTACTGTGACATCACTGTGTTTATTATCCCTGTGCTGTGACATCACTGTGTATATTATCCCTGTACTGTGACATCACTGTGTTTATTATCCTTGTACTGTGACATCACTGTGGATATTATCCCTGTACTGTGACATCACTGTGTTTATTATCCCTGTACTGTGACATCACTGTGTTTATTATCTCTGTACTGTGACATCACTGTGTTTATTATCCCTGTACTGTGACATCACTGTGGTTATTATCCTGTACTGTGACATCACTGTGTTTATTATCCCTGTACTGTGACATCACTGTGTTTATTATCTCTGTACTGTGACATCACTGTTTTTATTATCTCTGCACTGTGACATCACTGTGGTTATTATCTCTGTACTGTGACATCACTGTGTTTATTATCTCTGTACTGTGACATCACTGTGTTTATTATCCCTGTACTGTGACATCACTGTGTTTATTATCCCTGTACTGTGACATCACTGTGGTTATTATCTCTGTACTGTGACATCACTGTGTTTATTATCCCTGTACTGTGACATCACTGTGGTTATTATTCTGTACTGTGACATCACTGTGTTTATTATCTCTGTACTGTGACATCACTGTGTTTATTATCCTGTATTGTGACATCACTGTGTTTATTATCTCTGTACTGTGACATCACTGTGTTTATTATCTCTGTACTGTGACATCACTGTGTTTATTATCCCTGTACTGTGACATCACTGTGTTTATTATCTCTGTACTGTGACATCACTGTGTTTATTATCCTGTATTGTGACATCACTGTGTTTATTATCCCTGTACTGTGACATCACTGTGTTTATTATCTCTGTACTGTGACATCACTATTTTTATTATCTCTGTACTGTGACATCACTGTGTTTATTATCTCTGTACTGTGACATCACTGTGTTTATTATCCTGTATTGTGACATCACTGTGTTTATTATCTCTGTACTGTGACATCACTGTGTTTATTATCTCTGTACTGTGACATCACTGTGTTTATTATCCCTGTACTGTGACATCACTGTGTTTATTATCCCTGTACTGTGACATCACTGTGTTTATTATCTCTGTACTGTGACATCACTATTTTTATTATCTCTGTACTGTGACATCACTGTGGTTATTATTCTGTACTGTGACATCACTGTGTTTATTATCCCTGTACTGTGACATCACTGTGTTTATTATCTCTGTACAGTGACATCACTGTTTTTATTATCTCTGTGCTGTGACATCACTGTGTTTATTATCCTGTACTGTGACATCACTGTGTTTATTATCCCTGTACTGTGACATCACTGTGTTTATTATCTCTGTACTGTGACATCACTGTGTTTATTATCTCTGTACTGTGACATCACTATTTTTATTATCTCTGTACTGTGACATCACTGTGTTTATTATCCCTGTACTGTGACATCACTGTGTTTATTATCTCTGTACTGTGACATCACTGTGTTTATTACCCCTGTACTGTGACATCACTGGGTTTATTATCTCTGTACTGTGACATCACTGTTTTTATTATCTCTGTACTGTGACATCACTGTGTTTATTATCCTGTACTGTGACATCACTGTGTTTATTATCCCTGTACTGTGACATCACTGTGTTTATTATCTCTGTACTGTGACATCACTGTGTTTATTATCTCTGTACTGTGACATCACTGTGTTTATTATCCCTGTACTGTGACATCACTGTGTTTATTATCTCTGCACTGTGACATCACTGTGTTTATTATCCCTGTACTGTGACTTCACTGTGTTTATTATCCCTGTACTGTGACATCACTGTGTTTATTATCTCTGTACTGTGACATCACTGTGTTTATTATCTCTGTACTGTGACATCACTGTTTTTATTATCTCTGTACTGTGACATCACTGTGTCTATTATCTCTATACTCTGACATCACTGTGTTTATTATCTCTGATTGTGACATCACTGTGTGCCTTAGCCTTGTGCATGATAGAGACCAATCATAAACTTGTCTGAAAATGTTGAAAGTGGTCATGGTGGAATGGGGCCTTATTCTAAATTTTGTTAAAGGCCCCTATGGTTACTTGTTACACCCGTGATCAAAATAAATACATATAATGATGATACATACTTAGCATATGCTTTCTCTAATAGGGAAGGCCAAAACTCATGGCTGACACGTGGTTGCACAGACAAGTAGTTTCCATTAAGCATCGGCAGCCGATTATCGACAACCACATCCACCCATTCTCCATACTGCCAGAACTAAGGGAGAAAAGCACAAATCTCATCAGACATAGTCACCATGGGTGATACCTTCTTTACCCTAAATTATACTGAGTAAAGGGAGTATACAACTCCAGCCAGATTCTCCTAGCATAGGGGATAATTTTTCAGTATATACTAGTCAATTTCTAGCGTCCTGCCGCTAGTGACCGCGTGCCTCTGGACTGCCGCTCTGTCCCCATTGACTAGGGCGGAGTTCCAGCGAGGCACGGCAGTGCACGGCGAGAGGCTGCCGGAATAAATGTCGGACATGTCGTAGTTTTATTTTGGCAGCCTCGTGCCGTGCCTCGCTCGAATTCCGCCCCTACCACCATTATAGTCAATGGGGACGGAGCGGCAGTCCGGAGGCACACGGTCACTAGCGGCAGGACGGATCCGGCAGGCTGTCCGTGCTGCTAGTGTGAAAGCAGCCTAAGAGTGGTATAAGATAAATAAACAAACTTGATACAATGTTGCAACATCTCAGAGGATCAGATTGCTAGATCTATTGCGTACCAGTAATAGAGGGGGGATGTGTCACCATATTGGGCCATGTATAGAGGCCATGTATAGGCCCAAAATGTAAGGAGGCCAGAAGAAGTAGACAATGGCAGTATTTTGTGCTGCACTGTGGTATTTTGTTCAGAACTACAGTATTGCTGATCCCGCATATTTCTGTTGTCCCTGCTTACATGTGTTAGCCCTTGCTACTTGTGTTGCCCCACCTTCTGTCAATTTGGTCCCACCTATAGCATGGGGCCACAGGTTTTTATTCCAAGGCCATTTTAAGTTCCCACTCGAACCCTGAATACATGACAGGTCCTTCAGAGAGAGAGAGAGACAGTCTTTGTCACCACGCTCCAAGAGATCCTGGACAGAGGACACCACCACTATTAATTCATAATAGATATCCCCAAAAATTATTCATACCTGGAAATGAAAGATCCCAGCGTACTTGGACGTGAACTCCTGATCTTTGGGAATAACATTTTCTAGAAGTTTTCGATGCAAAGTTAAAGCCCCGACAGCAGAGATAACCCAACAGTCTCCTGTGGAGCAAAAATAAATCTTGTAGGAATCTTAATATTTCGTGCTAGAACTAGGTACTACGATCAAAGATTTAACCATGCACACAGGTGTTACTACAGTCATAGCAGCTTCCGGTGGTCCAGGGTCTCAAGGGCCACTCAGATATAGAAAAGGCAGAATCAGCAACAAAAGACCTAAAATATAATGATAACATTTTTCTACATGCAGCCACCAGCAGAGGAAGCTCTTTACACACACACACACACACACACACACATATATGTATATATATATATAGATAGCTAGTACTGAGTTCAGTCAGAGTGTATTATTTTATATCCTTTGAGCTCCCCCTAGTGTTGGCCTCAGGTAGGCAGACTTGTTTCATGCTATTCTATGTCTATTTAAGGGATTTTTTTTTTTTTCAAATAAAAGCAGAGGCTTAAAGCGAACCTTTAACCTGCATTTCACATAATAAACTATCAAAAGTACCTTATAGATCATCCTCATTGAGTTATCATACAGTCTTGTCCCGCTTTTCTGTCATGTATATGCATGAAAAAAATCGCACTTGTACAGGCGGCGCATGCGCCGTCGGCCTCGGTAGCAGCGCGATCCCGTCTATCGCGCGGACACAAGCACGATCCTTTAACTGAATTACAGGATCGCGCTTGAGTCCGCGCAATAGACGGGATCGCGCTGCTACTGAGGCCGACGGCGCATGCGCCGCCTGTACAAGCGCGGTCCCAGCGACTGAGCCGGGTGTCAATTAGACTGCATAGAGGCGGGGTTAGGGCAGGGGAGTTACAGCCTGGAGTGAGGGAAGGGCTACCCCCTTGACTTCTAGCGTGACTTGTGGAGCTGGAGAAGAGTACTTTATAAGGCGATTTTTTCATGCATATACATGGCAGAAAAGCGGGACAAGACTGTATGATAACACAATGAGGATGATCTATAAGGTACTTTTGATAGTTTATTATGTGAAATGCAGGTGAAAGGTTCGCTTTAAGCCTCTGCTTTTATTTAAAAAAAAATATAAATCCCTTAAATAGACATAGAATAGCATGAAACAAGTCTGCCTACCTGAGGCCAACACTAGGGGGATCTTTAACTTTCAGGACATGTTCAGATCCATTAGGGGCCTCTGTCACAGATTTTGTAGAAAATGAGGGACAACATAGTGCAGCATGAATGAAACCCAAAGGACCCCTGTCACGGATGGTGTAACAGAAAACAAGAAGTTACAAATAAGGATCCGACTGGCTTGATCCGAAACTAAGGAACAAAATGGTGACCCCTATTTAAGCCCTGAAACTCTCCCTGTCTTCTCAGCCCATGCAAAGATCTCTATGATAGAAAATTGCATGCCCTCGTGCCTCGACTGTATGACACCTGAACACCCTATAATATTGAGGGGACACGACCACCAGCTCCCTACACTTGATACGGAGGGAGTTAGGGTCACCTAGGATCAAGCAAACAGGAAAACACAAATCAATGAACAGACTTATCTGTAGAAGGCTCAGTTGTAGCATCCAGCATGCACACACTCCAGGAAGTTGTATAAACCGCAAAGTGATGCAGTATGGGAGGGGATTTAAAGGGATGCAATCAGTGCAACTACATGACAGCTAAGAGAGGGAAAACAAAAACAAAAGAACCTCAAGCAGGAGGTTCTGAAGAATGTCTGTCAGAGCTTCTCAGATGTCTGGCGGTGACAACTCCATTATGGTGTCACGGAATGTGTACAGGTAACAAGGCAAAACAACATGCATAAATGTCTCGCTGGATCCAAAAGCTAAGGAACGAAAGGGAGACCCCTGTAGAAGACCTGGCACTTTCCCTGGCTGCTCAGCCTATGCATAGATCCGAATGGTGGAGGTATGCATATCCACGTACCTTGACTATAAAGCCCTGAGCACCCTACAATAGTGAGGGGACACGACCACCGGCTCCCTACACCAGACACGGAGGGAGTCAGGGTCACCTGGGATCCAGCAAACAGAAAATAACAGATAACAGTATAACACTTAACTTTGTGGAGGAGAGGAGAACCAGATGGGCAAGCACACATACTCCAGGAAGAAATATAAGCCGCCCAGAAAAGCATTCTGGGGAAGAATTTAAAGGGAAACAATTAGTCCAACACATAACAGCTGAGAGACGCTAATGAGAGGAGGAGCTGAATACCACAACACAGAACTCAAGGGGGAGGTTCTGAAAGGCCTCTGTCAGAGCTTCTCAGCTGTCTGGTTGTGACAGTACCCCTCCCTCTACGAGTGGACTCCGGACACTCAGAACCCACCTTCTCAGGATGGGACCTATGGATAGCCTTGATGAGACGAGAGGCTTTAATGTCCGTCACTGAGACCCACATCCTCTCCTCAGGACCATACCCCTCCCAGTGAACAAGGTACTGAAGAGAACCGCGGACAAGACGAGAATCCACAATCCTAGAGACCTGAAATTCAAGATTCCCATCAACCATAATCGGAGGAGCAGGCAAAGGCGAGGGTACAATGGGTTGAACATAAGGTTTCAATAAGGACTTATGAAAAACATTATGGATCTTCCAAGTCTGAGGAAGATCAAGACGGTATGCAACAGGATTGATGACAGACAGGATTTTGTAAGGTCCAATAAACCTAGGACCCAACTTCCAGGAGGGAACCTTCAATTTGATATTCTTGGTAGACAACCACACCAGATCACCAACATTCAGGTCCGGACCAAGCACACGTCTCTTATCAGCCACACGCTTATATCTCTCACTCATGCTCTTTAGATTATCTTGAATCTTTTGCCAAATAGATGACAAAGACGAGGAGAATCTGTCCTCATCAGGTAAACCAGAAGACCCCTCTCCCGAGAAAGTCCCAAACTGTGGATGAAACCCATATGCACCAAAAAATGGTGACTTATCAGAGGACTCCTGACGACGGTTATTTAAAGCAAACTCAGCAAGGGACAAAAAAGAACACCAATCCTCTTGATTCTCCGCCACAAAACAGCGCAGATATGTCTCCAGATTCTGATTGACGCGCTCTGTCTGGCCATTCGACTGCGGGTGGAAAGCAGAAGAGAATGACAACCGAACCCCCAAGCGAGAACAGAAAGCCTTCCAGAATCTGGAAACAAACTGCGTGCCCCTATCAGAGACTATGTCTGAAGGAATACCGTGCAATTTGACAATGTGATCAACAAATGCCTGCGCCAGCGTCTTAGCATTGGGCAAACCAGGAAAAGGGATGAAATGCACCATTTTGCTAAAACGGTCCACCACCACCAGAATCACAGTCTTCCCCGAGGAACGAGGCAGGTCCGTGATAAAGTCCATGGACAGATGTGTCCAAGGACGGGAAGGAATGGGTAAGGGAAGGAGAGGACCTGATGGCCGTGAATGAGGGACTTTGGCACGAGCGCAAGTCTCGCAGGCTGCCACAAAACCCTCAACCGACTTACGAAGCGCAGGCCACCAGAATCTCCGAGCGATGAGATCCAGTGTGGCTCTTACCCCCGGGTGCCCAGCAAGGACCGTATCGTGGTGTTCTTTAAAAATCTTGTGTCTTAAAGCGAGAGGCACAAACAACCTCCCAGGAGGACAAAGATCAGGAGCCTCTGACTGGGCTGCCTGCACCTCTGCCTCCAATTCAGGAAAAAGAGCAGAGACCACCACACCTTCAGCCAAAATGGGACCCGGGTCTTCAAAATTCCCGCCTCCCGGAAAACAACGTGACAGGGCATCTGCCTTCACATTCTTAACTCCAGGGCGGAACGTGACAACAAAATTAAACCTAGAAAAGAACAACGACCATCTGGCCTGTCTCGGGTTCAGACGCTTGGCTGACTCCAAGTAGGCCAGATTTTTATGGTCAGTAAATACGGTAATAGGGTGTCTGGCTCCCTCTAGCCAATGGCGCCATTCCTCAAAAGCCAACTTGATGGCCAACAATTCCCTATCTCCCACATCGTAATTTCTCTCTGCGGAGGAGAGTTTTCTTGAGAAAAAGGCACACGGTCGCCAATTGGCAGGAGAGGAACCCTGAGACAAGACCGCCCCCACACCCACCTCAGAAGCATCAACCTCAACTATGAAGGGTAACGAAACATCAGGTTGCACCAAGATGGGAGCGGAAGCAAAACTCTCCTTGATATCAGAAAAAGCCTTACGCGCCTCTACTGACCAAGAAGAAAAATCTACCCCCTTTCTGGTCATATCAGTGAGTGGTTTAACAATAGAAGAATAATTCAAGATGAACTTCCTGTAATAATTGGCAAAGCCCAAAAAACGCATCAGCGCCTTTTGATTCTCAGGAAGCTCCCACTCAAGCACAGCGCGGACCTTCTCTGGGTCCATGCAAAAACCAGAAGCGGAGAGAAGAAACCCCAGAAATTGAATTTCTGGAACCGCAAACACACATTTTTCCAGTTTCGCATATAATTTATTCTCCCGCAGGATGAGCAAGACCTGACGTAAATGTTCCTTATGAGTTTTGAAATCGGGAGAAAAAATCAAAATGTCATCCAAATACACCAATACAAATTTTCCCATCAAATGATAAAAAATGCTGTTCACGAAATGCTGGAAAACGGCTGGGGCATTCATCAAACCAAAAGGCATAACCAAGTTTTCAAAATGGCCCTCAGGGGTATTGAAGGCCGTCTTCCATTCGTCCCCTTCTCTGACCCTGACCAGGTTGTATGCCCCTCTTAAATCTAATTTGGAAAAGACTTTAGCCCCAACAACCTGGTTAAACAGGTCCGGGATCAGAGGAAGCGGATAAGGGTCACGAATTGTGATATTGTTCAGCTCCCTGAAATCCAGACAAGGTCTTAAAGAACCATCTTTTTTCTTAACAAAGAAAAAACCAGCGGCAACAGGTGACTTCGAGGGTCGTATGTGTCCCTTTCTCAGACTCTGAGATATAAGCACGCATAGCGATCCTCTCAGGTTGGGAAAGATTGTATAAACGAGATTTAGGCAGCTTGGCGTCTGGGATGAGATTAATAGGGCAATCGTACTCCCTGTGCGGGGGCAAATCCTGAACTCCACTCTCAGAGAAGACATCCGAAAATTCAGAGAGAAAAGATGGTACAGTCTTAGTAGCAACCTCAGAAACAGATGTCATGAGGCAATTCTCTCTGCAAAAGTCACTCCAACCATTTATTTGCTTCGCTTGCCAATCAATGGTGGGGTTATGTTTAGTGAGCCAGGGCAGCCCCAACACCAGCGGGGTGGGCAAACCGCTAAGGACGAAACATGACACATCCTCAACATGAGCATCACTCACAATTAAACGGATATTGTGAACTATGCCCTTTAATGATTTCTGAGAAAGTGGAGCGGAATCGATAGCAAATACAGGAATATCCTTTCTCAAAGCGCACACTTGGAAACCATGAGTTATCGCAAAGTGATTATCAATGAGATTGACCGCTGCTCCACTATCCACAAAAATCTCACAAAAAATGTTCTTGCTCTCTAGCGCCACCCTAGCCGGCAGGACAAAACGGGAACTACAAGCAAACGGAAAATCTTCAATCTCCGCCTCAATCCTGCCAATAGTAACAGACGGAACATTTTTCAAAGATTTTTTCCTCTTTGTTTCTTTATTATACCCAGAGAACTGCCTGAATCTCCTAGAGGGACAAATATTTGCCAAATGATTAATACCTCCACAAACAAACAAACCGTCCCATGAGGGCTGAATCTTCTATTGTCAGAAGCAATCAACCCCAGCTGCATGGGCTCCTGCTCAGAAGGGGCTGACAGCAACTGAGACCCCTGCGCAGAGAATGGGACCACTGCACAGTCCTGGGACCGAGTATGACAGGAAGGAGAGATCTCTCCTCTCTCTCTAAGACGCCTGTCAATACGAACGGCCTGAGACATAGCAGAGTCCAAAGAAATAGGCCTTTCATGAAAGGCAAATGCATCTTTCAATCCCTCTGAAAGACCATGGCAAAATTGACTTCGGAGTGCAGCATCATTCCAACCAGTATCAGCTGCCCAACTCCGAAATTCTGAGCAGTATATTTCTGCGGATTGTTTACCCTGGCATAGGAGACGTAGTCTAGACTCCGCCAGAGCAATACGATCCGGATCATCATATATCTGACCCAGGGCTAAAAAGAATTCATCCACTGAACGGAGGGGCCGTGCCCCCTCCGGCAGCGAAAAGGCCCAGGACTGAGCGTTACCCCTGAGCAGCGATATAATGATCCCCACCCTCCGTTCCTCATCACCAGAAGAATGGGGAAGAAGGCGAAAATGGAGTTTGCAAGCCTCTCTAAAACGCACAAAATTCTCACTACCCCCGGAGAACGTATCCGGGAGCGAGATCTTAGGCTCAGAACAAACTCCATGAACGCAAGCTAAACCGGTCACTTGAAGCTGAGAAAAAGTCTTACGGAGGTCAGCTACCTCCAATGAAAGACCCTGGAAGCGTTCAGCCAAAAGTGAAACCGGATCCATGCTTAAGACGGTTTTGGCGGCTTATAATGTCACGGAATGTGTACAGGTAACAAGGCAAAACAACATGCATAAATGTCTCGCTGGATCCAAAAGCTAAGGAACGAAAGGGAGACCCCTGTAGAAGACCTGGCACTTTCCCTGGCTGCTCAGCCTATGCATAGATCCGAATGGTGGAGGTATGCATATCCACGTACCTTGACTATAAAGCCCTGAGCACCCTACAATAGTGAGGGGACACGACCACCGGCTCCCTACACCAGACACGGAGGGAGTCAGGGTCACCTGGGATCCAGCAAACAGAAAATAACAGATAACAGTATAACACTTAACTTTGTGGAGGAGAGGAGAACCAGATGGGCAAGCACACATACTCCAGGAAGAAATATAAGCCGCCCAGAAAAGCATTCTGGGGAAGAATTTAAAGGGAAACAATTAGTCCAACACATAACAGCTGAGAGACGCTAATGAGAGGAGGAGCTGAATACCACAACACAGAACTCAAGGGGGAGGTTCTGAAAGGCCTCTGTCAGAGCTTCTCAGCTGTCCTTCAGATGCTGTTCATGTCTGCCCTGTGATGAAACTGGAGCTTCTGTTATTTTTGTTGTTCTGCTCCTATAATGGAACAGAACAACAGAACTGTACACTAATGTGAATGTGGTCTTAAGTGTTACAGTATATAATCACTCAAAAACAAAAAAAGTATCAAGCCATAAACAACCCAGAGCATCACGGATACTACAACTATAGCAATATGGTGGGTCTCCTATATTCCACTGCAAGGACACAGCATCCATATTAGCTGACAAATTTAATTTATTTATATTAAAATTGTTTATTTTTTATTCATTATCTTATTATTTTTATTGCTTATAATTAATTTCAATTGGCTAACTGTAGATATGGTCCAAGACAAGTTAAATAAGGTAAATGTGAATAAGGTTCCGGGTCCAGATGGATTACACCCAAGAGTGCTAAAAGGGCTCAGTTCAGTCATTGCTGTGCCCCTGTTTATAATTTTTAAAGATTCCCTAGGTACTAGTACAGTGCCAAGTGATTGGCGCAAGGCAAACATGGTGCCCATATTCAAAAAAGGATCTAGGTCCTCCACAGGTAATTATAGACCAGTTAGTTTAACTTCTGTTATGGGAAAAATGTTTGAAGGATTCTTAAGGGATAAGGATGAGCGAACTCGAACTGTATAGTTCGGGTTCGTACCGAATTTTGGGGTGTCCGTGACACGGACCCGAACCTGGACATTTTCGTAAAAGTCCGGGTTCGGGTTCGGTGTTCGTCGCTTTCTTAGCACTTTTGTGACGCTTTCTTGGCGCTTTTTGAAAGGCTGCAAAGCAGCCAATCAACAAGCGTCATACTACTTGCCCCAAGAGGCCGTCACAGCCATGCCTACTATTGGCATGGCTGTGATTGGCCAGAGCACCATGTGACCCAGCCTCTATTTAAGCTGGAGTCACATAGCGCCGCCCGTCACTCTGCTCTGATTAGCATAGGGAGAGGTTGCGGCTGCGACGTTAGGGCGAGATTAGGCAGATTAACTCCTCCAAAGCACTTGATTATTGATCGATCTGCAGCTGTGGATGATTGAGCTGCTGATACTCAATTGCTCACTGTTTTTAGGCTGCCCAGACCGTTTGTCAGTCACTTTTTTCTGGGGTGATCGGCGGCCATTTTGTGTCTTGTGGTGCGCCAGCACAAGCTGCGACCAAGTGCATTTAACCCTCAATGGTGTGGTTGTTTTTTGGCTAAAGCCTACATCAGGGTGAAGCTGTCACACCAAGTGCATTTAACCAGCAATAGTCTGTTTTTTTTTTGGCCATATACTACATCAGGGGCAAGCTGCGCCCGTCACCAAGTGCATTTAACCCTCAGTAGTGTGGTTGGTCAAGCTGTCACACCAAGTGCATTTAACCAGCAATAGTGTGGTTATTTTTTGGCCATATCCCAGTCTAATTCTGTCAGTAAATCTATACCTGTCACCCAGCGCCTAAATACTAAATATTAGTGTCCGTCAAAGCACATTTTTTGTTCTGGGTTGAAATACAATTCCCAATTTAGCAATTTCCTAATTTAGTGATTTCTGCTATATCAGAGCTATTTGAAATCTATCCCTAAAAGGGTATATAATATTCAAGGTGCACATAGGGTCATTCAGAATAACTTCACACACACCCGCTACTGTGCATTTCCAAGTCTAATTCTGTCAGTAAACCTATACCTGTCACCCAGCGCCTAAATACTAGGCCTCAAATTTATATTCAGCTGAATTTGAATACAATACATTGGGCCAAATAATATTTTTGTTGTTGTGGTGAACGATAACAACGAGGAAAACATCTAGTAAGGGACGCGGACGTGGACATGGTCGTGGTGGTGTTAGTGGACCCTCTGGTGCTGGGAGAGGACGTGGCCGTTCTGCCACATCCACACGTCCTAGTGTACCAACTACCTCAGGTCCCAGTAGCCGCCAGAATTTACAGCGATATATGGTGGGGCCCAATGCCGTTCTAAGGATGGTAAGGCCTGAGCAGGTACAGGCATTAGTCAATTGGGTGGCCGACAGTGGATCCAGCACGTTCACATTATCTCCCACCCAGTCTTCTGCAGAAAGCGCACAGATGGCGCCTGAAAACCAACCCCATCAGTCTGTCACATCACCCCCATGCATACCAGGGAAACTGTCTCAGCCTCAAGTTATGCAGCAGTCTCTTATGCTGTTTGAAGACTCCGCTGGCAGGGTTTCCCAAGGGCATCCACCTAGCCCTTCCCCAGCGGTGAAAGACATAGAATGCACTGACGCACAACCACTTATGTTTCCTGATGATGAGGACATGGGAATACCACCTCAGCATGTCTCTGATGATGACGAAACACAGGTGCCAACTGCTGCGTCTTTCTGCAGTGTGCAGACTGAACAGGAGGTCAGGGATCAAGACTGGGTGGAAGACGATGCAGGGGACGATGAGGTCCTAGTCCCCACATGGAATGAAGGTCGTGCCACTGACTTTCACAGTTCGGAGGAAGAGGCAGTGGTGAGACCGAGCCAAATGCGTAGCAAAAGAGGGAGCAGTGGGCAAAAGCAGAACACCCGCCGCCAAGAGACTCCGCCTGCTACTGACCGCCGCCATCTGCAAAGCATGAACTGCAGTGGAGTAAACACCTTAAAAACAAGGAAGTCGCTCAGGCTCCCCCTGCTACCTCTTCTGCTGCTGCCGCCTCGGCCTCTTCTGCTGCTGCCGCCTCGGCCTCTTCTGCTGCTGCCGCCTTGGCCTCTTCCTCCGCCTCTGGAGGAACGTTGGCACCTGCCGCCCAGCAAACAGGGGATGTACCACCAACACCACCACCTCCGTCACCAAGCGTCTCAACCATGTCACACGGCAGCGTTCAGCTCTCCATCTCACAAACATTTGAGAGAAAGCGTAAATTCCCACCTAGCCACCCTCGATCCCTGGCCCTGAATGCCAGCATTTCTAAACTACTGGCCTATGAAATGCTGTCATTTAGGCTGGTGGACACAGACAGCTTCAAACAGCTCATGTCGCTTGCTGTCCCACAGTATGTTGTTCCCAGCCGCCACTACTTCTCCAAGAGAGCCGTGCCTTCCCTGCACAACCAAGTATCCGATAAAATCAAGTGTGCACTGCGCAACGCCATCTGTAGCAAGGTCCACCTAACCACAGATACGTGGACCAGTAAGCACGGCCAGGGACGCTATATCTCCCTAACTGCACACTGGGTAAATGTAGTGGCAGCTGGGCCCCAGGCGGAGAGCTGTTTGGCGCACGTCCTTCCGCCGCCAAGGATCGCAGGGCAACATTCTTTGCCTCCTGTTGCCACCTCCTCCTTCTCGGCTTCCTCCTCCTCTTCTTCCACCTGCTCATCCAGTCAGCCACACACCTTCACCACCAACTTCAGCACAGCCCGGGGTAAACGTCAGCAGGCCATTCTGAAACTCATATATTGGGGGACAGGCCCCACACCGCACAGGAGTTGTGGCGGGGTATAGAACAACAGACCGACGAGTGGTTGCTGCCGGCCTGGTGGTGTGTGATAATGGGCGAAATCTCGTTGCAGCTCTGGGACTAGCCGGTTTGACGCACATCCCTTGCTTGGCGCATGTGCTGAATTTGGTGGTGCAGAAGTTCATACACAACTACCCCGACATGTCAGAGCTGCTGCATAAAGTGCGGGCCGTCTGTTCGCGCTTCCGGCGTTCACATCCTGCTGCTGCTCGCCTGTCTGCGCTACAGCGTAACTTCGGCCTTCCCGCTCACCGCCTCATATGCGACGTGCCCACCAGGTGGAACTCCACCTTGCACATGCTGGACAGACTGTGCGAGCAGCAGCAGGCCATAGTGGAGTTTCAGCTGCAGCACGCACGGGTCAGTCGCACTACAGAACAGCACCACTTCACCACCAATGACTGGGCCTCCATGCGAGACCTGTGTGCCCTGTTGCGCTGTTTCGAGTACTCCACCAACATGGCCAGTGGCGATGACGCCGTTATCAGCGTTACAATACCACTTCTATGTCTCCTTGAGAAAACACTTAGGGCGATGATGCAAGAGGAGGTGGCCCAGGAGGAGGAGGAGGAAGAGGGGTCATTTTTAGCACTTTTGTAGTGTCCCACTAGGTATGGGTGGGCACTACACAAGGGTCAATTGGTGTGCGCGTTACTCCTACTCACAAGGAACAAAAATGTAATATTTAATTCTGCATTTAATGTATGTTTTAATGTATTGTTATATGCAATGTACCCCTGTCTAATGCAACAGCAGGCCTAGTTGGGTGTAGTTAGACATCCCAGACACTAGAGGGAGATAGGGAGCCCCTAGTATAAATGTCCAGGCCCAGACAGGGAGAGGGAGTGCAGAGTCAGGAGTCTGAGAAGACAGAGGTTAAGAAGCCTGCTCCTGACATGCAGCTGGATAGCCCTGGCTGCTAGTGATGTCCAGGAGGCTGTTGAGAAGCTCCAGCCTGCCTGAAGAACAAGAGAGCCTAAGTTAGCTCTGAAGAGATACCCCAGTTGCAGGATTCAACCTCCTGGGAGAAACCAACAGTTACCCACCTGATAGGAGGAGGCGTCCCAGGGTAAGCCAAGTGCCCCTGATAGGCAGAAGATCTTAGGAATCATAGCAAGCAGTATAATACCTGAGGAAGGAGGTAACCAAGGATATAAGCCACCCTTTTAGGCATCCGGGCCTTGGGAGTTATCAAGCCAGAGTGGGAGTTCTAGAAAGGACAGTGTAAAAGTACAACCTGCTGCTGAGTGCTTGTGGAATTTACCCTCAGTGTAACTTGCATGACTATTGCCTGCCATACTTGTGAATAAGCCCCTTTTTGTGGAACTGTAATAATCTAAAGACTGTACTACTCCCTGCTGTACAAAGTTGGATTGTCCAGTAAAGTTTACGTTTGGTTCACTGCATACTTGTGTACCTTCATCTTTCCAACCACCAACCGGCGTCACGAATACCACAGGGACCTTGCCCCAGGCACACAAAATACCTGTAACATCCAGGGCACCTCAACTACCATCAGGCCTGGTCCCTATCTACAGAGCGTGCCCCAGAGGAACTGTGTCTACCTCTCCTTCACTGCCACGCGCCTGCCCAGGGTTCCGCAAATATAGTGAGTACCCTCGATTGCCCATAACTGTGACCTCACTTCGTCATACCCTGCAGGTCTGGCGTGTTGCATAAATTGGCGTCACGAACAGGATGCGAATATTCCTGCGCCATAGCGGATTTAAGAACTGTGTGCTGAAAATTGTCTTAAAGTGACATGCCCCAATTGTTTTATTGAAAATTGCTGGGCCAAAGTGAACTGTAATAATTGCGGTGTGAAAATAGCATTGTGTGGACTGTTTTCTACTTATTTAAGTCACCGCTTGCTGTCAGTGAATAGACAGCTATTTTGCTCAAAGATGGCCGCTGAGCTTGATTGAAATTGTTTGCTGCGTCATCTTCATCTTAAATTGGCGGTAAAAATTGGCGCCTTCTGCTAAAAGTGCGGGAAGGCTGTACGCTGGCGCCACCGCCCTGTCTGGACATTTGCATGTCTGCTGTAATGGACTCCGCCTCCCCTATACTGGAGTACCTGGGGGGCGGCCTCCCAGTGCAATGGGAGGATCTGTCTGAACTTGTTGGCGCCACCCTGTCGCTCTCCAGAGAAGGATCGAGCATGTTGAGGAGTGAGGACTTTCCTGCTGATATGTCCGCGCCTGATTTATTAACCATGAATGTGACTGGTGTTGAGCAAGAGGATGCTCCACCGGCCTACTCTCCGGGACCGGAGAGACCCGCCTGCCCGCCACAGAGGACGCAACCGGAGACCTATTATGGCTCCTGGAGAGACTTCTTCCAGCCCTCGTTCAAGTGGTCCGCATTGATGGCAGAGATCCGGGAGGCCGCCATAAAGAAGACAACCAAAACCAAGATTTACTACGAAGAACTGGCAAAGACCGTTCACGAGTGCCACACCGATACACAACCCCGCCTGGAAAGGAGAATGGGGTTGGTTGTGGCCTTTGACAAGGACCGAGGCTTCGGTTTTATAAAAGACTACCTGACTGGACGAGACTTATATGTCAACAGGAGGTCCGTCAAGCGGAGCTACCTCCCAGAACGTCTACATAACCTCCGCGAGGGAGAGGAGGTTGAATTTACCCCTGCTGAGGGCCTGCGAGGCCCCTACGCCACTGCCGTGTCCCGTCCGAAAAATAAATCGGAGGACTGGGACTGTGATGAGGACTACTCTGGCTGCGAGCACGAACCTGTGTGCTCTCCGGAGGACAACCCTGGCTGCGAGCGTGAGTCTGAATGCTCTCCAGGACCGGCCCATCACGCCTTCCAAGAACGGGGCTCTTTCATTGGCCCAAATGTGTTCTGGCAGCCGACAGTGGTAGAGAAGAGGGTTAGCCCATGGCCCTCACCTGAGTTGCCTCGCAGGGAGAAAACCGTACGTGAACTTCAGGATGCAGAGAGATTCAGAGCTGCCCTGGAGAATATCCGCAGAGGGAGGAAAGCGGACGCCTCACCTGAGCCTGCAGCGGCTGCGCAGGACGAACCACCCACCGCCCAAGTGCCGACGGCGACAGCGGAGACCAGCGATCCCGACTCCGAAAGCCTGGACGACCAGATCGTGCGGCTGGAGCTGAAACTTCGGGAGCTACGCCAGACTGCCTCCGCCAGGATCCGGACTCCACCTGACCTACAAGAAAGAGGACGTAAGGACTCGGACGTCTCCGGGTCTAAGGTGAGAGTACCTGTACCTTCCAGCCGTCCCTCCTTTGTATCGGCACCTGCGGTGAGGCCTTCTTACGCTGTGCACCGGCGCACAGAGCCAGTTGTTCCAGAACCCACCGGACCGCTTGCAGCAGCGGTACCCAGGCCAGTGCAGCAGCCCACGATTGTTATGCCTGCTCCGGTGAGGTCAGCGACTGTGATTACCCCTAGGCCTATGGGGCCTATACCTATTAGGGGTCCGTTTATGCTACAGTTGCCCCCCAATACTGTGTTGTGGGCACATCCATCTGTTGAACCTCAGTACAGGCCCAATGTACAAATGGAGCCAGGGAGCACCACTGAAATGCAAAGTGAATATGACATGCCCCTGTGAATTGGCCTGCTAGGCCCTTGATGTGTGCTTTATTTTGCCAAGGGATCCTAACGAAGATTTAACCCTTTCAGGACAGGAGTCCTTTGTTGTTTTGGCCCTCTGTTGCTGCTGCCAGTTACCCACGGCTCAGTGGAAGCGGCAAGCCACTGAAATACCACGTGCAGCAAGGCCATCTTGTTTACAGGACCTCCTGCCTGCTTTCTCAGAGTGAAAACCCAGTTGTGCCTGTCTTCATAAGTTGCACTCTTAACCCTTAACCCCCTTTTCAGGTTGATTGAGGGTATTACAGCACTTATTTCTATATGTATGCCATTTAAATAATGTGGACTATTTTATGTGCTGCTATTTTATTATGCAACTGGAATTTAAAAGAATTGGGCCCAGGGATAGACTCAAATGCACATGAGCCTCTGAGATTTTGCTACTGTTTTAAAGTATTGTGCCCAGAGATGGACTCCACCCCGTGCGAGCCTCTGTGATTCTTGCTACACTGTATGGTCGCCTCTGCCTATATCTCTACTTAGCTGTGGAATGAACGAAAAAAAAAACCTGGGTACGGACTCACTTTATATGCTTTGAGCCTCCAAGAATTGTTATTTAATTGTTTTTATATTTTCCATGGGCTACAACTGTTCAATCATGGACAATTTGCACTTAAGAGTATTATATGGACTATCCTGGTATTTACTGTTACGCTGTGCCAGGTCAGCGCCCCTGTTCCCATTGTTTTATCCTGAGAGAAGAGAACGACGCCCCTTTTCACCATTACTTGCTCCTATTCCAGTGGAACTGCCTAATATATGTATACATATAATGTATATTTTGCAAATGTAGATGTGTTTTCCTGCTTTGCTTTATTGTCCTCATTACAGGTGCAGTATCCAGCTGTGCAGGGACCCTCCATGTTGCGCCGAGGACGGGCAACGTTATAGCGTGGGGGTATGTAGTGTCCCACTAGGTATGGGTGGGCACTACACAAGGGTCAATTGGTGTGCGCGTTACTCCTACTCACAAGGAACAAAAATGTAATATTTAATTCTGCATTTAATGTATGTTTTAATGTATTGTTATATGCAATGTACCCCTGTCTAATGCAACAGCAGGCCTAGTTGGGTGTAGTTAGACATCCCAGACACTAGAGGGAGATAGGGAGCCCCTAGTATAAATGTCCAGGCCCAGACAGGGAGAGGGAGTGCAGAGTCAGGAGTCTGAGAAGACAGAGGTTAAGAAGCCTGCTCCTGACATGCAGCTGGATAGCCCTGGCTGCTAGTGATGTCCAGGAGGCTGTTGAGAAGCTCCAGCTTGCCTGAAGAACAAGAGAGCCTAAGTTAGCTCTGAAGAGATACCCCAGTTGCAGGATTCAACCTCCTGGGAGAAACCAACAGTTACCCACCTGATAGGAGGAGGCGTCCCAGGGTAAGCGAAGTGACCCTGATAGGCAGAAGATCTTAGAATCATAGCAAGCAGTATAATACCTGAGGAAGGAGGTAACCAAGGATATAAGCCACCCTTTTAGGCATCCGGGCCTTGGGAGTTATCAAGCCAGAGTAGGAGTTCTAGAAAGGACAGTGTAAAAGTACAACCTGCTGCTGAGTGCTTGTGGAATTTACCCTCAGTGTAACTTGCATGACTATTGCCTGCCATACTTGTGAATAAGCCCCTTTTTGTGGAACTGTAATAATCTAAAGACTGTACTACTCCCTGCTGTACAAAGTTGGATTGTCCAGTAAAGTTTACGTTTGGTTCACTGCATACTTGTGTACCTTCATCTTTCCAACCACCAACCGGCGTGCCACCGGCCAAAGGCACTGGCGTCACGAATACCACAGGGACCTTGCCCCAGGCACACAAAATACCTGTAACATCCAGGGCACCTCAACTACCATCAGGCCTGGTCCCTATCTACAGAGCGTGCCCCAGAGGAACTGTGTCTACCTCTCCTTCACTGCCACGCGCCTGCCCAGGGTTCTTCAAATATAGTGAGTACCCTCGATTGCCCATAACTGTGACCTCACTTCGTCATACCCTGCAGGTCTGGCGTGTTGCACTTTCAGGCCAGTCTCTTCGAAGTGACTCAGAGGGAGGTTTTTTGCAACAGCAGAGGCCAGGTACAAATGTGGCCAGCCAGGGCCCACTACTGGAGGACGAGGAGGACGAGGATGAGGAGGAGGTGGAGGAGGATGAGGATGAAGCATGGTCACAGCGGGGTGGCACCCAACGCAGCTCGGGCCCATCACTGGTGCGTGGCTGGGGGGGAAAAGCAGGATGATGACGATACGCCCCCCACAGAGGACAGCTTGTCCTTACCCCTGGGCAGCCTGGCACACATGAGCGACTACATGCTGCAGTGCCTGCGCAACGACAGCAGAGTTGCCCACATTTTAACGTGTGCGGACTACTGGGTTGCCACCCTGCTGGATCCACGCTACAAAGACAATGTGCCCACCTTACTTCCTGCACTGGAGCGTGATAGGAAGATACGCGAGTACAAGCGCACGTTGGTAGACGCGCTACTTAGAGCATTCCCAAATGTCACAGGGGAACAAGTGGAAGCCCAAGGCCAAGGCAGAGGAGGAGCAAGAGGTCGCCAAGGCAGCTGTGTCACGGCCAGCTCCTCTGAGGGCAGGGTTAGCATGGCAGAGATGTGGAAAACTTTTGTCAACACGCCACAGCTAACTGCACCACCACCTGATACGCAACGTGTTAGCAGGAGGCAACATTTCACTAACATGGTGGAACAGTACGTGTGCACACCCCTCCACGTACTGACTGATGGTTCGACCCCATTCAACTTCTGGGTCTCTAAATTGTCCACGTGGCCAGAGCTAGCCTTTTATGCCTTGGAGGTGCTGGCCTGCCCGGCGGCCAGCGTTTTGTCTGAACGTGTATTCAGCACGGCAGGGTGCGTCATTACAGACAAACGCAGCCGCCTGTCTACAGCCAATGTGGACAAGCTGACGTTCATAAAAATGAACCAGGCATGGATCCCACAGGACCTGTCCATCCCTTGTGCAGATTAGACATTTATACCTACCTCCCCTTAACCATATATTATTGGACTCCAGGGCACATCCTCATTCAATCCTATTTTTATTTTCATTTTACCATTATATTGCGAGGCTACCCAAAGTTGAATGAACTTCTCCTCTGTCTGGGTGCCGGGGCCTAAATATATGCCAATGGACTGTTCCAATGTTGGGTGACGTGAAGCCTGATTCTCTGCTATGACATGCAGAATGATTCTCTGCTGACATGAAGCCAGATCCTCTGTTACGGGACCTCTCTCCTCTGCCTGGGTGCTGGGCCTAAATATCTGACAATGGACTGTTGCAGTGGTGGCTGACGTGAAGCCTGATTCTCTGCTATGACATGAAGACTGATTCTCTGCTGACATGAAGCCAGATTGTCTGTTACGGGACCTCTCTCCCCTGCCTGGGTGCTGGGCCTAAATTTATGAAAATGGACTGTTGCAGTGGTGGGTGACGTGAAGCCTGATTCTCTGCTATGATATGAAGACTAATTCTCTGCTGACATGAAGCCAGATTGTCAGTTACGGGACCTCTCTCCTCTGCCTGGGTGCCGGGGCCTAAATATCTGACAATGGACTGTTGCATTGGTGGCTGACGTGAAGCCTGATTCTCTGCTATGACATGCAGACTGATTCTCTGCTGACATGAAGCCAGATTCTCTGTTACGGGACCTCTCTCCTCTGCCTGGGTGCCTGGACCTAAATATATGACAATGGACTGTTACAGTGGTGGCTGACGTGAAGCCTGATTCTCTGCTATGACATGAAGACTGATTCTCTGCTGACATGAAGCCAGATTCTCTGTTACGGGACCTCTCTCCTCTGCCTAGGTGCCGGGGCCTAAATATCTGTGAATGGACTGTTCCAGTGGTGGGTGACGTGAAGCCAGATTCTCTGCTATGGGACCTCTCTCTAATTGATTTTGGTTAATTTTTATTTATTTAATTTTTATTTTAATTCATTTCCCTATCCACATTTGTTTGCAGGGGATTTACCTACATGTTGCTGCCTTTTGCAGCCCTCTAGCCCTTTCCTGGGCTGTTTTACAGCCTTTTTAGTGCCGAAAAATTCGGGTCCCCATGGACTTCAATGGGGTTCGGGTTCGGGACGAAGTTCGGATCGGGTTCGGATCCCGAACCCGAACATTTTCGGGAAGTTCGGCCGAACTTCTCGAACCCGAACATCCAGGTGTCCGCTCAACTCTATTAAGGGACTATATACAGGAGTATGTGACTGTAAATAATAATATAAGTGATAATCAACATGGGTTTACCAAGGACAGAAGTTGTCAGACTAACCTGATTTGTTTTTTATCAGGAGGTGAGCAGCTGCCTGGACAAAGGGACGGCTGTGAATGTAGTAAGTAGTAGCCTGGACAGAGGGGCGGCTGTGGATGTAGTGAGGTAAGTAGTAGCCTGGGCAGAGGGGCGGCTGTGGATGTAGTAAGGTAAGTAGTAGCCTGGACAGAGGGGCGGCTGTGGATGTAGTGAGGTAAGTAGTAGCCTGGGCAGAGGGGCGGCTGTGGATGTAGTGAGGTAAGTAGTAGCCTGGACAGAGGGGCGGCTGTGGATGTAGTGAGGTAAGTAGTAGCCTGGACAGAGGGGCGGCTGTGGATGTAGTGAGGTAAGTAGTAGCCTGGGCAGAGGGGCGGCTGTGGATGTAGTGAGGTAAGTAGTAGCCTGGACAGAGGGGCGGCTGTAGATGTAGTGAGGTAAGTAGTAGCCTGGACAAAGGGGCGGCTGTAGATGTAGTGAGGTGAGTAGTAGCCTGGACAGAGGGACGGCTGTGGATGTAGTGAGGTAAGTAGTAGCCTGGGCAGAGGGGCGGCTGTGGATGTAGTGAGGTAAGTAGTAGCCTGCACAGAGGGGCGGCTGTGGATGTAGTGAGGTAAGTAGTAGCCTGGACAGAGGGGCAGCTGTGGATGTAGTGAGGTGAGTAGTAGCCTGGACAGAGGGGCGGCTGTGGATGTAGTGAGGTGAGTAGTAGCCTGGACCGAGGGGCGGCTGTGGATCTAGTGAGGTAAGTAGTAGCCTGGACAGAGGGACGGCTGTAGATGTAGTGAGGTAAGTAGTAGCCTGGACAGAGGGGCGGCTGTGGATGTAGTGAGGTAAGTAGTAGCCTGGACACAGGGGCGGCTGTGGATGTAGTGAGGTAAGTAGTAGCCTGGACACAGGGGCGGATGTGGATGTAGTGAGGTAAGTAGTAGCCTGGACAGAGAGGCGGCTGTGGATGTAGTGAGGTGAGTAGTAGCCTGGACAGAGGGGCGGCTGTGGATGTAGTAAGGTGAGTAGTAGCCTGGACAGAGGGGCGGCTGTGGATGTAGTGAGGTAAGTAGTAGCCTGGACAAAGGGGCGGCTGTAGATGTAGTGTTTATGGATTTTGCAAAGGCTTTTGATCCTGTCCCTCATAGACGTTTAATAGGTAAAGTAATTTCTATTGGCTTGGAAAGTATAGTTTGTAATTGGATTGAAAACTGGCTGAAGGACTGTGTCCAGAGAGTTGTGGTCAATGATTCCTATTCAGAATGGTCCCGGGTTATAAGTGGTGACCCCAAGGTTCAGTGCTGGGCCCTTTATTATCTAATTTATTTATTAATGATATCGAGGACGAGATTAATAGCACCATTTCTATTTTTGCAGATGATACTAAGCTGTGTAGTACAGTCTAAGGAAGATGTCCATAAGCCACTTGAACACTCTGAGTGATTGGGCATCAACTTGGCAAATGAGGTTTAATGTGGACAAATGTAAATTTCTGCATCTTGGTAGTAATAATCTCTGTGATTCATATGTCCTAGGGGAGGTAACACTGGAGGAGTCACCTATAGAGAAGGATTTAGGTGTCCTTGTGGATGGTAGATTAAATAACAGCACAATGTCAATCAGCTGCTTCTAAGGCCACCAAGATATTGTCATGCATTAAACGAGGCATGGACTCGCGGGGCAGAGATGTAATATTACCACTTTACAAAGCGCTGGTGCGGCCTCATCTGGAATACGCAGTCTAGTCCTGGGCACCAGTACATAGAAAGGGCGCCCTGCAGCTGGAAAAATTACAGAGGAGAGAAACTAAACTGATAAGGGGCATGGAGGGTCTTAGTTATGAAGAAAGATTAAAAGAACTGAATTTATTTAGTCTTGAGAAGAGACATCTAAGGGGGGACATGATTAACCTATACAAGTATATAAATGGGCATACAAAAAATAAGGTGAAAAATAGGGATGAGCGAACTCGAACTGTATAAATTTTGGGGTGTCCGTGACACGGACCCGAACCCGGACATTTTCGTAAAAGTCCGGGTTCGGGTTCGGTGTTCGTCGCTTTCTTGGCGCTTTTGTGACGCTTTCTTGGCGCTTTTTGAAAGGCTGCAAAGCAGCCAATCAACAAGCGTCATACTACTTGCCCCAAGAGGCCATCACAGCCATGCCTACTATTGGCATGGCTGTGATTGGCCAGAGCACCATGTGACCCAGCCTCTATTTAAGCTGGAGTCACATAGCGCCGCCCGTCACTCTGCTCTGATTAGCGTAGGGAGAGGTTGCGGCTGCGACAGTAGGGCGAGATTAGGCAGATTAACTCCTCCAAAGGACTTGATTAACTGATCGATCTGCAGCTGTGGATCATTGAGCTGCTGATCCTCAATTGCTCACTGTTTTTAGGCTGCCCAGACCGTTTGTCAGTCACATTTTTCTGGGGTGATCGGCGGCCATTTTGTGTCTTGTGGTGCGCCAGCACAAGCTGCGACCAAGTGCATTTAACCCTCAATGGTGTGGTTGTTTTTTGGCTAAAGCCTACATCAGGGTGAAGCTGTCACACCAAGTGCATTTAACCCTCAGTAGTGTGGTTGGTCAAGCTATCACACCAAGTGCATTTAACCAGCAATAGTCTGTTCATTTTTTGGCCATATACTAAATCAAGGGCAAGCTGCGCCCGTCACCAAGTGCATTTAACCAGCAATAGTCTGTTCATTTTTTGGCCATATACTACATCAGGGGCAAGCTGCGGGGCCGTCACCAAGTGCATTTAACCCTCAGTAGTGTGGTTGGTCAAGCTGTGACACCAAGTGCATTTAACCAGCAATAGTCTGTTCATTTTTTGGCCATATACTACATCAGGGGCAAGCTGCGCCCGTCACCAAGTGCATTTAACCCTCAGTAGTGTGGTTGGTCAAGCTGTGACACCAAGTGCATTTAACCAGCAATAGTCTGTTCATTTTTTGGCCATATACTACATCAGGGGCAAGCTGCGCCCGTCACCAAGTGCATTTAACCAGCAATAGTGTGGTTATTTTTTGGCCATATCCCAGTCTAATTCTGTCACTAAATCCATACCGGTCACCCAGCGCCTAAATACTAGGCCTCAAATTTATATCCCGCTAAATCTCTCGTTACCGCTGTCCTGTTGTGGCTGGGAAAGTTATTTAGTGTCCGTCAAAGCACATTTTTTGTTCTGGGTTGAAATACAATTCCCAATTTAGCAATTTAAAAATTTAGTGGTTTCTGCTATATCAGAGCTATTTGAAATCTATCCCTAAAAGGGTAGATCATATTGAAGGTGCACATAGGGTCATTCAGAATAACTTCACACACACCCGCTACTGTGCATTTCCAAGTCTAATTCTGTCAGTAAATCCATACCGGTCACCCAGCGCCTAAATACTAGGCCTCAAATTTATATCCAGCTGAATTTGAATACAATACATTGGGCCAAATAATATTTTTGTTGTTGTGGTGAACGATAACAATGAGGAAAACATCTAGTAAGGGACGCGGACGTGGTCGTGGTGGTGTTAGTGGACCCTCTGGTGCTGGGAGAGGACGTGGCCGTTCTGCCACATCCACACGTCCTAGTGTACCAACTACCTCAGGTCCCAGTAGCCGCCAGAATTTACAGCGATATATGGTGGGGCCCAATGCCGTTCTAAGGATGGTAAGGCCTGAGCAGGTACAGGCATTAGTCAATTGGGTGGCCGACAGTGGATCCAGCACGTTCACATTATCTCCCACCCAGTCTTCTGCAGAAAGCGCACAGATGGCGCCTGAAAACCAACCCCATCAGTCTGTCACATCACCCCCATGCATACCAGGGAAACTGTCTCAGCCTCAAGTTATGCAGCAGTCTCTTATGCTGTTTGAAGACTCCGCTGGCAGGGTTTCCCAAGGGCATCCACCTAGCCCTTCCCCAGCGGTGAAAGACATAGAATGCACTGACGCACAACCACTTATGTTTCCTGATGATGAGGACATGGGAATACCACCTCAGCATGTCTCTGATGATGACGAAACACAGGTGCCAACTGCTGCGTCTTTCTGCAGTGTGCAGACTGAACAGGAGGTCAGGGATCAAGACTGGGTGGAAGACGATGCAGGGGACGATGAGGTCCTAGACCCCACATGGAATGAAGGTCGTGCCACTGACTTTCACAGTTCGGAGGAAGAGGCAGTGGTGAGACCGAGCCAACAGCGTAGCAAAAGAGGGAGCAGTGGGCAAAAGCAGAACACCCGCCGCCAAGAGACTCCGCCTGCTACTGACCGCCGCCATCTGGGACCGAGCACCCCAAAGGCAGCTTCAAGGAGTTCCCTGGCATGGCACTTCTTCAAACAATGTGCTGACGACAAGACCCGAGTGGTTTGCACGCTGTGCCATCAGAGCCTGAAGCGAGGCATTAACGTTCTGAACCTGAGCACAACCTGCATGACCAGGCACCTGCATGCAAAGCATGAACTGCAGTGGAGTAAACACCTTAAAACCAAGGAAGTCAATCAGGCTCCCCCTGCTACCTCTTCTGCTGCTGCCGCCTCGGCCTCTTCTGCTGCTGCCGCCTCGGCCTCTTCTGCTGCTGCCGCCTCGGCCTCTTCTGCTGCTGCCGCCTCGGCCTCTTCCTCCGCCTCTGGAGGAGCGTTGGCACCTGCCGCCCAGCAAACAGGGGATGTACCACCACCACCACCACCTCCGTCACCAAGCGTTTCAACCATGTCACACGCCAGCGTTCAGCTCTCCATCTCACAAACATTTGAGAGAAAGCGTAAATTCCCACCTAGCCACCCTCGATCCCTGGCCCTGAATGCCAGCATTTCTAAGCTACTGGCCTATGAAATGCTGTCATTTAGGCTGGTGGACACAGACAGCTTCAAACAGCTCATGTCGCTTGCTGTCCCACAGTATGTTGTTCCCAGCCGCCACTACTTCTCCAAGAGAGCCGTGCCTTCCCTGCACAACCAAGTATCCGATAAAATCAAGTGTGCACTGCGCAACGCCATCTGTGGCAAGGTCCACCTAACCACAGATACGTGGACCAGTAAACACGGCCAGGGACGCTATATCTCCCTAACTGCACACTGGGTAAATGTAGTGGCAGCTGGGCCCCAGGCGGAGAGCTGTTTGGCGCACGTCCTTCCGCCGCCAAGGATCGCAGGGCAACATTCTTTGCCTCCTGTTGCCACCTCCTCCTTCTCGGCTTCCTCCTCCTCTTCTTCCACCTGCTCATCCAGTCAGCCACACACCTTCACCACCAACTTCAGCACAGCCCGGGGTAAACGTCAGCAGGCCATTCTGAAACTCATATGTTTGGGGGACAGGCCCCACACCGCACAGGAGTTGTGGCGGGGTATAGAACAACAGACCGACGAGTGGTTGCTGCCGGTGAGCCTCAAGCCCGGCCTGGTGGTGTGCGATAATGGGCGAAATCTCGTTGCAGCTCTGGGACTAGCCAATTTGACGCACATCCCTTGCTTGGCGCATGTGCTGAATTTGGTGGTGCAGAAGTTCATTCACAACTACCCCGACATGTCAGAGCTGCTGCATAAAGTGCGGGCAGTCTGTTCGCGCTTCCGGCGTTCACATCCTGCTGCTGCTCGCCTGTCTGCGCTACAGCGTAACTTCGGCCTTCCCGCTCACCGCCTCATATGCGACGTGCCCACCAGGTGGAACTCCACCTTGCACATGCTGGACAGACTGTGCGAGCAGCAGCAGGCCATAGTGGAGTTTCAGCTGCAGCACGCACGGGTCAGTCGCACTACAGAACAGCACCACTTCACCACCAATGACTGGGCCTCCATGCGAGACCTGTGTGCCCTGTTGCGCTGTTTCGAGTACTCCACCAACATGGCCAGTGGCGATGACACCGTTATCAGCGTTACAATACCACTTCTATGTCTCCTTGAGAAAACACTTAGGGCGATGATGCAAGAGGAGGTGGCCCAGGAGGAGGAGAAGGAGGAGGAAGAGGGGTCATTTTTAGCACTTTCAGGCCAGTCTCTTCGAAGTGACTCAGAGGCCAGGTACAAATGTGGCCAGACAGGGCCCACTACTGGAGGACGAGGAGGATGAGGAGGAGGTGGAGGAGGATGAGGATGAAGCATGGTTACAGCGGGGTGGCACCCAACGCAGCTCGGGTCCATCACTGGTGCGTGGCTGGGGGGAAAGGCAGGACGATGACGATACGCCTCCCACAGAGGACAGCTTGTCCTTACCCCTGGGCAGCCTGGCACACATGAGCAACTACATGCTGCAGTGCCTGCGCAACGACAGCAGAGTTGCCCACATTTTAACCTGTGCGGACTACTGGGTTGCCACCCTGCTGGATCCACGCTACAAAGACAATGTGCCCACCTTACTTCCTGCACTGGAGCGTGATAGGAAGATGCGCGAGTACAAGCGCACGTTGGTAGACGCGCTACTGAGAGCATTCCCAAATGTCACAGGGGAACAAGTGGAAGCCCAAGGCCAAGGCAGAGGAGGAGCAAGAGGTCGCCAAGGCAGCTGTGTCACGGCCAGCTCCTCTGAGGGCAGGGTTAGCATGGCAGAGATGTGGAAAACTTTTGTCAACACGCCACAGCTAACTGCACCACCACCTGATACGCAACGTGTTAGCAGGAGGCAACATTTCACTAACATGGTGGAACAGTACGTGTGCACACCCCTCCACGTACTGACTGATGGTTCGGCCCCATTCAACTTCTGGGTCTCTAAATTGTCCACGTGGCCAGAGCTAGCCTTTTATGCCTTGGAGGTGCTGGCCTGCCCGGCGGCCAGCGTTTTGTCTGAACGTGTATTCAGCACGGCAGGGGGCGTCATTACAGACAAACGCAGCCGCCTGTCTACAGCCAATGTGGACAAGCTGACGTTCATAAAAATGAACCAGGCATGGATCCCACAGGACCTGTCCGTCCCTTGTCCAGATTAGACATTAACTACCTCCCCTTAACCATATATTATTGGACTCCAGGGCACTTCCTCATTCAATCCTATTTTTATTTTCATTTTACCATTATATTGCGAGGCTACCCAAAGTTGAATGAACCTCTCCTGTGTCTGGGTGCCGGGGCCTAAATATATGCCAAGGGACTGTTCCAATGTTGGGTGACGTGAAGCCTGATTCTCTGCTATGACATGCAGACTGATTCTCTGCTGACATGAAGCCAGATTGTCTGTTACGGGACCTCTCTCCTCTGCCTGGGTGCTGGGCCTAAATATATGCCAATGGACTGTTGCAGTGGTGGCTGACGTGAAGCCTCATTCTCTGCTATGACATGCAGACTGATTCTCTGCTGACATGAAGCCAGATTCTCTGTTACGGGACCTCTCTCCTCTGCCTGGGTGCTGGGCCTAAATATATGCCAATGGACTGTTGCAGTGGTGGCTGACGTGAAGCCTCATTCTCTGCTATGACATGCAGACTGATTCTCTGCTGACATGAAGCCAGATTCTCTGTTATGGGACCTCTCTCCTCTGCCTGTGTGTGTGCTGGGCCTAAATATATGCCAATGTACTGTTGCAGTGGTGGCTGACGTGAAGCCTGATTCTCTGCTATGACATGCAGACTGATTCTCTGCTGACATGAAGCCAGATTCTCTGTTACGAGACCTCCCTCCTCTGCCTGGGTGCTGGGCCTAAATATATGCCAATGGACTGTTGCAGTGGTGGCTGACGTGAAGCCTCATTCTCTGCTATGACATGCAGACTGATTCTCTGCTGACATGAAGCCAGATTCTCTGTTACGAGACCTCCCTCCTCTGCCTGGGTGCTGGGCCTAAATATATGCCAATGGACTGTTGCAGTGGTGGCTGACGTGAAGCCTCATTCTCTGCTATGACATGCAGACTAATTCTCTGCTGACATGAAGCCAGATCCTCTGTTACGGGACCTCTCTCCTCTGCCTGTGTGTGTGCTGGGCCTAAATATATGCCAATGGACTGTTGCAGTGGTGGCTGACGTGAAGCCAGATTCTCTGCTATGGGACCTCTCTCCAATTGATTTTGGTTAATTTTTATTTATTTAATTTTTATTTTTATTCATTTCCCTATCCACATTTGTTTGCAGGGGATTTACCTACATGTTGCTGCCTTTTGCAGCCCTCTAGCTCTTTCCTGGGCTGTTTTACAGCCTTTTTAGTGCCGAAAAGTTCGGGTCCCCATTGACTTCAATGGGGTTCGGGTTCGGGACGAAGTTCGGATCGGGTTCGGATCCCGAACCCGAACATTTCCGGGATGTTCGGCCGAACTTCTCGAACCCGAACATCCAGGTGTTCGCTCAACTCTAGTGAAAAACTGTTCCATGTAAAATGTGCTCAAAAGACAAGAGGGCGCTGCCTCCGACTGAAAAAGAAAAAGTTCTGTCTCCAGAAGCGTCAAAGCTTCTTTACTGTAAGAACTGTACATCTGTGGAATAGAGTT
Source organism: Bufo gargarizans (assembly GCF_014858855.1). NCBI lineage: Eukaryota > Metazoa > Chordata > Amphibia > Anura > Bufonidae > Bufo > Bufo gargarizans. The sequence continues at coordinate 523,359,363 of NC_058083.1, read as the reverse complement.
CCTCAGGACGTGGACGTGGGTTTAGATGAATTCTTAAAAGTAAATTACATTAATGCTTATGAAAACTTGTAGAAATCTGAGTCTCACTTCCTTCTGGGATTCGCGTCCCCACCTATCCCTTGGTTGAACTTGATGGACTTATGTCTTTTTTCAACCGTATTAACTATGTAACTATGTAATATTATGACGATGATTGGTATTATGTAATATGCAGCTATTATAAGTAGAACCATAAAATATTCCTACCTATTTCTCCTTGCATAATGTCAACTATGCTGGCCCCATCTACCAGGAACCTGGCGTCTCTCTGAAGCTCCTGATAACAGAAATGAAAATGCTGGTGTAAGAACAGAGAATTTAGAGAAATGGAAGACGTAGTAATATCTTCATATGTTATCAGTCACTATGCAAAGCTGGTATAATTATAACTCCATCTCATCTATTTAAGCAAAAATAAGGAAAATAACAAAGAGCAGGTGGCGCTATACAGATAAATTTTATTGAATAGCTCAATGGCTATACGAAATTTTCAATGATATGCAATCACATAAGTATCCAGATCCAGGTGCTGATTTGAAAAATGTAGAATATATATATTATATATAGTGACACAAAACAGTACCAGCAATGTGCCCCTAGTAGTGTCGCCCATAAAAACTGTAAGTGATACCAAATAATGTGTGTTGCGATTCTGCCAGCTGCTACAAGGGGCAGTACGTTACAATTATGACCCCAGCAGATTCTCTAAATAATTGGAAGCCATGTTGAAGCAATATCGTTGTACTAGATTACTCCATACCATCCCTTATACAAGATGCGTTGAGTGCAACATATACACACGACTGTATTAATAGAATATTTCGGGCAAAAATGAATTTTCACTCTAGCAAGGGGTTCACTCTAGGTTGCTACTATATGACCACCACTAGTATTGGGACATCACTCTGTAGATGTTACTACAGTGCTGGCATTGCTATTCAGTACTACGTTGCTGTGACTGTACGATCATGATGAGATCCTAATACAATAGTGTACATTATCAGGGCATAATTCATGGCTGTTATTAGGTCACTGCACTTGGACTGAGGCATAATAGTGTTTTCAAGATGTATGTAGAGGTGTGGCTATTAAAGAATGGTTTCCATGATATTCAGGGGTGGTTCCCATAATATTCAGGGGTGGTTCCCATAATATTCAGAGGTGGTTCCCATAATATTCAGGGGCGGTTCCCATAATATTCAGGGGTGGTTCCCATAATATTCAGGGGTGGTTCCCATAATATTCAGGGGTGGTCCCTAGAATATTCAGGAGTTGTTTCAAGGATATTCAGTGGTAGTTCTCTGATAATTTAGGGGTGGTTCCCAGGATAGGAATGTATCTCCAGATATTTAGAAGTGACCCCTCAGGATATTCATGGATGGTTTCCAGAATATTCAAGGCTGGTTACCAGCATATACAGAGGTGCTTCATAGATTACTCAGGACTGGTTCTCAAGATATTCAGGGAAGTTTCCACGATGTTCCAGGTAGTAAGTAGCCAGGATACTCTGGGGTGGTTCTCAGAATATTCAGGGATGGCTTCCAGGATAGGTCTGGGGTGGTTTCCAGGGTATTCGGGTTGATTCTTATAATATTCATAGGTTCCTATGAAATTAATTGGTGGCTCCCGGGATACAGTACTTATTGGTGGTTCACAGAATATGAAAACTGACATACTCAGTGTTAGTGTTGGGCGCGAATATTAGAATCGCGAATATCGGCACTTTGAGAATTCGCGAATATTTAGAATATAGTGCTATATATTCGTAATTTCGAATATTCTAGATTTTTTTTTCATCAGTAACCTCCCTTCTTGCTTGTGGACCAATGAAAAGGCTGCAATGTCTTGGTCTGAGCTTAGCAACATCCCTAGCAACCAATAGGAACGTTGCCTACCCCTTACTATATAAGAACCTCCCCAGTAGTCATTTTCTATAGTTTTTTTTAAAGTTCTGAGAGAGAGAGAGAGAGAGAGAGAGAGAGAGCAGTGTTATTGCTGTGCTCTGTGCTTTCCACACTACATTAGATAGTTAGATAGCTTATATATAATACAGATAGTTAGTGGGAGACAGTCAGTGTAGGTTATATCCTGATATAGTGTAGCTGATAGGTTCCAGTGCAGGGTGTTAGGTAGTGTGATAGGGATTACTGTTTCTCTGCTGTCCATACATACATGCTACAGACATAATGCTGTGATGTCACAACAATACTTAGTGCACCAATCAGTAATATCTACTCAGACCTGCTAAAATGGGAAGTTTCACATATTGCACCAAAATATTTGCATCATTAGTGCCGATTAGCGCAATCACGAATATACTGGAGCACTGTAACTGCATATAAAGCCATTTTAATGTTCTGCCGTGCCAACCATTTTCTCCAGTCTCAGGAAACTTCTAGCAGCTTGGAAAATTTAGCAAAAGTGACCCACACTTGTATTTCGCGCGCATCACACAAATATTACATTGCCGATTTTTCGCAATCAAGAAAATAATCTTGAATTTGCGAATATATGACGAATATTGCTAATTCGAATATAGACCCTGGCGCTCATCACTACTGAGTGTGTTTCTGAGTAAATTTTAGCTAAGACATGACCCCTTTTCAACTGAAAGAATTAAGCTGAATTTAAAGGGAACCTGTCACCGGGATTTTGTGTATAGAGCTGAGGACATGGGCTGCTAGATGGCTGCTAGCGCACCCGCAATACCCAGTCCCCATAGCTCTGTGTGCTTTTATTGTGTAAAAGATAAACTATTTGATACATATACAAATTAACCTGAGATGAGTCCTGTATGTGAGATGAGTCAGGGACAGGACTCCTCTTAGGTTAATTTGCATATGTATCAAATTGGTTTTTTTTACACAATAAAAGCACACAGAGCTATGGGGACTGGGTATTGCGGATGCGCTAGCAGCCATCTAGCAGCCCATGTCCTCAGCTCTATACCCAAAATCCTGGTGAAGACAGGTTCACTTAAATATGACAATTACAGTATATTGCAAAATGTTTCTTCCACCAAGTAGTGTAGCCTCCCTCCCAATTAACACTCTTGAACATTGGAAGTTAGTTTTCTACAAATTACACCAGTTAAAAGGGTGTGTCCGTACTTTTGCCTCACTCTAAAATGCTGCATTATATGTCCAAGAGTATAACTGCAATAAAACTACTTAATATGCACTACAATATAAATAATACATTACTACCTCCAATGTACAATAATCTGACTACTATAACACTCCTCCTTGTACAAGAATATAACTACTATAATACTGCTCCTATGTACAAGAATATAACTACTATAATACTGCTCCTATGTACAAGAATATAACTACTATAATACTGCCCTATGTACAAGAATATAACTACTATAATACTGCTCCTATGTACAAGAATATAACTACTATAATACTGCTCCTATGTACAAGAATATAACTACTATAATACTGCTCCTATGTACAGGAATATAACTACTATAATACTGCTCCTATGTACAAGAATATAACTACTATAATACTGCCCTATGTACAAGAATATAACTACTATAATACTGCTCCTATGTACAAGAATATAACTACTATAATACTGCTCCTATATACAAGAATATAACTACTATAATACTGCTCCTATGTACAAGAATATAACTACTATAATACTGCTCCTATGTACAAGAATATAACTACTATAATACTGCCTCCTATGTACAATAATATAACTACTATAATACTGCTCCTATGTACAAGAATATAACTACTATAATACTGCTCCTATGTGCAAGAATATAACTACTATAATACTGCTCCTATGAACAAGAATATAACTACTATAATACAGCTCCCTATGTACAAGAATATAACTAATATAATACTGATACTATGTACAAGAATATAACTACTATAATACTGCTCCTATGTACAAGAATATAGCTACTATAATACTGCCTCCATGTACAAGAATATAACTACTATAATACTGCTCCTGTGTATAAGAATATAACTACTATAATACTGCCTCCTATGTACAATAATATAACTACTATAATACTGCTCCTATGTACAAGAATATAACTACTATAATACTGCCTCCTATGTACAATAATATAACTACTATAATACTGCTCCTATGTACAAGAATATAACTACTATAATACTGCTCCTATGAACAAGAATATAACTACTATAATACAGCTCCCTATGTACAATAATATAACTACTATAATACTGCTCCTATGTACAAGAATATAACTACTATAATGCTGCTCCTATGTACAAGAATATAACTACTATAATGCTGCTCCTATGTACAAGAATATAACTACTATAATACTGCCTCCATGTACAAGAATATAACTACTATAATACTGCTCCTATGTAAAAGAATATAACTACTATAATACTGCCTCCTATGTACAAGAATATAACTACTATAATGCTGCTCCTATGTACAAGAATATAACTACTATAATACTGCTCCTATGTACAAGAATATAACTACTATAATACTGCCTCTTATGTACAAGAAGATAACTAATATAATACTGCCTCCTATGTACAAGAATATACCTACTATAATACTGCTCCTATGTACAAGAATATAACTACTATAATACTGCTCCTATGTACAGGAGTATAACTACTATAATACTGCCTCCTAGCTGTGAGGACGTGTGTGAGTAGCTCTCCTGAGCCTGTGGATGTCTGTCCAGAGCCCAGGGTGTGGCCAGCCCGGGCGGGGAACTTCCCTCAGCAAGGCCCAGGCTTCCAGGCCTACACTGGGAGAAAACTCCCAAACCATTCCTAAAGTGGATACTAATCCCAAAGTTTCCAGTCAGCAGCAGAATGAAGGAAATCTTGTTGTTCTGAAGAAAGAAGAAGAGAGGAAAGTGAGTGCAGTGAAGATGCAAGCGGATCCCAAGTCCGGCCAGCAAGGTGCAGGGGTGATGAGCACAGGCCGTGCAGCAGGTGAGCAGCTCCCCTCTCCTGCACACAGACAGAGACGGACATCACTGGAGAAACAAACACTGCAAGAAAACCTGAAACAGCAAGTTGTGGCTTCCAGCATGGCCTGTCAGGGCCGCACCAGATCTGCAGCAATGCCTCTGCAGGTAACCAGGAATGCCATGTCTACAAACACTGCAAAGTGTGAACAGGCCTCAGCAGATGCAACCGCAAGTACTAGCAGTAAAGCTGGGAAGGCAAAGCTGCAGGAGACTGGTGAATCCAAACAGCCTGGACCCCTGCCCCGACCAGGACAGCAGGTGAAGGAGACCACGAGAGCGCCTGAGCTGCAGATGGCGGAGGAGATCCCGGCTCTGGTAAGGAGAATGGGGGAGTTAAAGCATCACAAACAACTGCTACAGATGCAGATAGACTGTGTATATAACCTGAAAACTGCACACCCCGATAGTAACACCTTGTATGATACCAAGCTGCACTCACTGGGCATAGAGCTGGCACAGGTGGTGAAGGAGATGGACTGTGTCCTGGAGAGGATGGGGCCCCTGGCCGAGTCCTACGGGAACCAGGAACGCTTCTCACAGCAGAGACAGAACAGTGACTCTGGATCCCGCTCCTCTGGAGCACAATCAGGGTCCGTGTCCCCAGATGAGGCCCGGCGAGTGACACAACCAATACTGAAGCCTGCAAGTTTCTCTTTCCAGAAGGGAGGTGGGCAAGTGCAGCAGCAAGAACCTTCAGCTGTCCCTGAGCAACATCCTGGATATGTGGCACCACAAGTCCCAGCAGAGCCAGCCCAACAGCAGGACAGTGGACATGTATCCATGGGTCAGGGTGATGCGGAGACGCAGGAGAGCTCTGTTACTGGGGCACAGACCAGGGACATTGATATTGTACCTGAGGGGTTGGGGGCTGGGGATACTGTACAGTCTGTGTGGGATATAGAGGTGGATGGTGGTCAGGAGGGTGTACGGAATGATGTCTGTAATTTCCCCCCCTTAACACAACCCACGTCGGATGAGACTGTCCCTTCTAGTGCAGACGCGCGGCCCAATACTCAAGGTAGTGAGCCCCGTCAGGATCCTCCCAGAAATGCCTGGAGCCGCGGCGCTCCATCCTTCACCTCCAGTGCAGGCTATACGGGCCAGGCGTTTAAGAGGAGGAACGTGGTAAGGTTTAAGCACCGAGGCACCAAAGAAGACCTCCCCGATAGGAGGTTTGTGGTGAGGGAACTCCTGTGCCACCAGATGGGGTTTGCTCCAGAGGACATCCTGGCGGTGATAAATCTACCAGACAGGCAGGGCTATAGAAACATAGAAACATAGAAACATAGAATGTGTCGGCAGATAAGAACCATTTGGCCCATCTAGTCTGCCCAATATATCTGAATCCTATGAATGGCCCCGGCCCTATCTTATATGAAGGATGGCCTTATGCCTATCCCATGCATGCTTAAACTCCTTCACTGTATTTGCAGCTACCACTTCTGCAGGAAGGCTATTCCATGCATCCACTACCCTCTCAGTAAAGTAATACTTCCTTATATTACTTTTAAACCTTTGCCCCTCTAATTTAAAACTGTGTCCTCTTGTGGTAGTTTTTCTTCTTTTAAATATGCTCTCCTCCTTTACCGAGTTGATTCCCTTTATGTATTTAAAAGTTTCTATCATATCCCCTCGGTCTCTTCTTTCTTCCAAGCTATACATATTAAGGTCTTTTAACCTTTCCTGGTAAGTTTTATCCTGCAATCCATGTACTAGTTTAGTAGCTCTTCTCTGAACTCTCTCTAGAGTATCTATGATGTCAGCTTTAAGCTTATGTCTAGTCTGGATAGGTTCTGGGCAAACTTTGCCAGGGTTAGAGACACCGAGGGCTGGAATAAGTTCATTTTCATTCCCATTTCCAAGCCAGACACTGTTATTGTGAATGTCATCTTCTGGAATGAATCTGTTCCTCCCCAGGACATTGTGGTGTGGCTCCGGAGGCACTGTGACCTCGTGTCCGATCTCACTAAGAACAGGGACGATGATGGTGTCTGGACTGGAGGGTGGAAGGTGCTGGTGAAGCTGCGCCAGCACAATAACATCACCTTACATCTCCCTAACTCCTTTATCGGTAGAGGGAAAGGCGTCTGTTTTTATCCTGGGCAACCTAGAAAGTGCTTCAAGTGTGGCAAAGTCGGTCATGTGGCAAATGTGTGCACAGTGGTCAAGTGCAACCTGTGCGGTGAGCTCGGCCATCTGAGTGCCACATGTAAGAACGTTAGGTGCAATCTCTGCGGGCAGATTGGCCACTCACATAAGGATTGCCCAGATGCCTGGCATAACGTATGCAGGGAGCTTCCAGATGAGGAGTTAGCGGAGGCCGCAGACGCTATAGAGGAGGAGGCTTTGATGTCAGGGACCATACTGACGAGGCACGAGGTACAACAGGGGTCAGGTGAGACAACACCCGAACCTCAGCCTTCAGAGAGCACACAGGGCACCATGGAGGTGGTCACTCAGGACCAGTCTCAGGCAGCCGCCTCTGTATCACCGTCTGTATATGAAGAGGCCAAGAGGAACAAAAGGAGGAAAAAAGATAAGTCTTCCCGTAAGTCTGAGGAGGAACATAACCTGGGCCAAAACACCAGGAAAAAAGTCAGTACCGGTGCAGGCGTCATGGTCCTATCAAACAGATATGAGGCGTTATCAGAGTCTGATGGGGATTATGAGGAAGAGCAACAGAGAATAGATAATGAGTGTGAGGCAGACACAGGGGACCCCCCAACAAAGAAGAAGCCCCCTCCTGTAGAAGCCCTTGTAGAGTCAGATATGGAGACCGGTGGTAGGCAGGAAGCCTCTGATCCTGACCTATGTTGATGGGAGTCACTTATCTGCTCTTTCTATGTTGTCTTGTGATGGCTGGGTTTTTTCTAAAAGTTGCTTCGAGCAATGTGAACAGCATCAAAGTAAGAAGGACCAGACACGCGGTATACGATCACCTCAGATACCTGGATGCAGATGTCATCTTTCTGCAGGAGACACGTTTGAACACCTTGGGGCATCTACGTGAGGCTGAGAGTGAATGGCGGTCTGGTCCTTCTTGCTGGTCGCTGGCTGTGGAGCCTTATGCCGGGGTGGCCATATTGTTTAACACAAATGACGTGACTGTGCACAGGTTAACGGAGGTAGCTATGGGAAGGTGCCTGGTGCTGGAAGTGACCATCCATGGTAGACGGCTCCGCTTTATTAACATCTACGGCCCACAGACAGTGGCTGAGAGAATCCAGCTGTTTAATGATGTGAAGCAGTATCTTTTCACCTCTATACCTGTAGTAATGGCGGGGGACTTTAATGTCACTTTGTCATCAGGTGACCGGTCCTCGGGCAGGGCGGTGGTCAGAGACTCCAGAGTCTTAAGTAATATAATATCGCAGGCTGGCCTAAGTGATGTCTTCACATGGGGTGGCAGGAAGCCAAACTTCACATATTCTTGTGCTGACAGAAGCAGTAGAATTGACATGGCGTTTGTGAACCCCACAGAGACTGTTAGCGGGATAAGTGAGAAGGTCGTCCCCTACTCTGACCACCTGGCTTTGTTTTTTTGCTTGGGAGCCACTAGACGCTCTGATATTGGTAGAGGGCTATGGAGGCTTAATTCTAGCCTCCTGGATGATGTCTATGTCCAGGATTGTGTCCACTCTCTTTTCCAGGTTCAGCTTCAGAGAGTGGACTTTTATAACAACGTGGCCGACTGGTGGGAGGATGTCAAGGTGGAGATCAGATCCCTCTTACAGGGACTGTCAATTAAAAGAGGGAAGAGTAAGTATAGCCAGTATCTCAGGCTGCGGAAAGAATTGGAGTCACTGTATTCGGCGGGTGGGGATGAAAAACAAAAGATCGACCAACTGAAATCTGAGATAAGTCAGTATCAGTACAGCAGGTACACCTCCCTGGTTCTGGAACGGGATTATGGGACCTTAGGGGCTCCTGATCCCTTTGAGAATTGCAGGGAACGTGTGGCTAATAGATCGGTGGCAGGTCTCACTGACTCCCAGGGTGTTTTGCAGGAATCTCGGGAGGGTATCCTGGGGGTGGTGAGATCTTACTATGCTGGCTTATTTCAGAAGAAGGTTTTGGATAAAGAGAAGATGACTCAATTCTTGGAGGCAACTCCAGGTCCTGATACTAATGATGTGGACTTTTCTCCTTTGACAGCAGAATTAACGGTGGAGGAAGTTAAAGTGGCCATTGATCAGTTACATCTGAAGAAGGCACCAGGTCCAGATGGTATAACAGCAGAATTCTATAAGAAGTTCGTAGACCACTTGGCCCCAATCCTCGTGGACGTGTACAAAAATTGTCTAGAAAATCACCTGATGCCTCCGTCCATGAGGGTGTCCTCGCTAATTCTGCTGTCTAAAGGTAAGGAGCCTAGTGACATCAAGAACTGGAGGCCGATTGCCCTCTTGAATGTTGACAGGAAGATTCTGGCAAAAATCATGTTCTCTAGGTTAGTCTGTTTGTCCCGGGCACTGTTGGCAGGCTGTCAGTTTGGCACAGTAAAAGGGCGGAACATCTCTGGAGCAGTCATCTCGATAAGGGAGATGTTTGAGAGATGTAAAGCTCTGAGGTGTGGGAGATATGTTGTAGGTCTGGACCAGGCTAAAGCTTTTGACAGAGTGGATCACGAGTATCTATGGGCCACTTTGTCAAAGTACGGTATTCCAGGACAATTTGTAGATTGGCTGAAAACTTTATATTGTGAGGCGAAGAGCTTTCCTCTAATCAATGGTTGGCAGGGGGACACTTTTGAAGTAGAGGCAGGGGTGAGACAGGGTTGCCCTTTGAGTCCACTGCTGTATGTGTTTGCCTTGGACCCGTTCCTGAGGTCACTGCAGGAGTGCGATTTTCAGGGGGTGCCGGTCCCCCACTGCTTGCCTTTGAAAGTAGTTGCCTATGCGGATGATGTGACTGTGGTGATATCTGAGCCTCGTGAGGTGCAGATGTTGTCTGCAGCCATCAGAAGCTACTCGGAGGCCTCGGGGTCTCTAGTCAACCTTGAGAAGAGTCAAGCTCTCTGGACTTTAAGTACTGATCCAGACTTTGATCTGCCACAATTTGCAAAGGCCTCCACCTATATTAAAATCCTTGGGGTCAAATTTGGGAGGGAAGATAATGCCAAACTAAATTGGGAAGAAAAGTTGGATTCCGGAAATGCAAAGGTTCAGCGATGGAAGAACTGGAGGCTGACCTATAGAGAAAGGGTTACTATGTTGAAGACTTACCTGGTCCCCGTCTTCTTGTACGTCTCTGTTGTCTTTCCTTTGCCAGAACCTTTCTCGGCTAGGCTCTTTAGCCTGTTCTTCCAACTTTTGTGGGGGAACAGGTTGAACCCAATAAAAAGAGGGATCACCTACCTACAGAGGAGAGAGGGTGGGCTGGATATGTTAAATCCAAGGGTGTTCTTTGACTCCATGTTTCTGAAAGTTAATCTTGGTTGCCTGGACTCAAACAGCAGCTCCCTGTGGGCGAACAGTGTCAGGGACTGGATATTGCCTTTTGCAGAGTCTTGGGTGTGAGGCGGCAGTCTCAAGAGGGGTCGGTTTACTCGTGGCTTCCTCCCCCAGTACCTGGAATATGGTCTAAAGTGTGTGAAGAAATGGGGAATAGACAAGGTGTATCTGGAGACTAAGACCAGGAAGGATCTCTATATAAAGATCTGTAGGGCCTTCTATAACTTGCAGCCAGCACTGAGAGACTGTACAACGGCCACCTTGCAGGAAAGTCTTAGGTTCCTCAACGGACCAAGGCTTCCTGCAAAGTTGTTTGACATTGCCTGGCTGTCATTCCATGGGAAGCTTTTTGTCAGAGGCAATTTAAAGTTCCTGAGTGTTCTAGATCGCATGTGTCCCTTGGGCTGTCAGCAGGAGGAGACTATGGAACATTTTATAACCGAGTGCTGGGGAGGGCGACAGATATGGCAGGAGATAGCCAGCAAGCTAAAAATCCCAAGGCTGCAGTCTCTGACCTACCCAGACATTGTATATGGTGTGACATCACAGGTAGCTGACATTGACCGGGGGACCCTGCATTTGATTATAACTATCGTTAAATACTATCACTGGCAGACAAGAACAAGAGTGTCCATCCACAGTGAGCCCTTCAACCATGAGAAAGCCGTAAACCTCATCCTGTCGGAGCTAAGGTGGGTCAGATCTATAGAAGTTAGGAGAAAGGGCGGGAATGAAAAATTATGGAAGAATGTATATTTGGAGTAATTTCTGGTTCATGTATCCTGGAATTATGTTTATTTATTCATCTTTTCTCCCATTTATTTGCAATGGACTCTTAAGTTAAAGTTATTATAAACTTATTATTTTGATGATATGTATGATTTCAGTTTAATAATTGTTTGTTCATTCTCATTTCGGAATGTACTATTGTATTTTTGCTTGTTTTATACTAATAAAAATTGCCTCCTATGTACAAGAATATAACTACTATATAACTACTATAATACTCATAATGTTCAGCAGGTGTCAGTTATTTTCAGTTAACTGTTTAATGTGGCCTGATATATATGTCTCGTTGCGATTAGTCTCCTGAAACACAGTCTCATGCAGCTTGGAGATACGGCAGGTAAGCAGCGCAGCCCACGGCTCAGGCTGGAGGTCACCTTCAGGAGGAATTAATTGGTGACTGCTTTCTCATTACATAACTATATAGATTTATTATGTGCACTGGGGTGGCGCATCTCAGGTCCAGCCGGACAGCATTATATGTAAAATATGAATTCTAAAGACATACATTTTTCCCTGCAATGAACTATTCCTTAGATATGGAGGATGGAAGACCCTAAGGTTACTTTGGTCTGAGGTCATCTCGGAAGAGCTTTCAACAGTATCAAGAAGGATTTCATACATTCAAGTTCAACTTGAGCTCCTGAAATATTATGTCCACTATGGATTTAACAAAATACTTGGATGATTCTACCAATGACATACCTAAACCTCATTGAGCTTTAATGCTTTAAAGAAGTTCCCCACTATTACAGCAGAATAGAGAGATGTATCATGGTATCATTATTTGGATCATCTCAATCTAACCCATTCTCTGATGAAAGCTGCCAACCTCCACAATATCTTTCTTGGCTAGGCCTATACCACTGGAGAGAGAGAGAGATTCTTGTCCACAGTGGTGGACCTATCTCCATTAGGTTCAAAGTGGTGGACCTCTCTCTCTAAGGTGTATAGAGTAGTGATCTTCTCTACTTCAAGTTCAGAGTGTTGGACCTCTCTCCATGATGCCTATATGTTCTTGTAAACTGTATCAAAGTTGCCTGTCCTATGGATGGGTTTAGATTCCAAGAAGTCTTCAAAAGTCTTCAAGACCTTGATGTTCATTTACCTTGTAGACTTTTAATATTTGCAATGCAAGGTTCTAAAGACAAATTATGGTTTCTTTTCTTGACATGTGATGTATGTTGGCATCTTCTAAACCCACCCATAAGAGTACATATGGACAGGAATTTCCATCCTGAGACAACTCCTTCCAGAATTAGACTTTTGCAATGTCCAAGAGTCAAGCAGCTTGGATAGCCGGTATCCAACAAAACCGTTGGAGGGTGGTGGACCTCTGGTTAAAGAGTCAGTGGAGTGAGTTACTGTAGAAATGGCTTAATTGCTCACTTTAGTTGATTTAGTTGTGCCAGGATGACATCATAACATCACAAATCCCTTCCTAAACATTCTTATAGATGCAGCAGAGCTGACACCATCATTTATCACTTCCTGATATCATCTTGGTCAAGCTGTGCTGTCCATAGGGAGACAGGTCAATCTGCTAAATTATCAAGTTAATTATAGTTTCAGCTCTGATACATCCGTTCCATTTGCATATGTAATCTCTCATGAATCTTTGGTTAATGGTGCGGTAAATAACTCTACCATTGTCCCAGGAGTACACAGAGTTGACGTTTCCCATTTTACATGTGATTTTGCTATTTGAAAGTCCTAGGGACATCAGATGAAATGAAATTCAGCTCTTGATGTCACCTAAGAGGACCCATATAACGTTTCTTGGATGTAACATGATGCATTTTTGCAGATGTGGATTTTGCTGTACGCAGGGGCGTTGCTAGGTTAAAACATTCGGGGCCTGTGCCCCTGATGTTTTGTCCCAAGCCCCGAATCTCCTGCCTGCCAGATAGATACAACTGTATCGCCATCCTCAGGACGGCAATACAATTGAATCTAATGCCTTGCAAAAGCTGAAGGACCTGTGGTGACATCACAGTCCATGTGATCAGTTCTAGATGCAGTAGCTGAAAAGGACCTGCGATGATGTCACCATCATGTGATCAGTGCAGGAGAGGACGGCTCAGCAGTGAAGAGAAGTCCTGGGAAGAGGCTGAGGTGAGGTCTGCTACATGAGGAGAGGTAAGTGAAGGCAGAGGCAGAGCAATGCTGGGAGTTGTAGTTATTTAACTGGGTCTGTTAGTTAGGGCTGAAGGGAGAGAAGTTATTCACATGGGACAGTGAGGTGGAGTGATGTTATTTACCAGGGACTGAAAGTTAAGGGGGTGATGTTATTTACATGGGAATGCATGTTGGATTTGGCTGGGGCAGGGTGATGTTATTTATATGGGAATATATGTTGAAGGCGGGGGGGAGGGAGTGATATTATTTACATAGGACTGAATGATAAAAGAGAAGATCTACATCGGAGGAGACGTCACCTGGGAGGCCCTAGATGTGAGCGGTATATACTGCTGTATAGCAAGTCCAGTAAAATGTCTTCAGTGCTAGTGATTGCAGGGGGGATGGTCGTCATGGGGGGGCCATAATCATTGGGGCTTGGGCCCTGGATCTTTTGAGAGCCTAACAACGCCCCTGGCTGTACAACATATAGCGTCAGGGGTGGGTGAGGGGAATCTGAAAGTATGAAGGGTAAGCCGACCTTGTAAAATAAACCTCCGTAGAGAGAGACGTGTTGTGAAGCGGAGGCTCTGCCCTGATCTTCACACAACTTCATTTTACTGACAGATCCCTGTAGGGCTTTGATGCAAATGATAAACATGCAAACGCTTTGTGGGGAGCTCAGCGTACAGTACCTTAAAGTGCAAATTCTGCTATGAATGGAGAACAGCCTGACAGATGCACTTTGGTTAGTACTAGAGATGAGCGAATTTCCAAAAAAAATTATTCCGCCGGTTCGCCAAATTTATTTGCGGCAAATTACATTAAAAAACTGCTATTTCCTGGCGGCAGAGAGCCTGTATAGTGGTGTAGAACACTGTGCCTTGCAGTAACACGCATAGGGAGTCTACTGTGGTAGTGAAATAATACTGTCAGTCAGTATGACATGCAGATGACAGGCGTCGCTCTTAGAATCACTGCACACTTCACTTATTAGGGCAGTCACGGGGCCAAAACTGACCAAATAACTCAAGTGTGAACTCAGCCTTACAGGTCAATGTTAGCGCCAAGAAGAAGCGCACTCCTTTTACACCGTCGGCAGCTGATTCCACATAGATGTCTACAGAACCTGTTCTATTAAACGCTTATACAAGTAGAGCCCCCGACAGAGTGGAGAGGGGGTCAGCAGTAAGTTTGTGTTGACATCACAGATTATTTTGTCCTTCCTCTGAACCCATAGAAAAAAACCCCCAAAAAACAGATCCTGTCTGTGGAGCATCCGCCTTCACACGGTCAGCATTTGGTCAGTAATCCATCAGTATTGCTAAAGCAAAAAAAAAACAGGAGTGGATTCAAAACAGAGATGACACGGGAATGGAATATTTGCATGTCTTCTGTGTTTTGTACCCGCTCCTGCTTTTGGCTACCAAATCATAAGCCAATTCTGATGGAACCATACAGGCCTTACAGCTGCTACACAGACAGGATCCGTTGTGCGTCTCATTTTTCCTTCCTTCTGACAGATTAGAAGAAGGGTCAAATAAATGATGATGTCAGCCAGGCCGAAATGCTAAATATTGGACCACTCATGAAGTGGGAAGGGTGGGAACAGCATGATGAGTCTACAGAGTGGCCCTATGACATAGTGGTGAGATAGAAGCAGAATGAGGAGACCACGGAGTGGCCCAATAACAGGGTCTGGAGGTGGAAGCAGTATGAGGAGCAGTCTGGAGGTGGCAGCAGTATGAGGAGGCAACCGAATGGCACAATGACCGAGTCTGGAGTTGGCGGCAGCAGCATCAGGAGAAGGCCACCGAATGGCACAATTACCGAGTATGGAGTTGGCAGCATCAGGAGAAGGCTACCGAGTGGCACAATGACCGAGTATGGAGTTGGCAGCAGTATGAGGAGGGCACCGAGTGGCACAGTGACCGAGTCTGGAGTTGGCGGCAGTAGCAGCAGCATCAGGAGAAGGCCACCGAGTGGCACAATGACCGAGTCTGGAGTTGGCAGCAGTATGAGGAGGTAAAGATGGCCTTGTGGTTCACCCGGCGGTCGTTTCGCGGTGAACTTTGCTCGTTTGCGGTTTGCCGAAAGCGCAAACATATGCCGATGTCCTCCGGCGCCATATTCTTTTACATTATGAAGAACTTTGACCCATGACACATCCATCAGGTGGTACAGGACAGCCAATTGAGAAATTTCAGCACATGGACTACCTTATAAATAAACCCAATCTGGCCGCCATTTTACATTCAGTCTTTTGCCAGTGTAGGGAGAGGTTGCTGTGTGGAGCAGGGACAGACTGTAAGAGACACCAAACGCTAGCTAATAGGGCCACAAAAGTCCTTTTAAGGACTGGTATAGGTGTGCTATCGATAGGTGTGCTAAACTGAGGGGTTTAATATACTTATAATATACTTTCTAACATAGAAAGTATATTATAGTGCATTTGTATTGTGCAGCAGTTGTGTGCGGTTCTGCTGCGAAACGCTATTGGAACAAATAATTTCTACTGGTGTGATATACCAGTTGCCCCCCCAAAAAACTGATTGAAGCAGGGGTGTTATATACCAATTATATACTTTCTATATACAGTAGTGCATTTGGGTAGTGCAGCATTTGTTTGCGGTTTTGCTGCGTTACCTCAGCTACACAGAGTGACATACGCTATTGGAACAAATAATTTCTACTGGTGTGATTTACAAGTTGCCCCCCCAAAAAAACTGATTGAGGCAGGGGTGTGATATACCCTTTTCCACAAATACTGCTCTTCTATAGGGACTTTTGTCACAGGGTCATTTTGAAAATAACAGGCAGAGGAAGAGGCAATCCATTCAGCAGGGGTGGCAGGGGTCGGGCAGGTGCACCAGGCCAGAGCCTAAGTGAGAAGTTGCAGAACAAGGCTCACCCAGCCTTCCTCTTCTGCACCCTCCTCATCCTCTCTATCTGCACCCTCTTCACTCTCTGCTGTGTGCACCCCCAAAGACATCACCACCACCACCATATCCCCTCCTCTCTAGTCAGAGGAATTATTTTCCAATCCATTACAAGACCATACGTATGCACAGCCATTCTTGGCATTGGATCAGAAAGAAGAGGTATCAACAGTCGACACCCAGCAGTCTGACGACAGTACCCAGATCAGCCCAAGGAGGGTGGTCCCCGCTGTTGCTGCCTACTCCGAGATCTCTAATGTCAGTGGTGGTGAAGGTGACGATGATGACGCGTCGATGGACGTCACGTGGGTTCCCACAAGAGAGGAAGAGGAGGGGAGTTCAGAAGGAGAGATGGAGCAGCAGATAGGGAGGAGAAGCAGGCAGAACTTACAGTGCACAGGAGGCAAAAAGCAGACTTCTAATGTATCTGGAATAAGCCATCCACCATGCACAGTCACATCTGGAGCTCCCAGGAGGCTGGCACATGGCTCCGCAGTGTGGGCTTTTTTTAACGTGTCAGCTGCTGACAATAGTGTTGCCATCTGCAGCCTGTGCTGTCGACGCATAAGTTGCGGTAAGCCCAACACTCACCTAGGGACGACCGCCTTAAGAAGGCACCTGGCTTCCCATCAATGACCCCAGTGGGAGCAACGCCATCAGAACCCACAAAGCCACACTCCCGGCGCTCCACGTCCTGCCTCTTCTCCTTCTCCTCTCTCCTCCAATTTGTCCTCTATTCCACCTTCAACCATGCCATCGTCACGTTCATCTGGCAAAAGGCAGGCTTCCATGGCCCAAATGTTCGAGCGAAAAAGATGATGACTCCGTTCGCCAAGGCAAACCAGGTGCAGAACAGCGTGACACCGCCAAGCCCTGCACATGGAGGGGCACTGTGACTTGTCCCTGCAGTGGAGGCTGAGGACATGGTGGAGGGTGAGGAGACAGAGGCGGACATTGTCGCTGAACCAACGGCGTGTCAACGTGGAGGCGGAAGTGGCATGACAGCTCCACACATTGGCGCTGCCTTGCACTTTGGCAGACACCGACAGGCTCAAGGGCTGACCCACCTTCTGTTCTACATGTTTGTGCAGGGCTGGTACTGCCTTTTTCGAAAAGAAATAACGGCTTGGGACTCTCCACTTCGGCTCGGCACAAGCCATCAGTTCTCTGAAAGGTGCAGAGTCCACCACTTGGAAAGGGAGGGACTACAGTACCAGCAACTTGGACAGGAGCACGTTCAGCTTATACGCCGTTGGATTCATGCACTCATACTGTTGTCTCTTGGCAATCGCTTCGGTGATCGATTGCTGACGGAATGACTGACAAGGAGTAGGAGGAACAGGAGCATCAGGAAAAGCAGACGATGGGAACGACAGACAGCTCCCTTCGGCTGAGGTGGTGGAACCTTGACTGCCTGAAATCGGGTTTGCAGTGCCACTGGGTGATGCAGAGGTTGGACCACCACAATGGAGCCACGGTTCTCCCAGGCCACTTTATGGTGATGCTCCATATGTTCACGGAGGGCCGTGGTGCCAACATTGACACCCTGGCCACGCTTCACCTTTTGCCAACATATTCTACATATGGCCATGTTGACCTCCTCCGGCGGCTTCACAAAAAACTGCCACACCGCTGAGTAACTGATTTTCCCCCCAACACTACTCACTGGCTGACTGCTACCGCCGCTGCTTCCGTGAACCCGTGCACCACTCCTTTTTGGGCAGGTAGGCTGCTGCAAAGTGGGTGGTCTACCCAGTGCCCGTTTGGCTCCCGACCTCCCACTGCTGCCACCCTGCTGACTCCTGACCATGCTAGCGACTTGCTAGCTTCAATGCTGCCTCACAGGTGCAGAACCCCCCTTATTAATGTATTTTATGTAATTTAATAATAATAAAAAAAACTATTTTAAGGGATATCATAGTACCGATTTCTCTTTAGTTGATATTTAACACAAATAACAGCAGAAGTTAACTGATAATATATATTTCTTCTAGTAGTGAAAAACGCCCCTATAGGCTTTGACCAGAAAAAAATTAAACAGTGAAGTGCGTATATATATTTCTTGTAGTACTGAAATGCGCCCCTATACGCTTTCACCAGAAATAACTGCAACAGTGCAGTGCGTATATATTTTTCATTTTTTTCTGAAATACGCCCCTATACGCTTTCACCAGAAAAACTTAAACAGTGCAGTGCGTATATATATTTTTCTTGTAGTACTGAAATACGCCCCTATACGCGTTCAACAGAAATAACTGCAGCAGTGCAGTGTGTATATACACTCACCTAAAGAATTATTAGGAACACCTGTTCTATTTCTCATTAATGCGATTATCTAGTCAACCAATCACATGGCAGTTGCTTCAATGCATGTAGGGTTGTGGTCCTGGTCAAGACAATCTCCTGAACTCCAAGCTGAATGTCAGAATGGGAAGGAAAGGTGATTTACGCAATTTTGAGCGTGGCATGGTTGTTGGTGCCAGACGGGCCGGTCTGAGTATTTCACAATCTGCTCAGTTACTGGGATTTTCACGCACAACCATTTCTAGGGTTTACAAAGAATGGTGTGAAAAGGGAAAAACATCCAGTATGCGGCAGTCCTGTGGGCGAAAATGCCTTGTGGATGCTGGAGGTCAGAGGAGAATGGGCCGACTGATTCAAGCTGATAGAAGAGCAACGTTGACTGAATTAACCACTCGTTACACCCGAGGTATGCAGCAAAGCATTTGTGAAGCCACAACACGCACAACCTTGAGGCGGATGGGCTACAACAGCAGAAGACCCCACCGGGTACCACTCATCTCCACTACAAATAGGAAAAAGAGGCTACAATTTGCACGAGCTCACCAAAATTGGACTGTTGAAGACTGGAAAAATGTTGCCTGGTCTGATGAGTCTCGATTTCTGTTGAGACATTCAAATGGTAGAGTCCGAATTTGGCGTAAACAGAATGAGAACATGTATCCATCATGCCTTGTTACCACTGTGCAGGCTGGTGGTGGTGGTGTAATGGTGTGGGGGATGTTTTCTGGGCACACTTTAGGCCCCTTAGTGCCAATTGGCCATCGTTTAAATGCCACGGGCTACCTGAGCATTGTTTCTGACCATGTCCATCCCTGTATGACCACCATGTACCCATCCTCTGATGGCTACTTCCAGCAGGATAATGCACCATGTCACAAAGCTCGAATCATTTCAAATTGGTTTCTTGAACATGACAATGAGTTCACTGTACTAAAATGGCCCCCACAGTCACCAGATCTCAACCCAATAGAGCATCTTTGGGATGTGGTGGAACGGGAGCTTCGTGCCCTGGATGTGCATCCCTCAAATCTCCATCAACTGCAAGATGCTATCCTATCAATATGGGCCAACATTTCTAAAGAATGCCATCAGCACCTTGTTGAATCAATGCCACGTAGAATTAAGACAGTTCTGAAGGCAAAAGGGGGTCCAACACCGTATTAGTATGGTGTTCCTAATAATTCTTTAGGTGAGTGTATATTTCTTGTAATACTGAAACATGCCCCTATACGCTTTCACCCCAAAAAATTAAACAGTGAAGTGCATATATATATTTTTTGTAGTACGCAAAATACGCCCCTATATGCTTTCACTAGAAATAACTGCAACAGTGCAGTGCGTATATATTTTTCTTGTAGTACTGAAATGTGTATGTCTGTCTGTCTTTCTGTCAGTAAATGTATGTGTGTCTGTCATTGTCTGTGTGTGTATGTCAGTGAGTGAGTGTATGTCAGTGAGTGTGGATGTCTGTCGGTCAGTAAGTGTCTGTGTGTTTGTCAGTAAGTATATGTATGTGTTTGTCTGCCAGTGAGTGAGTGTCTGTCAGTGAGTTTCTGTGTGTGTGTGTTTCAGTGGGTAGGTGTGTGTCTGTCAGTGAGTGTCTGTCAGTGAGTGAGTGTGTGTCTGTCTGTGTGTGTCTGTCTGTCTGCGAGTGTATGTGTGTCTGTCAGTGAGTGAGTGACATGAGGGGGCGGCAAAATGGATGTTTGCCTAGGGCGGCAAAAATCCTATATATAGAACTCCTTTGAGTTTCCCACTAATCTGAATTAATTAGAATAGATATGCGTATCCTTAAATTAAAGTTAAAGTTTTGAAATGGTCAAATCCTGACCTTAAAGGGGTATTCCCATCAGCAGTTTTCATACTTACCTGCGGGGAGCGCGACGTTCACTTCCTGGATTCGGCTGGGCGGGCTCAGTCAGCTTGTGCACAATGTCCTGAACGCGCACACCGCCGCGCATGCGCCATGGTGATCTATTCCTGGCCTGTATAGTACAGAGCCGGCGTGCGCGTTCAACAGGCGAGAGGTGGCCGTAACCAGGGGAGACAAAAGACAACAATCAGGTAAGAGGGGACTTATTTTCTCAAAAAGGGTGGGAATTGGGTAATAAAATGTATTTACAAAAATGATCACTGTCATATCATTAACAGATTTAACAGTGATCATTGTGATGGGAATACCCCTTTAATCCTGTAGAAATGCTGTGGAAGGACCAGAAGCGAGCAGTTCATGGAAGGAAACCCAACAACATAGCAGAGCTGATGCTGTTTTGTACAGAAGAATGGGCTAAAAATTGTTCCAAGTCAATGTGCAGAACTTATCAACAATTACTGGAAATGTTTAGTTGCAGTTATTATTGGGGTCACACCAGATACTGAAAGCAAAGGTTCACATACTTTTGCCACTCATAGACATGTGATTTTGGATCATTTTCCTCAATAAATAAATATTTTAGACTCAATTGTATTATTTGGTTATCTTTATGTATTTTTTAGGCCTCGGGCAGTTTTAGGTCACATTTATGCAGAAATATAGAAAATTCTGAAGCATTCAAACTTTTTAAGCACCTCTGTAAATGGCCATCTTAAGATTTTACACTGTGTCCACTAGGAATCGCCCCACTACAAAGTCATTAATAGGAGGTTTTAGTAACATTCTAATTACCACGTAATTATTTGCTCTCATTTGTCCTCAAATCACCGGCTGATCTGTATCTTTGGTGTTTGATTAATGATGATAGAACGTTACTTAAGGAAGTGAACGAAGAACTAATTTATTACTCGCAAACACAATGCTCCATCGTGAAAAAGAAAAATCTAATGGTTACAACAATAACCACGTCTGCATGTAAAATACTGGGACTAGTTAAACAGGACATCACTGACATCCTCCATATCTCCCCCGATATGTTGTATCTATTACCATCATGTAGTGTTAATATCAGAAACTACGAAATCTTATTAAAGGGAGACTTCATCCAAAACTTACAGAGTCCAAAATGATGTGCTGATTAATTTAACAATATATCTTTATACAGCACCATTTTAGAATACATAGCTCCGTCCCAAGCATAGACATAGAAATAAATGGTGA
Source organism: Bufo gargarizans (assembly GCF_014858855.1). Classification (NCBI taxonomy): domain Eukaryota; kingdom Metazoa; phylum Chordata; class Amphibia; order Anura; family Bufonidae; genus Bufo; species Bufo gargarizans. The sequence continues at coordinate 523,337,631 of NC_058083.1, read as the reverse complement.
ATGGTGAAATTCTACATTCTGCAACCACCACTAGGGGGAGCTTACTGCATACTGTTTATGCATAGAACTGAATAATAACACAGGATGCAGTAAGTTCCTGAGCTTCCCTAGTGGTGACAGCCGACATAATTTTATAATTTACCTATACAGCTATGCAGGAAATTTAGAGCTTTGGGGCTTTGATCGCTATAGTGATATATATAAAAATAAAATAAAAGTCTGTTAAGGCTGTGGTTGTGGAACCACTATGTCAACCAACATAATAGGCTTTATGCTAAACCTAAGGCCATTATCTTGGAGGTCCCCTGGTTTTCACCCTTTAACAGGGATTTGGACTTCACTGCAGTGGAGTTACCAGGCTACTACCTCTTGGAGAAGTCTCTGCGTGGTTAACAGCTGAACCATGGAGGTTTCAGACAACGGTGGGGGGGCACTGAGAGATAAGGCAAAACCGTAGTCTCGGACAGGCCAAGGTCAAGGCAGGCAGAGTATGAGCAACGATGACTGCAAGTAGGCAGAGTATTATCTTTTAACTCTATGACTATGCAGAGGATTTTGAATTTTGTTTCAGCTTTGACAACCATGAATATGCATTAATACATGAATTATCACAGAATTTTGGACCTAAAACAACATGATGATACAAGGTGGACATATTTTTATCTTTGGGTAACCGCTGCATGTACGATCACTGCTCTATGGTGCAAAGACCTATGTTACCTGCTTAAGGGGTTTAGAGTCAATGGTGCAGAACTGCAATACCGCACAGAACCTGTGGATAGGGGTAGTGCTGTTTTGGGGGAAAAAGACAGCCATGTTTTTCTAATCCTGGACAACACCTCTAACCTTTAACATGTGATAAAACTAAGTCCTTGCCCATTTAGGCAAAAACTGTCCACCTGGATACAGGATTAGTAGATGACTAGTCCTATGGGTTACATTATTTTTGGTCAAAGGGAAAGCTGATATGCCTCATTCAGGTAAATGAACATCATGGAGCGTGGCTCCCCATCTGGGACCCCCTGTATGAGCAGGAGGGGCAACCACTAAAACTGCATGTAAACTTCATCTTCTCTCTAGAGGGCCACTGTTGGCCCCATACTTTACATTCACTGCACTATACAGGGAGTGCAGAATTATTAGGCAAGTTGTATTTTTGAGGATTAATTTTATTATTGAACAACAACCATGTTCTCAATAAACCCAAAAAACTCATTAATATCAAAGCTGAATATTTTTGGAAGTAGTTTTTAGTTTGTTTTTAGTTTTAGCTATTTTAGGGGGATATCTGTGTGTGCAGGTGACTATTACTGTGCATAATTATTAGGCAACTTAACAAAAAACAAATATATACCCATTTCAATTATTTATTTTTACCAGTGAAACCAATATAACATCTCAACATTCACAAATATACATTTCTGACATTCAAAAACAAAACAAAAACAAATCAGTGACCAATATAGCCACCTTTCTTTGCAAGGACACTCAAAAGCCTGCCATCCATGGATTCTGTCAGTGTTTTGATCTGTTCACCATCAACATTGCGTGCAGCAGCAACCACAGCCTCCCAGACACTGTTCAGAGAGGTGTACTGTTTTCCCTCCTTGTAAATCTCACATTTGATGATGGACCACAGGTTCTCAATGGGGTTCAGATCAGGTGAACAAGGAGGCCATGTCATTAGATTTTCTTCTTTTATACCCTATACGCTGTGGAGTACTTGGACGCGTGTGATGGAGCATTGTCCTGCATGAAAATCATGTTTTTCTTGAAGGATGCAGACTTCTTCCTGTACCACTGCTTGAAGAAGGTGTCTTCCAGAAACTGGCAGTAGGACTGGGAGTTGAGCTTGACTCCATCCTCAACCCGAAAAGGCCCCACAAGCTCATCTTTGATGATACCAGCCCAAACCAGTACTCCACCTCCACCTTGCTGGCGTCTGAGTCGGACTGGAGCTCTCTGCCCTTTACCAATCCAGCCACGGGCCCATCCATCTGGCCCATCAAGACTCACTCTCATTTCATCAGTCCATAAAACCTTAGAAAAATCAGTCTTGAGATATTTCTTGGCCCAGTCTTGACGTTTCAGCTTGTGTGTCTTGTTCAGTGGTGGTCGTCTTTCAGCCTTTCTTACCTTGGCCATGTCTCTGAGTATTGCACACCTTGTGCTTTTGGGCACTCCAGTGATGTTGCAGCTCTGAAATATGGCCAAACTGGTGGCAAGTGGCATCTTGGCAGCTGCACGCTTGACTTTTCTCAGTTCATGGGCAGTTATTTTGCGCCTTGGTTTTTCCACACGCTTCTTGCGACCCTGTTGACTATTTTGAATGAAACGCTTGATTGTTCGATGATCACGCTTCAGAAGCTTTGCAATTTTAAGAGTGCTGCATCCCTCTGCAAGATATCTCACTATTTTTGACTTTTCTGAGCCTGTCAAGTCCTTCTTTTGACCCATTTTGCCAAAGAAAAGGAAGTTGCCTAATAATTATGCACACCTGATATAGGGTGTTGATGTCATTAGACCACACCCCTTCTCAATACAGAGATGCACATCACCTAATATGCTTAATTGGTAGTAGGCTTTCGAGCCTATACAGCTTGGAGTAAGACAACATGCATAAAGAGGATGATGTGGTCAAAATACTCATTTGCCTAATAATTCTGCACTCCCTGTACATTTAATGGGGATATTTGCTCACTCCCCTGGGACACACCTAGCTTATATATACTCAGTGGTGTAACTAGAAATGAATGGGCCCCACAGCAAATTTTTGACTGGGTCCCCCCACCAACCTGCTCTTTCCATGCAACCCTCACTTCTGCGGCTGTGGTGGTCTCTCGGCTGCTTCTTGTTCACCTAGTTACTAACTTTGGGCAGTTGCTATACAACAGCCTTGCTTCTGAATCTGGCTTTGGTTATTGCCTGGTTTTGTCTGGTTTATTAGGGTGGAGTTGCTGATTGTTGAGCCTTTATATATACAGGCCTTGTCGGGTATAGTTTTTGTGGTAGCATTTCCTTCCAGATATTTTGTATTTTTTTCTATATTCCTGTATTCTGATCCACAGTCAGTTTTGCTGCATTTGGGATTCATTTGCTTCTGTGTTGTTGTATTGTTTAGGCTGACTGGAATTCAGATAGGGGTAGTTCAGTATTGCTTTGTCATCCGCTATCTACCTGTATCTACCTGGAGATGTCAAGAAGAGCGCTATGCATCAGCCACAGATGAGCCTTTGGTGGTGGTGATGTTACAGTGTGGGCAGGTGGGTCTAGTCAATACAGAACTGCCCTACACTTTGTGGATGGTCCAGTGACAAGCCCATACTACTTGAAGAACATCATTAATCCAGTCATTGTGCCTCTGCATGAACAACACGGGCCTAATTTCATCTTCATGGAGGACAATGCACCAGCTCATCGAGGTCGCATCATTAGGGAACGGCTGCTGGAGACTCGGGGATCTCAAATGGAGTGGCCTGCACTTTCTCCAGACCCGAATCCCATTTAAAAACCTATAGGATGACTCGAGTCACCGTGTAGAGGCTCGTAACTCTGTACCCCAGAACCTCAATGACCTGAGGGCCGCCCTTCAAGAAGAGTGGGATACCATGCCTCAGCAGACAAGTAGTCGACTTGTGAAAAGCAGGAGACGTCGTTGTCAAGCTATTATTGATACTCAAGGCCACAGGACAAGTTATTGAGACACTGACGTTTTTGTGGCGGTATACCCAGCACTGGTGTTGGCTTTTGTTTCAATAAATTGTTTGAGATGAGGAAATCACCATTGCTGCTTCTACTTAAATGCAGTGGCGTGCTAAAGGGGGGGGGGGGGCATGGGGGGCGGTCCACCCCGGGTGCCCGCTCTGAGGGGGTGCCAGAGCCTAGAAGCAATGAGCACTTCCATCAATATGGCTGGAAGCGCTTATTGCTGGAGTACAGGGAGCTGTGGTCCTGTCACTCCGCTCCCTGCGCTCTGTCTCTCCCCCACTGAATGGTGAAGTAGGAAGACTTCTCCCTGCTCCACCATTCAGCCTGCAGCATCTCATGGCAAGTGCCTGATATATTCCAAAAACATACTCATAAAATAAATATGAAGCAAATCTCTGGAATGGATGTTGTAGGAGCTCAGGAAAGCTGAACGCCCCAAATGCAAAAAAAATTAAAAAATTAAAAATATAATTCTGTAAATGTATAATTAGTAAAAAAAATAATTAGGTAATACACTCCCTTTAAGATGAAAGTGTTTTTTTAGTTTAATAAGGGTCATTTACATAGAAGCTGGTGTTGTTAGTCATTGTGAAGAATTTATAACTGGTAGCACTGGACTGGACTACAGAGACCACCCCAAAAAAGGGGCAAAGGGAATTAAAACTTAACTTTTACTAGTGCTGCAATAAAAATCATACTACACCAAAAGGACATACAAATAACAGTTATATAAGTAATCACCTAAACTGTAACAGATTGTAGCACACTGCACAGTATTACAGGTCCCATAGAACACAATGGAAGGGGGGAAAAAAGAAACAATCTCACCAGTCCAGACGTAGTGGGTCCAACAATAAGGTGGTGCCCTGGTGTGCTCACTTGGGTACGTTGTCTGTATACAGCTAGGCGGTTCAGATGTTCTTAGTTGCAAAACAGGTAAGCAGGCGGGTGGCTTTTAATTTCTTGCGTCAAGACAGCAACAGGAACAGCTAGCCCTATATCACCCTGCAGTAAGGGGAGGGGACTAGAAATGCCCTATCAATCTATACAGAGCACTCGCCCCGAAAAGGGGCGACCCCTTCCGCATACCTGTACCTAAACCCGGGCAAAATCCCTAATGCACCCTAAATGAAGATTCCCGACGTACCACGTTTTGTTCGGATAACTCATCAGGGGAAACGGACAATCTTAGGCTATGCTGAATACATAATGTGCCGAATACACAAAAATGCTGGATACACAAATATATGCTGAGTACAAAAATATGCTGAGTACACTGAATACACCAAAATGCTGAGTATAAAGTGCGCTGAGTACATCAAACTAAAAAATGGGGCCCAAAAATAGGGGGGAAAAATACAGACAAAGCGTATGGGGAAAAGTGGGAAAAATGATCCCACAATAATCCCATGGTTCAGTTGGACCAAATGGGAAGTAAAAAAGATCCCGTAAGAAAAATTGCCCTGTAGTGAGAAGTGGCTACAAGTATACAATAATAACTAGCCTGCCAGTGGGTAGGGACTGCATGACGGAGCGCCTGGTATGGCGCTCTGTGCGATGAATTTAAAGGCTGCTTCGCACCTTCCCTCCCATATGATCAGGTAATCAAATCACGTAACCCGCCCGCTACGCACCCAGGAACACAGAGGCATGAACTGGGTCATAAATGTACGACTGGTATTGCTGGTCAGTAGTGTTGAGCGAACCCGAACTGCAAGGTTCGGGTCCGTACCGAACTTTGCGAGTTCGGGTACACGGACACAAAGGGCAGGGCAGCCAATCAACAAGCTATCAAGCTGTGGGCACTTAGAAGCCATCACAGCCATGCCTAGTAATGGCATGGCTGTGATTGGCCGGTGCATCATGTGACCCAGCCTCTATAAAAGCAGGATCACGTGTAGCACCGCCCATCAGTTCGGAGTAGTGCAGGGACAGGAAGCAGGAAGCTGAAGTGAGGGAGAGTGTTAGGAATCTCATCTGGCTATTTATTCTTTCAAAATATTTTTTATTGGGTTTTTCAAAGTGTAAGCACACTTATACTTTTATATAAATTATAAGTATAAACATGGAATTATAATACTTTACATGTTGTTACATAATATTAAAGAAAATTACATGTTGTATTATCGTCATTCCATTTGTTACAGTCGGTTCAAAGAATACAAATAATGTAAATTAAACAACAAACAATGTTAAACCTGCGGGTGAGGCAGCGATTAATGACATATTCTGAGGTAATCACTTCATTAGTATGTTTGAGTCTCTAATATAAATAAACTCTAAATATTCAGTCGTCTATTCTAGTATCGATATCTGTTGTATCCAGGTGTCAGTTGATTTATTTTAAGTTGCGATCAAGTTCTCGGACCTGTTCTCCTCGACTTCATACGTATTCAAGTGAGTCTATTGTTGTGAACAAATGAAGGTATACTGAAAGTATCTTAAGGGTTGCTCCGGAAATGTTTCAACCAGCATTCCCATTTTTTTTTACATTTATGCCCATTCCCCAACTGCCATGCAAAAGCCTGTTCAGCTATGTAGTTTTTCGATACTAAAGTGATAATGTTGTTTATTTCCGGTACGGTTTTTGTCTTCCATAGTTTCGTTATCATGAACCTAGTAGCTATCATAATATGGCAAATTGGGTTTCTCCAGTCTGGTGGTATGTTTTCCAGTCCGATGTTTAGAAGTAGAAGTTCCGGAGTGAGAATATAGTTTTTTTCAGTTATCAGCAGGATAAGGCTGTCTAGGTCTTTCCCCAATTTTTTTAATTTGGTACATGATCAGAAAATATACTTTGTCGCAGTCTCTCCAACATTTATCTGAATGATCTGGGTAAATGTCGTGCAGTTTCTTTGGGGTGACGTACCATCTTGATTGTATTTTAAAGAACTGCTCCCTGTGCAGTATGCATGTTGTAGCTTTGCGTAAGTTGGTAATAGCAGTTTCCCAGTCCCTGGGTTTAAATGTTTTCCCCAATTCAGCTTCCCATTTTTCTCTGTAGTGTAATCTAGATGATTGAGAGTCCTTGTTATATATATCATATATCTCTTTGGTGGTTATTTTCTCATTTGTTTTAATGTTCTTGAAAATATCTGAGATGGTGTTTGGTAACCATGTTTCCTGTGTAGGGTATTTAGATAAGTGAGTTTCAAGTTTATGATATGTTTTAAGTTCCTTGGCATCTAGGTCGTATTGTTTTTTGATGAATTCAAATTTTCTGATTGAGTTATTCTCCATCACATTGTGGATGTATGTTACACCTTTTTCTACCCATGTTGATAGTGATTTTAGCCCGGGGAATTGTGATAATGATGTGAGTGGAATTTCATGCGCAAACAATTCTCTCTGGTCAAAGGTCTGAAAATTCTCTAGCCTTCCACGTTTCCAGAGCTGCTTTGACCATTGAAGTTAAATTGTAGGATTTGCTATTTATTCTGTCATTATTTAACACAATGTGTTGCCAGTTACTAACATTGTTGATTTCTGTCTCGATTTTTACCCATCTTTTTTGAGATTCAGGTGGTTTGAGCCATTCTGTCGATTGTTTGAAAAGATTCGCTTTATAATATGCGAAAATATTGGGTAATGAAATGCCTCAGTTTATTGCTTTTTTGTTGAGTAAATACGAAGCTATTCTGGGTCTTTTTTTATTCCAGATAAAATTTGACATTTGCCTTTGAATTTTAAGTAGGAACTGTTTAGGTATTGGTAAAACTCTGAAGATATATAGTATTTTTGGGAGAATAAACATTTTGTATAGAGCGAGTCTTCCAAACCAGCTCCAACTTGCCTTTAAATAGTTTTCCATTTCTTTTTTTGTGTTCTCTATTAATACTGCTACGTTTTCCGAGATGATTGTTTTATTATCTTGTGTTAAGTTTACCCCTAAGTATGTAATTGATTTATTGTTCCATGCATAGGGAAATTTCATTGTAAGCTTATCTCTAATTGTTTGCGGTACATTTATCCCGTATATATGCGATTTAGGCTACTTTCACACTAGCGTTCGGGTGTCCGCTCGTGAGCTCCGTTTGATGCAGTCTGAATGGAGCGGATCCGCTCAGACTGCATCAGTCTGGCGGCGTTTAGCCTCCGCTCGCCTCCGCACGGACAGGCGGACAGCTGAACGCTGCTTGCAGCGTTCGGGTGTCCGCCTGGCCGTGCGGAGGCGTGCGGATCCGTGCGGACTTACAATGTAAGTCAATGGGGACGGATCCGTTTGAAGATGCCACAATATGGCTCAATCTTCAGGCGGATCCGTCCCCCATTGACTTTACATTGAAAGTCTGGACGGATCCGTACGAGGCTATTTTCACACTTAGCTGTTATATGCTAAAAATAATGCAGACGGATCCGTTCTGAACGGAGCCTCCGTCTGCATTATTATGATCGGATCCGATCGAACGCTAGTGTGAAAGTAGCCTTAGTTGGGTTAATCTTATGGTTCGAGACTTTTCCAATTCCGTTTGAAGGTTAGTTAAAGATCTCTCTGACTTTGTAAGAGTCAGTAATACATCATCTGCAAACAGGGGTCGAGTGGAGGGGGAACGCGTGGGGACAGCATTCCTGCACTTTTTTCATGGCAGGAACGCCGTTCCCTTTCAGCCTCAAGCCAGGAGAACGCAGCTGAATCAGAATCAGATTCACAGGGGGAGACGGAGCACACTGTGCAGGGCAGGCTAAGGGAGGAGGAGCGGCTTCAGTTGAGAGAAAGCTGTCTGTGCGGTGCTGCTGCCTGCGACTGCCTCACTGTGACTCCTCTCATGGCACCCCACCCCCTACTGACATCATCTCCTTCACTTCTTCTGTCAGCCAGATACACTGCGAGTATGTTCAGTCACTTCGGGCAGCTGAAACATAGCTACGAGATCATTTAGAATGTCTTTCAGAAAAGTTTGTCCTGGGATTCGAACTCACGACCTCTACACATCAGAGGAAGGCATTTACCCTCACAGCCATGAAAGCTGTCTGGGTAGTTGCTTAAAAAAAGATATATTAGACTTCTACTTATACCTAGTGTACTGATACCTAGTGTACAACCATACACATGACAGCTGCCCCAACACACCCAGCTCTGCTACATCCATACACAGTGGGCAAAGTTACCTACAGTAGAAGTCTTATTTATTTTTATTTTTTTAAGTTTCGAGTTAGACAGCTTTCATAGCTGTGAGGGCATATGCCTTGCCTCTGATGTGTAGAGGTCATGAGATCGAATCCCAGGACAAACTTTTCTAAAAGTGTTTTTTTGTTTTTTTTTTGGTCCGCAGCGACACAAATTACAGCATGCTAGATTTTCTGTGCTTTTTTATTTTTTGGAGGGGGAGGCGGGGGGGTTGCAGTGGATCTTGGGTGAGTTCCCACACTTTTTTTCCCAGGACTTGACCCCTGTCTGCAAACAAATTGATTTGGTTTTCCATGCCTGCCGAAGTAATGCCTATGATGTTTTTGTTTTTCCTAATTTGTTCAGCTAAAGGCTCTATAGATAGTACGAAGAGTAAAGGTGACAATGGGCAGCCCTGCCTCGTACCATTTGTTATGTTGAAGCATTCTGAGTATATGTCATTGCATAACACTCTAGCTGATGGGGCTGAGTACATTGACATCACAGCCGTGACGAATGTTTCAGGAATGCTGAGATTTTTTAACACTTCTTTCATGTTTTTCCAGTTAATGCGATCAAAGGCCTTTTCCGCGTCCAATGATAGCAGCAGAGAGGGTCTCTGGTCACGCTTGGCCTTGATCATTAGATTTAAAACCTTCCTGGTGCCATCCTGGGCTTGTCTACTCGGCGTGAATCCAATTTGGTCCTGGTTGGTCAGGCTAGGTATGTAATCCTTGAGTGTCTGCTAAGATTTTTGCAAATATTTTAATATCTGTATTCAGTAAAGATATGGGGCGCAAATTTTCTGGGCTATCTGGGTTTTTATCAGGTTTTGGAAGTGTGATTATATTTGCTGATAACATTTCTTTCGGAAATGTTCCAGATTTAAAAGTTTTTTTAAAAGCCGAGGTGATGTGCGGTGTTAACGGTTCACTAAAGAGTTGGTAAAATTCTGAGGTAAATCCGTCAGGTCCTGGTGATTTTTTTGTTTTGAGTTTCTTTATAACTTGGCTAACTTCAGAAATTGTAATAGGCTCAACAAGTTTGCATTTACCTATTTCGTCAATATGAGGTAGTGAGCATTCTTCTAAGTATTTTATTATCTCTTTTTGAGTTGGATTAGTCACTTCTCTGTCTAGTTGTGAATTATACAATGACTCATAATATTTTGCTATTGTATTTACTATTTTGATGGGATTAGTTGTAATAGTTCCTGATTGATTAATTTTTAGGTTCTGGACCCTGTGTTTTGTTCTGAAACCTTTTGCTGTCGTTGACATTAGTTTAGTTGGTTTATTGTAGTTCGAATAGTAATTGATTTTTGTTTTTACAGATTGTTTAATAAATTGACCAACCAGGAGTTCGTGAAGTTTTATTTTTTCTTCTCTTAAAGTTATCTGCACTGCAAGTGATGTGTTAGTTTTATGTTGTTTTTCTAGTTTTTGGATATTTTTTAGTGTCTCCTTCAATTTCGTGTTGTTTTGCTTGTTGAACCTCACTGTTTGTTGCATGAGAATGCCCCTTAAGTAAGCTTTAGCTGCTGCCCATAGAGTCAGTGGATTGTCTACCGAGTTTGCGTTTATTTTGAAGAATTCCTCAGTCGCTTCTTCAATTTTCTTTTTATTTTCTGAGTGTGTCATTATATATGTGTTGTTTCTCCATATATACTGATTTGTTGGGAAGAGGGGGTTTTTCAACTTAACTGTTACTGGGGCATGGTCGGACCTATCGTACACGATGTAATATCCCTTAACGTTGCTGCCTCTGTAAAAAACATATCTATTCTCGAATATGAGTTCCTACTAGCTGAATAATGTGAGTAATCTCTTTCTTGGTCATGAAAACAACGCCAGACATCGTAAAGATCTTCTTGATTAAGCCATTGATTAATGGAAACTCTTTTTTTTCTAGAATGGTTTGAAGCGTCTAATTGGGGATTGTTAACTGTGTTGATATCTCCACATACAATCAGTGTGCCTTTCTTAATTTTGGATATCTGCTTATTGACTCTTCTCAAGAAATTCATCTGTCCTGAATTGGGGGCGTAGAGGTTGGCAATGGTCAAAAGTTTATTGTTGATTTCACATACTAAGATTATATATCTCCCTTTTGTGTCTATGATTGATTCTATCATTTTGAGAGTTACGGAATTCCTTATGATAATGAGGACCCCTGCTGTTTTTTTGCTGTTTGTCGCGTTGTATAGGTGAGTGTAATTTGGGATTTTAAGTTCCGGATGGTTTTGTTTTTTAAAGTGTGTTTCTTGGACACATAATATGTCTGGTTTTAGTAATTTAACTTCTTTCCTCAAAAAGGGTCTCTTGTGGGGGCTATTTAATCCCCTGACGTTCAGGCTGGCTATTGTGAGTGACATCTTGTTTTCAGTCGCTGAAGTGCGGACACTTTGGAGCAGCCCTTCAGCAGGTGAAAGTTGTAGTGTGGTAGATCGGGTTGGAATATATGAAGACTCTTACCGTTAGTTGTGAGTATAAGACCGTTGAAGTCGAGGAGAACTGTATCCCTGACTCACCCTACTAAAGCAAACACAAATATGTTACAACAAGTTACATGAAAGGAAAAAAAAATAACTTATTAGTAAAAGATAGAGTAAAGAATGAAAGTGGTGTAGTGCAATGCTACTCAGTCTGAGGGGTCAGAGAGAGATAAAGATAAGTATTGAAGTTTCAATGAGAGTAAGTCGTGTACTTAGTGATTATAAGTAATAAACTTCAACACGTAAAAGTATTCGTTATGTGTGAAATATATAGGAATTAGTTCTTTCAATTATACTTGAGGACCGCTGACTTCTTCATGAGTTCTCCCAGAAGTTGTAGTTTCTGGTCAGTATTTAGAAGGTTGTTGAATTGTGTTTCTCCTATTGTCCCTTTTCCTGTCGTTGTCTCAATGCTGTAGTTCCGGTGTGACGGTGAGGTTCCACTCCTTTATCAATTCTTGGCCCTGTTCTATCGTCGCAATGCTAATCATTTTCCCTTCATTAGGGATGAGGAGCTTTACGGGGTTGCCCCATCTATAAGGCACATTGTTATCTCTTAAAATTGATGTTATTTGCGAGAAGTTCCTTCTAGCTTGTATGGTTGCTTTTGATAGGTCTGTATATACAGTGATATCTTTATAGTTGTCAGGTAATTTGTTGGGTTTCCTCATCTCCTGGAGGATCCTTTCTTTTATTGTAAAAAAATGAATTCTCGCTATGACGTCCCTGGGGCTTGAAGGATGAATGGTCTTGGGTCTTGGCAGTCTATGGGCCCTATCTATTTCTGTGTCCCTCTCAGAGCAGTTTGGAATCCATTTTTTAATAAATTCTTTCAAGTATCCTGCAAGGTTGTTGTTTGATACGCTCTCAGGTATTCCGCGAAAATTTTAAGTTGTTCCTCCTGCTTCTATCTTCTAAGTCTGCTATTTTTAATTTGAGCTGATGTATTTCTTCAGTGTGCTCATTCACTTCATCTGCTATTGTATTCTGGACTTCACAGAATTCTGACATCTTAGTTTCGATATGAGTGACTCTTTTGGTCGTATCTTTTAGTTTTACATCTATTGGCGAGATAACTTGAGATATGTCCTGTAAAAATGTTTTTCTTAATAGCATTAGAGATTCCTTAATAAAGCTGATTCTCTGTTGATGGCAGTGTGTCGAGAATTATTTCCGGGTTGGTTGATGTTTCTGAGTTTTCTACGTTAAGAGTTTCAACTAGTGTTGTGGGTGGCTCCTCCTCACTCCATTTCGCTTTTGTTTGGCTGGACTATTGTCTGGTGAATATGAGTCTGATGCCGACAGTTCATTTATTGGTGTTTTGTTTTGGTATATTTGTGGAGCAGTTGTTTCATCTTCTGTAGGGTCTGAGTTTATTTTTAATTTTGCCATTTTTGTCTTTTGTTTTTGCGAGCTTGGGATGTTGTTATAGTATTGAGAGCCTTCTTTTTCTTGGGATGTTAAATTTTCCTTTTCTCTCTTTTTTTGCGGAGTGCTCATTATAGTAGTTGGAATGATAGTACCACGTGTATTATATGGTATTCTCTGATTCTGCATTTTGTTCCTTGGGATCTAAGCGAGTTCCCACTGTTGTGTGTTGCTTAGGGTGATCTGTGTTAAGTCCCTTTTTCTTTTCTTTTTTTTACAGTATATAGTATATTGCTACCTGGATCTGTGGTTTCAGTGGCTACTGAAGTTGATTATTACCTGCAGAGTTGTAGTACGATAAGTTGTCGCTTCACTATGTGTGCGCTGTGCCTTTAATGCGGCGCAGACTTCGCTTCTTTGCGCTTCTCAGTAATCAGGAACTTTCCTGTGTGAGTTTTGTGCTGTTTACTGTCAAAGAATATCTCTATCTGCGGGTTCTTGGGTTGATTTTAAACCTTCAGTTAAGAGGGTACTGTCCCTTTAAGGCACTTTCCAATCCTGCTTGTGAATATTTCACTGTAGTCAAGTCCTACATTACACGCTTTAACAGGTTTCTTTCTATAAATGCTTTCTGTACACTTGTGTCTTTGCTGTGAATGTCTTTTAATGGTGGTTTGTTTCACCGCTAGTGCTGAGTTTTACAGTACAATATTGTGCTACAGGGTATTCTTATATATTCGGTTTAAACTTTCCAGGGAATAATTTTTAACCCCTCCAGCTCTATTTTACTATGTATTCTGTATTCAGAATGCTATTATTTTCCCTTATAACCATGTTATAAGGGAAAATAATAATGATCGGGTCTCGGTCCCGATCATCTCCTAGCAACCGTGCGTGAAAATCGCACCGCATCCGCACTTGCTTGCGGATGCTATGCGATTTTCACGCAACCCCATTCATTTCTATGGGGCCTGCGTTACGTGAAAAATGCAGAATATAGAGCATGCTGCAATTTTTATGCAACGCACAAGTGATGCGTGAAAATCACCGCTCATGTGAACAGCCCCATATAAATGAATGGTTCGGGATTCAGTGCGGGTGCAATACGTTCAACTCACGCATCGCATCCGCGCGGAATACTCGCCCGTGTGAAAGGGGCCTAAGTGTATCATTTTCTGACTCTACTCTCCTCCTCTCTCTCTTGCTGCCAGGATTTTTCAGGGTTTAGTCCTATGCCCTCTCTTCTTTTCTCTCTATATCAGCAGATTTAGTTTTCAGTACCTTATCAATGCCAAAGACACCCAACTACACACCTCACCTCATGAACTCACTCCTGCTGTACTACAGAACACCAGTGATTGTCTATGAATGGTCTCTAACATCATGTCTTCTCTCTGTCTAAGGGCCCTTCAGACAGCCATGTGATCAGGTCCACACCCGTTCCGCAATTTTGCAGAATGGGTGCGGACCCATTCATTTCAAGAGATGCGGACAGCACACCATGCTCTTTCAATCTCTTTCCCGCTGATCTGCCAGTTAAAATCGGATAGTAACACGTATCCTCTTTTCTAATCTGTTTTTACTTTCTGATTGCAGATTTTTTTTTTATTCTGTTTCCTGAATATGATTACGGGGCGGCCATCTTGCCTGAGCTGTTCTTAACAGCATTTAGAAAACATGAATAACATTTCTTTACCGCAGCCTCATAGACACAATGGACAGGAGGGGACCTCATTGATTTCATTGGGAGAGCTTTCTGGACATGCTCTGTGACCTGTGCAGAGGTCATTGTACAAGGAGAGACTAGATAACCTCTGACAATAACCTATTGTGAACGATGGATCCTGTCTTATCTACATATATATAGATATCATTATAGGCAGTAATGAGAAATAAGCAGATAACTGCTGTAAAGTGATCTGTACAGACCTAGAGGTGGCACCAATTATTAGACATAGTGACCAGTGCAAAAATTCTGGATTTTATCTTTTTTGTTTAAATATATGAAATACATAGAAAATTAAAAACATCATCAAAAATTATTTAAAAATATGTTAAACATAAAAAGTGATTTAAACTGCAGGTCATTTTCTGATAAAACATTCCCTTTAATGCAGCAGCCAGGCTCATCTATCTGTCTAACCCCTGCTTCAATGCCTCTGCTGTGTGCCATTCATTGCACCGATGCTTCCATCCTGTGCCAGTCATTGCACTGCTTGCCCATACAATATAGGATTAAAGTTAAACCGCTCATTCTCACCCACAAAGCTCTCCACAGTGCTGCACTCCTGCATCTCCTCCCTCGTTTCTGTCTACCACCCTACCCCTGCTCAACACTCTGCAAATGATTTACGACTAACATCTACCATAATCCGAACCTCTCACTCCCATCTTCAATACTTCTCCTGTGCTGATCTATTATATCATAGATTGTGAGAACCCTCAAATCTCTGTATTATTATTATTATTTCTATTATTAGGTTTGCAAGCTCATCAGTGCACCATGAAGGCATTCACATCCCACTTGTAATTTGTATCAGTTTGTTTACTAATAAATATGTTTCTAATTTGAATAAACGTATTTGAGGAATGATTCAGTCAGGGAAAAAAGAGTCCGCGAAATTAGACGATAAGAGCTGCTTCTAGGTGATCTCTATGGGGCAATTGTTGGGAACATTTTACCTGACCTGCAAGTCGGTAATAATGTGGAATTGACCTGGTGAAGTGATTATATTTACCACTTCACGATGGTTTCTATTCTTAGTATAAAACCAGAATGTATTGCTTTATTTTTTTATTTATTTAACAACTTTATTATTATACAAAGGAGTAAAAATACAAAGATCAGAATTAGCATTTAGTATAGTTAGCTTACTCCATTTTCTCCCCCAATCCCATTTTTTACCCCCCACCCCCACCTGCGATGCGTCCACTGTCCTCCCTCCTACTCCCCCCTCAAACAAAGTAGGGGGAAGGGAAGAGAGAAGAGTAGGAGGAACGAAGAGAAAATAAATAAAAAATAATAAAAAATAAAAAAAATTAGCAGATTACTAAATTCAGCATAAAAGCCTTTCAGAACCTCCAACCTTCCCATATCTTATTCCATTTTCCTAATCCGCCTCTGTGCTTATACAGAATCCGTTCATAATTTTTAATCTTATTAACCAGATTTATCCAGTTATTTATTTCTGGAGCCTGGCGTGCAAACCAATTTCGACTGATCAATAGTCTGGCCAGTAGTAGTATTCTACCCAATAGAATCTTTTTATATTTATGGATAGTTAATGTGGACAAATCATTCAGTAAAAACAATTGTGGGTCAAGAGATATAGGTATTTTTAATTTGTGGGTAAGGAGGTTTTTAATACCATTCCAATATGGTACAAGACCTGGACAAAGCCACATCATGTGCAGATAGTCCGCTCCTACATTATCACAGCGAGGGCACTTGGAGGTATCTCTTAATCCACGCTTGTTTAACCAAGTAGGAGTAACATAAAGTCTATGGTAAATATTAAACTGTGTTAGAACGTGATTAAAATTGTGAGAAAGTACATCTGGATTAGTAAAGATACTCCCCCATCCCACCAGCTTTATATTTGGACAGTCCGTCTCCCAAACCCCTTGTCCTGGTGATTGTGTCTCAGAGAAACGTGACTTAATTAATCATTTGTATACAGTATATTTGAAATCTTCCTTCCTAGTGATATCTTTCCTAACCATTCATTTAGTGGAGACAAAGTATCTATTTCCAATAGTGATTTATCATCCAAGCTAGAAAGTGCCGACCGAAGCTGGAAGTACCTAAACCACGAGAGGTTCTGTACACTTCGCAAACGTCTTAATTTCTTTATTTTTCACAACCTGTGCCACATATAAAATCCCATTCTTTTGCCAAAATCGGTTGCTATACCATCTAAGGTCTGTAGGTGCTTATTGTGCCAAAGCAGCGTGAATATAAGTGATCCCTTTACCCCCAACCATCCTCTAGTGATAGCCCACATTTTCAGAAGTGATTTTATAGTCTCTTTACAACCCCACTCTTTATTAGTCATTAGCCCGGATTCTAACAGCGCAAATATATTATGTGTGGAGGCTCTTACTAGATAGCTCAGAGAAGCGCTATTTGACCATTCATTGCACGTCCATAACTGAGCTGCCATAAAGTAGCCTTTGAAGTATGGGAGGTTTAAGCCCCTACACTCCAGAGGCTTATATAGATATTCTAGTTTGAGTCTCACTCGTTTTCTTCCCCAGACTAAGTCATTAATTATTCTTTCCAGAAGTTAAAAATATTTGTCCTCTATCCAAATGGGTATATTTCTAAGAACATAGAGAAATTGAGGTAGAATTACCATCTTAACCAGCGAGACTCGATCAGCTCTAGATAAAGGAAGTCTCAACCAGATCCCTATTTTTGCCCTGGTTTTCGTTATCAATGGAATCAGATTGAGTTCTACAAGGTTTTCAACCTTGGGGGATATCGTCATGCCCAGATATTGAAAGGTGTCGACAACGTCTAGCTGAGTTAGAAGGGACTCTCAGGGTTGTCTTTAACCAATGTATGTCTAGGCCTGCTACCTCACCAAAAAGTTTAACCAACGAATAATTCTTGGAACATTTATTTCCGTATCGTCTATAAAAAAAAGGACATCGTCCGCATAAAGGGAAATACGGTCTTCCTCTCTTAGTGTTCCGAACCCTTTGATGTATGTAGATGTATTGCTTTAATAAAAATAGGCAAACATGTATGTACTGGATGTACATAATTGTCCTTATCTTCAGTGCTCCACTCAGTGGGCAAACTTTGGGGTTTTCCTGAATTTTTCAGTCTACAGTCTGCAGTCAATGTTTCATCATTGGGAGATTAACCTCCAGGGCCCCCACCAATTAGCACCATGAAAGTTGCCCCCTATAGTGACTCAGTCAGAACATCACACATTGCACTGATCAAGGCAATGCTCTTCTGTGAGCATCTTAATCTAGGCCTATCGAGAGAACAATCTAGCTGTTATCCTGAAATCCCAATTTTACACCTACTATTATCATGAAGAGTATCGTCCAGATGAAATATTCTCCTCATAGCAGCAGTAAACTGATAATGGATTACCTATCAATATTACCATATCTATATAGGAGATGTATCTCTCTGTGAAAGAGTATGTGTTCACTGTGAACAGCCAAACATTCTAAAAAGAAAGTTTTTTCTATGAAAATTACGTTTTCAAAAATGCCTCTTTTTGGCATATATCTGGTGCAGATTGCAGCACAAAGGTTATTTGCGCTACAATCTTTGACTTTTCCCCGCTCACGCCAGGTCTAAAAAAGAAGGCGCGGCGCTGAAGGGGATTCATCATTTTTAGAAAATGGTCTAAATCTACACCAGCAAGGGAGCTGGCTTACATTTAGATGGGTGGTGGATCCGCCAAAGTTATTTAGAGGCCGGCACCTCTACATAACTTAGACACAGCCAGCGCAAAGGCCTATTAAGCATCTAAAACATCAATATTAATAAATGACCCCCTTAGACTTTTAATGCTTACAGTTTTATGTCTGCTATTTATCCCTGCTTTCTGTAGCTTACTTTTGAGCTTTGCTGTATAGACTGGGAAATTACCAGCAGAGTCATTTCATTATCATTAGAGGGTGGAGGACTTGATCACAGCTCTAGTAACTCTATGGAGGCCTAGATAGTCAGAATAGTAACAATTTACACACAGATAAGGCTCCATATGCAGCTCCTCTGTCACTCCCTGGTCTATGGGGAAGGGGCTGTACTCTATCACCTCTTGGAGATGTCTATGTCTATTTGCCATTTTCTGTCCATTAACGCTCATATATTGCAGCTCAATGCAGGAAGGAGGTCTCCAAAAGCCATGGGTGACCCCATATATATTATATCGGGGGGACAGGCTGACTTTTATCTAATGCCCACCAACACATGAGCCGTCTCTGTTCTAATACACTGATGGGAAGGTGATGTAATTACTTAGAGAATTCTTTATTGGGGGCAATTTCATCCAGTAGTAGTAAAAGCAAACTAAGAAAATAGTTTCAAAAGTTTGCAAAAATGTAACAAATTTAAGATACTTTTAACAACAACTGAATAATCAGAAGATCTGATGAGGGTTATTATCAGACGCGCCGTTATATGTCGCTCGGTGCATACAAACAACTTGGTTTCCTGTACAAACAGCGGGAGCCAAGTACACCGACTGTTCCGCTGTTTCCGACCTTCCATTTACTCGCTTTTATCTCTGCTCCGGCTTTTCATGTTTTGATTTGTCTTTTCTTCATACAAGTGTTAGAATTAGAACAAATAAAGATAATTGGCCCATGAAAATCACAAGCGAGGTCGTGCAGGGGCCTTTTAAGCGAAGCAGTAATACCTCTGCATTTCATGTTATGTAATATCTCGTCGGTTCCGTCCTCATCTCACTCAGAAATACTTTCTTTTTTTTGTTATAAGAATTAACTGGAGATGCACCCGGGATCTGGAAGCTGAGGGTCCCAATAGGTCTGCCTACCCTTCAAATTATGCATCTGGCCATGGCTATAAACAGGGATGTAGCTATAGGGGTGCAGAGGTAGCAATCTCACCCAAGTCCTGCTTCCCGCAAAGGGGGGCTGCACTTGCTTCTATGACTGCCATAGAAGCAGCACTACCCATTTAAAGCAGGGATATCCAGGGATGTCCAACCTGCGGCCCTCCAGCTGTTGCAAAACTACAACTCCACTTGCCCTAATAGCTGTAGGCTGTACAAAAATGCTGGAAGTTGTAGTTTTGCAACAGCTGGAGGGCCGCAGGTTGGGCACCTTTCAATTAAACAGAACCCTTTTATTCAGTAGGTTGGCATTACATCGCTTTCCCTTATCTTCTCTGTCAAACTGAGGTGCTAATAACCATAGAAAGAAGTTACTTATCCAATCCTAAGATACAGGGATCGGATCGAGGTGACAAAGTACAACTTATTACACTGTACTTACTGATCACTGACTGATTCCAAAGACTTCTCACAGCTGCTGTTTGTTACAGTTGTATCCAGCCTAGTTAAACCCTCTCCTGTCCTGATAAGTATGAGATAGATAGATATGAGATAGATAGATAGATAGATAGATATGAGATAGATAGATAGATAGATAGATAGATATGAGATAGATAGATAGATAGATAGATAGATATGAGATAGAGAGAGAGAGAGATTCACCATATACAGGTCCTTCTAAAAAAATCTGCATATTGTGATAAAGTTCATTATTTTCTGTAATGTACTGATAAACATTAGATTTTCATATATTTTAGATTCATTACACACAACTGAAGTAGTTCAAGCCTTTTATTGTTTTAATATTGATGATTTTGGCATACAGCTCATGAAAACCCAAAATTCCTATCTAAAAAAATTAGCATATTGTGAAAAGGTTCTCTAAACGAGCTATTAACCTAATCATCTGAATCAACTAATTAACTCTAAACACCTGCAAAAGATTCCTGAGGCTTTTTAAAAACTCCCAGCCTGGTTCATTACTCAAAACCGCAATCATGGGTAAGACTGCCGACCTGACTGCTGTCCAGAAGGCCATCATTGACACCCTCAAGCAAGAGGGTAAGACACAGAAAGACATTTCTGAACGGAATAGGCTGTTCCCAGAGCGCTGTATCAAGGCCCCTCAGTGGGAAGTCTGTGGGAAGGAAAAAGTGTGGCAGAAAACGCTGCACAACGAGAAGAGGTGACCGGACCCTGAGGAAGATTGTGGAGAAGGACCGATTCCAGACCTTGGGGGACCTGCGGAAGCAGTGGACTGAGTCTGGAGTAGAAACATCCAGAGCCACCGTGTACAGGCGTGTGCAGGAAATGGGCTACAGGTGCCGCATTCCCCAGAAACAGCGGCAGAAGCGCCTGACCTGGGCTACAGAGAAGCAGCACTGGACTGTTGCATGTCATTCGGAAATCAAGGTGCCAGAGTCTGGAGGAAGACTGGGGAGAGGGAAATGCCAAAATGCCTGAAGTCCAGTGTCAAGTACCCACAGTCAGTGATGGTCTGGGGTGCCATGTCAGCTGCTGGTGTTGGTCCACTGTGTTTTATCAAGGGCAGGGTCAATGCAGCCGCTATCAGGAGATTTAGGAGCACTTCATGCTTCCATCTGCTGAAAAGCTTTATGGAGATGAAGATGTCATTTTTCAGCACGACCTGGCACCTGCTCACAGTGCCAACACCACTGGTAAATGGTTTACTGACCATGGTATTACTGGGCTCAATTGGCCTGCCAACTCTCCTGACCTGAACCCCATAGAGAATCTGTGGGATATTGGGAAGAGAAAGTTGAGAGACGCAAGACCCAACACTCTGGATGAGCTTAAAGGGACACTGACAGGGCCAATAAGGCATATTGAGGTCTATATATGGCATTACAGGTCTTATAATGGGTATTACAATCATATAAGTGTCCCCCTGTCCACATTATACATACAGTAAACTTTAAGTTTTATAACCTGCTCCAACGGTCTGCAATCTACCCAAGCGGCGGCGTTTCACTTCTCTTGCGCCCAGCCAGCCTCCCCCAACTGCCGCTTTGAAGCGCCGCCCAGCTCATGAATATTCAGTTTGCTGGGCGGCTTCTGCGGTCCCCGCTCTGAAGCGCTGCGCTGAACAATGCCCTGCGCATGCGCCGGATCTTGTGAAGTCGCGGACAGTAAGCGCCGCCCAGCGTAGTGAATATTGATGAGCTGGGCGGCGCTAACTGTACCGGAATTCACAAGATCCGGCGCATGCGCCGGGCACTGTTAAACGAAGCACTTCAGAGCGGGGACCGCAGAAGCCGCCCAGCAAACTGAATATTCATGAGCTGGGCGGCGCTTCAAAGCGGCAGTTGGGGAGGCTGGCTGGGCGCAAGAGAGGTGAAACGCCGCCCCTTGGGCAGATTGAAGACCGTTGGAGCAGGTTATAAAACTTAAAGTTTACTGTATGTATAATGTGGACAGGGGGGATACTTATATGATTGTAATACCCATTATAAGACCTGTAGTGACATATATAGACCTCAATATGCTTATTGGCCCTGTCAGTGTCCCTTTAAGGCCGCTATCGAAGCATCCTGGGCCTCCATAACACCTCAGCAGGGCCACAGGCTGATTGCCTCCATGCCACGCCGCATTGAAGCCTCCTGGGCCTCCATAACACCTCAGCAGTGCCACAGGCTGATTGCCTCCATGCCACGCCGCATTGAAGCATCCTGGGCCTCCATAACACCTCAGCAGTGCCACAGGCTGATTGCCTCCATGCCACGCCGCAGTGAAGTCTCCTGGGCCTCCATAACACCTCAGCAGTGCCACAGGCTGATTGCCTCCATGCCACGCCGCATTGAAGCCTCCTGGGCCTCCATAACACCTCAGCAGTGCCACAGGCTGATTGCCTCCATGCCACGCCGCATTGAAGCATCCTGGGCCTCCATAACACCTCAGCAGTGCCACAGGCTGATTGCCTCCATGCCACGCCGCATTGAAGCATCCTGGGCCTCCATAACACCTCAGCAGTGCCACAGGCTGATTGCCTCCATGCCACGCCGCATTGAAGCCTCCTGGGCCTCCATAACACCTCAGCAGTGCCACAGGCTGATTGCCTCCATGCCACGCCGCATTGAAGCATCCTGGGCCTCCATAACACCTCAGCAGGGCCACAGGCTGATTGCCTCCATGCCACGCCGCATTGAAGCCTCCTGGGCCTCCATAACACCTCAGCAGTGCCACAGGCTGATTGCCTCCATGCCACGCCGCATTGAAGCATCCTGGGCCTCCATAACACCTCAGCAGTGCCACAGGCTGATTGCCTCCATGCCACGCCGCAGTGAAGTCTCCTGGGCCTCCATAACACCTCAGCAGTGCCACAGGCTGATTGCCTCCATGCCACGCCGCATTGAAGCCTCCTGGGCCTCCATAACACCTCAGCAGTGCCACAGGCTGATTGCCTCCATGCCACGCCGCATTGAAGCATCCTGGGCCTCCATAACACCTCAGCAGTGCCACAGGCTGATTGCCTCCATGCCACGCCGCATTGAAGCATCCTGGGCCTCCATAACACCTCAGCAGTGCCACAGGCTGATTGCCTCCATGCCACGCCGCATTGAAGCATCCTGGGCCTCCATAACACCTCAGCAGTGCCACAGGCTGATTGCCTCCATGCCACGCCGCATTGAAGCAGTAATTTCTGCAAAAGGATTCCCGACCAAGTATTGAGTGCAGAACTGAACATAATTATTTGAAGGTTGACTTTTTTGTATTAAAAACACTTTTCTTTTATTGGTCGGATGAAATAGCAAATTTTTTGAGATAGGAATTTTGGGTTTTCATGAGCTGTATGCCAAAATCATCAATATTAGGCCTCTTTCACACTACAGTATGTCCATTTCAGTGTTTTGCGGTGCGTTTTTCACGGATCCGTTGTGGTTCCGTTTCCGTTCCGTTGTTCCGTTCCGTTTTTCTGTATGGCATATACAGTATACAGTAATTACATAGAAAAAATTGGGCTGGGCATAACATTTTCAATAGATGGTTCCGCAAAAAACAGAACGGATACGGAAGACATACGGATGCATTTCCGTATGTGTTCCGTTTTTTTTGCGGACCCATTGACTTGAATGGAGCCACGGACCGTGATTTGCGGGCAATAATAGGACATGTTCTATCCTTCAACGGAACGGAAAAACGGAAATACGGAAACTGAATGCATACGGAACACATTCAGTTTTTTTTTGCGGAACCATTGAAATGAATGGTTCCGTATACGGACCGTATACGGAACGCAAAAAAAAACGGACCACAAAACGAAAAAAAAAAACGGTAGTGTGAAAGAGGCCTTAAAACAATAAAAGGCTTGAACTACTTCAGTTGTGTGTAATGAATCTAAAATATATGAAAGTCTAATGTTTATCAGTACATTACAGAAAATAATGAACTTTATCACAATATGCTAATTTTTTTAGAAGGACCTGTAGATAGATAGATAGATAGATAGATATTATGGGTTATGTAGACTCTGGGTGGATCATCCATCGCTCTCACATCCTTCTCTTTATACATAAATCTCACACTTTTCCCCTGAATAAATTATTTCTAATCTAATTATCTGAGATGAAGCTAATGGAGCCTGAAGAGGCGTCCGACGAGGGAGCGGCTCCTGGAGCTGGAATTGTATTAGATTGTACATTAAAGTCCATCTCCTTGGTCGCTGCTGCAGAAATCGATGGCTGAAGAGTTGTTTGGCTTCCAGTGCGGATCATTAGGTGAAGATTTAGGACCCGGGACGTTCCATCGGAGGAAAAGCATAAGGAGGGGAAAATATCTCTCTAAGGACAGAAATGTTTAGTCGGGATCTTTGGTCTTTAATGGTTTCTGTGTTTTGTAGATGAAGTGTTTTTATAAATTGTATAGAATTGATATTTCCTGGGATTTAGATCTTGAACTCCTGAAAAGGACACTATAGAAAATCAGGAAAATGACAGCTATTGAAGGTGTATGGGCAGCCTAAAGGGGTTGTCTACATTGAAAATAACATTGCTTTTTTTTTTTTCCTCGAATGAGGACCATAGGTTGTGTCTGGTATGTTGCTCAGCTCCAATGCAGTGAATAGGGATGGGCTGTGATTCCACTCAAAACCTGTGGACAAGTGTGGCGCTGTTTTTAAAAGATGCAGCTATATTTTTCTAATACTGGACTGCTCTTTTAAGGGAAATTCAGTGCTTTATTTTCAAGAACAATTGGCCCAAAAAACAAGTTAATTGAAAGTTAGTTAATAGTTTCATATTTTGAAAGACACGGACTCAGCGTGTCCACATAGGTCAATTATCCAACACAGAATTTTTTCCAATTCAGTAGTATAGTGCTGTATTTATACAATGGGACCCCCCAAAGAAATTATACATCTGCTAAAATTATAAAACCGTTTCTAAGTCTTAAAAGAATCTGACATCTACTCATGTTACATGCGTTGCCTCTCTACATATGAAACATATGAAAAACAAGCAGTTTCCCAGGCCTCATCTTTCAGCTTATTCTTGTAAAATGTTTCTGTTTATATAATGATAAATACAAAGGGGGTCATTTACTAGGCTGAAATACGCTGTATTTCAGGCACAGATAGCGGCACAGCCGTTAGTTGTGCCGCTATCTGCGACTTCTGCCCGCTCACTCCAGGTCTAAAAAAGTGGGCATGGCATAGGCGGAGAAGGGGACAAGTCCGTCTCATTCACCATTTTCTACACCTGTTTTAAGCATAGAAAATGGTCTAAATGTAAGACAGCAAGGAAGCCGTCTTACATTTAGAACTGGCGGCAGATGAGCCGAAGTTATGGAGAGGCCTGCGCCAGCTATGGGGCTTTATTAAGACCGGTGTCTAAAGTTACAAAGTTTCAGTTTATTGTCTTTGTCAATTATTTTGTAGATTTTATATATATAGAAACTGAAATTTAAAAAAATACTGATTATTCTGACCCTAAATCTCAATTTCAATTTCTTTATATTCTTGAATATAGAATATAGAGCCCAGTGACAGAAAGCCTGCCGCCTTGTATATACTCTTCCTGGTAACCGTCACATTGTGTATAGTATATGTGTGCACTACCTAGGAAGAACTCCATTCCTCATGAGACCTCAGATCAGTTACATCAGATCAGACCCCCATCAGACCCCCAAGATCCATCAGACCCCAAAGATCCTTCAGACCTCAGATCAGACCCCTAAGGTCCATCAGACCCCAGATCAGACTCCCAAGATGCTTAAGATCTTAGGTCAGATGCCCAAAATTCTACAGACCTCAGATCAGACTCAGACTCAGATCAGACTCCAAGGATCCTTCAGATCTCATATCAGACCCCCAAGATCCTTCAGACCTCAGATCAGACCTCAAGCTCCATAAGATTATATCCCTATCATCATATTCCTCATCAGACCTCAGATCAGACCAAAATCCCATCAGATCAGATCCCTATCAGACCTCACATCAGTCTCCCAAGATCCTTCAGACAACAGTTCAGACCCCAAGATCCTTCAGAACTTAGATCAGACCCCCAAGATCCTTCAGACCTTAGATCAGACCCAAAGATCCTTAAAGGGGTTGTCCAAGTTATATTTATTGATGATCTATCCTCAGGATAGGTGTCACAACCAGACAGCTGAGAAGCTCTGACAGAGGCCTTTCAGAACCTCCCCCTTGAGTTTCTTTGTTGTGGTATTCAGTTACTTATCTCGTTAGTCTCTCTCAGCTGTCATGGGTTGGACTAATTGCTTCCCTTTAAATTCCTCCCCAGAAGGCTTTTCTGGGCGGCTTATATTTCTTCCTGGAGTATGTGTGCATGCCCATCTGGTTCTCCTCTCCTCTACAAAGTTAAGTGTTAAACTGTTATCTGTTATTTTCTGTTTGTTGGATCCCAGGTGACCCTGACTCCCTCCGTGTCTGGTGTAGGGAGCCGGTGGTCGTGTCCCCTCACTATTGTAGGGTGCTCAGGGCTTATATAGTCAAGGTACGTGGATATGCATACCTCCACCATTCGGATCTATGCATAGGCTGAGCAGCCAGGGAAAGTGCCAGGTCTTCTACAGGGGTCTCCCTTTTGTTCCTTAGCTTTTGGATCCAGCGAGTCATTTATGCATGTTGTTTTGCATTGTTTCCTGTACACATTCCGTGACATTATAAGCCGCCAAAACCGTCTTAAGCATGGATCCGGTTTCACTTTTGGCTGAACGCTTCCAGGGTCTTTCATTGGAGGTAGCTGACCTCCGTAAGACTTTTTCTCAGCTTCAAGTGACCGGTTCAGCTTGCGTTCATGGAGCTTGTTCTGAGCCTAAGATCTCGCTCCCGGATACGTTCTCCGGGGGTAGTGAGAATTTTGTGCGTTTTAGAGAGGCTTGCAAACTCCATTTTCGCCTTCTTCCCCTTTCCTCTGGAGATGAGGAACGGAGGGTGGGGATCATTATATCGCTGCTCAGAGGTAACGCTCAGTCCTGGGCCTTTTCGCTGCCGGAGGGGGCACGGCCTCTCCGTTCAGTGGATGAATTCTTTTTAGCCCTGGGTCAGATATATGATGATCCGGATCGTATTGCTCTGGCGGAGTCTAGACTACGTCTCTTATGCCAGGGTAAACAATCCGCAGAAATATACTGCTCAGAATTTCGGAGATGGGCAGCTGATACTGGTTGGAATGATGCTGCACTCCGAAGTCAATTTTGCCATGGTCTTTCAGAGGGATTGAAAGATGCATTTGCCTTTCATGAAAGGCCTATTTCTTTGGACTCTGCTATGTCTCAGGCCGTTCGTATTGACAGGCGTCTTAGAGAGAGAGGAGAGATCTCTCCTTCCTGTCATACTCGGTCCCAGGACTGTGCAGCGGTCCCATTCTGTGCGCAGGGGTCTCAGTCGCTGTCAGCCCCTTCTGAGCAGGAGCCCATGCAGCTGGGGTTGATTGCTTCTGACAATAGAAGATTCAGCCCGCATGGGAGGGTTTGTTTTTGTTGTGGAGGTATTAATCATTTGGCAAATATTTGTCCCTCTAGGAGATTCAGGCAGTTCTCTGGGTATAATAAAGAAACAAAGAGGAAAAAATCTTTTAAAAATGTTCCGTCTGTTACTATTGGCAGGGTTGAGGCGGAAATTGAAGGTTTTCCGTTTGCTTGTAGTTCCCGTTTTGTCCTGCCGGCTAGGGTGGCGCTAGAGAGCAAGAACATTTTTTGTGAGATTTTTGTGGATAGTGGAGCAGCGGTCAATCTCATTGATAATCAATTTGCGATAACTCATGGTTTCCAGGTGTGCACTTTGAGAAAGGATATTCCTGTTTTTGCTATCGATTCCGCTCCACTTTCTCAGAAATCATTAAAGGGCATAGTTCACAATATCCGTTTAATTGTGAGTGATGCTCATGTTGAGGATGTGTCATGTTTCGTCCTTAGCGGTTTGCCCACCCCGCTGGTGTTGGGGCTGCCCTGGCTCACTAAGCATAACCCCACCATTGATTGGCAAGCGAAGCAAATAAATGGTTGGAGTGACTTTTGCAGAGAGAATTGCCTCATGACATCTGTTTCTGAGGTTGCTACTAAGACTGTACCATCTTTTCTCTCTGAATTTTCGGATGTCTTCTCTGAGAGTGGAGTTCAGGATTTGCCCCCGCACAGGGAGTACGATTGCCCTATTAATCTCATCCCAGACGCCAAGCTGCCTAAATCTCGTTTATACAATCTTTCCCAACCTGAGAGGGTCGCTATGCGTGCTTATATCTCTGAGAGTCTGAGAAAAGGACACATACGACCCTCGAAGTCACCTGTTGCCGCTGGTTTTTTCTTTGTTAAGAAAAAAGATGGTTCTTTAAGACCTTGTCTGGATTTCAGGGAGCTGAACAGTATCACAATTCGTGACCCTTATCCGCTTCCTCTGATCCCGGACCTGTTTAACCAGGTTGTTGGGGCTAAAGTCTTTTCCAAATTAGATCTAAGAGGGGCATACAACCTGGTCAGGGTCAGAGAAGGGGACGAATGGAAGACGGCCTTCAATACCCCTGAGGGCCATTTTGAAAATTTGGTTATGCCTTTTGGTTTGATGAATGCCCCAGCCGTTTTTCAGCATTTCGTGAACAGCATTTTTTATCATTTGATGGGAAAATTTGTATTGGTGTATTTAGATGACATTTTGATTTTTTTCTCCCGATTTCAAAACTCATA
Organism: Bufo gargarizans; assembly: GCF_014858855.1. Lineage (NCBI taxonomy): Eukaryota > Metazoa > Chordata > Amphibia > Anura > Bufonidae > Bufo > Bufo gargarizans. Next base: position 523,309,250 of record NC_058083.1, on the reverse strand, counting down.
AGGAACATTTACGTCAGGTCTTGCTCATCCTGCGGGAGAATAAATTATATGCGAAACTGGAAAAATGTGTGTTTGCGGTTCCAGAAATTCAATTTCTGGGGTTTCTTCTCTCCGCTTCTGGTTTTCGCATGGACCCCGAGAAGGTCCGCGCTGTGCTTGAGTGGGAGCTTCCTGAGAATCAGAAGGCGCTGATGCGTTTTTTGGGCTTTGCCAATTATTACAGGAAGTTCATTTTGAATTATTCTTCTATTGTTAAACCACTCACTGACATGACCAGAAAGGGGGTAGATTTTTCTTCTTGGTCAGTAGAGGCGCGTAAGGCTTTTTCTGATATCAAGGAGAGTTTTGCTTCCGCTCCCATCTTGGTGCAACCTGATGTTTCTTTACCCTTCATAGTTGAGGTTGATGCTTCTGAGGTGGGTGTGGGGGCGGTCTTGTCTCAGGGTTCCTCTCCTGCCAATTGGCGACCGTGTGCCTTTTTCTCAAGAAAACTCTCCTCCGCAGAGAGAAATTACGATGTGGGAGATAGGGAATTGTTGGCCATCAAGTTGGCTTTTGAGGAATGGCGCCATTGGCTAGAGGGAGCCAGACACCCTATTACCGTATTTACTGACCATAAAAATCTGGCTTACTTGGAGTCAGCCAAGCGTCTGAACCCGAGACAGGCCAGATGGTCTTTGTTCTTTTCTAGGTTTAATTTTGTTGTCACGTTTCGCCCTGGAGTTAAGAATGTGAAGGCAGATGCCCTGTCACGTTGTTTTCCGGGAGGCGGGAATTTTGAAGACCCGGGTCCCATTTTGGCTGAAGGTGTGGTGGTCTCGGCTCTTTTTCCTGAATTGGAGGCAGAGGTGCAGGCAGCCCAGTCAGAGGCTCCTGATCTTTGTCCTCCTGGGAGGTTGTTTGTGCCTCTCGCTTTAAGACACAAGATTTTTAAAGAACACCACGATACGGTCCTTGCTGGGCACCCGGGGGTAAGAGCCACACTGGATCTCATCGCTCGGAGATTCTGGTGGCCTGCGCTTCGTAAGTCGGTTGAGGGTTTTGTGGCAGCCTGCGAGACTTGCGCTCGTGCTAAAGTCCCTCATTCACGGCCATCAGGTCCTCTCCTTCCCTTACCCATTCCTTCCCGTCCTTGGACACATCTGTCCATGGACTTTATCACGGACCTGCCTCGTTCCTCGGGGAAGACTGTGATTCTGGTGGTGGTGGACCGTTTTAGCAAAATGGTGCATTTCATCCCTTTTCCTGGTTTGCCCAATGCTAAGACGCTGGCGCAGGCATTTATTGATCACATTGTCAAATTGCACGGTATTCCTTCAGACATAGTCTCTGATAGGGGCACGCAGTTTGTTTCCAGATTCTGGAAGGCTTTCTGTTCTCGCTTGGGGGTTCGGTTGTCATTCTCTTCTGCTTTCCACCCGCAGTCGAATGGTCAGACGGAGCGCGTCAATCAGAATCTGGAGACATATCTGCGCTGTTTTGTGGCGGAGAATCAAGAGGATTGGTGTTCTTTTTTGTCCCTTGCTGAGTTTGCTTTAAATAACCGTCGTCAGGAGTCCTCTGATAAGTCACCATTTTTTGGTGCATATGGGTTTCATCCGCAGTTTGGGACTTTCTCGGGAGAGGGGTCTTCTGGTTTACCTGATGAGGACAGATTCTCCTCGTCTTTGTCATCTATTTGGCAAAAGATTCAAGATAATCTAAAGAGCATGAGTGAGTAGATATAAGCGTGTGGCAGATAAGAGACGTGTGCTTGGTCCGGACCTGAATGTTGGTGATCTGGTGTGGTTGTCTACCAAGAATATCAAATTGAAGGTTCCCTCCTGGAAGTTGGGTCCTAGGTTTATTGGGCCTTACAAAATCCTGTCTGTCATCAATCCTGTTGCATACCGTCTTGATCTTCCTCAGGCTTGGAAGATCCATAATGTTTTTCATAAGTCCTTATTGAAACCTTATGTTCAACCCATTGTACCCTCGCCTTTGCCTCCTCCTCCGATTATGGTTGATGGGAATCTTGAATTTCAGGTCTCTAGAATTGTGGATTCTCGTCTTGTCCGCGGTTCTCTTCAGTACCTTGTTCATTGGGAGGGGTATGGTCCTGAGGAGAGGATGTGGGTCCCAGTGACGGACATTAAGGCGTTCCCATGGTGATGGGGATGCTTCATGTTAGAATATACTAAGAACTGTGTACATAACTGCCCCCTGCTGCCTGGCTGCACCCGATCTCTTACAGGGGGCTGTGATCCGCACAATTAACCCCTCAGGTGCCGCTGATCGGGTGCTGCCAGGCAGCAGGGGCCAGACCCCCCTCCCTCCCCAGTATTAAAAGCATTGGTAGCCAGTGCGTCCCCCCCCCCCCCTCACTCCCCAGTAATAAAAGCATTGGTGGCCAGTGCGGCTCCCCCTCCCTCCCTTCCTAGTATTAAAAGCATCGATGCGCCGCGCATACCTGTCACTTACCAGTAGGAGCGTCCTGGCTGCCATGGTAACCGATCAGAGCCCCAGCGATTAAACTGGGACTCCGATCGGAAATGCCGCTCCGCTGCCACCAATGATGGGGGGGAGGGAGGGGGGCCGCACTGGCCACCAATGCTTTTAATACTGGGGAGGGAGGGAGGGGGGCCGCACTGGCCACCAATGCTTTTAATACTGGGGAGGGAGGAAGGGGGGGGGTCCGCACTGGCCACCAATGCTTTTAATACTAGGGGAGGCAGCTGAGGGGTTAATTGTACGGATCACAGCCCCCTGTAAGAGATCGGGTGCTGCCAGGCAGCAGGGGGCAGTTATGTACACAGTTCTTAGTATATTCTAACCTGAAGCGTCCCCATCACTATGGGAACGCCTCTGTGTTAGAATACACTGTCGGATCTGAGTTTTCACGATCTAACTCAAATCTGATGGTATATTCTAACATAGAGGCGTTCCCATGGTGATGGGGACGCTTCAAGTTAAAATATACCATCGGATTGGAGAAAACTCTGATCCGATGGTATATTAATAGGGACTCCTGACTTTACATTGAAAGTCAAAGGGGGCGGATCTGTTTGCAATTGCACCATATTGTGTCAACGTCAAACGGATCCGTCCCCATTGACTTGCAAGTCAGGACGGATCCGTTTGGCTTCGCACGGCCAGGCGGACACCAAAACGCTGCAAGCTGCGTTTTGGTGTCCGCCTCCAGAGCGGAATGGAGGCGGAACGGAGCCAAACTGATGCATTCTGAGCGGATCTTTATCCATTCAGAATGCATTGGGGATGAACGGATCGGTTCAGGGCCGCTTGTGAGAGCCCTCAAACGAATCTCACAAGCGGAACACCAAACGCAAGTGTGAAAGTAGCCTAAAGCGGTAATTTGCAATAACAGAATTCCTTTAAATCAGAGGTCTCAAACTCGACCACATATATAGGCTGCAAATAGAAAAAATGTCCAGTTGAAAGGCCACATTAATCCGTGTGCTGTGCTATGACCTTATGCTGTCCAATGTCAGGTCCCGTCCTGTCCAATGTCAGCACCACATGCCATATTTTTCACCCTATAAGACACACCTGCCCACCTAGATTTTAGGAGGAAAATGAGAAAAAAAATATTTTTCATCAGACCTTAGTTCAGACCACGAATCAGACCCTTCAAGATCCAGCTCTCTTCCTGCCATGCTAGATCTTTTTTTTTTTTTTTTCTGAAGAATTTTCAATAAGTAACAAAACATGGAGAGACCAGTACAGTAAAATAAGGCACATAAGACACATAATATGCCGTAGGTGCGTAGAGACATCCGTAAACTACTCGATTGACATATACATATTTCCAGGTGCAGCATGAAAATATAGATAATGCATGCAAGAAAATAATTGGACAATTTTCTCAGATATCAGTTCCTGCAAGGCAAGGTGTGAGTCGGTATGTCATTCCATGGCTTGAGCATAATGGGCACATCATGTGACTTGGCTTACAGTAAATGACTGCACATTCAATCTCAGAACAGAACATAGAATAAATGGTGAACATAACCAATGGGTAGTTTCAATCTAGGGATATAAAGCATGGGAGCAATCTTGCACCATATATATAAAGTAAATGACAGAATCAGTCAACCTAGAACACATCAGGGTGCAATTATTGAAGCTTGTATGGTCAAGGATGTGACACTAAACGTAAGGCCTTGGAGTGGTAAAAAAGTGTTCCATTACATATGAATTCTTGTAGGTCCAGACTAAGAATCAGCAAATGGGTGTAAGTTGATGTTCTCTATCAAAGAGTGGGAATGTTTGAACTAGCTATAAGTCTTGTAAAAATCCAACCACGGTTGCCACGTGCTCAGAAAGGATTTCCTGTTTCCTCTTTCCCAACCCACCATTTCTTCCATGAGGCAAAACTGGTGTACTTTCTCCAACCATTCTCTATTGGTGGGTGGTTCAGTGTTTTTCCATTTGGTGGGATCAACAAATTTTGCTGCTGCTATCATATGTGTGATCAGGTTATTGAGGGAAGGTTTGAAACCGCTATGTGGCAGCCACAGTAGTATGAGAGCTGGCGCTAAAGAGATACGGGAACTACAGACTCTGTTAATAATTTGTTCCACTTCTGTCCAGAAGTTGGAAATAGCTTTACAGGACCACCAGATGTGTGATATGGATCCACATTCTTCTTGACAGCGCCAACACCTATCTGAGGGTGACAAGTGGGCTCTGTACAGGAAATCTGGGGTTTTGTACCACCTAGATAAAATTTTAAAGGAATTCTCCTGAATGCGAATGCACCTCGAGAATCCATGGGAGTGCTTTAAAATTGCATTGACCTCTTCATCTGAGAGAGAGATCTGCAGTTCCCGTTCCCAAGCTCTTAAGTAGGTGGGTTTCTCACTAGAGGAGTCTAATACAAGTTGGGAGTATAGCTTGGAGAGGGTTTTTGTGGGGGGGGGGGGTTGGGAAGTAGAGTGTAATTTTCGAGCCAAGTGGGGTCGTCATGAGGTTTCGCATACACTTTCCTATACTTTTTGCAACTAAGTTCTAGGTCTAATTCAACTAGCCTGGAACGCAGAGACTCAGGTATATAAGCATGAGCCTTTTTTAGGAATTCCGGGAGGTTTATTGCTTTAACCAGGTCGGAGATTTTGAAATCCAAGAGATATGACCAGGCTTTATGAAAGTCACTTCCACCTTTATTGAGGTAGTACGGGAGGACAGACAATGGGGCTACGGGGGATAATTTGTTAGCAGACATTGACAGGGCCTCTGATCTATTACAAAATTGGAACATGCAGCGCGTTAAGGCACTGAGAGGGATTCTTTTTCTTTTTAGTGGGAGATAGGACCCAAAAGTTGTGAGCAGCGTCTTCTCCTAACAGAGCTTTTTCCAATGCCACATGTAGTGAACAGTTATGGGGTCTAGCCAATTCAATCCACCTTTCCAACTGTATAGCATGGAGGTAGGTTTTAAGATCAGGCAAGGATAACCCTCCTCTATTAGTTTTCCTAATAAGTAAAGGGTAGGCTAGGCGTGGTTTTTTGTTGGACTTGAGGAAATTACTAAAGAGAACCCGAAAATTAGAGAAGAACTTGTTTGCCAACGGGATAGGTAAACATCTCAGAGTATAAAGGATCTGTGGAAGGACATAAGTAGCAAGTAGATTTTTCCTACCTAACCATGAAAGGAAAGGAAGCTTGATAGAGGCCAGGAAGGTTTTGATTTTACTAAATAAAGGGACATAGTTAAGTCTAAACAGATGTAAGGGGTTTGCCGGAATCATGATTCCCAAATGTTTAATAGCTTCTTTCGGCCATTGGAAGGAAGTATGCTTTTTGACTTCCAACATATGTTTATCTGGGGCTGAGATGTTAAGTATTTCAGATTTGTCATAGTTGACCTTAAAATTGGAGATTTCTCCAAAGTCCGTAAAGATTTTGATCACCTCTGGGATTGCAACTACCGGGTTTGTAATGAAGAGAAGCAGGTCGTCCGCAAAGGCTGCCAAGGAATGAGTTTTCCCTTTCACTTGGAGGCCTTTAATAACCTCAGAGGTTCTTAATTTGCATAGGAGTAACTCAAGAGTCAAGATGAACAGAGCTGGAGAGAGAGGGCAGCCCTGTCTCGTCCCGTTGGGTATACAGAAGGGTGGAGATAGGGTACCATTGACAAGAACTCTAGGTGGAAAACCAAAATGGCGCAAGGCACTATCAATGAAAATCCAATTGACCCTGTCAAATGCTTTTTCAGCATCAGTTCCTATCAAGGTCAATGGGATTTTGTGTTGTTTCGCGTAGTATATGGCGTGCAAGACTCTGCTAACATTATGTTTGCCCTCACGTGCCTTCACAAAACCCACTTGTTCCTCGCCAATCAGCTTGGGTAGTAACTTTGCTATTCTATGACTTAAAAGTTTGGCCCACAATTTAACATCTACGTTAAGTAGGGAAATCGGTCTGTAGCTGCTGCATTTAGCGGGGTCTTTCCCCTCTTTGGGGATAACTGTTATGTGGGCGATTAGCAATTGTGGTGGGAGGGATGTCCCTTTTAATAGGGAATTGCATAAGTCTGCTAGTTGTGGAGCAAGAATTTTCTTAAACTTTTTGTAGTACAATATAGGCAGCCCATCTGGACCTGGGCATTTCCCTGAGGGAATACTTGTTAGGACCTCTAATACCTCCTCTACTGTTACCGGGGATAATAACATATCTTTTTTAATAGAATCTAGAGTCGGGACTTTAATTGTCTCTAAAAAGGTCTTAATTTTGGCCAATGTATGTTCTGGGCTGTTGGATTCTAAGTTGTAAAGGGAGGAGAAAAATTTGGCAAATTCTTCCGCTATCTCAGGGGTATTGGTGAGCTGGTGACCCTTTTCTGACTTAATTCCTAGTATAAAAGTTTTCTCTCTCTGTCCTTTAATCATTTGTGAGAGTAGCTTAGAGCCTCTATCACCATGCATATAGACCTTGTATTTAGCATACCTAAGGGCTTTGGCTGATTTAATGTTTAATAAATCCTTCAGCTGACTTCTTAGCTTAATAAGTTCCTTATAATGAGCATCTGAGGGATCCCTCTTGGAAATGTTTTCCATGACAGAGATTTGGGCCAAAAGAGAGTCCACTTGAAGCGTCCTTTGTTTACGTACCCATGTGCCTAAGGATATAAGCTCACCCCTCATGTACGCCTTATGAGCCTCCCATATCATAGCCTTATCCATAAGAGGGGTACAATTCAGTTCAAAGAAAGCTTTCAGTTTTCCCTCTAGCTTAAGTCTGTCTCTGTCATTTTCCAGGAGGGTCTCATTAAGTCTCCACGACCATGCTTTAGGATGGAGGCCTTTCAACTGGAACACCAGAGAGACAGGGGCATGATCAGATACAGTAATCTGCCCAATAGATGAGGACTTAATCCTTTCTAGGACATGATTAGAGAGAAAAAGGTAGTCAAGGCGCTGAAAAGACCTATGGACAGCTGAGAAAAATGTGAAATCTCTGTCACTAGGGTGAGCCAATCTCCAGGTGTCTGTAATTTGATGGTCAGAAAGTGTCTTCCGTAATTTACGAAGTTGTGCAGTAGAGTATTTGGGGGCACCGGAAGTAGAGTCCATGGGGTGATCTAGAGCTAAGTTCAAATCTCCTCCAAGGATCAATATTCCCTCTCTAAAGTCTTTAAGTGAATTTAATACCCTAATCAACCAGGGTATTTGCTTAGCGTTAGGAGCGTATATATTGACTAAGGTCAGTTTATTACCAAAGAGCGTACCCTTCAGGAATAAATATCTGCTCTCAGGGTCTATGTATTGCGCCTGGATTTGAAAGGGGATATTGGCTCCAATGCCAATAGACACCCCCCTGGAGGCAGAAGAGTGGGAGCTATGAAACCATTTTGTGTATTGTTTAGAGAAAAGGGTTGGGATATGGTTATGCCTAAAATGCGTCTCCTGCAGGAACAGAAGGTCTGCCCTCTCTCTCCTTAGCATCTGGAAGACCTGACTTCTCTTCTGGGGAACATTAAGCCTGTTTACGTTTAGTGAAATTACCTTCAAGGAATCCATAAGGTGTGGAAGGTTGTGTGACCGTACAAGAAGTTGCGTCCCAGAGGGTCAAAAATTTCTGAAAACAGTACCCATCTTGAAAAACTATAGACAAAACACATAAAAACTAAATTGAGCATGTTAATACTCAGTTAGAACAACCAATTGGTAACCTCCTAGAAGGGAGGATATATAGAGGAGGAGAAGAGCAGGAAGGGGGGGGGGGGTTATTGGAGTAAGAAAAAGCGGCAAGGGAAAAGTATGCAATGTAAAGAAAGGAAGAAGATGAGGAAAGAGGTGGGTAAAGGAGATAGGGGGGAGAAAACTGTGAGATACACAAAGCCTGTGTGGGCTTCTCACAGCACAAGCATGTTATCAAGGCAGTGGGATCCCACATTAATAATAGCTAGGGTGACCCATCCTGAACATGGATCTCCCAGGAAATTCCATGTAATGGGGTGTGGACACAAATAAACATTCCTTAAACAAGTGAAGCACTAGTACATAGTGGTATGCTAGTATATTATACTAGGGCTCTAGGAAGAGCAAAAATATATATCACACCATTGCCCCTTTACTTGGATTGAGATGAGCCTTAGAGTGTATGCATATTCTAGGTTCTAAAGGTGTTGGCATCTCAGATGGTACACTACCATAAGAGGTAGATAGTGGGTAAGGAGGCAATGGTGGTGATGAGGACCGTGGTATAGCAGCTTGGAAAAAAAGACAATATGTTAAAGTCTATTAAGCTGCCATTGGGGCTCAGGTAGATATCAGGGTAACCTCGGGGTGCCTCCTAAGGGAGGGTAGATAGTAGAAACAGATATTAAAGAATATTCAAGTGTCTTGGAGATCCGCCTGTCGTTTCTTCGCTTGCGGCGACTTGAATTTCTTGGCGACTTTCCAATCTTCGATTGCAGGTAGCGATGGCATCTTCAAGTCTCCTGCCAAAGGTAGCCAGGAGGGGATATCTAAAGGATCAATCTGTAAAGCTTCCTACATCTTGGCAAGGTCCTCTGGGTGTCGGACGGTAATCTGCTTTCCGTTGATGGTAGCGCATAGGCCAAATGGAAAGAGCCAGCGCAGAGGATGTCTTCTCTCCCTAAGGAGGTCGGTAAGCGGCTTGAATTGCCTTCGCTTCGCCAGGGTACTTGCTGCAAGATCCTGGTACAATTGTATTTTGGCGTTTTCAAATAATAATTCGCCTTTGTGCCTAGCGGCAGTTAAGATGGCGGCCGTGTCGACAAAGCTGAGCAAGCCTCAGATAATATCTCGTGGCGGTGCATCTGGCGGTGGCTTGGGTCTGAGGGCCCTGTGGGCTCTCTCTATGACTATTGTCTCTGCCCTTTCCTGACCCAGTAAGGAGGAGAAGATTTGACTGACCGTGTCTAAGATGTCATCTCTTTGCATGCTTTCAGGAACTCCTCTGATGCGAACGTTCTTTCTTCGGCTCCTGTTCTCCTGATCTTCCAGGTGCAGGTAAGTTGTATTCATGTGTTCGCATATCTCCTCCACCTTAGATTGCAACGCACGGCTGTGTTTAGTTATGGCTAGCTGGGAGTCTTCTAGAGCTGCTACTCTGTGCCCCGTCTGTTTAAACTCAGTTTTGATGGCGGATAATTCTTTCAGGACTGGCTCAAAAGCGAGGGCCAGGGACTCCTTGAGGAAGGCTCTGGTGATGGGTATCGAGCCTCGCTCACTGTGTGTCTCAGACATTGCGCAGGAGCCCTCATCATCGGAGTCTTCAGTGCAAGTTGCGGCGGCGGCAGCTTCCTGTGCCATCTTGGTTCTTACTGCCGGCGAAGATAACTTCTTTTTAAGGAATTTATCCAAATCAGATTGTCCTCTGGCATGTTTAGGCGTCATCTGGTCTCTTTGGGCTTGTCTTTGTTAGGTTTTCCCATATTAAAGCAGGGTGGGAACCCGCCAAATAGCTGTAATCAGTGTGCTGCTGTGAGGAGCTCTCAGTTCAGGCGGCCATTTCCTGACGCGGCTAGCTCTGCCCCCGCCATGCTGGATCTTGAAGGGTCTGATTCATGGTCTGAACTAAGGTCTGATGAAAAAAAAAATTTTTTTCTCATTTTCCTCCTAAAATCTAGGTGGGCAGGTGTGTCTTATAGGGTGAAAAATATGTCATGTGGTGCTGACATTGGACAGGACGGGACCTGACATTGGACAGCATAAGGTCATAGCACAGCACACGGAGTCTGCAGAAGTAGACCAGAGAGCAGTTGGTACAGAGCCAGCTGTATTCACCGCTGCCAGGTCATGCTGTACTAATGAGCACTTTCATCGTGGTTAGTTTTCATTAGTATTCTCCCTATAAGACGCACTGACGTTTTCTCCCCACTTTTGGGGAAAAAAAGTGCATCTTATAGGGAAAAAAATACAGTACCTCTTACATCCAGTGATGTCTCCTCTAAAGTAGGTGTTCTCAGTTTCTTCAAAGGGAGCAGACCGCCTTGACAACTTGTTTAAGCCACATCTCATCTCTGCAAAGTTTGGCACACAACCATTTTAGGTTCCTCACTTTTCCTTTTCTCCCCCTCCTTTCCTGGTACCTCAACAATGTCATCCTGCTGCCCCTCAGATACTGTACCGGCGGTACTCCCCTATGCCCACAAATGCAATACTGCCAAAATAACAGTGCCATACAGATAATACCACCATAGTAATAGTGCTCCCAGACTGCTCTAAATATAAAAGTGCCCCATAAGAACAGTTTTCTAATACCAACTTCTATACTGGCCCTTGGCACATGTGCAGGCCTCTTTTTACCTTTATATTTACAAATGGTCCATAAGACCAATAATTGCCCTATTATTTCATGTGACAATTACTAAAACATAATGTTTAATAAATCTATTGTTAAAAATATCCAAAGGAAAAAGAAAACAAAAAATATTTAAATCTATCAGCTGTGTCGCATGGTTTTTATATATCTCTTTATCTCTATATGTAGCTTTTCCAGTACCGCCAGCTATTAGAGCAGGGAGTCGGTATCTGCGTGCTGATTGACGGCTCACTGCCAGCTATTCCTGCGCTGTAGCGCTTCTTATCTCATTCTACATACTCGTGAATACCTATGTGTACACACTGTGTAAATACTCTCAAACACTGCCCCCCGACATGTTTCACCAGTTACTCTGGCGTCTTCAGGGGAATCGGGCAGAGTATGTTTGAAGGGGCGGGGATGACTCTATAAACCCTCCACTGATGACATCATTGGTATCGCTAGTGAGTCGCTAGTCTCAATATTGCCATGTAGGCATTAGACTTCAACTAGACGGGTTCCAATTTGACCTGGCCCAGCCTATCCCCTCCTCTTTTGGCTGTGACGCTACGCACGCCTCCTATTGCTTCTATGCGCTACTGCACATGAGCGCAGACTTAGTCTTCATATCGCCAGCATACACTCACCTAAAGAATTATTAGAAACACCATACTAATACGGTGTTGGACCCCCTTTTGCCTTCAGAACTGCTCAGGTAGCCTGTGGCTTTTAAACGATGGCCAATTGGCACTAAGGGGCCTAAAGTGTGCCCAGAAAACATCCCCCACACCATTACACCACCACCACCAGCCTGCACAGTGGTAACAAGGCATGATGGACACATGTTCTCATTCTGTTTACGCCAAATTCGGACTCTACCATTTGAATGTCTCAACAGAAATCGAGACTCATCAGACCAGGCAACATTTTTCCAGTCTTCAACAGTCCAATTTTGGTGAGCTCGTGCAAATTGTAGCCTCTTTTTCCTATTTGTAGTGGAGATGAGTGGTACCCGGTGGGGTCTTCTGCTGTTGTAGCCCACCTTTCTTTCCCATTCTGACATTCAGTTTGGAGTTCAGGAGATTGTCTTGACCAGGACCACAACCCTACATGCATTGAAGCAACTGCCATGTGATTGGTTGACTAGATAATCACATTAATGAGAAATAGAACAGGTGTTCCTAATAATTCTTTAGGCGAGTGTATGTCCTCTGCGCATGTCAGAGGACTTAGTTTCTCATCCCCATGGTTCGGCCGGACTGCGCATGACACAGCACTTAGTCTCTTTTCTCTGAAGTAGTGTTAAGCGTGCATGCTCAGCCGAACACCAGTTTGTCTTGACCATCGCAATGCTCGGCACATCGCGGTATTCGGCCGAACACCGCGATGTGCCGAGCATTGCAATGGTCAAGGCAAACTGGTGTTCGGCTGAGCATGCACGCTTAACACTACTTCAGAGAAAAGAGACTAAGTGCTGTGTCATGCTCGAGTTTCCTCCCTGCACGTTTGTTGGCTGCTACGCAGCCAATAAATGTGCAGGTAAGTATTGCCACTCTCTGTAATGCCGTAGCCATGTTGGTTACTGGCATTACAGTGATTGACTGGCCGGAACGCGTCATCGTGTGCTATAAAGCACCCGATGACACGTGGTTCGGCTCAGTCTTAGTCAGGGAGAGCTGTGCTGTAGAAGGGACAGAGCTGTGCTGTAGGGAATTGAATTTTATTTTTTTGTGTTAGGCAGGGTTGGTGTTAGAGACCAAAAAGCCCTTTTAAGGACTATTGTTGTGTCTGGCAGCAATATTTTTTTTTTTAGCGCAACCTGCGCTAAATAGCTTGTAATTGTTTGGCCACTGCAGACAGCGACATTATCTGCGCTACATCCCTGTGTAACGTGTGCGCAACCTAAAAATATCTGTGACATCCAGTGTACTTTTTCAATAGACTATGTCCGCTGCGGACAGTTACATTACCTCCGCTACATCTCCTGTATAACGTTTGCACATCCCGAATATCAGTGACATCCAGTGTACCTTTTTCTTAGCCGCTGGTGACAGCAGTGACATTACCTGCGCCACATCTCCTGTATAACGTTTGTGCAGCATAAATATCAGTGATATTCCTTGTAATTTTCTCTTAGCCGCTGTTGACAGCGACATTACCTGCGCTACATCTCCTGTATAACGTTTCCACATCCCAAATATCTGTGACATTGTAATTTTTTATTAGCCGCTGGTGACAGCAGCGACATTACCTGCGCTACATCTTCTGTATAACGTTTCCACATCCCAAATATCTGTGACATTGTAATTTTTTATTAGCCGCTGGTGACAGCAGCGACATTACCTGCGCTACATCTCCTGTATAACGTTTCCACATACCAAATATCTGTGACATTGTAATTTTTTATTAGCCGCTGGTGACAGCAGCGACATTACCTGCGTTACATCTCCTGTATAACGTTTGCGCATCCCAAATAGCTGTGACATTCCCTGTAATTTTTTATTAGTCGCTGATAAAAGCATTGACATTACCTGCGCTACATCTCCTGTGTAATGTTTGCGCATCATAAATATCAGTGATATTCCCTGTAATTTTTTATTAGCCGCTGGTGACAGCGACATTACCTGCGCTACATCTCCTGTATAACGTTTCCACATCCTAAATATCAGTGACATTCAGTTGAATTTATTTGCGTATACACTTACAAAACCTGCGCTACTGTACGTGTGACATACTTGCAAGCATATATACCATTTATTATGAGGAAGGCAAGCAGTAAGGGACGGGGAAGTGGCCGTGCTGCTGATGTTGCACGCAGAGGCCGTCTTCCTGGGCGCGGTGAAACTGTGCCTTCTGCCAGAGCACAAGAAAAACTCATCCACGACACCTAGCTTCATGTTCCAGTTTTCAGGGCAACGCAGGACACCACTCTCGAAGTCAGACCAGTGCGACCAGGTGGTCGGTTGGATTGCAGCAGATAATGCTTCCAGTCGGTAAAGAGCACCACCCTGTCTTCCACAAAGTCCAGTCTCAGTAGCCACAGCAGGTTTATTCTATCTGTTCAGCGTGGACTGGGCCGAAGAGGAGGAAGAGGATGAGGAGATTGAGAGTGATCCTCCTGATGAGGACAGCGAAAGTCTTGTCTATTGGGACTCTGGCACAGATGCTGACTTTAGGTTATGCGGCCTTTCCCGTGACCCTCGCGTTATACGCATTCTGGCCAACACCGATTACTGGTTGTTCACCCTTCTTGACCCCCGCTACAAAGGGAACTTCTCATCTCTCATTCCTGTGGTGGAGAGGACTAGCAAAATGGTGCAATACCAGAAGGTCCTTGTGTAAAAATTGCTCCAAACATTTCCAGCTGACAACGCTGGCAGCAGAGTACGTAGTTCCTTGGGCAACCGAGGAGGAGAGACGAGGGGAACACACAGAAGTTCGAACAGAGGCATGGAAACACTCTCCAAGGCCTGGGACAGTTTCATGACACCCCGCCAGCATCCTCACCCTGATGCGTGGCCTAGTGTCTCAAGGAGAGAAAAGTTTTGGAAGATGGTGAAAGAGTACATAGCAGACCGTGTCGGTGTCCTCAATGATCCCTCTGTGCCTTACAACTAGTGGGTGTTCAAGCTGGACACGTGGCACGAACTGGTGCTCTACACCTTGGAGGTGCTGACCTGCTCTGCTGACAGAGTTTTGTCAGAGCGGGTATTTAGTGCTGCTGGGGGCATAATAACTGATAAGTGCATCCGACTGTCAACTGATAAGAGTTAGACTCTTATCAAAATGAACAAATGAGACTCCTATCAAAATGAACAAGGCCTGGATTGACCCTGACCTCTCTACTCCACCAGAGGAAAATGGCCGAACACTGAGGCACTTTAAATGTGGCTTTTATGGTGTATTGAATACACTGTATTCCCATGCACCCCTTCCACCACAAGAAAGGGTATATGGTTCAATCTTCCTTTTCTCGTCCTCCTCCCCCTCCTCCATCATATCATATTATATAGTCAGATCAGCAGCAGGCCCTCAACCATAATTTTTTCTAGGGTCAGATCACCAGCAGGCCCTCGCCCCTAATGTTTTAGAGAGTCAGCTCGGCAACAGACCCTCAACCATAATTTTTTCGATGGTCAGCTTAGCAGCAGGCCCTCATCCCTAATGTTTTAGAGCAGGCATCCTCAAACTGCGGCCCTCCAGCCATTGCAAAACTACAACTCCCAGCATGCCCGAACAGCCTACAGATATCAGCCTACAGCAGGGCATTGTGGGAGTTGTAGTTTTACAACAGCTGGAGGGCCGCAGTTTGAGGATGCCTGTTTTAGAGAGTCAGCTCAGCAGCAGACCCTGAGCCATAATTTTTTCGATGGTCAGCTCAGCAGCAGGCACTCGCCCCTAATGGTTTAGAGAGTCAGCTCAGCAGCAGGCCCTCACCCATAATTTTTTTGATGGTCAGATCAGCAGCAGGCACTCGCCCCTAATGGTTTAGAGAGTCAGCTCAGCAGCAGGCCCTCACCTCTAATGTTTTAGATGGTCAGCTCAGCAGCAGGCCCTCGCCCCTAATGTTTCAGATGGTCAGCTCAGCAGCAGACCCTCACCCCTAAAGTTTTAGATGGTCAGCTCAGAAACAGACCCTCACCCCTAATTTTTTTAGATAGTCAGATCAGTAGAAGACCCCCACCACTAATGTTTTAGATGGTCAGATCAGCAGCAGACCCTCACCCCTAATTTTAAAGATGGTCAGATCAGCAGCAGACCCTCGCCCCTAATTTTTTAGATGGTCAGATCAGCAGCAGGCCTTCGTCCCTAATGTTTTAGAGGGTCACCAGCAGGCCCTTGCTCCTAATGTTTTTGAGTGTCACCAGCAGGCCATCAGTCATAATGTTTCAAGGCTGTGTATGATGCCCTCCTTTATGTGTAATGAAGGGTGTATTGGAGTGCCGATTCCTTGTAATTTTTGGCAGCCCTTTCCCTTAGTGCATAGGCTTTATGAGTGTAGGAGTCCCACTACCTGAACTATTGTACCACAATGTGAACGAGGCCCTCCTTTATGTGATATACAGGTTGTATCGGAGTGCCTCTTCCTTGTAATTTTTGGCAGCACTTGCACTTTATATACAAGTAAATATACAGGAAAGAATGTTTCCTAACAATTTTTTTTCTAAAATCGATTTTTTCTTCGGTTTTGTGTGTATTATTGTCAGTCTGTAAATTTGCCGTACTACTCGTACAACATTGTTCCCAGCAGCGACCTGGGAGTCCAAGATGCATCCAGACATCCTCCCCCATGCTGTTCCCAAACTATTTTAGTGATGTTTCCATCAATTTCTGACCTTTTCCTATGAACCAGACACCCTCCCCTCTTCAGAGCAGGGGCTGCCTGGTTTAATGCTCAGGTTCTCCCATTGACTTCCATTGTGCTCGGTAGAGCAGTGGAGCATCCCGAGCATCCTAAGGTGTTCTACTCGAGCACCAGAGCACTTTGGTGCTCGATCAACACTACTCTGAAGTCCTTTTTCTCTCATCACATATTGTGGAACTTAGTCTATTTTCCGTCTCTCAACTGTGTTCTTTGCGCATGCCCTAGCGCTTCATTTCTTACTGGTCTCTTTTATGGAGAAGAAGGGAACTTGGATCTATTTTCTTCTCTATTTATTTTATTTAAGGTTCATTAATTATTTTAGCTACTAGATATCCTATTATTTAATCATGACATTAATTCACTGAATAAATAAATATAGTTATTATACAGGATCGTGATTTCTTAATTTATTATACTGTATAACACATTATTTCATCAAGTTAAACAGCATTTGGCTGCATTTCTTCTTGATAGTATTCATCATATATGTTGCATCATGTTCATAAATTACTTGAATTATTAGGATGATCATGTTTTCTTTCACCCTTGATTCTTAGATATAAATTAATCTCACTGTTAATACTGTCCTTCATTGATAATCTTCTCAAATTAATTATTTGGACCTTCTCACAGTGATTCTTGCAGCCTATCTTTCTTATATTATTTCTATTTTACATGATTCATATAATTTTTGTAATATTATTATTATAATTACTACTCTTGATCATGATGGTTTATAATCATGATCCTGTCGGAGAATTACTACAGCATTCTTATTACATGTGTCTCTTATTTTCTTTTCTTTAGTATTTTAGATTTTTTTTTATTTCTGATCCTAATTATTTACCCTTTTCTATACAGATCATGAGGAAATATTCTGACATTATAGGGCTCTACATGGGAGAGACATTTTTTTTTTTTGGGGGGGGGGGGGGGCCGGGGAGGAATAGTTGTTATTTAAGGTCGTACCCCTACCATCAGTTATACTTATTCTTTCTCTTTAATCTATAGTAGTATTTCCATCTGTATACCTCTTAGTTGAGACACTAGAGTCGGAGGAATGACACATATGTGAATCCTTCATTAAGTCCCAACGGAGATCGGCTTTTAAGGCGCTATATATCCATTTTGTTTCTTCTTTACTTTATCATTCTCTTCATATTTTTTGAATTTTATAAAAAGCTAAGAGTAAAATAATGTTGGTATTATTATTATTACTACTACTGTTATTATTAACCCCTAAAGGATAACCTACCCTTCCGAGAACCACAACGTTTTAAAAATATTTCATTCCAGCCATATGAGGGTTTATTTTTTCGTAGGAAAATTGTATTTTTTAATAGCCCCATTTAATTTACCATGACAAGAAAAATATTTGTCGGGTGAAATTGAAACAAAATAATCCAATTTCATTAATAGTTTTTGGATTTTGTTATTATGGTGTTTACTGTGCCCTAAAATTGATGTGACAACCTTAATTTGCGGGTCAGTGCGATTATGGCGATAACAAATTTATATTGCTTTTATTATGTTTTATCACCTTTAAAAATAAATAACTTTTTTTTGTACTATATTTCCATCTACAGAGCTTCTTGAGGATCTGTTCTCTGTAGGGTGAGTTGTAGTTTTTCAAGGTACCATTTAGGGGTACATATGACTTTTTAATCACCTTTATGCAATATTTTGGGGGAACAAGGTGACACACATTCTTATTCTTTTCATAACCACACAGGAGAATAATTTATATTTTTTAATAGTTCAGACATTTTTGGACATTACAATATTTTTTTATTTTTATATGTAAAATTGGTAAGATGGTGATTTGATTTCTCAATATATTTTATATAGTTTTTAAAAACTTTTTTTTCAATGTAATTTTTAGTCTCATTTTAGTCTAATGAGATTATCATAGAAAACGATTGCAGTCTATGGGATTTTTACAGGCTGCCTGTCAGACCTCGGGCACGGCTTTTCAGGTAGCTCAGGATGACGGCGCTTGGAGCCTTTACATGGTCCTAGGTTGTCATAGCAACTGATCAGAACCCTTCTATTTCGCTGCAGGAGGTCCAATCGGAGGACAGAGGAATCTCCCTCCTTCTAACTGCCGCTGTTGCTATTCACTGCGGCATCTAAGTGATTCAATGACCGGGATCAACATTATCTCCAAGCCAGGTCACTGCCAGCGGACGTCTGTTGTATTATACAGCTTGCACCTACTGTGTATGGAGCAGGCTTAGCGTGGGAGCCCATTCTATACATTCCCTGAATTCTAATGCCGTACATGTATGTCAGTGTGTGTTTAGGGGTTAAGCTATAATAAGAAACTATAAATATAATAATCTAAATCTCAAAACTGAATTTACTTGGTATTGTTCTGCCTAATTAAAACAACATAATAAAATAATAACAATAATAGAAATATTAGTAATAAAATAATTATACTAATAATACTAATACTATTAATAATAACAAAATACTAGCAATAATGATATTAAAGCGGCTAATAACCTAAGCTAGCATACATTTTTTTATTTTTACTATTTTTATTATTGCTATTGTTATTATTCTTTTTATTGTTTAAAGGGGTTCTCTGGGCTTTTAATACAGATGACGTGTCCTCAGGATAGGTCATCAATATCAGATCGGCGGGGTCCGACAATCGGCACCCCCGCCATTCAGCTGTATGAGGAGATGGCGTATGCAGTGTGCACGTGCACGTCTATGGCAAAGCAACAAAGAGCAGGAAGAGAGATGGCACGTGCACACTGGGCAAGCCTTCCCTTCATACAGCTGATGCAGCGGAGGTGCCGGGTGTCGTACCCCTGCTAATCTGATATTGATGACCTGTCCTGAGCACACGTCATCAGTATTAAGAGCCCCGAGAACCCCTTTAAACAATAAAATAAAAATAATAGCAATAACAATAGCAATAATAAAAATAGTAAAAATAAAAGGTTTATGCTAGCTTAGGGTATGTGCACGCTGTGGATTTTTCTAGAATCTGCAGCAGAAAGCGCTGTACATACGGCATCGTACGCTGGTACCATACACTGGCACACAAAATGCATGAAGCAGTATAATAGAAATAGAAAAAAAAGTAAAGTAGAAGTAAAAAGAAACAAATTAACAAATACGTTGAACTTTGATTCTGCTGAATATTCTATGTATCGATGCAGACGACTTACTGTTCTTCTTCTCTTCAACTTTATGGAAACTTCTGGTTCTCTGATGATCCTCTGTAAGACGCCAGCAGATAAATACAGGGGGTGGGAGGGTCCAAACCTGAATATGCACAACACATGAAATCTCTGATAAAGCAAAGAGTATGAGTGAGAACAGGTTTACAGTTACAGTGACAATGATTGAAGCAATACATATGTGAGTGAGAAGAAACCCAATCATTACAGATGACAGGATGACGGGAGACATGATTCTCATGAACAGGTGTGCCACTTTAGCCTCACCCTCAAACTATTTGCCCCTTTATACGTACATATAGAATAGGCCTAATTCAAAATGCAAATAACACCACAATAACATGTTCAGGATAAAAGGTGCAACTAAAGTTAATTTACTGCATAGATCATAAATAATTTACATAATTTGCCGGTGGTATGTCTCTACTTATTCAGTGATGAGTTCTGACATTTATTTACATAGTATGGCACCACCTGGAGGTCATTTACTTACATAGTATGGCACCACCTGGAGGTCATTTACTTACATAGTATGGCACCACCTGGAGGTCATTTACTTACATAGTATGGCACCACCTGGAGGTCATTTACTTACATAGTATGGCACCACCTGGAGGTCATTTACTTACATAGTATAGCACCACCTGGAGGTCATTTACTTACATAGTATGGCACCACCTGGAGGTCATTTACTTATATAGTATGGCACCACCTGGAGGTCATTTACTTACATAGTATGGCACCACCTGGAGGTCATTTACTTACATAGTATGGCACCACCTGGAGGTCATTTACTTACATAGTATGGCACCACCTGGAGGTCATTTACTTACATAGTATGGCACCACCTGGTGTTCATTCACTTACATAGTATGGCACCACCTGGTGTTCATTTACTTACATAGTATGGCACCACCTGGTGTTCATTTACTTACATAGTATGGCACCACCTGGTGTTCATTTACTTACATAATGTAGTATGGCACCACCTGGTGTTCCTTTACTTACATAGTATGGCACCACCTGGTGTTCATTTACTTACATAATGTAGTATGGCACCACTTGGTGTTCATTTACTTACATAGTATGGCACCACCTGGAGGTTATTTACTTACATAGTATGGCTCCACCTGGAGGTCATTTACTTACATAGTATGGCACCACCTGGTGTTCATTTACTTACATAGTATGGCACCACCTGGTGTTCATTTACTTACATAGTATGGCGCCACCTGGTGTTCCTTTACTTACATAGTATGGCACCACCTGGTGTTCATTTACTTACATAATGTAGTATGGCACCACTTGGTGTTCATTTACTTACATAGTATGGCACCACCTGGTGTTCATTTACTTACATAATGTAGTATGGCGCCACCTGGTGTTCAGTTACTTACACAGTATGGCTCCACCTGGTGTTCATTTACTTACATAGTATGGCACCACCTGGTGTTCATTTACTTACATAATGTAGTATGGCACCACCTGGTGTTCAGTTACTTACATAGTATGGCTCCACCTGGAGGTCATTTACTTACATAATGTAGTATGGCGCCACCTGGTGTTCATTTACTTACATAATGTAGTTTGGCGCCACCTGGTGTTCATTTACTTACATGGTATGGCACCACCTGGTGTTCATTTACTTACATAATGTAGTATGGCGCCACCTGGTGTTCGAAACGGACGGATCGCGAAACCCATTCAAAAGAATATGTCCACGATCCGGATGCGGCTGCCCCACGGTCTGCGGCTGCGGTCCACAGCCCAGGCACGGAGCCCTTACGTTTGTGTGAAAGAGGCCTAACAGCTACAAGAAGCACTTCAGGACTTTTTCTTTGCGACCGGGTATAACAATCACATCCCCCAATTTACAAAATAATGTGCATATGCCTTTAAGAAAAATGCATATGCCTATATAAATGCTGGAGCTCTGCCTGTGGAGGGGTCACCAGCAGTGGGTCCTCCTACAGGTAAAGACATGTCTATAAATGAGAGTGTTTGGCGCCACGTGGAGGAGTGTGTGGGCACGGTGAGGACAGGACGAGCTAGAGAGACCTCTTCTGAGGGTGACCAGAGGGAAGGGGCTGAGATCATCCTTGGCTGAGAGACATCCTTGAGTCCTGAAGAACCTGAGAGAAGCGGCCAGCAGTTCAGGCCTAGACAGTATGATGTTTATTCTGTTTTCTTTACATGATCTGGGGACAACCACAAGAACATAAGTAACCTCAGTCACAGAAGGACACATAGATATGAGATAGATAGATAGATAGATAGATAGATAGATAGATAGATAGGGAGATAGATAGATAGATAGATAGATAGATAGGGAGAGATAGATAGATAGATAGATATGAGATAGATAGATAGATCCACCTAGAACTCTGCAAACACTTTCTCCAGGTCCACAGGGGCACCTCAAACAGCGCCTGTCGAGCAGAACTGGGCAGATTCCCACTCTACTTTGCTGTACAGAAGAGGGCGCTATCATTCAGAGCCCATCTTCAGAGCAGCAGTCCCAGCTCCTACCATCACAAAGCCTTGCTACACCAAGAAGCCCCAGAAAAACAAAGCACCCCGCAACAAGTCACCCAAACCCAGCCTGCCCAATCCACCAACCAATATAGCCTGACAAAGGGCGGAATCCAGAGGACGATACACAAGTACAAAGAGGAGTATATTAGCGTCTGGAAAAACGACATAAGAACATCCCAGAAGCTGACAGTATACCAGAGCCTGCAGAGGGAGTACAAACTGGCCCCATATCTGGAGAAACTCCCCAATCCAAAGACAGACAGATCCTGAGCCGGTACAGACTGAGCGCCCACAGCCTGCTCATTGAATCCGGGCGTCATCGACAGAGGTACATGCCCAGGGAGAGCAGACTGTGCCAGCAGTGCGACCAGGAGGCCGTGGAGGATGAGGCTCATTTCCTGCTGCGGTGCCCCAAATACTCAGCAGTGAGAGAGACTCACTTCAGGAGACTGTCTGATCTCTGCCCAGACTTCACTTCCATGGAGGAGGAAGAGAGACTCTCCATACTGCTGGGGGAAGAGGAGAACACAGCGGCCATAGCAGCACAATATATTACTGCCTGCCATGGACTGAGAGGAGCCTGATATACCATGGACTCCTATACCCCCACCCTGGACCTGTCCCCACCCCCAACCCTACCCAATTATTTACCACTTGCTTTGGCAATGCTAAAATGTATTTAGTCCTGCCAATAAAGCTGATTTGATTTGATAGATATGAGATAGATAGATATGAGATAGATAGATATGAGATAGATAATAGATAGATAGATAGATATGAGATAGATAGATAGATAGATAGATAGATAGATAGATAGATAGGAGATAGATATGAGATAGATAGATAGATATGAGATAGATAGATAGATATGAGATAGATAGATAGATATGAGATAGATAGATAGATAATAGACAGATATATATGAGATAGATAGATAGATAGATAGATATGAGATAGATAGATAGATAGATAGATAGATAGGAGATAGATAGATAGATAGGAGATAGATAGATAAATAATAGATAGATAGATAGATATGAGATAGATAGATAGATAGATAGATAGATAGATAGATAGATATGAGATAGATAGATAGATAGATAGATAGATACCAAAGGCAAATGATGAGGCCGCACTCCAAAGTAGAGAAAAGGTGTCGGACCCTTTTATTCCCCTTCAGCCCGGCTCAATGAGGCCTTTGTCAAGCAAACAAATGATGTCCGAGTGCATGTACATAATACACCCACAGTAATTAGTGACAACACGATTGCTGAATAAATTACCAATAAATCAAATTATGTGAAAAAGTCTTTCTAACATGATTCAAAATACATAAAATAATGTGTACATTGTGTGTGACATGATCAATGTGGCTTACATTTCATATACAGATATCCGTGATATATACATAGCGCAGAATTGAATATAATTCACCCATAAAGACCTCCTGTGTAGTTCATTATGAAATATTTAAAAAAAAACAGCAACAGCTGTTATAGATAATGTAATGCAGACCCAGTGGCGTGCCCAGGGTGTTTGGCACCCCCCTTCCCTAATACTTGACCACATACCTGTTACATCCAGGGACATCTCCTGTCATGTAGACCTTCTCTTTCCTCTTCTCCTCCGCCATGAGAAATTCTTTCAGCCGCATCTCGTCTCTACAGTTTGTAACACAGACACGTTAGATTTCTCAATTTTTCCATCAACCTCCCCATCCTGGTGTCCCCACAGTGTCATCCTGCTGCCACCCCCAATACCTGTGCCTGTTGTGCCCCCCAATGCCCCAGGTAATATACTGCTGACAAAATAGTGACCCCTGATAGACATAATTGGGGTCATTTATTAAACTGGTGTAAAGTAGAACTGGATTTCCAAAAGAGCTGTCAAATATAAAAAATGGAATCTGATTGGCTGCTATGGGCAACTAAGCCAGTTCTACTTTACACCAGTTTGATAAATTACCCCAAATGTTCCTATAGTGTCTACAGCAGCTATAATGTCCCCTAGAGGCCCTCAGTAATAATAACCCCCTCTATTGTGCTCCAGACAATAATCCCTGTATAGTGTCCCCAAAAATAATAGAATTGCCCCTACAGTGTCTCCCCAATATTAACGCCCCCCACGCTGCCACAATATAGTAATTTCCCCCACACTGCCCCCATATAGTAATTTCCCCCACACTGCCCCCACACAGTAATTTCCCCCACACTGCCCCATATAGTAATTTCCCCCACACTGCCCCCACACAGTAATTTCCCCCATACTTCCCCCAAACAGTAATTTCCCCCACATTGACCCCCCACAGTAATTTCCCCCACACAGTAATTTCCTCCACATTGACCCCCCACAGTAATTTCCCCCACACAGTAAATTCCCCCACACTGCCCCATATAGTAATTTTCCCCACACTGCCCCATACAGTAATTTGCCCCACACTGCCTCCATATAGTAATTTCCCCCACACTGCCCCCATATAGTAATTTTCCCCACACTGCCCCATACAGTAATTTGCCCCACACTGCCTCCATATAGTAATTTCCCCCACACTGCCCCCATATAGTAATTTCCCCCACACTGCCCCCATATAGTAATTTCCCCCACACTGCCCCCATATAGTAATTTCCCCCACACAGTAATTTTCCCCACACTGCCCCATATAGTAATTTCCCCACACTGCCCCATATAGTAATTTCCCCACACTGCCCCATATAGTAATTTCCCCACACTGCCCCATATAGTAATTTCCCCACACTGCCCTATATAGTAATTTCCCCCACACTGCCCCACATAGTAATTTCCCCCACGCTGTCCCCCACTGTAATTTCCCCCACACTGCCCCATATAGTAATTTCCCCACACTGCCCCATATAGTAATTTCCCCACACTGCCCCATATAGTAATTTCCCCACACTGCCCCATATAGTAATTTCCCCACACTGCCCTATATAGTAATTTCCCCCACACTGCCCCACATAGTAATTTCCCCCACACTGCCCCCACACAGTAATCCCCCACACTGCTCCTACACAGTAATTTCCCCCACATTGACCCCCACAGTAATTTCCCCCACACTGCCCCATACAGTAATTTGCCCCACACTGCCCCATACAGTAATTTGCCCCACACTGCCCCATACAGTAATTTTTCCCCACATTGCCCCTATATAGAAATTTCCCCCACACTGCCCCATACAGTAATTTGCCCCACACTGCCCCATATAGTAATTTGCCCCACACTGCCCCATATAGTAATTTGCCCCACACTGCCCCCATATAGTAATTTGCCCCACACTGCCCCATATAGTAATTTGCCCCACACTGCCCCATACAGTAATTTCCCCCACGCTGCCCCATATAGTAATTTTCCCCACAATGTCCCCATATAGTAATTTCCCCCACACTGCCCCCACACAGTAATTTCCCCCATACTTCCCCCAAACAGTAATTTCCCCCACATTGACCCCCCACAGTAATTTCCCCCACACAGTAATTTCCTCCACATTGACCCCCCACAGTAATTTCCCCCACACAGTAAATTCCCCCACACTGCCCCCATATAGTAATTTTCCCCACACTGCCCCATACAGTAATTTGCCCCACACTGCCTCCATATAGTAATTTCCCCCACACTGCCCCCATATAGTAATTTTCCCCACACTGCCCCATACAGTAATTTGCCCCACACTGCCCCCATATAGTAATTTCCCCCACACTGCCCCCATATAGTAATTTCCCCCACACTGCCCCCATATAGTAATTTCCCCCACACTGCCCCCATATAGTAATTTCCCCCACACAGTAATTTTCCCCACACTGCCCCATATAGTAATTTCCCCACACTGCCCCATATAGTAATTTCCCCACACTGCCCCATATAGTAATTTCCCCACACTGCCCCATATAGTAATTTCCCCACACTGCCCTATATAGTAATTTCCCCCACACTGCCCCACATAGTAATTTCCCCCACGCTGTCCCCCACTGTAATTTCCCCCACACTGCCCCCACACAGTAATCCCCCACACTGCTCCTACACAGTAATTTCCCCCACATTGACCCCCACAGTAATTTCCCCCACACTGCCCCATACAGTAATTTGCCCCACACTGCCCCATACAGTAATTTGCCCCACACTGCCCCATACAGTAATTTTTCCCCACATTGCCCCTATATAGAAATTTCCCCCACACTGCCCCATACATTAATTTGCCCCAAACTGCCCCATATAGTAATTTGCCCCACACTGCCCCCATATAGTAATTTGCCCCACACTGCCCCATATAGTAATTTGCCCCACACTGCCCCATACAGTAATTTCCCCCACGCTGCCCCATATAGTAATTTTCCCCACAATGTCCCCATATAGTAATTTACCCCACACTGCCCCCACACAGTAATTTCCCACACACTGACCCCCCACAGTAATTTCCCCCACATTGCCCCTATATAGTAATTTCCCCCACACTGCCCCATATAGTAATTTCCTCCACACTGCCCCATACAGTAATTTCCCCCACTCTGCCCCATACAGTAATTTCCCCCACACTGCCCCATATAGTAATTTCCCCCACACTGGCCCCATATAGTAATTTCCCCCACACTGTCCCATATAGTAATTTCCCCCACACTGCTCCCATATAGTAATTTCCCCCACACTGCCCCCATATAGTAATTTCCCCCACACTGCCCTCATATAGTAATTTCCCCCACACTGCCCCATACAGTAATTTCCTCCACACTGCCCCATACAGTAATTTCCTTCACACTGCCCCATACAGTAATTTGCCCCACACTGCCCCCATATAGTAATTTGACTCACACTGCCCCATACAGTAATTTCACCCACACTGCCCCATATAGTAATTTCCCCCACACTGCCCCCACACAGTAATTTCCCCCACATTGACCCCCACAGTAATCTCCCCCACACAGTAATTTCCCCCACATTGACCCCCCACAGTAATTCCCCCCACACTGCCACATATAGTAATTTCCCCCACACTGCCCCATACAGTAATTTGCCCCACATTGCTCCTATATAGTAATTTTTCCGACACTGCCCCATATAGTAATTTGCCCCAAACTCCCCAATACAGTAATTTCCCCCACACTGCCCCATATAGTAATTTCCCCACACTGCCCTATATAGTAATTTCCCCCACACTGCCCCCACACAGTAATCCCCCACACTGCTCCTACACAGTAATTTCCCCCACATTGACCCCCACAGTAATTTCCCCCACACTGCCCATACAGTAATTTGCCCCACACTGCCCAATACAGTATTTTTTTTCCCACATTGCCCCTATATAGTAATTTCCCCCACACTGCCCCATACAGTAATTTGCCCCACACTGCCCCACATAGTAATTTCCCCCACACTGCCCCCATATAGTAATTTGCCCCACACTGCCCCCACACAGTAATTTCCCCCACACTGACCCCACACAGTAATTTCCCCCACACTGCCCCCATACAGTAATTTCCCCCACACTGCCCCCACACAGTAATTTCCCCTACACTGCCCCATACAGTAGTGTCCCTGACACTGCCCCCAACAGTAGTGTCCCCCACATTGCCCCATATAGTAATTTGCCCCCCACATGTTAATCCCTCCCATAATTATTGCCCCCACATAGTAATCCCACCATAATAATTTGCCCCCACACAGTATCCCACCATAATTTTTTTTCCCCCACATGTCCTCCTGTGTCCCACAAAGTTGGCACATAAAATAAAAATAAATAAAAATAAATAAAATAAAAGCTAAATACTCACCTATGTCCAGCCGGCGCTTGCTCGCAGAGGAAGGCACTCACACTTCACTGTGCTGCTGCGTCCCGGCACAGGTGCGCGCGATGACGTCATCGTGCACGCCTGCCCTGGGATTTCACTACCGCATAGGCCTCAGGCGGCGGGGCAGGCAGAGAACTATGCGCTCCCGTTTCCCCCGCCACAGTAGGTGGGCGTCAGCGCTCCAGCAATGAGCGCTTCCATCTGTATTGATGGAAGCGCTCATTGCTTCTGGGCCTGGCACCCCAGAGTTAGGGAGTTCCAGCTTACCCCCTGTCAAGGGAGGGTGTACTGGGCACGTCTCTGCTGAACGTGCCCAAGCCAAAGCAAGTCAGCCAGAGCACCCTCAGCTCTGCTGGTCATGGAGGCCACAGCTTAAAGCCTCAAGAGCCAGGAGGAAAGTTCCCTGGCCTAATTGAGAGACGGACTACAAAGAGAGAAGAAGTTGCAGCATACAGCAAAAGCAAAGTTATACAGCAAGCCTTTCAGCACAGTAGAGCCAGAGAGCAACAGATGTAGCAGAGACGAGTTTGCCTGCCAGAGTTTTAATGCTAAAGCCTGCTGGAACCAAGACAAAGTTGGAAGATTGTGTCTGATGAAAGTTTACCAAAGTAAAGCTGCTTTTCAACTGCATCTTAAGATCTGGACTGAAGTTATTCTTTTATCCCTCAACTATTCCCCCTTTTGGTTTGCTTTGGAGCCAAAGCCTGGGGTCCAGCTGTATCCAGGTAGGAGCACCGTGACACTCGCTTAACATAAAGGTACATTTTAGGCCACCTGATGCCACTCGGCCATTCCTACACCTGGGTACTTGCTCCCTCTAATAGGGCCTCAGGGGGCGGCCCATTGCAAATAGATAGATAGATAGATAGATTATATATATAGATAGATGATAGATATGAGATAGATAGATAGATAAATAGATAAATAGATATGAGATAGATAGATAGATATGAGATAGATAAATAGATATGAGATATATATGAGATAGATAGATAGATGATAGATATGAGATAGATAATGGGAAAATGAGGTTCAAATTTAAAAAAAGGGTGGTGGACCCGTTTTTTTTTCACCCCAAATGCAACATTTCAGCTCAACACAACGAAGCCTCACTGTGTTGGGCTGAAATGTTGCGTTTGGGGTGAAAAAAGCAGGTCCACCACCCTTTCATTAAATTTGGACTGCTACCTTATTTTCCCATTATGGTATCCCACGGCCCGGAAGGATTGCACCCATTTTCTTAATTTTTTAACTTGTGCTGTTGTATATTGAGTTTTTAGATAGATAATTAGATAGATAGATAGATAGATAGATATGAGATAGATATATTTTTTTTCTCTAAGGCAGTCACAGCTTACATCCTTTTCTCTTGTCCCTCTCCCTGCAGAGTGACTGTATCAGGTTGGGTTTCCCTTTAAGCTCGGGGTCATTTTCCTCCAGCAGTTAATCACTGATTTCCATTTGATACTTTATTCTAAGGGACTAATTGACCCGACATCCGCCGTCCATTATGGAGTCATCTGATAAACCGTGTCTCATGTGCAGATTGAACTAAACAGTGATAATGACGCTGTCACCGGCGTCGATTATAAAGCGAGCGTCCATTGTTATCAGCGAACACAATGACAGCGGCCATCATAGTCACATTAACACGGGGGCTTTACAAGTGTAAGATTGTTAATGTGCCGCCTGTCTGTGCCCGCTCTGATGATGCCACTTTACTTAATGGTTACGAGGCTCAGCTGCTATTAGCGGCAGTTCACAGACAGCTCATTCCATTATATGTCCGCGGATAATGTCACATGGGGGAGGGGGGAACATCTAATATGTCGCCCTCCTAAGTGACTAATGAGCGTATCTGTACAACAAAGTCACCGCCGCCTAGAAATGCCAAGACACTAATAATCATTTGCATTTGTAGTGAATTATTCTGTTCGGAATATTGTGTTTTAATAAACCGCCTTCATAATGTAGTCGTTTGTGAGTGAGACGTAATAAGCAGATCGTCTATACTGCGGGCGCATCAAAGACGTTGGAAATCTTACAAGGATTATATAATGTTGCAGAATTAAGGCTTACATCTCTTCTGGAAGCTTGGTGTTGCTGTGTTCCTTAAGACGTTTGAACTCAGGTTGCTTAGCAACACTTGACTTCCTGTCTAGGTGACCACCATTAGAGTACATGAAGCTACATGTACAGAAGTGGTCACGGGTTCTATCTTCTGTACCAAAGACTGACTTTTTCTGGTACACGGACCTGTGTTTTAAACTAGCCTAAATTGCATGGGGTGGGTCTGAAAGAAGTAAGGGACAGAGATTGAAGTGGGAGGATCAGACTACACAGGGATTGTTTGTAGTCTGTAACTATGGAGACACATAGATCTGTATGGGGGCTGGATACATGAAATATTTTTTTGTCAATTTTGGATGCATAAGAGCACTGAGAAAATCTAGGTACATGTTTTTTAAAGCTAAAATACCTTCAATAGTTTCATGTTATGAGATTCTTCGGTTTGGGGCTTTTTGGATGTTGAGACTCATCCAGCTGCAAGTTGATGAAAATTGGATTTCTGTTAAATAGCGCATTAGAGTTATGACGCTCACAAGTGCAGGGAAATGTGAGGGGATCAGCGGGGGGGGGGCAGATCATTCACACAAAGATTTTGGACTTGAGAAGTGCAGAAGATGCTCGGTCCGCCTGTACAATCTCCGGGGCCAGGGACATCTTGGTCATCTCTATGGGTGCAACGCAGAGAAGCTCAATAATGATGGAGATCCACCGTGTGCACCAGCCACTCCAGCAACAGCTTATGTTTCTCCATTATCTGTCCATCTGTATATTTATCTCATACATTAATCCTTTCTATGTAATTCACATCTATCTAGCAGTCTCTCTGTCGATATACCTACTATCTATCTATCTATCTAGAAATGGACTGCCCATAGACCTTACAGGGAAATTTCCCAGTGGGTCAATGCCCAAGGAGGGTCAACCAAGCATACCTGAAACCACCGACTGGGTACATAGTGATCTGATGCTCTCAGCATTAATTAATGCTTTGAATTTCAGGTATCTATCTATCTATATTTGTATGTCGTATATCTCTTATCCGAACTCTAATATTCTATTTCTGTATCTATATTTTTCAATTATTTACCTACAGTGCTGCCCATAATTATTCATACCCCTGGCAAATTTTGACTTAAAGTTACTTTTATTCAACCAGCAAGTAATTTTTTGATGGGAAATGACATAGGTGTCTCCCAAAAGATAATAAGACGATGTACAAGAGGCATTATTGTGGGAAAAAAATTTTTCTCAGCTTTTATTTACATTTGAGCAAAAAGCGTCCAGTCCCAAATTATTCCTACCCTTCTCAATAATCAATAGAAAAGCCTTTATTGGCTATTACAGCAATCAAACGCTTCCTATAATTGCAGACCAGCTTTTTGCAGGTCTCCACAGGTATTTTTGCCCATTCATCTTTAGCAATGAGCTCCAAATCTTTCAGGTTGGAGGGTCTTCTTGCCATCACCCTGATCTTTAGCTCCCTCCACAGATTCTCAATTGGATTCAAGTCTGGGCTCTGGCTGGGCCTCTCCAAAACATGAATGTTGTTGTCTGCTAGCCATTTCTTCACCACTTTTGCTGTGTGTTTTGGGTCATTGTCATGCTGAAATGTCCACTGGTGCCCAAGGCCACGTTTCTCTGCAGACTGCCTGATGTTGTCGTTGAGAATCCTCATGTATTGCTCTTTTTTCATGGTGCCGTTTACTGTGATTAGGTTCCCTGGTCCATTGGCTGAAAAACACCCCCAAAGCATTAGGTTCCCACCACCATGTTTGACAGTGGGGATGGTGTTCTTTGGGTTGAAGGCTTCTCCTTTTTTACGCCAAATGAAGGAAACATCATTGTGACCAAACAATTAAATTTTTGTTTCATCTGACCATAACACAGAAGACCAGAAGTTGTCTTCTTTGTCCAGATGAGCTTTTGCAAAGGCCTTATCTGGAGAAGTGGCGTCCTTCTTGGTCTGCATCCGTGGAACCCAGCAGTGTGCAGTGTCCGTTGGATTGTCTGCCTTGAGACATTGCCACCAGCAGAGCCCAGATTCACCAGGATGGCCTTGGTGGTGATCCTTGGATTCTTTTTCACCTCTCTAACTATCCTCCTGGCCAGCACAGGTGTCACTTTTGGTATCTGACCACGTCCTCTGAGATTTTCCACAGTGCGGAACATCTTGTATTTTTTAATAATACTCTGCACTGTAGCCACTGGAACTTGAAAACATTTAGAAATGTCCTTGTAGCCCTTTCCTGACTTGTGAGCAGCCACAATGCGCAGCCGCAGGTCCTCACTGAGCTCCTTTGTCTTAGCCATGACTGTCCACAAACCAACTGCAGAGAGCTGCTGGTTTTCACCTGTTGAGTTGATTAAAACAGCTGTTCCCAATTAATCAGGGTAATTAGGATGCTTTAGAACAGCTTGGACTAGTTGGAATGGTATAGAACTTTTGATTTTCCCACAGACTGTGACAGTTTGTGAAGGGTATGAATACTTTTGGACTGGACACTTTTTATTCAAATGTAAATAAAAGCTGAGAAATGTTTTTTTTTCCACAATAATGCCTCTTGTACATCGTCTCATTATCTTTTGGGAGACACCTATGTCATTTCCCGTCAAAAAATTACTTGCTGGTTGAATAAAAGTAACTTTAAGTCAAAATTTGCCAGGGGTATGAATAATTATAGGCAGCACTGTAGCTGGAAGTGGTTTCCAGAGTATCATAGGAGGTGCTGGGAGAGAGTCCATTGTTATATGCAGGTTATAGAGCTGGAGGTTGATCCAGAATTAACTGTGTGACATGACTGAACTGGAAGTGGTTTCCAGGATTTATTTTTCCCATCGGGGGTTTCCATGGGAGGATTGAGCTGAGATTTCTCCTGGAGTGGTCCTGGTGAGTTTCTCATATGCAGCGGGTGTTCCCTGCAAACTATCAATGAATGTTTCAGGGCGTGTCCCTGTGAGAAGTGCTGGATCAGCTGTAACAAGCACTGTTATTACCTTCAGGCCTGGAGGCAATGTTTCCATCTCAGTAGTCATTTTGGAGTAGAAGTATACAGGTGCAGCTGAGCTAAACTTGATGGGCAACATGTTAAGTAAAAAATGGCACAAAAGGGTTAACTAACTCTCTCAATGTATTTCAATAGTTTGTCAAAATGGTAGAAGATAACTCTGTGCCATGTGTTATCAGAGTCATTTTTAGCTCAGCTACATCTGTGGCTCTGCACAGTGTGAGATCTTACAGCAACAGCGGAATCACAGCAGCTCTAAGGCTACTTTCACACTAGCGTTGTTTAAATCCGGCGTTCAATTCCGACACCGGAACTGCCCGCCGGATCCGGAGAAACGTGTGAAAACGGATAACATTTGAATCCTGATCAGGATTTTGATCACAATGAAAAAATGCATTGGAAAAAAACGGATCCGCCATTTATGGACTTTAACTTTTTCAAATTTTTCGGGTTTAACATGCAAAAGCCAGATCCGGTTTGACTGAACACACGGCGCAGGATCCGGCGTTAATGCAAGTCAATGGGAAAAAGACCGGATCCGGCGTTCAGTCAAAGTGTTCAGGATTTTGGGCCGGAGGTAAAAATACAACATGCTACGGTTTTCTGAAAAGCCTGATCAGTCAAAAAGACTGAACTGAAGACATCCTGATGCTTCCTGAATGGATTACTCTCCATTCAGAATGCATTAGAATAAAACTGATCAGTTCTTTTCCGAATTTGAGCCCCTAGGACGGAACTCAGCGCCGGACAGGAAAAACGCTAGTGTGAAAGTACCCTAAGGATCCTGTGTCCTAGAATGGCTCATATGTAGCTTGTATGTATGTGTGAGCGAAGTAATATGTTACAGATACAGAACTCTGCACCTACTGTGGACTATGGAGGAGATATCTGCACTAACTGTGGACATTTTAGGAGATGTCTGCACCAACTGTGGACAATGTAGGAGATGACTGCACCAACTGTGGACAATGTAGTAGAGGCGTGCACCAACTGTGGACAGTGTAGGAGATGTCTGAACCAACTGTGGACAATGTAGGAGATGTTTGCACCAACTGTGAACAATGTAGGAGATGTCTGCACCTACTGTGGACAATGTAGGAGATGTCTGCACCAACTGTGGACAATTTAGAGATGTGTGCACCAACTGTGGACAATGTAGGAGATGTCTGCACCAACTGTGGACAATATAGGAGATGTCTGCACCAACTGTGGACAATGTAGGAGATGTCTGCACCAACTGTGGACAATGTAGGAGATGTCTGCACCAACTGTGGACAATATAGGAGATGTCTGCACCAACTGTGGACAATGTAGGAGATGTCTGCACCAACTGTGGACAATGTAGGAGATGTCTGCACCAACTGTGGACAATGTAGGAGATGTCTGCACCATTGCATCCCAGCTGAATGTCTCCAGTGCAGATGTGGTGCAGAGATTGCGGAATGGTTTACTTCTCAGTGGTCAGAAGCGTTCACTCTCTGGTCTTTTCTGATCATATATCTATAAGACCATGCTTATCTACAACTCCTTTACCTTATCTCCTGCCTCATCTCACCTGAATGTGGACTCTGTCTCTGTGATCAGGAGGATTTGCAAGATTTTGTTTCATGATGGGGTACCTTCATTTACCTTTATTATTTAAAGCTGTACTAGCTCACCTTGAAATGGTTGCACCTAGAGGGCATAAGCCCAAAATGGAGGGGGGGAAAAAGTATGGCAGGAGTATGGTTCCAGACAGACAAGTAACATTATGTGGGAGCTAGATTACAGCCATGTCGTACAGATCCTGCAGTCTCAGCTCAGCGGGATAACCCCCCTAAGGTAATATTCCAGTGGCCGGTCTGTCTGAGAAGACTTTTTTCTGGCAGTCGGTTACTCCCTATGGTCAGAAAGATTGTTTCCTTCTGAAACATAGTAATTCTTTGTCTATGGAGGAGAGCAAAGCTTCTTTGGTTTCAGTTTCCTAGTGTCATAGGAATTGCTTCCCCATAAGTCTTGCTTAGTCACTAAGATTGGGGGTCCCATCATAGAACCATATCCGATTTTGCGGACCACAAGTTGCCGATCCATAGGACACGGTGTATTCTGCATTGCAGTTCAGAACTTCCTGCTCTATGATGGTAATGCCCTTTCTTGTCCGCAATATGGAAAAAGGTGGGACATTTTCTATCTCTTTCGGGGTCGCAAAATGGATGTGCAGATGTGGACGGCATACTGTGTGCTGTCCGTGTCTCACAGTCCCATTGTAATAATGGGTCCGCATGGGATCTTTAAATTGCGGGACATGTCGGAATGAAAAAAATATTTCATGTGAATGGGCCCTGAATATCCCTTTCAGTTCATGTGATCCCCATAGACACTCTGTGCAGCGGGACATTCTGTTAGAGAGGGGTCTCCTTTCCACAATATACCTCTAGGTCTAGTTTTATTCTTCTCATCTTCATTCCAAAGGTCACCTAAGAGGGGCTCAGAAGAAACAGATAGAGAATAGTAAGTTCTAAGTGTTCAGGCTCTTTAAGCACTAGAAAGTAGAAATTTGGAACAGGGAAACATCAAATTTAGGACACCAGGGTTCCGGTGGGTTTACAGAACCTTTTTTTCTCAAATTGGGCAAGGGTTGCGTGAAACTCCTGGATAGAATCTTGTACCCAGGTCACTCCCTCAGGTTAAAGAAGTTGCCCCCAAGGCAAAATGGTCAACCCTTCACAAAGCCTCATATTGCGGTTGTTTTCAGGAAATTTCTGGAGTCTTTTCAAGACTATATGCAGTGCCTAAAGCCACAGGTAAGATGGAGGTTAGATCTGACGTGTTTAAATAACTACCTTCTCGGAACAATTTCATCATGTAACATTCGCCAGCAGGACGATTTTTTAGCCAAGATCTCATATATACTTAGATCACGTTACTGCCAACCCATCGCAAGTTCTCAGGTTGGCCATCTGTCACCAGGGTATCTGATCTTCAATTCACTGCCCTTTGGTTTCATCGCCTGGTGTTTCTACTAAGTGGTGGCACTAACTCAGCCCTTAGCTTCCAGTTAGACTCCAGCAACAAAGCTCTAACAGGAGCGGATCCAGAAATCAAGGTGGATTTGAGATCTAAGGTCCCATCACCAAGTGCCAGTGGGGTAACTAGAAATAACTGGGCCCCACAGCAAATATTTGAACATGGCTCCCCCCAGTATCTTCTGTGCAAGATCCCCCCCCCTCCTCCCGTGCCCGCTGCTCCTGACTCTAGTCAAGATCGCTATCAGACCTATTCTGACCTCTTAGATAGAAGCCGCAACAGGGCCATTAGTGTACATTGCAAAGCAGCATTGTTTCAGGAAAAATCCAATGTATATCAAGTCTGGTTCGTCTTGTGGTGATCAAGCCAGAAACTCGGGAAGACCTGTATTGATGGCTTCGTCCAAGAAATACTGAACAAAGTAGGTTTTTCTGGCCATTCCGAAAACTATGGTCGGGAAGAACACTTCAAAATTCTTTGAGTTCAGGGGAGGCGATCTCCTCAAGACATGTATCTGTGATCCAATATCAGAGACCTGGGAGCAATATATCTAGCTCTTCATTTAGGGCAGGCTCAAGAGTCAGTCAGTGGTGGAGCAAACAGATTATATCTCCACCATGTGCTATATCAACAATTGGCACAGGACTTGCTGGGATCCACGTTACAGTCAATGCAGTCAAATTTTGGGCAGTGGAATATCAAACCGTAGACGACCCTCCACATTTAAGGTATTCTGAATATTCAGACAGATCTGTTAAGTAGGTCACAGTTGAAGTCTCAGCGACTGTATTTTTAACAGATTGTATGCAGATGGGGTATACCCATTTAGATGCTAAGGGAAAAGCCTCCAATACAAAGCTCAAGAAGTTCTGCTCCCTGAATCTAGCGGATCCCCCAGAAAGAATAGATGACCTGTCTTTCAGTTGGGAAGGAATTTTTCATCCAAATTTTCCTCATTTCCTCTTATATCCTGAGTGCTCAGGAAAATAAGAGAAGAGTCTCAGCAGTAGCCATAGTGCTCATCTGGCCAGGAGGGCATGATCCCTCACTGGCTACAACTTTCCAGAGGAAATTATTGGAGATACAGTCCAGCCGAACCTTTTGGTTCAAGCAGGCCTACCAAATCCACTGGAGAATATTCAGCTTACAGCCTGGAATCTGACGGGTTTAAGACTGGAGAAGGGCTTGTAAGATGTGGTGAAGGAAACTTTGCAGAACCCTGATCGGTCTGAAGTCTTACATTTTTTTACAGGAAGGTTTCCAGTTTGGGTTAAAATCCAACACTGTAAGAGTGCATTTCACGGCCCCCACTTTTCGCATAGATGGAGATTTCATGCATTCATGCATTTTTTTTATTTTTATATTCTTTATTCAATTGGATTTAATCGGTTAAGCCTCCTATTCCAGCCTGGGATCGGGCTGTTCTCCTCAAGACCCTGGTTGAATCTCTATTTCAGCCTCTTACAGAAGCACCACTAAGGTTGGTACATGTGCATCAGCCAAGAAGGTGTCAGACTTTGCAAGGGCCATATCTGAAAGTACATTAAGAAGACTCGATTTTAAGGTTGATGCCCTATATCCTACCAAAGCTCTCACCTGACATGAATATAAGTTAAGAAATTCATCTGTCAGAATCCTCAATCAGCTGAACAAGACAAGCTTCATCTACTGGTCATTGGGGAACCAGGGTACTTCAGGTAGGCTGCTTCTAAATTCCCAGTACTCCAGTTACCAGGTGGAGTTACAGCAGACTCAACACAGTCCACTTAGTCACTTGGGCAGAGGAAAGAGGAAAAAAAAACATTGGACCAATTATGCAGAGCCTCTACATCGTCTTACTCCATGCACCTTTACAAAACAATATAGGTTGGATGTATCTGGTGCTTGCGATTCAGTCTTTGACAGACAAGTGATTATTAAGCCTGCAATTTCAAACACCCCCCCCCCCTTGTTTAATACTGATTTTCAGGTTCCTTTGTGCTGAGCTGCCTGAAGGACGATAAGAAAAGTCTACATTTGCTTAGCGAAATGTATCTTTCCTTGCG
This sequence comes from Bufo gargarizans, assembly GCF_014858855.1. Taxonomy (NCBI): domain Eukaryota; kingdom Metazoa; phylum Chordata; class Amphibia; order Anura; family Bufonidae; genus Bufo; species Bufo gargarizans. Next base: position 523,271,459 of record NC_058083.1, on the reverse strand, counting down.
TCCAAAGGCAGAACAGATATCCCTCCCTGAAAAAGACATTGCTTTGTGTTGTGCTGCCTTTAGACTCAAGGAAAGATACATTTCGGTAAGCCAATTCAGACTATCTACATATCTATCTATTTCACAAGAAAGTAAAAACGAAAAGTAATGTTTCACAGTGATTTTTTAAGGAGAAGACATCATACATCACACCGGCATAAAATATAAATGTCCTAAGCGTTGTCTCACAGAAAATATAGTTTAGCGTTTTTAAACAAGCACATGGATAAAAATCTATTATCTATCTATCATCTATCTAATATCTATCTATCTAGGATTAGACTGGCCATCAATCTATCTATCTATCTATCTTTCTATCTAGGAATGTCTATCTATTTATCTCTTATCTATCTATCTCTCTCTCTCTATATATATATATATACAGTACAGACCAAAAGTTTGGACACACCTTCTCATTCAAAGAGTTTTCTTTATTTTCATGACTATGAAAATTGTAGATTCACACTGAAGGCATCAAAACTATGAATTAACACATGTGGAATTATATACATAACAAAAAAGTGTGAAACAACTGAAAATATGTCATATTCTAGGTTCTTCAAAGTAGCCACCTTTTGCTTTGATTACTGCTTTGCACACTCTTGGAATTCTCTTGATGAGCTTCAAGAGGTAGTCACCTGAAATGGTCTTCCAACAGTCTTGAAGGAGTTCCCAGAGATGCTTAGCACTTGTTGGCCCTTTTGCCTTCACTCTGCGGTCCAGCTCACCCCAAACCATCTCGATTGGGTTCAGGTCCGGTGACTGTGGAGGCCAGGTCATCTGGCGCAGCACCCCATCACTCTCCTTCATGGTCAAATAGCCCTTACACAGCCTGGAGGTGTGTTTGGGGTCATTGTCCTGTTTAAAAATAAATGATGGTCCAACTAAACGCAAACCGGATGGAATAGCATGCCGCTGCAAGATGCTGTGGTAGCCATGCTGGTTCAGTATGCCTTCAATTTTGAATAAATCCCCAACAGTGTCACCAGCAAAGCACCCCCACACCATCACACCTCCTCCTCCATGCTTCACGGTGGGAACCAGGCATGTAGAGTCCATCCGTTCACCTTTTCTGCGTCGCACAAAGACACGGTGGTTGGAACCAAAGATCTCAAATTTGGACTCATCAGACCAAAGCACAGATTTCCACTGGTCTAATGTCCATTCCTTGTGTTCTTTAGCCCAAACAAGTCTCTTCTGCTTGTTGCCTGTCCTTAGCAGTGGTTTCCTAGCAGATATTCTACCATGAAGGCCTGATTCACACAGTCTCCTCTAACAGTTGTTCTAGAGATGTGTCTGCTGCTAGAACTCTGTGTGGCATTGACCTGGTCTCTAATCTGAGCTGCTGTTAACCTGCGATTTCTGAGGCTGGTGACTCGGATGAACTTATCCTCCGCAGCAGAGGTGACTCTTGGTCTTCCTTTCCTGGGGCGGTCCGCATGTGAGCCAGTTTCTTTGTAACGCTAGATGGTTTTTGTGACTGCACTTGGGGACACTTTCAAAGTTTTCCCAATTTTTCGGACTGACTGACCTTCATGTCTTAAAGTAATGATGGCCACTCGTTTTTCTTTACTTAGCTGCTTTTTTCTTGCCATAATACAAATTCTAACAGTCTATTCAGTAGGACTATCAGCTGTGTATCCACCTGACTTCTCCACAACGCAACTGATGGTCCCAACCCCATTTATAAGGCAAGAAATCCCACTTATTAAACCTGACAGGGCACACCTGTGAAGTGAAAACCATTTCAGGTGACTACCTCTTGAAGCTCATCAAGAGAATGCCAAGAGTGTGCAAAGCAGTAATCAAAGCAAAAGGTGGCTACTTTGAAGAACCTAGAATATGAGATATTTTCAGTTGTTTCACACTTTTTTGTTATGTATATAATTCCATATGTGTTAATTCATAGTTTTGATGCCTTCAGTGTGAATCTACAATTTGCATAGTCATGAAAATAAAGAAAACTCTTTGAATGAGAAGGTGTGTCCAAACTTTTTGTCTGTACTGTATATAATTTGTCCATTTATCCCATGTCTATCTCGTATCTATCTATCTATCTATCTATCTATCTATCTCCATCTATCTAATATCTATCTATCTCATATCTATCTATCCATCAAGACATTTAGTGCAAAACCTGTTTTTCTCTTTTTTGTTAAAAGAAAACAAATCCAGACAGCTGAGACCTGTAATTATTTATTGGTTAATTCAGTAAAAATGCTTATTAGCAAGAAAGGAATAAATGAAAAGTAAATCATCTGCCACAAAGAGCTAGTAAAGACAAGGCATGGTACATTTCACCAATACAAAGGGGAAATGCTAGGGGGGTTGACTCACAAAAACATATTCGACATGTATCCACCATCTGTCATCATTCTACATATCTTTTGTTCTCTGTTATAAATCTGAGACCTATAATTATTGTTTGGATAATTACATGGAAATGTTCTCTCTAGAGGAAAAATTGAATGTTAATGATCTTTCGCAGTGACCCTGTCAGCCATTTATATCTATATACAGTTGCAAGAAAAAGTATGTGAACCCTTTGGAATGATATGGATTTCTGCACAAAATGGTCATAAAATGTGATCTGATCTTCATCTAAGTCACAACAATAGACAATCACAGTCTGCTTAACCTAATAACACACAAAGAATTAAATGTTACCATGTTTTTATTGAACACATCATGTAAACATTCACAGAGCAGGTGGAAAAAGTATGTGAACCCCTCGACTAATGACATCTCCAAGAGCTAATTGGAGTGAGGTGTCAGCCAACTGGAGTCCAATCAATGAGATGAGATTGAAGGTGTTGGTTACAGCTGCCCTGCCCTATAAAAAACACACACCAGTTCTGGGTTTGCTTTTCACAAGAAGCATTGCCTGATGTGAATGATGCCTCGCACAAAAGAGCTCTCAGAAGACCTACGATTAAGAATTGTTGACTTGCATAAAGCTGGAAAGGGTTATAAAAGTATCTCCAAAAGCCTTGCTGTTCATCAGTCCACGGTAAGACTAATTGTCTATAAATGGAGAAAGTTCATCACTGCTGCTACTCTCCCTAGGAGTGGCCGTCCTGTAAAGATGACTGCAAGAGCACAACGCAGACTGCTCAATGAGGTGAAGAAGAATCCTGGAGTGTCAGCTAAAGACTTACAAAAGTCTCTGGCATATGCTAACATCCCTGTTAGCGAATCTATGATACGTAAAACACTAAACAAGAATGGATTTCATGGGAGGATACCACAGAGGAAGCCACTGCTGTCCAAAATAAAAATTCTGCACGTTTACAGTTTGCACAAGAGCACCTGGATGTTCCACAGCAGTACTGGCAAAATATTCTGTGGACAGATGAAACCAAAGTTGAGTTGTTTGGAAGAAACACACAACACTATGTGTGGAGAAAAAGAGGCACAGCACACCAACATCAAAACCTCATCCCAACTGTGAAGTATGGTGGTGGGGGCATCATGGTTTGGGGCTACTTTGCTGCGTCAGGGCCTGGACGGATTGCTATCATCGAAGGAAAAATGAATTCCCAAGTTTATCAAGACATTTTGCAGGAGAACTTAAGGCCACCTGTCCACCAGCTGAAGCTCAACAGAAGATGGGTGTTGCAACAGGACAACGACCCAAAGCATAGAAGTAAATCAACAACAGAATAGCTTAAACAAAGAAAATACGCCTTCTGGAGTGGCCCAGTCAGAGTCCTGACCTCAACCCGATTGAGATGCTGTGGCACGACCTCAAGAAAGCGATTCACACCAGACATCCCAAGAATATTGCTGAACTGAAACAGTTCTGTAAAGAGGAATGGTCAAGAATTACTCCTGACCGTTGTGCACGTCTGATCTGCAACTACAGGAAACGTTTGGTTGAAGTTATTGCTGCCAAAGGAGGTTCAACCAGTTATTAAATCCAAGGGTTCCCATACTGTATCTGTTAATCTCTGTATCTATCTTATAATTATCTCATATCTATCCTTCTATCTGTGATCTATTTATTTCTCAATCTATAATAAATGTATTATCTACATTCACCAGCTTCTTTATATCTATCATCTAGTTATCTATATTTTTAATCGATCTATTATGTATCTATTATCTATTTAAAAAATAAATTATGTCTTATATCTATATGTCCAGCTCACATCTAACTGTCTCATCTCTGAATCCTATCTATCTACCTATCAATCTCATAGGCAGCCTGTCAGTGTAAAAGCTGACAGGCAATTGTAATGCATTGTGGAGGGGACAAGACAAGTTGAAGTCCCACAGTGGGAGAAAAATAAAATGCAAAAAATCTTTAGAAAAGTAAAAAAAAAAGCCCTTTTCCCATAATAAAAACATATAAAAGTGTAAAAAATAGATAAAAGAAGAAAACCAGACATAATAGTTATTGCTACATCCGTAACAACCTGCTCTATAAATATATCACATTATGCACCCCATCAGGTGAATGTCGTAAAAAAAAAACTGTGCCAAAACAGACACTTTTTGGTCACCCTGCCTCACAAAAAGTGCAATACCAGGCGGTCAAAAAGTTGCATGTACCAATCACCTCATCCAGCAAAAAACAAGCCTGGAAATAAAAATAAAAAAACATTGCTTTCAGAAAATAGCAACGCAAAAACAGGATTTTTTCGTTTCTAAAATGTTTTTACTGTGTAAAAGGTAACAAAAATAAAAAAAATAGACATATTAGCTAAGGGGGCATCTATAATGACCTGTTCTATAAAAATGTCACATGATTTATCCCCCTCAGCTGAATGCTGAAACTGTGCCAAAACAGCTGTATTTTGGTTACCTTACCCCAAAAAGTGTACCAATAAAAATGTCAACTCTTCCCATAAAGAACAAGGCCCTACACAAGACAATCGGCAGAAAAGTAAAAAAAAAATATGGCTTTCAGAAAATGCTTTATGTAAAACTGATATAAAGAATAAAAATAGACATTTTTGGTGTTGTTACATCTGTAACAACCTGCTCTATAAAAATAATACATGATCGATCCTGTAAAAAACTAAAAACTGTGCCAGAATAGCCATTTTTTTGTTACCTTGTCTCACAGAAAGATCAATATTGAGCAATCGAAATCATATGTACCCGGAAATAGTACTAATAAAATCATCACCATATCCTGTAGTTTTTCCCTTTCTGCTATTGAGATCCGTCATAGGATCTCATTACCAGGGGAAAACGCTTCCGTTTTGTCCCCATTCATTGTCAATGGGGGCATAACTGAACTGAACTAAACGAAGTGCACGAGAATGCATTCTGTTCTATTTGGTTGCGTCCCCATCACGGACAGAGTAGCGCTGCAAGCAGCGTTTTTCTGTCTGCGATGTGGTGCGGAGCAAGACGGATCTATCATGACACACAATGTAAGTCAATGATGGCAGATCCTTTTTCTCTGACACAATAGAAAACAGATCCGTCCCCCATTGACTTTCAGTGGAGTTCATGACAGGTCCATCATTGATATTTTAAAGATAATACTAACAGATCCATTCAAATCGGATGCTGACGATACAACATTGTCGTCACATAAGTGTTTTTGCTGATCCCTGCCGGATACGGCGAAAACGCAAGTGTGAAAGTAGCCTTAAATGTGAAATCTGTCAAAAACCATATAGCTCTCCTTCCGTTCTGCGCCCTGCTTTGTGTCTATACAGCAGTTTGTGACCACATATGAGGTTGTTTGGATAAACTGCAAAATCAGGGTAATGAATATTGAGATTTGTTTGCCTATTAACCCTTGCTGTCTTGGATTAAAATGGAAAATCTACAAAAAAAATAGTGAAATTCGAGATTTCACCTCCATTTTTCTTTAATTCTTGTGGGACACCTAAAGGGTTAACTAAGTTTGTAAACTCAGTTTTGAATCATGTGAGGTGTGTAGTGTCTACTATGTGGTCATATATAGGTGGTTTCTACTATGTAAGCCTCACAAAGTGACTTCATACCTGAACTGGTGTTTAAAAAAGTAGGTTTGGAAATTTTCTTAAAATTTTTAAGAATTGCTTCTAAAATCCTAAGCCTTCTAACTTCCTAAAAAAAACAAAAAATAACATTTAAAAAATGAGGAAAACATACAGTAGATCAGTGTTTTCCAACCAGTGTGCCTCCAGCTGTTGCAAAACTACAACTCCCAGCATGCCCGCACAGCCAAAGGCTGTCCAGGCATGCTGGGAGTTTTAGTTTTGCAACAGCTGGAGGCACACTGGTTGGGAAACACTGCAGTAGATATATAGGAAATATAAAGTAATAACTACTTTATGATCTTTCACTATCTACCTTAAAAGTAGAGAAATTCAAATTTTAAAAACTGAATTTTTTTTCAAATTATTGGAAATTTTGAAGTACAACATGTCACGAGAAAACAATCTCAGAATGGCTTGGATAAGTAAAAGTGTTCCAGAGTTATTACCACATAAAGTGACAAATGTCAGATTTGCAAAAATAAGCCTGGGATTTAAGGTGAAAAGTGGCTCGGCGTATTGAGGTGATACATCATCGTGGGATTCACGCTAGGAAGAGGACAAACATCAAAGATGGCCACCGGCATTCAGACTAGGCTCACATGCAAGCGCTAGGCTAGACTGTCTAGTACACTTGTGCAGTGATAGTGAACCATCGGAATAAATGACAAAGACCGATAGCTTGCTATCCTAAAGAGGTGACCCCTAACTCCCTCAGGGAGGGAAAGTCCACAGGGAAAGCCAGAAACTCCAGATCAGAGAATGGAGATATAGGGGACATTATCATCTCCAAAACCCATCCCGCATTGCCAGGAGACTAAAGGCACCATGATACACTGTCCAGTATTCCAGCCTAAAATGAATTCTGCAGCATGTGCAACTCTAGTGTGTCCCCGAAGGGAGAGAAGATCCTCAGAAGGACTCACACCCTTAATTTGGGAGAAGAGGAATCAGGGACACAGATCACATGTCCCAATACCCATCCCCAATTCAAGGGACAACACCTGTCCACATCTATATACAGTGTATATATATATACACTCACCTAAAGAATTATTAGGAACACCTGTTCTATTTCTCGTTAATGCTATTATCTAGTCAACAATCACATGACAGTTGCTTCAATGCATGTAGGGTTGTGGTCCTGGTCAAGACAATCTCCTGAACTCCAAGCTGAATGTCAGAATGGGAAAGAAAGGCGGGCTACAACAGCAGAAGACCCCACCGGGTACCACTCATCTCCACTACAAATAGGAAAAAGAGGCTACAATTTGCATGAGCTCACCAAAATTGGACTGTTGAAAATGTTGCCTGGTCTGATGAGTCTCGATTTCTGTTGAGACATTCAAATGGTAGAGTCCAAATTTGGCGTAAACAGAATGAGAACATGTATCCATCATGCCTTGTTACCACTGTGCAGGCTGGTGGTGGTGGTGTAATGGTGTGGGGGGTGTTTTCTGGGCACACTTTAGGCCCCCTAGTGCCAATTGGCCATCATTTAAATGCCACGGGCTACCTGAGCATTGTTTCTGACCATGTCCATCCCTCATGACCATCATGTACCCATCCTCTGATCATTTCAAATTGGTTTCTTGAACATGACAATGAGTTCACTGTACTAAAATGGCCCCCCCAGTCACCAGATCTCAACCCAATAGAGCATCTTTGGGATGTGGTGGAACGGGAGCTTCGTGCCCTGGATGTGCATCCCTCAAATCTCCAACTGCAAGATGCTATCCTATCAATATGGGCCAACATTTCTAAAGAATGCTATCAGCACCTTGTTGAATCAATGCCACGTAGAATTAAGGCAGTTCTGAAGGCAAAAGGGGGCCCAACACCATATTAGTATGGTGTTCCTAATAATTCTTTAGGTGAGTGTATGTCAGGTTTCTGTGCTGTAAAAAAATAAATCATTTCAGAACTTTTTCCACCTTTACTGTGACCTATAAACTGTACAACTCGATTGAAAAACAAAACTGAAATCTTTTAGGTGGAGGGAAGAAAAAAAATAACTAAAATAATGTGGTTGCATAAGTGTGCACACCCTCTTATAACTGGGGATGTAGCTGTGTTCAGAATTAAGCAATCACATTCACAATCCTGTTAGATAGGAGTCAGCATACACCGGCCATCATGTAAAGTGCCTCTGATTGACCCCAAATAAAGTTCTGCTGCTCTAGTTGGTCTTTCCTGAAATTTTCTTAGTCGCATCCCACAGCAGAAGCCACGGTCCACAGAGAACTTCCAAAGCATCAGAGGGATCTCATTGTTAGAAGGTATCAGTCAGGAGAAGGGGACAAAAGATTGTCCAAGGCATTAGATCTACCATGGAACACAGTGGAGACATCATCATCAAGTGCACTGCAGAACCTGTTCTTCCCTTTAATTTGTTCACTCTGATCAATCCTGAACAGTGATGGCCAGTTCACAGTGTTCTCCCGCGAACACATGCGATCTGCCATCTTAACTGGTACGTCCGGCGAGGCACAGGTAAGTCCTTACCTGTGCCTGTGCGCGAGCCAGTCTGAAATGAAATGCGGTCTCCGGGAGCAGGCAGTTCCGAGAACAGCCTCCGGGGGCCTTCATCGGGCTGTTCTCGGAACTGCCTGCCCCCAGTGACTTTCTTTTCAGACCGGCTCACGCACAGGCACAGGTAAGGACTTACCTGTGCCTCGCCGGACTTGTCAGTTAAGATGGCAGATCGCATGTGTTCGCGGGCGAACTGGCCATCTCTAATCCTGAACACTGAGACATGTACTAATCTCTTTGATCATTCAAAAAAAATGTTCTTTCATAGAAAAGAAAAAATGAAAAATAAACAATGTTTCGCAATGAGCCTGGAAGGCAAGACATGACACATCGCACCAACACAAAGTGTAAATGTTAACGGGTTGTCATTACATTTTTTAAAGCAGCACCTGGATACAAATCTGCCTGTCTCATATCTATCTATTATATCTGTTTATCTGTTACTATTATCTATTATCTATAAATGTATCTATCGATCTATTTATCTGTCATTCTATCTAGTATTTATCAAATTCAATAAAGCTTTATTGGCACGTCCAAGTAAAACATTTAGCATTGCCAAAGCAAAATAAATAATAGGTATTGTGGAGGGAAGTTGATGTGGAAATTAAAGGGGTGGATGTTGGGTTAAAGGGACAGTATGGGGGTATAATAGTCCATGGTGTCTCATCTTCCTCTCAGTTGGTGACAGGTAGAGACATATTGGGCAGCGATCTCCACAGTGGACTCCTCTTTACCCAGTAGGATGTGGAGTTTTCTCCGCTCATCTATGGAGGTGAAATCTGGGATGAGAGCAGAGAGTCTCTGGAAGTAAGTAGCCCTCACAGGTGAGTATTTGCTGCAGTGTAGCAAGAAGTTGGCCTCATCCTCCAGGGCCCCCTGCACACAGTGCTGGCACAGTCTGCTCTCCCGCAGCTTGTATGTCTGCCTGTGCTGCCCCGTCTCCATCTCCAGGCTGTGGGCACTCAGTCTGTACAGGGTCAGGGTCTGTCTGTGTTTGGGGTAGGGTATCCTCTCCAGGTAGGGCGCCATGGTGTAGTCCCTTTGCAGTGATTTGTATACAGTAAGTTTCTGGGAGTTGTTTATTTTGCTTCTCCATTCCTCTATGTATCGCTCTTTGCAGCTCTCTATGACCCCCTTTATTTGTTCTTTGTTGAGGGCATGTTGGCTGGGCAGACAGCTGACACTCAGTTGGAGGGCGCAGGGTTTGCTCTGGGCCCCTTGGCTCAGCCAGGCTTGGTGGTGGTAAGAGCCTGGGTTGCTGCCCTGTATGTGCGCCCAGAATGATATTGCCCTCTTATGCACTGTGAGCCATAGTGGAAACCTACCCAGCTCCGCCTGGCATGCCATGTTGGAGGTTCTGCGAACTCCAGATGGAAGGTCTCTGTTGGGCTGGAATCCCACTTTGACTGGTCTGGGTAGATGGCCAGGCCCCACACCTCACTGCCATAGAGCAGGATCGGGGCGATGACACCATCAAATATTTTCAGTCAGACCCTCACTGGTGGTTTGAGGTGGTACAGTTGCCTTCTGATTGCGTACAAGGTTCTGCAGGCGTTTCCTTTCAGTGTTTCTATTGCTGCTTTAAAGCTCCTTGATTGGTCTAAGCGCCAGCCCCAGGTAGGTGTAGCTGTTGGTTTTCTCCAATGTGGAGCTATTTAATGTGAAGGAAGGAATAGGGGCTTTATTCTGGCTATTCCTCTGGAACACCATGACTTTAGTCTTCTTAGGATTGATGGGTAGTGCCCATGTGGTGCTGAATTTTTCCAGTACTGCCAGGCTTTCTTGGAGGCCTCTCTCTGTTGGGGACAGCAGCAGGCGGTCATCAGCGTACAGTAGGAACTTCACCTTCAGGTCATGCAGGGGGAGGCCTGGTGCTGAGGAGGCCTCCAGAGCTGCAGGCAGTTCATTGATGTAGATATTAAAGAGTGTTGGGCTCAGGCTACAGCCCTGTCTGACCCCTCGGACCTGCTGGAAAAAATCCATCCTCTTACCGTTCACCTTCACGCTGAATTGGTTCCTGGTGAATGAGCTTTTGATGACATCATACGTTCTCCCTCCTATTCCGCTCTCCAAGAGTTTCAGAAACAGGCCCGGGTGCCACACTGAGTCGAATGCTTTCTTAAAGTCCACAAAACAGGCAAATATTTTGCCGTGTTTGGTATTGTGGACGTGTGTCTTGATGAGGCTGTTCAGGGTGTAGATATGGTCAGTGGTGTGGTGGTTTGGCACAAACCCGGTTTGTCTTTTGCTGAGGACCTCGTGCTGTGTGAGGAAGGTGAGTATTCTTTTATTGATGATACTGTTGAACAGTTTCCCCAGAGTGCTGCTGACGCAGATCCCTCCCTAATTAGCTGGATCATATTGGTCCCCATTCTTGTAGATGGGTGTTATGAGGCCTTGGTTCCAGTCTTGGGGGAAGTGTCCCGCACTGAGCACGAGGGTGAATAATTTTGCCAGTGCAGTTTGTATGTCTGGGGGGCTGTATTTAATCATCTCTTGCAGGATGCCATCAGTATACCTGGCCTTTTTGCCTTTCAGCAGGACGATTCTTTCCTGTATCTCTTACATGGTGATTGGTGAGTCCAAAGGGTTCTGGAAGTTCTTGATGGCCTCCTCCATGTCCCTCAGTTTTATGGTTATCTGTTGCTGTTCTAGGGTTTGGTCTTCTTCAGGGATGTTTTTGTAAAGGTCCCTGAAGTAGCTGAGCCAGATGCTGCCATTTTGAATGTGGAGGGAGTTTTTCTTGGGCTATGTTCCCATATGGTGCCAGGTCTCCCATAATGACTTGTCCTGGAGGGAGTCCTCAAGCTTCTGGAGTTTGTGGTAGAGGTGCCTCTGTTTCTTCTCTCTGAGGGTGCAATTGTATATCTGCGTAGAGTGTCGTAGGCCTTCTCGCATCCCTGTTGGGGTCTCTGTGTTTTTGGTTAGAGGCCACCCTTAGGACACGTCATAGAGCCTTGCAGTCGCTGTCAAACCATTTATGGGACTGTTGTTATTAGGTCATTTGAGATTGGTCCGTTCCAAACCTGCTAGTTCTGCCATGGTGTACAGGATGTTATTAAAGTCCTTCACTGCCTGGGTGACCCCTTGTTGGACTGACTCATAGAAGCTCATATAAAAGTTTTTGAGCAGTTCTTTGATATCAGGTCGGTTGGTCGCGTTGGTGTATTCGTGGCAGACTGGCTCACCCAGCAGGATCTGGTTGTGGTCTGACAGGCGTTTATGTCTGCTGGGTCTATGTCTGTGATGGCATAGTCCGCCACACTGCTGCCCACGGGGGAGTTTAGTGTGAACCGTCCTAGAGAGTCACTCCTGATACGCCCGTTCATTGTGTACAGTCCCAAGCTCCGGCACAGGTTCAGCAGTGCTTTCTCGCTCTTGTTAACAACTCTGTCATAGCTGTTTTTTATTGTCTGTACAGAGTCCAGGTAGTGGGTCTCGCCCCCAAGGATATATGTGTTTCCATCAGAGGTCAGATAGTCCTTCTCTGTGCCAGTTCTGGCATTGAGGTCACCGCAGATCAGCACCCTGCCCTGGGACTGGAATTGGGCAGCCTCCTTTTGTAGGACCTCATAGATGTCTGGGTTGCAGTAGGGGGACTCTGAAGTAGGGATGTATGCTGCACAAAGGATGGAGCTGCTTATTTTTATCCAGATATAGTTGTCTTGTTTGATAGCTTTCACATGCTCCTCCTGTACCATATTGAATGGCGGCCAAGTTTGGTGGTCTTGCTTTTCTGGGCAGAGATGGAAAATTCCTTGTAGCCCAGGGGTGCTAGGAATTCATCCTCTGCCCGGGTCCATGTCTCCAAGAGGATTTGGATATCAATGTTTTTTAGTCTTTCTTTGAAGTCTGGATCGTTAGGTTTGGATCCAAAAGCTGAAGCATTCACCCTTTGAATATTCCAGCTGCTGATAATAAGGGATGTCATTGTCGGTATACCTTGTAATGAGCGCCATTTCATCAGATATAGCAGGTTGTTTTGAGGGTTACATTAGTTTGCTACAGAGTGTGCTCAGCAGGGTTCTTATTTCCGCCATGCTGCTGTTCTATGTTGTGGTGTGTTGCAAGTGGTTTCCTCCACCTCTTCAATCTTTGTGAACTGGGTCTGGGGTAATTTTTTCCCGTGGTTTTCCATCTATTTTTTGGGGGGCTTGGGATCGGGGTCTCTGGGGTCTCTCTACTACCAGGTCCTTAAGTTCTTGGGCAAGATGGTTCACTCCTTGTTTATCAAGGTGTTTGTCGTCATACAGGTGACAGAGTGTCATTTCCGGGTGTTGATCTGTTGGGTTATACGGGGGGATATATCTTTCCTTGGGAGCAGGGCAGACATGATTATCTTTGTGCTGGAGATTTTTTGCTGGGTAGCCTTTGCTAATTGTGACAGTTTCTTGGCGGTGCCCTCTTGCTGCATATTATTTGTGCCGGTGTGTAGGATGAGGTGCTTGGAGTCAGTGAAGTACGGATTATTAATCACCTCCGCAGCTTGTGTAATGGTTGAGCAGCAGATTTTTGTGACCTGTTTCCCGGGGAAGAGTCTCTTTGTGTTGAGGTACTTTTCATTGGAGTCTATAATAAGGATGATGTCCGGGCAGAGTGATTTATTACAGCCATTTGTTCTCTGTTTAGGGGTGGTTTCTGGGGTGTTGGTCAATTTGTTTGTGGGGTTTCTGTAACTCTGGCTGTCACTGGTCTCTGGTAAGTTCATTTTTGGGTGTGTGTTGTGTGTAGGGTTGCCACCTTTCCCAACAAAAAATATCGGACAAGTTAAGCCACACCCTAAAGGGGGTGTGGTTGTGGGGGCATGGCTTAACACGGGTTGGGAAGTCGCTGTCATACTGTGGCTCCCCAGGAATATTAAAGCCCCCATTAGCGCCCCCAGTAATAGTAATGCCCCATTAGTGTGCCCCAGTAATAGTAATGCCCTATTAGTGCCCCCTGAGTAATAGTAATGCCCCCATTAGTGTGCCCCAGTAAGAGTAATGGCCCTATTAGTGCACCCCAGAATGAATAATGCCCACTATTAGTGCGCCCCAGTAAGAATAATGCCCCCAGTAAGAGTAATGCCCCCATTAGTGCCACCCATTAAGAATAATGTCCCCATTAGTGACCCCCAGTTAGAGTAATGTGGCCCTCATCCCCCGGGAACCGTCACTCGGGGCCGGAACACTGACTGTAGAGTGTTGTGTGAGAGCTTTCCTGGGCCCGGTAACGGAGACCGGGGGAGAGGGGAGGTGTCATGATAAGAAAAGAGCGCAGCAGAAGAGCCGGGGACGGGAGGAGCGCAGGCCTGCGGCTTGTCTCATTGTTATCCGGCCCGATCTGGGAGTGAGAGCGGCTCAGTCCCGTCATGGCCGCCATGTTGTGGGGCGAGGGATTTGCTGCTCTCCTTCAGCAGAGTCTTCGTGCCCCTGCTCCTGACCACCCGCAGCCCCCATCTCTTCGGCTTCCAATCCATCCTGACCGGCGGCCTCGTCCTCTTCAGGTTCGAGCCGGTCCCGGAGTGCCAGCAGCTGACAGCTCGCCGCCGCTCACTCACCGCCAGCTGTCAGGACCGTGAGCGAGCAAGTCAGACAGTCTACACTGCAGTTTGAAATGAATCCTGTGCCCAGGTCTGAGAAAGGCTTGTACCCGGACACAGGATTACAAACCAGTATCTATCAGGCCCCTGTTTGTGACAACTACTAGTAGGGCAGTGCTGGGGCCTGATAGATGCCGGACAGACCGCCTGTGATGCTGCTGTGATGAGCACTCTGAAGGGGCCAGGCATGAAGTACGGTGACAGTGCTGGGTGTCCCCCTGCCGGGCCTGGTCCCTGGTCACACCCTCTATGTCTTTTCAGGAGGTGGCAGTCTGGTCGTTAACCTGCAGTGAAGTCCAGATCCTTGTACAGGCATTAAAGGGTAAATACTGGGGAGCCACCGGAATAATAACCTTAGGGTTTGATTCAACGCCAAACTGGTCTATCTACTATGTGACTATCTACAATGCATTTGGAAAGTCATCAGACTCTTTCACTTTTTATACATTTTGTTATGTTGCTCCTCCTGCTAAAATGAAAAAATACAGTTTTGCCCATCAATCTGCATCAATACCCCATAATGAGAAAATGAGAACAGAATGTTAGAAATCTTTGCTAATTTATTGAAAAGGAAAAACTCAAATCTTGCATTGACATAAGTATTCACGCCTCTTTACTCAGGACTAAGTTGAAGCCTTTTTGGCAGTGATTCCAGCCTCCAGTCTTCTTGGGAATGATGCCACAGGGTTCGCACACCAGGATTTGGGAATTTTCTGCCATTCTTCTCTACAGATCCTCTCAAACTCTGTTAGGTTGGATAGGGGTTGTCGGTGGACAGCCATTTTTAAGATCTCTCTAGAGATGTTTCATTGGGCTCAAGGCTCTGGCTGGGCCACTCAAGGACATTCACAGAGTGGTCCCCAACCCACTCTTTTTCATCCTGGCTGTGTACTCAAGGTCACTTGTTGGAAGGTGAACCTTCTGCCCAGTCTAGAGGTCCATAGCACTCTGGATCAGATTTTCATTAAGAATGCCTCTGTACTTTGCTCCATTCAGCTTTCCCTCAACCATGACCAGTCTCCCTGCCTGATACTGCATCCACCATGCTTCACTGTAGGGATGGTATTGGGCAGGTGTTGAGGAGTACCTGGTTTACTCTATTATAATTATTATTTATTATTAAAGCGCTATTCATTCCATATCACTGTACATATGAGAAGAGGTATACATACATAATACAGACAATTGCACTAATCATAAACAAGACGGGTTACAGACTGGTACAGAAGGAGAGAGGGCCCTGCCCATGAGGGCTTAAGATCTACATGGTATGGGAGAAGGACACAGTAGGTGCGGGTGAAGCTGGTCATGGCGGTATAGAGGCAGCAGGGTCACTGGTTGTAGGCTTGTCTGAAGAGGTGGGTTTTCAGGTTTCTTTTGAAGGATTCAACTGTAGGTGAGAGTCTGATATGTTGGGGTAGCGAGTTCCAGAGTGTGGGGGATGCGCGGGAGAAATCTTGGAGGCGATTGTGGGAAAAGGTGATAAGAGGAGAGGAGAGGAGAGAACGATGTCTTGTGAGGATCGGAGAGTGCGTGTGGGAATGTATCGCGAATATAGCTCAGAGATGTAGGGAGGGGACAGGTTATGGACGGCCTTGTATGTATTTGTTAGTACTTTGAAGTGAATTCACTGGGCAATGGGGAGCCAGTGAAGTGATTGGCAGGGGAGAGGCAGAGGAGTAATAGAGTGAGAGGTGAATTAGTCGGGCAGCTGAGTTGAGGATACATTGGATGGGTGCGAGAGTGCTAAATGGAAGGCCACAGATGAGAGTGTTGCAGTAATCTAGGCGGGAGATGATGAGGGTATGTAGAAGCATTTTCGCAGATTCAAAGTTAAGGAAAGTGCGGATGCGGGAGATGTTTTTGAGTTGGAGGCGGCAGGTGGTGGAAAGGGCTTGGATGTGCGGTCTGAAGGAAAGGGCAGAATCCAAGGTCACTCCAAGGCAGCGGACTTGGTTGACCGGGGAGAGTGTGCAGCAATTGATCATGATAGATAGGTCTGTTGGGGGGGTTGAGCAGGATGGGGGAAAGATGATGTTTTATCCATGTAAGGTTTAAGAAAGCGAAAGGCGAAGAAGGAAGATATAGAAGATAGACATTCTGGGATTCTTGATAGTAAGGTGGTGATGTCTGGACTAGAGAGGTAGATTTGTGTGTCGTCAGCATAAGAGTAATACTGAAAGCCATGGGACTCTATGAGCTGTCCCAGGCCAAAAGTGTAGATAGAGAAGAGCAGGGGTCCTAGGACAGAGCCTTGCGGGACACCAACAGAAAGGGAATGAGACGAGGAGGTAATACGGGAGAGGGAGACACAAAATGTCCGCTCTGTGAGGTATGATGTGATCCAGGAGAGGGCCAGGTCCGGGATGCCAAGAGATGAGAGAGTTTGCAACAGAAGGGAGTGGTCAACAGTGTCGAAGGCAGAGGACAGGTCAAGGAGAAGGAGGACAGAGTATTGTTTCTTGGTTTTGGCTGTTAGTAGTTCATTGGTGACTTTGGTAAGGGCAGTCTCAGTCGAGTGGTGGGGTCGAAAGCCAGATTGTAGGCGGTCAAAGAGGGAGCAGGAGGAGAGGTAAGAGAACAGTTCTGAATAGACATGTTGTTCAAGTAGCTTTGAGGCATACGGAAGAAGTGATATAGAGCGATAACTGGACAAAGCAGATGGGTCAAGTGAAGGCTTTTTGAGGATGGGTGTAATGGTAGCATGTTTAAAAGCAGAGGGGAAGACACCAGAGGTTAGTGATAGGTTGTCTTCACTGTGGTGAATTTAGGGATGAGGTGGGATGGGATTGGGTCAAGTGCACAGGTGGTGAGATGTGATCTGGAGAGTAGAGTGGAGAGTTTTTCTTCTGTAATGGTGGAGAAGCAGCTTTTGGGAGAAGAGGACCGAGCAGTTGTGTAGAGGGTCCATGGGGACTGTGTACTGAAGCTTTCTCTGATGTTGACTATCTTTTGTTTGAAGTAGTACTCTAGACATGATGCTTAGAATTGATGCCAAAAAGTTTATTCTTTGTTTCATCAGACCTGAAAATATTGTTTTTCACAGTCTGAGAGTCCTTTATGGGCTTTTTTGGAAACTTTCATGTGTCTTTTACTGATGAGAGGCTTATTTCTGGTGAGTCTGCAATAAACCCCAGTTTGGTGGAGTGATGCGGTGATGTTGACCTTCTGGAAGTTTCTCCATCTGAACACAGGATGTTTTGAGCTCAGTTAGAGTGTCCATTGGGTTCTTGGTCACTTCTCTTACCAAGGCCCTTCTCCCCTATTACTTAGTTTGCTAGGCATCTCTAGGA
The DNA here is from genome assembly GCF_014858855.1 of Bufo gargarizans. Classification (NCBI taxonomy): domain Eukaryota; kingdom Metazoa; phylum Chordata; class Amphibia; order Anura; family Bufonidae; genus Bufo; species Bufo gargarizans. The sequence goes on along the minus strand of NC_058083.1, from coordinate 523,254,030 downwards.
AGAGTCCTGGTTGTTCTAAATGTCTTCCATTTAAGAATTTTGGAGGCCTCTGTGCTCTTGGGATCTTTCAGTGCACCAGACAATTATTTGTCCCCTTCTCCAGATCTGTGCCTCATCACAATCCTGTCTCTGAGCTCTACAGGCAGTTCTTTCCTCCTCATGGCTTTCTTTTTGCTCTGATATACATTGTGAGACCTTTTATAGACAGGGCTGTGTCTTTCCAAATCATGTTCAATCACCTGAATTTACCACAGTTCGACTCCAATCAAGGTGAAGAAACATCTTAGAGATAAATGTTAAGTGTCATAGCAAAGGATCTGAACATTTTTCTGCAACAATCCCATAAGGGGCCGGTGCAGAAGAGGAGCATGGTAGTGGCCCTGATGAGGTGTCATGGTATCCTCTTGTACCTCAGACCATTGCTTCCTGGGGTTCCATGCAGTGAAAAAGGTGATGGTGAAAGGAACCAGGCAGAGATTGTTGAATAGGGAACGTCTTCCTTTACTGAGTACAAAAACTGATAGCAGCACATCCAGCAGAAGTTCGTACAAAGGTGGATGATTTATTAACCCATCTAACAGCAACGTTTCAGCTCTACTCAATGGAGCCTTTGTCAAGGTGTAGTGACATGTGCAAAGTGCAATACATATATGGCCAACCTAATTACAACTTTGTGATTACATAATTGATCAAAAAATTCATGATAATACAAAAAAGCTTCAAATATAAAAGTGCTCGATTTCATAACGTCAGGCCTTTTTTTCTGGCGGAACCCCGTTTCGCCACCTATTTTGACTCGCCCCGCCCCCCTCATGGCCGTCGGCCTGCCGCCGCAAACAAAATAACCCAGTTGTGAACAAGATAAAATCCTCTGCGATTCTGCGATCCTCTCCGGTCCGTACTCACAAACTCAGTAGCAGGCAGGCCGGGCGGCAGCGCAACTCACTGACGTCATGCGCCTGCTCCTCCTACTTCATTCATAAAGTGGGAGGAGCAGGCGCGTGACGTCAGTGAGTTGCGCTGCCGCCCGGCCTGCCTGCTACTGAGTTTGTGAGTAGTCAGAGACAGAGGGAGAGGGTCGCAGAATCACAGAGGATTTTTCTTGTTTAAAATGGCCTACATAATGCAGCATTATTTAATCTGTTATTAAATAAAATTAATAATGCGGCATGCCTACAGTGACAGTGAGCGGGGCCCGGTGTAATACAGTGACTGCACTGGGCCCCGCTGTCATTACAAGTTCAAGTTCACCAGATGCCGGCCCCCAGACCCTGTATTGGGGATTTACCTCACAGGGACACTGACTGTTATGGGGGGATCTGTGGATGACACGATATAGCATAAGGTGCTATATGTAAGTCAGTGTCACCCACAGATCCCCCCCCCCCTCACAACAGTGTCACCCACAGATCCCCCCCACAACAGTGTCATCCACAGATCCCGCCCCCACAACAATGTCATTCACAGATCCCCCCCCACAACAGTGTCACCCACAGATCCCCCCCACAACAGTGTCACCCACAGATTCCCCCCCACAGCAGTGTCATCCACAGATCCCCACAGCCACAACAGTGCCATCCACAGAGCCCCCATAACTGTGCCATCCACAGAGCCCCCATAACAGTGCCATCCACAGAGCCCCCATAACAGTGCCATCCACAGAGCCCCCATAACAGTGCCATCCACAGAGCCCCCATAACAGTGCCATCCACAGAGCCCCCATAACAGTGCCATCCACAGAGCCCCCATAACAATGTCATCCACAGATCCCCCATAACAGTGTCATCCACAGATCCCCCATAACAGTATCATCCACAGAGCCCCCATAACAATGTCATCCACAGATCGCCCATAACAGTGTCATCCACAGATCCCCCATAACAGTGCCATCCACAGATCCTCCATAACAGTGCCATCCACAGATCCTCCATAACAGTGCCATCCACAGATCCCCATAACAGTGCCATCCAAAGAGCCCCCATAACAGTGCCATCCACATAGCCCCCATAACAGTGCCATCCACATAGCCCCTATAACAGTGCCATCTACAGACCAGACCGCCATTAGTTCAAAACCCACCAAAAGCACACCTTTTGGTTCAAAATATTTTTTTATTTGGCTATTCCCCACCCCTCTTGCAATTGTTCTGCTACTTGTGGGCTGCGCGGGCATGAGTTCAGTCACTTTGGTGTGCAATGCTGTCCTGCAACGCGTGATCCGCTGTAGTTCACAGGTCTCGCGGGATCACGTGCCGCAGGATGGGATTGCGCACCGAAGTGACTGAACTCATGCCCAAGTAGCGGATCAGTGGAACAAGTACAAAGTGGGTGGGGGATGATCTGTGGGGTTGCCCAGACGGCTAGGCCCTTCACAGTAGTTATTAACCCCTTTCAGCAGTCCCCCATTCACTGAAGGGGGGACTGCTGAAAGGGATTAATAACTATTGTCAAGGCCCCCATTCACAGTAGTTATGCCCAGATATGTGCCCCCTTCACAGTAGTTATTCCTAGACATGTGTCCTCTCACAATAGTTATTCTCCCTCCAACCTCCAAATAACCATCATCCACTGCCCAACAGGCCCTTCTACTGTTTTTTATGACTACTTGCATAGCTTCTACAATCCCTCTCTGGATTACAGGCCTGCCAGCAAGCCCACAGCCTGCCAGCCGCAGCCAGCAAGCCCACAGCCTGCCAGCCGCAGCCAGCAAGCCCACAGCCTGCCAGCCTCAGCCATCAAGCCCACAGCATGCCAGCCTCAGCCAGCAAGCCCACAGCCTGCCAGCCTCAGCCAGCAAGCCCACAGCCTGCCAGCCTCAGCCAGCAAGCCCACAGCCTGCCAGCCAGCAACCATAATTGAGGTAAGAGGAGCCAACTTGGCCTAGGTATCAGTGAGCTATGTTGTGTTGCTATATTGTGAATAGGAACCAGAGTGTTGGAGAGACGCCCCTCCAGGCCCAATTAGACTCCATTGTAGTCTCTAATGGGAGGGGATTCTTTCGAACACACTCTCTAAAGGACACTGAGATAGCCTCTGCTAGAAAGACCCCTCTCCATGACCCATTAGCCCTCAATTGTAGTCTATACTGGGGCCTGGAGGGGACTGCTTCTAACAGAGGCTCACTAATGTAGATGGAGATGGAGATTTGCAGATAGAGAAAGGAGCTGTGTGTTAGTGGGCGTCCTGACACTCCTGCTCACCCCCTCAGGACTCAGGAGGCTTTCTCCACACCATGGAGAAAGCCTCGCATTACTGTGTGGAGTTACCAGAAGAACAGGAACTGAGGATTTCTCAGAACTACATAACCTTTTTTAGTTTATTCATATGACCTGACAACTTAGTGCTTTACAATATACGAAGCCATTACCTTCGTTGTTAGTTCGTTTTCATCTATATTTTCAGATCATCTTCATCCATCACTCCCATCTATTCATCTACTAGACTTCTTTAGAAAGAAGTACATTTTTTTCCAAATTTTTTACCATGAAAAAGATAACTAGCTTTTTTTGCCCACGGCAATAAAAAATTACGAATAAGTGAACGAGGAGAGGGAACGCAGAGCAGTCAAACTGTTTTACAGTCTGCATCTTCATGTGTTTCTTCACCAATTGAATTGGATTCTGTGTCTTCTGATGAAGTTCTGCCTTCTACTTCAGACACACTTGATGGTCATTCTTGCACTGATCCAGATTATCTTGAAAGTCTTGAAACTGCCTGGACTTTGGAACAAAAAAAACCTCTTTTTGCGAGAAGTACGATTGGCTTGACTTCCACGATCAGAAGCTTGGGTGCAAGGTGTGCAAAAAAGTTGGCAGTCTTGGAGTAGAACAAAATAATGGCATGAAGATATCAAAGGAATGGGCAAATAATGAGGTAACCAGTTATGGCACCAAGCGATCACAGCAGCTGACTTCTTTAAGAAAAAAAATGTTTGAGCACAAAGAAAGTTCTGTACACAAGGCCACCTTAAAAATTATTTTGGAACGAGAAAATGAACATCTTGAAACGATTTGTTTAAAACACTTGGCCCAAGAGAAAGACATAACTATGAAGATCTTTCGCACTGCATACAAGATAGCCAAAGAAAACCAGTCCTTCAATAGTTTTTGCTCTGAAATAGATCTGCAGGAGTTAAATGGCGTTAATATGGGCCGCATTCTTCACTCAACAAATGCCTGCATTAATATTGTGAATCACATCGCACAAGAAATGAGAAAAAACGTGGTCAATGAAGTCGTAAGATCAAAAAGTAAAATCGCCCTTATTATTGATGAGTCAACCACTTTAAGTCAAAAATCTACACTGATTGTATATGTTCGATTTCTTCTTGCAAACAGTGCAATGGATTCCCCTGTAAATTTCTTTCTTGATTTGGTTCAACTGGAAAGCGTGAACGCAAAAGGAATTTGCACTTCTCTCCTTAACTGTCTGCATTCTTATGGGATAATGGACGACTACTTAAGACAACATTTGATCAGTGTTACATGTGATGGTGCAGCCGTGATGTTAGGCAATAAGAGCGGTGTTGGGACATTGTTGAAGGAGAAATTTCCTTCAATTATTCTGTGGCACTGTGCTAATCACAGATTAGAATTGTCAGTTGGAGATACGGTCAAACAAACATCAGGAATTACCGTATATACTTGAGTATAAGACGAGTTTTTTGGCACATATTTTTGTGCTCAAAAAGCCCCCTCGTCTTATACTCGAGTCTAGGTCTTGATTGCGAAAATTCGCAAACAAAATCGCATTCAAATTTTCGCATAAAAATTCGCGTGAACTGGTATTTTCCCAAAAAATCGAATATTCGCTTTAGTTGGTTTTTGTACTGTTAAAGTTATTGTTGATACCATATTGTTTTTCTTTGAAATAAATATTCAAAAACCTTTAACCTACTGATGTAATTTTATTGGTACGGTATCTATTTTTATTTTTGAAATTTACCAGTAGCTGCTGCATTTCCCACCCTTTGTCTTATACGCGAGTCAATAATTTTTCCCATTTTTGGGGGGTAAAATTAGGGGCCTCGGCTTATATTCGGGTCGGCTTATACTCGAGTATATACGGTAATAGGTTTAAGGCCTTTATGGATAAGTTGTATGTACTATATCATGCATCTCCCAAAAACAGCAGAGAACTGCAAGCCTGTGCTAGCTCCCTAGAGGCGCAGCTTTTGAGTTCTCAGTACGAGATGGGTGGCATCTACTTTTCGTTCTGTGTCAGCAGTGTGGGAAAGCTACAGAGTGTTGGTTCGTCATTTTGAAGAAGCAAAGCAAAATACCGCCCGGGACAAGACTATACGCTGTATGTATGAAGGCCTATCGAGAAAAATTACCAGCAAAAACTTTTTATTGGATTTGGGACTCATGTGCGATGCTCTTCAAGAGTTGTCTGAATTAAGCTTGGTGTTGCAAGAGCGAAGAATAAATCTATACAGGGCAAATAAAAAAATACAAACTGTTGTACAACTCTTTGAAAGTAGAAGAACAGAGCCAGGTTCTTATTATAAAGCCTCTGAAAAGCTCTGTTTCCAGGGAATCTCCCTTTACAGAAAAGAAGCTAAGAATGACCCTCCCATAGATCCTGATGCGTTTTATGAAAAATTTAAATCTTCAATAGAGAGTAGACTGCTCACTGAAAATAATTCTGCTTTTGCCAACTGCACCAGGGTGCTTGACTCCAAACATTGGCCTGACAATGTTGAGAAACAGCTTACTTTTGGAGAGGATGAAATTAGAAATTTGTCCATTAGATTCCAGTTGAATGAAAGGAAAATGATACATGCTTTCAGAGAATATTTGATTGAGAAAACTTTGCCTGATGACCTGTGCCCTCTTATAAATGCCATTGAAAGTATCCCAATTTCATCCAGTGAGTGTGAAAGAGGATTCTCACAAATGAATTTAATAGTTACTCCCAACAGAGCTTCCCTTCTGACAACAACCATTTCAGGACTACTGTTTATCAGAGTTAATGGTCCTCCTCTACGTTGTTTTGATCCCTCTAAATATGTTGATTCATGGCTCCTTCGTGGTCGTCATGCTGCTACTGATGTCAGAAGCAAGGAGAGAAGCAGAGAAGATGCATATGACAAGAACGCTGAAATCATCTGGAAATGTCTCTGAGCCTTTCGGAGGTGATGGTACATTTAAAGATGGTATATGTGCCTACTAAGACATGTCATTGATTTTACTGGGTCGCTAAGGCCACCAAATATATTTTCTTAGGCAATGTGTAATTGGTCCCCTGTTATCCCCCCCCCCCTTTCTTTTCATGTATTCACTTTACTAAACTGTGATTAATAGATGTAACTGCAGAACTTATAAATAAACACCTTTCAAAAAGGAAATGTCTCTGAGCCTACTTTTCGTAAGTATTCCAATTTTTTTGCACATTTAACTGCATTGCTTTTTATTTAATTCCATAAATTTACTTTTATAGCCCCCCCCCCCCCAAATTTTACTTGCATCCCTGTTTTCCAAAGGGTCGGTTTTAGGGGGCGGTCCTAGGGTGGGTAGAGGCGTGGCCAGGGGAGGGGCGTGGCCTGGGGGTGAGTTCCAATACCTTTTCTCTGAGAAAAAAAGCCCTGAGAATAGACAACTAACAGCCTGGAGGCTGAGCGGAGAAGGTAATCAATACTTTACTAGCTGCTAGAAGGCCTTCAACTACCACTATCTACAATAGTCTAGAGAAATTGATTAATTATATTTTAAGGAGTGATCCCATGACTAATGTAAAAAATTAAAATCAGCCATCATATAGAACATGACAACCTCTTTCTAACAAAGCTAGAACCAGCCCTGTACCTCACATGGATCCAGAGATCTCCACATTCATTGCTCTGCTAGATTTATATCAAGCTGACCGCTCAAGGGGAGTGTCTTCTCTGCTGCAGCTCAGGAGGCGTGTCTCAGCTCTCCCTATCACAGCTCAGGAGGCGTGTCCATGCTCTCCCTATCACAGCTCAGGAGGCGTGTCCATGCTCTCCCTATCACAGCTCAGGAGGCGTCTCTCAGCTCTTCCTATCACAGCTCAGGAGGCAGTTGAAGGATTAACCTGAGCATGTGCGGCCTTCTCACTGAAAAAATTGTGCAAAAGTCGGTTCCATCTTGGAATCTTTCTTTTCTTTTAAATTGAGGGTGTTCCGCCTATTTTGCATTATAATGTATGTAATGTGCTGTAAAGATTGTACTGAAATATTATGTTTGACGTTGCTGCCATCTAGTGGTCAAAGTTAGTTTCTTCTTCGCCAGAACTTTACAGGAAGTGTATTGTTCTCTGAGCCAGAGGCAGTAACCTTTAACCTGGAACTGTATTTCCTCCATTTCATCACTGCTCCTGGATCCTGCAGGCTGCATGCAGAGGAGCTCTTGATTTATTCCTGGACTAATGGTGGAATTGTCTGTGAGTACTCTCACTGATGAAGTGAGCCTACTGTATTATGTGTAATGTACTGATACATATGTTTTGTTTATGTTTATATTGTAGTTTTACAAAGTTATTCAGAAAAGAGAATACAAACAGATCTGATGTCTCACGTTTCTTGACTTCTGAATTATTGTTAAGCTGTCTGACTAGTGTTATACAACAGTCAATAACGCGAAGCAGAACAGTAAAAAGACAACCCACGTGGCGGTCTGGAATAAACTGAGACGCCATTACTGCAGCATGAGTCTAAGATCAGGAACAAAGTACCAGGCTGATGCCACGTTACCGCCGACACAGCAAGGCAGGGAGACCATTCCCAGTGCCCAGCAAGACGATGCAAAGTCTTATGTGTCCAGAACTTCACGGGCTAGCAAGATGTCCTCAGCAAGTTCCTCAGCAATTAGAGCTCGTGCCAAGGCAGAAGCTGCCCGCGTCCAGCTACAGTATGCAGAAAAAGAAGCCATGATGATGCAGGAGTTAGCAGCAAAGAAAGCTGCCATAGCACAAGAGAGAGCTAAAGAGGCAGCTATGGAAGCAGCTAGGGAAGCTGCCATAGCACAAGAAAGAGCAGCTAGGGAAGCTGCCATAGCACAAGAAGAAGCGGTTTTAGAATCAAAATTGCTCATCCTGCAGCGACAGACTGCAGCTGCTGCTGCTGAAGCAGAGGCCGCTGCCTACATGGGAACAAGTCGGTTAGGAAGTGAAAGATCATATAAAGACTCAGAGGTTCCAGAAAAACCTCTATTCTCTGCAGATCGTACAAATGAGTACCTCCAGAACCTTACTGATGCGCATACAAAGGAACAGTCTCTTAAACCTGAAGCAAAGGAATTCAGGCCGAGATCAACATACCCCCTGAGCAGGCCCAATCAACCTCATGAGGTCAGCGACTGCCAGCAAACCAAGAAGGAAGCACCAGAAACCCCTAAGAACAAAAAACAAGTGTTCCCATCACCTCAACCTACAGATTACATGCGCGAACAACAATGTGCAGCGGATGTCACCAAATATCTCATCCGCAAAGAAATGGTTAGCTCAGGCTTTCTCCAATTTGATGACTGTCCTGAAAACTATTGGGCATGGAAATCTTCCTTTCTGAATGCCACTGAAGGTCTGAACTTATCACCAGCAGAAATGCTTAATTTAATGATAAAATGGCTTGGCACCGAGTCAGCAGAGCATGCTAAGAGGATGAGAAGAGCAAACCTGTTCAACCCTGCAGCAGGACTCAACATGACCTGGAGAAGACTAGAAGAAACGTATGGATCCCCAGAGGTAATAGAAGGAGCACTGTTGAATAAACTTGAAGTCTTTCCCAAGGTGGGCTACAGAGACAACGTGCGGCTACAAGAACTAAGTGATCTTCTACTAGAGATAGAATATGCCAAAGAGGATGGCTACTTGCAAGGACTTTCGTATCTAGATACAGCTAGAGGCACTAATCCCATAGTAGAGAAGCTACCTTCAAATCTGCAAGACAAGTGGATGTCTGTGGGAGGTAAATTCAAAGAAGATTATGGAGTCTCTTTTCCCCCTTTCTCTGTGTTTTCTAGGTTTGTCCGACAGCAAGCGAAAATCCGAAGTGATCCCAGTTTCGCCTTCACCACCAGCGGCAATCAATCACACAGACCAGAGAGACCTCACAGACCTCACGGTAGGACCTATGTATCCACACACAAAACAGCTGTACCTTCAGAAGTCACAGACTACCAAAGCACCCACAAGGTACACACCATAGAAAACCCTGAGAGACATTGTCCAATACACAAAAAACCACATCCACTAAAGAAATGCAAAGGCTTTAGAAGCAAACCCATCGCAGAGCGGATGTCCTTCCTTAAACAAAACGGCATCTGTTTCAAGTGCTGCGGATCTACTTATCACATTGCCAAAGACTGCAAAATACCAGTAGAATGTACAGAATGTGGCAGTGAGAGACATATTGCAGCTTTGCACCCCGGCCCTGCTCCTGCCCCACTAGAGACTGTAGAACCCAGGAAAGATCAGGGCAGGGAGCAACAAGAGACCTCACTCTCCTCTGTAATGTCCAATTGCACCGAAGTATGTGGACAAGGCAAGAGTGCACGATCATGCTCTAAAATCTGTTTAGTGACTGTGTATCCCACTGGCAAGAGAGAAAGGGCGGTGAAAATGTATGCAGTGCTAGATGAACAGAGTAACAGATCCCTTGCAAAGTCAGATTTCTTTGATATCTTTAACCTTAAGGCAAGTGCAGTTCCATACACTCTAAGGACATGTGCAGGGACAATTGAAACCACAGGGAGAAGAGCTACTGACTTTACCATTGAATCCTTCAATAAGAAAGTGCAGTTCCCACTTCCTACCCTAATAGAGTGTGGCATGATACCTGACGACAAAACTGAGATTCCATCTCCAGAAGTAGCTCATCACCACCCCCACCTCCGCTCAATTGCTCACCTAATCCCAGCTGTTGAGCCAGATGTTTCTATCCTTCTACTTCTTGGAAGAGATATCCTTCAGGTACACAAGGTATGCCAGCAAATCAATGGACCTTATAATGCCCCTTATGCACAGAGACTGGACCTGGGGTGGGTCATTGTAGGAGAAGTTTGCCTGGGGACAGTGCACCAGCCTGACAACGTTAGCACTTCGTTTCTTCTTCGCCAGAACTTTACAGGAAGTGTATTGTTCTCTGAGCCAGAGGCAGTAACCTTTAACCTGGAACTGTATTTCCTCCATTTCATCACTGCTCCTGGATCTTGCAGGCTGCATGCAGAGGAGCTCTTGATTTATTCCTGGACTAATGGTGGAATTGTCTGTGAGTACTCTCACTGATGAAGTGAGGCTACTGTATTATGTGTAATGTACTGATACATATGTTTTGTTTATGTTTATATTGTAGTTTTACAAAGTTATTCAGAAAATAGAATACAAACAGATCTGATGTCTCACGTTTCTTGACTTCTGAATTATTGTTAAGCTGTCTGACTAGTGTTATACAACAGTCAATAATGCGAAGCAGAACAGAGGGTATTTACATCCAAATCAGGTGAATGGTGTAGGAATTGCAACAGTTTGCATATGTGCCTCCCACTTGTTAACCCCTTAAGGACGCAGGGAGTACCGGTACGCCCTATTTCCCGAGTCCTTAAGGACTCAGGGCATACCGGTACGTCCTAACTTTAAATAGGCATTCCGGCAGGTCAATTCAGACCTGCAGTTTGCTGCGATTTTTGCAGTTTCTGATCCCCACGGTCCCTGACCGCGGGGATCAGAAACTTTAGAGTGCCTAAAATCAAGATTTTGCACCCCCTCCTGCACCCCTGCACGATTTGATGACGGCGGGTGGTGCAGGGGGGGTGTCGCTGGCGGTGGGGGCGTTGCGGGAGGTGGGCGGTGCGGCAGGCGGGATCGCGATCCCCCGCCCGCCTCCCCTTGAAAATTCGTTGGCTTCTAGTGGGTATACCAGGGTGTCAGCACATTGCTGACACCCTGGTATAAACGGCTGACATCTGTGCAGATGTCAGCCGTTTAACCCTTTCCATACCGCGGTCTGTACGGACCGCGGTATGGAAAAGGTTAACTGTCAGGGTCAAGGGGCTCCCTCCCTCTCCCATCGGGGGGCTTCTGTGCCTTTGCAGCCCCCCGATGGAGAGGGAGAGATCACCCGCAGCCCTGTGCTTACCCTTCCCTGTCTGCGAAGTTGTGGCAGACGGCGAAGGTTCCCATGGCAACAGGACGCCTTCTCAGGCCATGGTGCTGAACAGATCTATGCTAAAGGCATAGATCTGTTCAGACAAAGTGTAAGTAAAATACAGTACAGTACAATATATATTGTACTGTACTGTATTATACAGACATCAGACCCACTGGATCTTCAAGAACCAAGTGGGTCTGGGTCAAAAAAAAAAAAAAAAATGTGAAAAAAGTTAAGATAAAAAAAAAAACATTTATCACTGAATAAAAAATAAATAAATAATACACTACACATATTAGATATCGCTGCGTCCGTAACGACCTGATCTATAAAACGGTCATGTTACTTTCCCCACATGGTGAACGCCATAAAAATAAAAAAATTAAAACTATGAGAAAATTTAAATTTTGCCCACCTTACTTCCCAAAAAAGGTAATAAAAGTAATCAAAAAAGTCGAATGTACGCCAAAATAGTACCAATCAAACCGTCATCTCATCCCGCAAAAAATGAGACCCTACTCAAGATAATCGCCTAAAAACTGAAAAAACTATGGCTCTTAGACTATGGAAACACTAAAACATGAATTTTTTTGTTTCAAAAATGAAATAATTGTGTAAAACTTACATAAATAAAAATAAAGTATACATATTAGGTATCACCACGTCCGTATCGACCGGCTCTATAAAAATATCACATGACCTAACCCCTCAGGTGACCACCGAAAAAAGGTGTAAAAAAAGCAATTTTTTGGTCATCTTACGTCACAAAAAGTGTAATAGCAAGCGATCAAAAAGTCATATGCACCCCAATATAGTGCCAATAAAACCGTCATCTCATCCCGCAAAAAATGAGACCCTACTTAAGATAATCTCCCAAAAACTGAAAAAACTATGGCTCTTAGACTATGGAGACACTAAAACATTTTTTGGGTTTTAAAATATAGTTATTGTATAAAACTTACATAAATAAATAAAATTGTATACATATTAGGTATCGCCGCGTCCGTGACAACCTGCTCTATAAAATTACCACATTATCTAACCTGTCAGATGAATGTTGTAAATAACAAAAAAAAAAACGTGCCAAAAAAGCTATTTCTTGTTACCTTGCCGCACAAAAAGTGTAATATAGAGCAACCAAAAATCATATGTACCCTAAACTAGTACCAACGATACTGCCACCCTATTCCGTACTTTCTAAAATGGGGTCACTTTTTGGGAGTTTCTACTCTAGGGGTGCATCAGGGGGGCTTCAAATGGGACATGGTGTCAAAAAAAACAGTCCAGCAAAATCTGCCTTCCAAAAACCGTATGGCATTCCTTTCCTTCTGCGCCCTGCCGTGTACCCGTACAGCAGTTTACGACCACATATGGGGTGTTTCTGTAAACGGCAGAGTCAGGGCAATAAAGATACAGTCTTGTTTGGCTGTTAACCCTTGCTTTGTTAGTGGAAAAAATGGGTTAAAATGGAAAATTAGGCAAAAAAATGAAATTCTCAAATTTCATCCCCATTTGCTAATAACTGTTGTGCAACACCTAAAGGGTTAACGAAGTTTGTCAAATCAGTTTTGAATACCTTGAGGGGTGTAGTTTATAGAATGGGGTAATTTTTGGGTGGTTTCTATTATGTAAGCCTCGCAAAGTGACTTCAGACCTGTGGTCCCTAAAAATAGTTTTTTTGTAAATTTCTGAAAAATTTCAATATTTGCTTCTAAACTTCTAAGCCTTTTAACATCCCCAAAAAATAAAATATCATTCCCAAAATAATTCAAACATGAAGTAGACATATGGGGAATGTTAAGTCATCACAATTTCTCAGAATGGCCTGGATAAGTCAAAGTGTTTTAAAGTTATCAGCACTTAAAGTGACACTGGTCAGATTTGCAAAAAATGGCCAAGTCCTTAAGGTGAAATAGGGCCCTTAATAGAGTCCTTAAGGGGTTAAGGGTCCAAAAGTAAATGGGACAATTGGCTTCTTAGCTGTTCCATGGCCAGGAGCAGATAAAAGGTCCAGAGTTCATTTCAAGTGTGGTATTTGCATCTGGAATCTGTTGCTGTCAACTCTCAAGATGAGATCCAAAGAGCTGTCACCATCAGTGAAGCCATCATTAGGCTGAAAAACACAACAAACCCAGAGAGATAGCAAAAACATTAGGCGTGGCCAAAACAACTGTTTGGAACATTCTTAAAAAGAAGGAACGCACCGGTGAGCTCAGCAACACCAAAAGACCCGGAAGACCACGGAAAACAACTGTGGTGGATGACCGAAGAATTCTTTCCCTGGTGAAGAAAACACCCCTCACAACAGTTGGCCAGATCAAGAACACTCTCCAGGAGGTAGGTGTATGTGTGTCAAAGTCAACAATCAAGAGAAGACTTCACCAGAGTGAATACAGAGGGTTCACCACAAGATGTAAACCATTGGTGAGCCTCAAAAACAGGAAGGCCGGATTAGAGTTTGCCAAACGACATCTAAAAAAGCCTTCACAGTTCTGGAACAACATCCTATGGACAGATGAGACCAAGATCCACTTGTACCAGAGTGACAGGAAGAGAAGAGTATGGAGAAGGAAAGGAACTGCTCATGATCCTAAGCATACCACCTCATCAGTGAAGCATGGTGGTGGTAGTGTCATGGCGTGGGCATGTATGGCTGCCAATGGAACTGCTTCTCTTGTATTTATTGATGATGTGACTGCTGACAAAAGCAGCAGGATGAATTCTGAAGGGTTTCGGGCAATATTATCTGCTCATATTCAGCCCAATGCTTCAGAACTCATTGGACGGCACTTCACAGTGCAGATGGACAATGACCCAAAGCATACTGCAAAAGCAACCAAAGAGTTTTTTAAGGGAAAGAAGTGGAATGTTATGCAATGGCCGAGTCAATCACCGGACCTGAATCCGATTGAGCTGCATTTCACTTGCTGAAGACAAAACTGAAGGGAAAATGCCTCAAGAACAAGCAGGAACTGAAGAAAGTAGCAGTAGAGGCCGGCAGAGCATCACCAGGGATGAAACCCAGCATCTGGTGATGTCTATGCGTTCCACACTTCAGGCTGTAATTGACTGCAAAGGATTTGCAACCAAGTATTAAAAAGTGAAAGTTTGATTTATGATTATTATTCTGTCCCATTACTTTTGGTCCCTTAACAAGTGGGAGGCACATATGCAAACTGCTGTAATTCCTGCACCGTTCACCTGTTCTGGATGTAAATACCCTCAAATTAAAGCTGACAGTCTGCAGGTAAAGCACATCCTGTTCGTTTCATTTCAAATCCATTGTGGTGGTGTATAGAGCCAAAAATGTTAGAATTGTGTCGATGTCCCAATATTTATCGACCTGACTGTACACTCCACAAAAGGATTTAGAACATATAACTGAACCACTGAACGTCAAATTTATATGTTTTGTGCCACTAATACACGCCAAAATAGGCTGTAATTTTCGCACTTCACCATACAACGGCTAATAAGCTCTTTTTCCACTAATAAAAGCCAGAAAAATGCTTTAGAACATATAACTGCATCGCACAAGGGCAAATAAGACGTATAAATATTTCCTTGTAATAAACCCTGTTAATGTCTGTATCACACAGCACTTGCACCCTAATAAGAACGGTTTGCTGGAATTACAGATCTGTATGATGGCAATTTGGATCCCCAGTCAGTGCAGCAAGGTGTAATAGGATTGTTCCTTCTACCCAGGCTGTAACCTCCCCTACTGAACCCTGTTCTACATAAATGCTGTGGAATGATTCCTCCCTATCCTTTCCCTATACCTTGAATAATCTTTCCCTGAACTTGTAAATCATTTTTTTAGCACAATGAAGTCTTTTCTAGCACTGTCCCTAGCGCCTGCTGACGTCTCTCCCTGCACTAAGTACACAGGAAAATGGCTGAGGCTATAGATAGGGCTGTGACATGACAGGGCTGTCTGGCTGCTGATTGGCTGCATGCATGGCATTATGGGTGATCCCGTGTTCCCAGAGTTCCTTGCTCCATGTCCTCACACGTGCAGCAGCCATTTTAGGAAAAATGTGATTCGTTACAACGGATCGAATTTCACTTCGTCAGCTTCGATTCGCTCATCTCTAGTCTAAATGTAAGACAGCAAGGAAGCCGTCTTACATTAAGAATCGTCGCTAGATACGCCGAAGTTATGTAGGCTTCTACATACCCTTGGCGATCCACCACTAGCTATGGGGATTTTTAAGACCAGTGTCTAAAACGCCAGTTTTCATAAATGTGCCCCCTTTTTTTTCAATTCTGTAGCAGTAAGAAAGGTCTAAGGGCTAGCAAACCAACTTTAGCCTGTTGGATCAAAGATGCTATAAGAGAGTGCTACTCTTTTTTTAGGTCTGGAATCACCTATTCAGATCAGGGCCCATTCTACTCGAGCTGCTTCTACATCATGGTCAGAGTTTAAAAAAGTAACTACAGCAGATTTGCCAAGCGGCTACCTGATCTTCTCCATCAACTATCATCAAACACTACTGACTGGAGATCCTCGCTTCAGTCAGTTCAGTGTTTGGCAACATGGTGCTCAACAAAGCCACTTCAATCCCTACCAATTAATATGGCTTTCTAAATCCCAATGGTGTGCTGCCATATAAAAAAATAAAATTGCTTATCGAAATTTTAATTTTCTGGAATCCGTAGGCAGCACAACTTTCCCACCATACAAAAAAAAAAATACAACAGTGGTGTGGTCTGTTCAGCCATTATGGGTTGGTCTCACTTAGTCAGTAATTAGCTTAATTGATTGCTTGTTAACCTGTTCTCTTCTGGTTGAACCTAGGGGAAAATATCCCAGTGGTGTTCTGCCTATGGATTCCAGGAAATGAAAATTTCAGTATGCACTTTTTTTTTTTTGCTGCCCTCTATGTACAAGAATATATCTACTATAATACTGCTCCTATGTACAAGAATATATCTACTATAATACTGCTCCTATGTACAAGAATATAACTACTATAATACTGCTCCTATGTACACGAATATAACTACTATAATACTGCCTCCTATGTACAAGAATATAACTACTATAATACTGCCTCCTATGTGCAGGAATATAACTATTATAATACTGCCTTCTATGTATAAGAATATAACTACTATAATAATACCTTCTATGTACAAGAATATAATTACTATAATACTGCCTCCTATGTACAAGAATATAACTACTATAATACTGCTCCAATGTACAAGACTATAACTACTATAATACTGCTCCTATGTACAAGAATATAACTACTATAATACTGCTCCTATGTACAAGAATATTACTACTATAATACTGCTCCTATGTGCAGGAATATAACTACTATAATACTGCTCCTATGTACAAGAATATAACTACTATAATACTGCCTCCTATGTACAAGAATATAACTACTATAATACTGCCTCCTATGTACAAGAATATAACTACTATAATACTGCTCCTATGTACAAGAATATACCTACTATAATACTGCTCCTATGTATAAGAATATAACTACTATAATACTGCTCCTATGTACAAGAATATAACTACTATAATACTGCTCCTATGTACAAGAATATAACTACTATAATACTGCTCCTATGTACAAGAATATAACTACTATAATACTGCTCCTATGTATAAGAATGTAACTACTATAATAACGCTCCTATGTACAAGAATATAACTACTATAATACTGCTCCTATGTACAAGAATATAACTACTATAATACTGCTCCTATGTACAAGAATATATCTACTATAATACTGCTCCTATGTACAAGAATATATCTACTATAATACTGCTCCTATGTACAAGAATATAACTACTATAATACTGCTCCTATGTACACGAATATAACTACTATAATACTGCCTCCTATGTACAAGAATATAACTACTATAATACTGCCTCCTATGTGCAGGAATATAACTATTATAATACTGCCTTCTATGTATAAGAATATAACTACTATAATAATACCTTCTATGTACAAGAATATAATTACTATAATACTGCCTCCTATGTACAAGAATATAACTACTATAATACTGCTCCAATGTACAAGACTATAACTACTATAATACTGCTCCTATGTACAAGAATATAACTACTATAATACTGCTCCTATGTACAAGAATATTACTACTATAATACTGCTCCTATGTGCAGGAATATAACTACTATAATACTGCTCCTATGTACAAGAATATAACTACTATAATACTGCCTCCTATGTACAAGAATATAACTACTATAATACTGCCTCCTATGTACAAGAATATAACTACTATAATACTGCTCCTATGTACAAGAATATACCTACTATAATACTGCTCCTATGTATAAGAATATAACTACTATAATACTGCTCCTATGTACAAGAATATAACTACTATAATACTGCTCCTATGTACAAGAATATAACTACTATAATACTGCTCCTATGTATAAGAATGTAACTACTATAATAACGCTCCTATGTACAAGAATATAACTACTATAATACTGCTCCTATGTACAAGAATATAACTACTATAATACTGCTCCTATGTACAAGAATATAACTACTATAATACTGCTCCTATGTACAAGAATATAACTGCTATAATACTGCTCCTATGTACAGGAATATAACTACTATAATACTGCCTCCTATGTACAAGAATATAACTACTATAATACTGCTCCTATGTACAAGAATATAACTACTATAATACTGCCTCCTATGTACAGGAATATAACTACTATAATACTGCTCCTATGTACAAGAATATAACTACTATAATACTGCTCCTATGTACAAGAATATAACTACTATAATACTGCTCCTATGTACAAGAATATAACTACTATAATACTGCTCCTATGTACAAGAATATTACTACTACACTGCCTGTCCAAAAAAGAAGTCGCCCCCTGGATTTAGCTAAGCAAATAGTTCTGAGCCTCCTATTGGATAATTACTGCATGGGCGATTATCTTTCAGCTGGCAACAAGTTATCTAACCCCAACCGGGGCAATGAGTTGCTTCTCATTTCTTAAACAACCATGTCGAGAGACACCTCGTGTCCGTGGAAAATATGTTGGTCTGTTTGAGAAGGGTCAAATCACTGGCATGCATCAAGGCGAGAAAACATCTAAGGAGATTGCAGAAACTACTAAAATTGGGTTAAGAACTGTCCAACGCATTATTAAAAACTGGAAGGATAGTGGGGACCCATCGTGTTCGAGGAAGAAATGTGGCGGGAAACAAAATCCTGAATGATCGTGATTGGCGATAACTTAAACGTTTGGTGAAATCAAATCGAAGAAAAACAACAGTAGAACTCCGGGCTATGTTTAATAGTGAAAGTAAGAGCATTTCCACACGCACAATGCAAAGGGAACTCAAGGGATTGGGACTGAACAGCTGTGTAGCCGTAAGAAAACCACTAATCAGTGAAGCAAACCAGAAAAAAAGGCTTGAATTTGCTAGGAAGCATAAAGATTGGACTCTGGAGCAATGGAAGAAGGTCATGTGGTCTGATGAGTCCAGATTTACCCTGTTCCAGAGTGATGCCCCCATCATGCCCAGTGCCTACTGTACCAGCCTGTCGGGGCAGTGCTATGATCTGGGGTTGCTGCAGTTGGTCAGGTCTAGGTTCAGCAACAGTATGTGCTCCAAGAATGAGGTCAGCGACTACCTGAACGTACTGAATGACCAGGTTATTCCAGCAATGGATTTGTTCTTCCCTGATGGCACGGGCATATTCCAAGATGACAATGCCAAGATTCATCGGGCTCAAATTGTGAAAGAGCGGTTCAGGGAGCATGAGACATCATTGTCACACATGGATTGGCCACCACAGAGTCCAGACCTTAACCCCATTGAGAATCTTTGGGATGTGCTGGAGAAGGCTTTGCTCAGCGGTCAGACTCTACCATCATCAATGCAAGATCTTGGTGAAAAATCAATGCAACACCGGATGGAAATAAATCTTGTAACTTTGCAGAAGCTTATTGAAACAATGCCACCGCGAATGCGTTCCGTAATCAAAGCTAAAGGCTTATTTTTAGTGGTGACTATTTTTTTGGACAGGCAGTGTATTTGGAGCCACATACAAGAAAGCAGCAGAGGAAGACGTCTTTTTTATGTAAATGAGTCAGACATTAATCCAGGATCTCGGGAATGTTTGAATTCTTTGGATGTGAGATTGCGATATAAAAAGATAAGACATAAATTACACTCAACACAATTAGCCGCTGACAACTTTACATTCTGAGTCGCTGAAGGGAATTTCTACAGATTTAATTTCCTTCCCTTTGAGTTTTACTATTTGTGTTCTGTATGATGAGGTCGAGATAAAGACGATGATACTCTGAATTATTTCAGTGAAGAGAAATTTCTATATTATTGAAGAAAAAAATTATATTTTTTTTAATTCTGCATTTACTGAAATTTTTGTCTCCGTATAAACCTCAGCAGTCCCAAGTGTTTTCCCAATAGCATCAAGGACTTTTCCAATTCATTTTTTTTTTCTATTTTACTGACTTCTTAAAGGGGTCCTCTGCCTCCGCTTTGGACATTGTCTACTTGTTAAATGCTTTCTTTACAATATGCAATGTGTCACCCTACTAGGACCCCTGGCAAACATCCCTTATCTGCAGGGAAACCTGACGCTAAGGCTACATGCACACGACCGTATGTGCTTTGCGACATCCGTATGCCATCCGTTTTTTTTTTGCGGATCCATTGTAACAATGCCTAAAATGGACAAGAGTAGGACATGTTATAATTTTTTTTTGCAGGGCTACGGAACGGACATACGGATGCGGCTAGCACATGGTGTGCTGTCCGCATTTTTTGCGAACCTATTGAGATGAATGGGTCTGCATCCTATCCGCAAAAAAAATTAAAATGGAACGGACACTGAAACGAACAACGTTCGTGTGCATGTAGCCTAAGTGTTCAGTTTCCTTACAGCGCCACCACAGGGGAAATGAAGTATTACACAGTGTCTATTCAGATAAATGACTTGTCTGTGTAATGCAGGCAGGACAGGTCCTCCAGAGTTAGAGATGTTCTTCAAGCACCTTTTTAGGGATCGCCTTAACCTCTTGCCACCCAGCGCTGTACATGTATGGCGCTAGGCGGGTCTTTAAAGATAGTGCACGCCATCACAGACATTTAACCCCTCAGATGCCGTGGTCAAATGTGACCACCGTGTCTAGGAGCCAAAATAACCAGGGAACACACTCTTTGCTTTTGTAAAATATAAGAAAATGAACTGGTTCGCACATCCTCAATACTATGCTTTTATCTAACTGCTTCTCAGCATAATAAACACCGCTTCTCAGCGCAATTTATCGTATACCTACCCCTATGCTGCAAGCTGTACATGAGGCATTAGTATACAATTTGATCAAAAAGCATAGGCCCACTTACCGCGACAAGGTTGCTTCTTTGAATGAGACCCTATTCCAAATTTGGCACAGTGCTGCACGGCGACCACCAACGCAGTAGCACCGCCCCAGCAGGCAGCGGGACCCAGCAGTCAAACAGCGCCCCCTCGTATCTGGCAAATACGGCCACGGCCAGGCAATGGCAGTGTGCATTAGCCCTTACACTGACATTAAAGGGGTTATCCTATGACTAATTAAAAAAATTATAACCAGACATCATACAGTACATGGCAATCTCTTTCTAACAAAGCTAGAACCTGTACCTCACATGGATCTAGAGATCTCCCCGTTCATTGCTCTGCTAGATTTATATCAAGCTGACAGCTCAAGGGGCGTGTCTTTTCTGCTGTAGCTCAGGGGGCGTGTCCATGCTCTACCTATTACAACTCAGGAGGCAGTTGAAGGATGAAACTGAGCATGTGCGGCCTTCTCAGTGAGCAGGACAAAGAAATAAGAAAAAAACAAACAGCAGGTGGCGCTATACTCAGTGGTTTACTAAATTAACTCAGTGGTTTACAAAATTTTCAATTTTATAACAAGACACGGAGGCTTCGTATTGCACAACTCCTTCTTTACTGAAATCCACAGCAGCAAAGAGTTAACATAAAAAATGAAGGACAACCCCAAACAATCCCTCCCACTCGACAGTCCATAAATAGGTCCTCCTCCGTCATCTCTTCCTCTTTCTTTGCTGCTGCCCACAGCAGATAAGTACCTCTCTGGTTTTCTCTTAGATTTATTCCTAACCTGTAGCATTTTAGGGATTTGTTACTTTAAATGCTTATCCGTTAACTTGGTCTACTTCCCTGTGTAGTTACCAGAGTTTTCTTGTGAGATTCCGTTGGTCTGTTATTATCATTAATTTTCGTTTTGTCATTTGTTTTATTCCACCAAGGTTTTCTGCCTTTTTCCTTGCTGCAAGTTCCGCTTGCATCCTTGCGCCTCATATTGTGCCCTCTGTGCCGCTTCCCCCCCCCTTCCCCCCTTCCTCTACTTACTTCAGGAGCCATTTTCAGTGCGGCTATCCGTTCGCGCTTCGTGCTGCCCGAAGTCTCGCGTCTCGCGGGACTTCGGCGGCAGTCGCGGGGGGGGGGGCGGGGCGGGACGCTCGCTAACGTGAGTCTCGGGCGCCATCTTTATACTCCCGCATATACAGTACTGCGTCGGGATTGATCTTCTCGGCAACCATCCCAGGGCACTTCCTTGTTCCTTTTGGGTGTAGGGGGCGTGTCGGATTCCTCCCCCCCTGCACCTTCTTCCGTTTCCGTCGGCACGTTTGTTCCCTCACGGCTTGGACATCGGTGCCTGCTCCTGTCTGCCCTGAACTTAGTTAGGTTTGTCCTTTCTGTGCTCTTTTCTCCTCAGGAGTGACTAACTCCTTTAGCATGTCCCTGCCCAACGATACCCCCTCTGTGCTCCCTGCTCTAGTGGGTCCCTCCACTGACTCTGCCATGCTCCCTGCAGTTTCAAATCTGACTCACACTGACTCCCATACTGTAGATCTACAGCAATCTATATCTTCAGCAATAGCTAATGCCATGGGCAATGTCTCTTCTATTATTTCTCAGTCGATTTCCCAGGCGCTTAGAGCGCAATTACCTCCAGAATTGATTGCAATGATGGCTTAGCTCCATCAAAAGACAACGTGCATAGGTCACGTAAGAGAGCCTGCCCGCGCCAGGCGGAAAAAGCGCGCCCCTGGAAATCTGCTCGGGCTCGTCCCGAACTCAGCTCTGACTCTGAAATTGAGTCTGATGAGGAGGTTTTTAGTGAGGGTCATTATGCCTCTGATGTAGACCTTGAAGGGGTCCGGGTGGCTGACGAATTGGAAGGGTTTTCCCCTCCGCTTCATCCCCCCTCCAGTGTGGGTCCAGATGATAGTCTCCCGGGATCTAGTTCCCTGATTGACCCGCAAGGCATACCCCTTTTTAAACCAGACAGCCTCCACCATCCGAGGTCGGCCGAATGGTTGCCTATCCCACACGTGGCACAATATCTGGAGAATAGGGTGAGGAAACCTCTTTCCAAAGAAACCCGGAATAAATTGAAGGCTGAATGTCCCCGTCCCTTAATCCCGAATAAGGTGTGCGACACTCCCAATGTGGATCCTAAGATGATCCAGTTCCTTTCCAAGTCGGGATTTAACCCCCGCAAGGGCCTAGACTCTGCTCTTCGGGCTTGTCAAGACAAGCTCTTGGACAGTCTGGGACCCATGACTAAAATATTTGAATTGGCTGAAACTGCCAGAATTGAGGGTACGGCCATAGACCCAGAAGAACTCAGTGGCTGGGCGCAACGCGCCATTTGTTTAATAGGGAACGTTAATTCCTCATTATCTATCGAACGTAGGAAAGCATTACTCATGAAGATTGAGCCCAAACTCTCCAACATGGCTCTGACCGAGGCGGGCAAGGAGGCCCAGGGGCTCCTGTTTGGCGATAGTTTTATTAAGGACCTAGGTAAATTTGTGGGAGCTTTTACTGCGCTTGATAAAGCTCAGAGCTCCATGCGTAAGGTATTCCACGGGCGTGTCTCTAATAGGGCCGGCAGTTTCAGGGGCCGACTGTCCGGCCGTGTCCACTTCCAGACGCGTGGAAACGCTCGAGGTCCCTATAATCAAAGGCCATCGTTCCAAGACCAGCGACAACAGTCTACCTTCTTCCCATCCAGGGGCCAGCCATTTCGCTCCAGAGGATTCAGAGGCAACCTTGGCTCAAGACGTCCACTTGGTAAGTCCTCAAAACCTATGTTTTTTTTCCAACCCTTGTTTCGGGGGCAGACTCCGACATTTTTTACCCGCTTGGAACCGGGTAACCTCCGATCCGTGGATACTAGCCACGGTCCAGGGATTTCGAATAGATCTTGTGGTATCTCATCTGTCGCTCCCAGATCCTCATCCACTAGTACTGTCAGAACCGGCCCAATCTTGCATGGACCAAGAGCTCCGTTCCCTGTTGGACAAAGGAGCAATAGAGGAAGCGCCTCCTCATTCCTTCGGGGTGGTCAGCAATATGTTTTTGGTGGAAAATAAGGGAGGCCAATTCCGACCAGTAATCAACTTACGGAATCTGAACAGGTTTGTGTGTTACCGCCATTTCAAAATGGAAGGGATTCACTTGCTCAGGGACCTTTTGCTTCCAGGGGACTGGATGGTGAAGTTGTACCTGAAAGACGCTTATCTGACGGTTCCTGTGTCCCCTCAGTCCAGAGCACTCCTTCAATTCCGCTGGCACGGCCTTCTGTGGCAATTCACGTGTCTTCCGTTTGGCCTCTCGTCGGCCCCCTGGTGTTTCACCAAGTTGATGCGGCCGGTGGTGGCTTGGCTTCGCAGGCAGGGTATTCGTCTTGTGATTTACCTGGACGATATCCTCCTCATGGCTTTATCTCCATTGGAGCTGTGTCATGGAACCATGAACCAGACGTACAACAAGAGATAAGTGGAAATAAGAAGGCTTTATTGAAAATCAAGCTGTAAGCAAAAGTCCAAACGGATGGCTAAACCGAAGCAGGGTCTTGCGTAGACAGAGGTCAGGAACCAGAAGGGTGGTCAGACGAAGCCTGGATCAGGAACCAGCAGGGTAGTCAGACGAAGCCAGGATCAGGAACCAACGGGGTAGTCAGACGAGGCCAGGATCAGGAACCAGAAGCAGCAGCAGTCTTAGAAGCATGAGAACACAGGAGGACCAAGCAAGGAACTGAAGCCACAGACCTCCTATATATATGAGCTGGGCATCCAGCTCCTCCCAGTGGGAAGGAGAAGCCGCAGGGTGGGAGGCTACAAGAAACCCAGAAACCAAGATGGCCGCCAGCACATGTCAAACGAAGGAGAACAGTAAGAAGGTAAGACCATGACAGTACCTCCCCCTCAAGGGCCCCTCCTCCGCGGAGTAAGGAACGGTTTCTGAGGGAAGCGTGCGTGGAAGGCTCGGAGCAAAGCAGGAGCATGGACATCTGCGGAGGGAACCCAGGAACGCTCCTCTGGACCATAACCACGCCAATGGACCAAAAACTGCAACCGACCGCGGACCAGGCGTGAGTCCAGGATATTGCTCACCTCATATTCCTCACGATTGCCCACTTGGACCGGACGGGGCCGAGGAACCGAGGAAGTGAAACGATTACACACCAATGGCTTCAACAGGGAGACATGAAACACGTTGGAGATCCGCATGCCAGGAGGAAGCGCAAGGGCATAGGCTACCGGGTTTACCCTGCGAAGCACTCGGAAGGGACCAACAAAGCGAGGCGCCAGCTTGGGAGTGGGCACTCGAAGGTTGAGGTTGCGGGTGGACAACCATACACGGTCTCCGACCTGGTAGGAAGGAGCGGCGCTCGTCTGCGATCAGCCTGGAGTCTCTGGCGCTGCGCAGAGACCTCAAGGGACCTCTGGATCTGTACCCAAGAAGCACGTAGGACGGAAAGGTGATCCTCCACAGCCGGAATATCCTGGGGAGAGAATACCTCCGGTAACACGGCAGGTTGGAACCCATAATTGGCCATGAAGGGAGACGTCCCAGAGGAAGAGTTCACCGCCGTGTTCCTGGCAAACTCAGCCCAAGGCAGGAGGTCAACCCAATTGTCTTGGTGATCGGAGACATAGCAACGAAGGAATTGCTCCAAGGCCTGATTGGATCGTTCTGCGGCCCCATTGGACTGAGGGTGGTAGGCCGAGGAGAAAGAGAGATGAATCCCCAACTGGGAGCAAAAGGCGCGCCAGAACCTGGACACAAACTGACTCCCCCGATCCGACACAATCTCCTTGGGCAAACCGTGCAACCGGAAGACCTCCCTGGCGAAAATCGTGGCCAACTCTTGTGCAGAGGGTAACTTCTTGAGAGGAACACAGTGGCACATTTTGGAAAACCGATCCACAATCATGAGAATGACCGTATGGCCTCGGGATGCAGGGAGGTCCACAATGAAATCCATCCCCAGGTGTGACCATGGGCGCTCCCCGGTGGCTATGGGTTGCAAAAGGCCCAACGGAAGGTGCCGAGGGGACTTACTCTGGGCACAAACGGAGCATGCCGCTACATATGCGGCGATGTCGGAACGTAGAGAAGGCCACCAGAACAGACGTCAAACAGCCCAGGACAGCTGATTCTTTCCAGGATGCCCCGCGGCCTTGGAGTTATGGTAGGTTCGCAACAACCGAGTGCGCAACTCCTCAGGCACAAAACACCTGCCGTTGGGTCTCCCAGAGGGAGCACCAGATTGAGCCGCCAAAATCTGCTCACCCAGGGGAGAGGTCAGGCTGGTGCGAATGGCGGCCAGGATCTGATTCGGAGGTATGACCGAAGTCGGAATCGACTCCTCCCCGGACAGCTCGGAGTACTGCCGTGATAAGGCATCCGCTCTGATGTTCTTGGAACCGGGTAGGTAGGAGACCACGTAATTAAAACGTGACAAGAACAGAGCCCATCTGGCCTGACGTGGTGTCAATCTCTTGGCCTCAGAAAGGTAGGTCAGATTCTTGTGGTCCGTCAGGATGAGAACCGGAACCACCGAACCCTCGAGCAAGTGCCTCCATTCTTTAAGGGCCTGCACGATGGCCAATAACTCCCTGTCACCAATCTGATAGTTGCACTCCGCGGAAGACAGTTTCCGGGAGTAAAACCCACAAGGAAGCAGAGGACCCTCTGGTGTTCTACGCTGAGACAGAAGGGCGCCTACTCCCGTCTCAGACGCGTCCACCTCGAGGACAAAGGGCAACCCAGGGTTGGGATGCGACAGAATCGGAGCCGACACAAAGGCGGACTTTAGAGCCTCAAAAGCTCGGATGGCCTCGAGCGGCCAGACCTGGAAATTACTGCCCTTCCTGGTCAGATCCGTGAGAGGCTTGGCTAGCATAGAAAAGTCCCTGATGAACTTCCGATAATAATTGGCGAAGCCCAAAAAGCGCTGCAGGGCACGGAGACCACTGGGCTGGGGCCACTGTAAGACAGCCGAAACCTTCTCAGGATCCATGGAGAACCCCTCAGCGGAAATGATGTAACCTAAGAAGGTTACCTGGGATCGGTGAAATTCGCATTTCTCAAGCTTACCGAACAGCCTGTTCTCTCGTAACCGTTGCAACACTCGTCTGACATCCATAATGTGGGCCTCCATGGATTCAGAATATACCAAGATGTCATCCAAATAGACCACCACACACTGCTGCAACAGGTCACGGAAAACATCGTTGATGAATTCCTGGAAGACTGCGGGCGCATTGCACAACCCAAAGGGCATAACCAAGGATTCATAATGACCGGTCCTGGTGTTAAACGCGGTCTTCCACTCATCGCCCGCCTTGATCCTTACCAGGTTATATGCCGCCCTCAGGTCGAGTTTGGTAAAGACCGTGGCCCCTTTGAGGCGATCGAACAGCTCGGAAATCAAGGGTATCGGGTAAGCGTTCTTGATCGTGATGCGATTGAGACCCCTGTAATCGATGCAAGGCCTCAACTCACCGCCCTTCTTTTTCACAAAGAAAAATCCAGCCCCTGCCGGGGACGAGGATTTGCGAATGTGTCCGCGTGAAAGCGCCTCCCTCACGTACTCCTCCATGGCCTCATTCTCCGCTACCGACAGTGGATAGACTTTGCCACGAGGAGGAACGGCACCAGATTGTAACTCTATGGCACAATCGTATGGGCGGTGCGGAGGTAGGGCAACCGCGCGCACCTTATCGAATACATCCCGGTACTCTTCGTATTCAGGAGGCAACAGAGAGTCCGAGGAAGTACACAGCAACTTGACAGGCCCATGGATGCAACTAGCCCCACACTGCGGTGACCACGAGAGGATCTCGGCCGATCTCCAATCGAAAGTCGGATTATGCTTCTGGAGCCAGGGGTACCCCAAGACCACCGAGTAGTGTGGAGACGAAATCACCTGGAGACAGACCGACTCTCTGTGAACGGCACCAATGGCTATCCCCACTGGAAGGGTCTCATGAGTCACGTGTGGCGGCAGAAGGGGTCTGCCGTCTATCGCCTCAAGAGCCAGTGGGGAACCTCGAGGCTGCAGAGGAATGGAATTGGCGGCAGCGAACACACTATCAATGAACAAACCACCAGCACCAGAGTCCACCAACGCCTGGGTCGTCACCGAGCCCCCGACCCAGGAGAGGACAACAGTGATCAGTGGTTTGTCAACACGGGAAACCGGGGACTGAGGAGACTCCACCCAAGATCTGCCCCCGACAGGATCTCAGGTGCGAGCGTTTCCCGGACGGTTCGGA
Organism: Bufo gargarizans; assembly: GCF_014858855.1. Classification (NCBI taxonomy): domain Eukaryota; kingdom Metazoa; phylum Chordata; class Amphibia; order Anura; family Bufonidae; genus Bufo; species Bufo gargarizans. Next base: position 523,226,261 of record NC_058083.1, on the reverse strand, counting down.
CATGCCAACCGAAAATGCCCACCGAGACCACAGTACATGCATCGGCCCTCGCGTCTCCGGAGTACCCTCTCCCCCTCGGACAGGCGAGCAAACCCCAGCTGCATGGGTTCACCCCCAGACAAGTCATCCCCAGGAGGCGTGGGAGGAGAGGGAGGCACGGGTGGGACAGCAAACGTAGGCGCCAATCTGTTAGAAGACCTCCGCAGGCTTTCCTTAAAGGAAGGTCTCTCCCTGAGTCTGGTGTCAATCAAAATCAGGAAAGAAATAAGAGACTCGAGCTCCACTGGTAGGTCCTTAGCTGCAACCTCATCCTTCAAGGCATCCGAGAGACCATGAGAGAAAGCAGCGACCAGAGCCTCATTATTCCAGCCCACCTCTGCTGCCAGGGTACGAAACTCAATGGCGTATTCAGCTACGGATCGTGAACCCTGTCTGATGGACATAAGGAGCTTCGCAGCAGAGGCAGCACGAGCCGGCACATCGAATACCTTCCGAAGAGAAGCAACAAAACCGGAAAACTCGGCAACCACCGGATTGTTGTTCTCCCATAAAGGGCTGGCCCAGGCCAAGGCCTTGTCCGAGAGCAGCGAGATCAAGAAGCCCACCTTTGATCTCTCAGTAGGAAAGGCATGTGGCAGCAACTCGAAATAAATGCCCACCTGGTTAAGGAAACCTCGGCACTGAGTTGGCTCTCCCCCAAAGCGCTGTGGAAGGGGGGCAGAACCGGTCATACCCCGAGACACCGCAGGCGCAGCAACAGGTGTCGGGGTAGACTCTGGCGCAACAACCGGAGCGGCAGTAGGAGCGGGCCCAGGAGCGACAACCGACCCATCGGCAACGGAAGCGAAATGAGCCGTGCGTTCAAGCAGGGTTTGCAACGCCACAGCGAACCGACCCAACAGGTGATCCTGCTGATCAAGTCTGGCAACCAGCGTAGGTAGCGAGGATGGCCCTGTACCGTCAAAATTCATGGCTTGGTCCTAATGTCATGGAACCATGAACCAGACGTACAACAAGAGATAAGTGGAAATAAGAAGGCTTTATTGAAAATCAAGCTGTAAGCAAAAGTCCAAACGGATGGCTAAACCGAAGCAGGGTCTTGCGTAGACAGAGGTCAGGAACCAGAAGGGTGGTCAGACGAAGCCTGGATCAGGAACCAGCAGGGTAGTCAGACGAAGCCAGGATCAGGAACCAACGGGGTAGTCAGACGAGGCCAGGATCAGGAACCAGAAGCAGCAGCAGTCTTAGAAGCATGAGAACACAGGAGGACCAAGCAAGGAACTGAAGCCACAGACCTCCTATATATATGAGCTGGGCATCCAGCTCCTCCCAGTGGGAAGGAGAAGCCGCAGGGTGGGAGGCTACAAGAAACCCAGAAACCAAGATGGCCGCCAGCACATGTCAAACGAAGGAGAACAGTAAGAAGGTAAGACCATGACAAGCTGTCAACTCACCTACAGGCTGCGATGTCTCTTCTTACAGGTCTTGGATTCGTCATCAACACCGAGAAGTCCTGCCTACATCCTTCCAGATCGATGGAATTCCTGGGTTTTGTGGTGAACTCCAGCGAGCAGACCCTATGCCTCCCTGGATCCAAAATCAGGTCTATACGCAAGGAACTACGTCAAGTCCTGAGGCTTCCTCAGATGTCGCTGCGTCACCTGGCACGCATTATCGGTCTTCTGTCCTCGTCCATCCAGGCGATTTTTCCGGCGCCTCTTCACTATCGGGCATTACAACGACTGAAGATCGCGCATCTCCAGGCGGGCGCATCCTATGCCGACATGGTGACTCTGGACCACGAGACGAGGGACGAACTCATGTGGTGGATCGCCAACCTCGACGCGTGGAATGGCAAGGCCATCGTGGGTCCTCAGCCGGATCTGATCGTGGAGTCGGATGCCAGTCTCCTCGGCTGGGGTGCATACTGCAATGGGGTTTCCACCGGAGGACCCTGGTCAGGCAACGAGTCTCATCTCCACATAAACGCTCTGGAGTTGTTAGCAGGTTCCTTCGCCATCCGCAGCTTCACCAGCGACAGAGTTTCGGCTTGTATCAGACTCAGGATGGACAATGTGTCGGCCGTGCGTTATGTCAATGCCATGGGGGGCACCCATTCATCAATCCTAACCCATCTAGCGAAGGATTTTTGGTCTTTTTGCCTAGACAAAGGCTTTACGGTGATCGCGGAATATATCCCAGGGCTACACAATACTTTCGCGGACTGGAGTTCTCGTCATTCTTCGGACTTCAGCGATTGGAGATTAGATCCAGCCGTTTTCTCCTCCATCAGATCAATGTGGGGACCTCTCTCTATGGATCTCTTTGCTTCACGTTGGAACGCCCAGCTCCCGCACTTCTACAGTTGGAGGCCGGATCCTCTGTCGGTGGCTGTGGACGCCCTTCTACAGGATTGGTCGAGTCAACTGGCTTACGCTTTTCCCCCATTTGCGCTCATCCCGAGGGTGTTGTCTCAGGTCCGTCGCCAACTCGCGGACTTAGTACTGATAGTTCCCTTTTGGCAAGCCCAATCATGGTTCCCTCAGCTCCTGGAACTTCTAGTGGAGGACCCTCGTCTTCTTCCATCATTTCCAGAGCTTCTCCGCGGGCCTCTGGACCAACTTCACCCGCTGGTGGCGGACGGCTCTCTTCATCTACTGGTGTGCAGAATCTCAGGGGCCATTGGGGCATCGCAAGCTTATCGGGAACGGCTCGTACCCTTCTGGAGAGCGCGTGGGCCCCCGGAACCCGACGCGCTTATCAGTCAGCCTGGAAACGTTGGTCTGACTGGTGCTGTGGGGCGGAGTCTGGATCCCCTTTCAGCTCCTGTGACTGACATGCTAGAGTTTTTGACGTCTCTTTATGAGGAGGGTAAGGCTTATAGGTCCATTAACCTTTTCCGTTCGGCCATATCTTCTCAACACCAAGGGTTTGCGGGTTGCCCGGCTGGTCAACATCCTTTAGTGTGTCGCCTCCTGAAAGGGTCACGTTTATCTCGTCCTCCTAGACCGGTTCACGAGTTCTTGGGATGTTACGTTGGTGCTTCAATTTTTCTCTAGTTGGCCCCTCAATTCTTCTTTGACTCTACGCCAACTCTCGGCGAAGCTGGTCACCCTGCTGTGTTTGGTCTCCTGCAAAAGGGTTTCAGATGTGCGGGCTTTAGACTTCGATGCTCTGTCTTTTACTCCAGGCGGTGTCTTGTTTAATATATCGCGCCGCACGAAGACTAATATTCGAGCGGTGTCTTACCCGGCTTTTCCTGATAATCAAGCCCTTTGCCCGGTGCTATGTTTAAAGGAGTACTTGAACCGCACAACTTCCTTACGTAGGCCTTCTAATCCGCAATTGTTCATTTCTTTCCGCAGACCTTTTCTCCCTGTTGCTAGTGTCACTTTATCCCGTTGGGTTAAGTGGATCCTTTCCCTAGCTGGAGTTGATACGTCGATTTTCACGGCTCATTCGGTGAGGGGAGCTTCGGCTACCTCCATGGCCGTTGCAGGGGCCCGTCTGGAGGATGTTCTTCGTTTAGCTGATTGGTCTAGAGCTTCACCACCTCCACATGCTTTTTCTGCGGTGATTTAGACGCTTTAAACTTGCAATACGAAGCCTCCGTGTCTTGTTATAAAATTGCATGATTTTCCTATTTTATGACGTAAAGTCATGATTTTATTAAAGACACGGAGGCGAGTATTGCCCACCCTATTTTGCTTTTCCCTCCCTATTTTGCTTGCTTATATGTTATTTATGTATGATAACCAGAGGATTGTGTTATATTATTTATTGCGTTCTTTATGATTGACGCTTGTTTTCCCACATGCTTGGAAAAGACTTTAAGGTCTAGGAATTACCTTGTATTATCCTGTTTTTTTCTTTCCGTAGGTTGATTCCCGATACAGACCTAGTGGGGTTTCCAGGAAGTTCTTAGGACCTGTTGACCGTTGTTCCGGTTGAGCTCGGGTTCCAGTTTCTCGGTTCATGGTTTCCGGTTGGAGTTTCTGTTACAGGATGTTTCGGTCCAGTATTCAAGTGGTCCACATCAAAGAAAGAGGAAGAGATGACGGAGGAGGACCTATTTATGGACTGTATAGTGGGAGGGATTGTTTGGGGTTGTCCTTCATTTTTTATGTTAACTCTTTGCTGCTGTGGATTTCAGTAAAGAAGGAGTTGTGCAATACTCGCCTCCGTGTCTTTAATAAAATCATGACTTTACGTCATAAAATAGGAAAATCATGCAATTACATGCAATTACAAAAGAATTCATATCCAGGTGATGGTTTGAAAACTGTAGAATAACAGAGACAACCCCTTTAAGCCTGATCAGACCATCAGGGTGTGTCAGGTTTAGATACATGGCAAGCCTGGATGGCAGCAGCCAGATGGGGGAGAGAGGGAGCCCCGTTCCTCTGTTAACCCTATTAATGCCACGGGTGGCTACTGACCGCGGTATCTAAGCAGTTAAACGTCCGGAATCGGAGCCAGTTCCAATCTCGGCCATTGCAGTAGAGTGTCTGTGAAGGTTCTCATTTATCCAGGTCATGGTATATCTGTAAAGAATAAATCAAGGCAACTGGACGTACTGTAGATTTCTTGAAAACGTTTCACTCGTTCTTCCAACGAGCTTTCTCAATTCTGAGTGACTGTACAAGAATTCTCTGGGAATAAATATGCAACTGAATCAACATCTGGTAATGTTGGGACCTCTGACCCCATGCTGGGTATAATTACCAGATGTTGATTCAGTTACATATTTATTCCCAGAGAATTTTTGTACAGTCACTCAGAATAGAGAAAGCTTATTGGAAGAACGAGTGGAACGTTTTCAAGAAATCTACAGTAAGTCCAGTTGCCTTGATGTATTCTTTACAGATATTGGAGTAGAGTGTCAGCTGTATGTTACAGCTGACATTCGCTGCTGATGGCAAACAGAACCACCAGGGGACCACACGAGGCGGCATACGGGACACAAGGGGCATGAGGTGGCACAGGGGGCATAGGGGACACAAAGGGGGCAATGGCTGATTTCAGGCTCTGATCTCCAGTATGGATGCAGCTTTACACTGCTGCATTCTCAGGGGTGCACCACCAATGAGGCCAGGTGAGGCGTTCTCAGGCAGCACCATGTTGTGCTTTTTTATAGGTACAACATTTATATCAAAATATCCTCATTATAGTGGATTTGGTATATAATAGGCCATGTTAATGGAAAGGATACTGTTCATAAGGTTTATTTTCTCATGGACGTACCAGTCTGAGAAGAGTCATTCTTGTCTCCTTATAGATTTATTACTAAGATAAGGATATTTTCTAGATGCAGCTGGTGCTAATTACCTCTACAGTTTGGTATCTATTAATGAAGCAGAAAATCTGTAATATCTATATACACATATAATCAACCTTAGTTTTTGTATAAGAAAATCAATAGGACCTATGTTTTGTTTTATATTGAATATTATGAAGGACGTTTATGTATCTGTTATCATATATATTTCTCAATAGGAACGCATACATTCCTAGAGTATGATGAAAACAGTTTAAGTATAAACCTTGTTAATGAGTCTCTGTCTAGGGAAAGATGTGTTATTTTAACTAACCATCAATCACCTATTGGAGTAGCAGAGGAGGTACAGATGTCTGTGAAAGAACAAGGTTCATTATATTATTATCTGTAACATAAATTAACAGTGTGAGAAACATCAAACTGGTACCTAAAAGTCTGTGCTTAATTGGTATACGTGTCAGAACTAATTCCTGGAGCTCTGATTTAAAGGGACACTGTCCGGCGAAAAAGCATAATTAGCATAATTTATGTATGCACAGGTTTTCTATTGTGTATTAAAAACATATAAGTCTAACCCCTGTCTACCTTATGAAGACTGTAAAATGATGTTTCTATAACCTGATAGAATTGGTCATCTTTCTGCCCAAGGGGCGGCGTTTCAGCTTTACTTCTGCCCAGGCAGCCTCCCCCCAACCGCCGTTCTGAGGCGCCGTCCAGCTCATCAATATTCACTTCACTGGGCGGCTTCTGCTGTCCCCGACCTTCCGAGATCCGGCGCATGCTCAATACAAAGCTATGGGCATCGGACTCCATTTGAGCTTCAGCGCATGCGCCCGGCACCCTCACTGGCCGGGATCACATCGCGTCTGCGTCCCCTCTGCTTCTTTGAGGCTGTCAGGAAGCAGGGGGTGTTACCCCTACTCTGGGACCACGGGCACGGCGCAGGGCACGGGTTCCCCTTCAGCTCGGTAGAACACCTGGTGCCCGAGGTGCGGGTGCACGGCGTGTGCGCAGTACACAGGCTGCTCGCACATTTCCGGGTGCATAGAGTTCCTGCATTATCTGGCTGTCAGGTGTGAGCCTTGCTGAGGGAGATTCCCAGTACACACCTTCCACCTTCCTCGCCTGCCATTGGTTCCTGGGGAGGGTGGTTCCTACCTTCCCTGGCTATAAAGACCTGGCCTGAGCTCTGGTTCATTGCTGAGTTATTCCACCTTATGGTGAACACCTAGCCTCCCTGCAGATCCTTCTATTGCCTGTTGTTTCTTTGTATCCTTCCCGGCTACTGACCCCTGGACTGTCTTCCGCCTTGAACCTTCGCTGCCTGCCTCGACCCGGATTGGACATTGACTACCCCTCTTGGATTATCCCTAAACTTGTACCGCATTCTGGCTGTCAGCTGCTTACTGCCAGTGGGTTCCTCATCCCACTACTGGCTCCCTGGGAGGTTCTGACAGAATAACTCAGCCTTCACCATGGAACCCGCAAAAGCAGTGGATCCCATGACGGCCATGACCCAGCAACTTAACCTCATGACGCAGGCCTTCCAGGAGATGCAAGCGAGTCATGAGCACCTGCTGCAGAGGGTTGCCACACAGGAGCAGCGCATCGCAGAGCGCACCGCGCTACCACCCTCGCCTCCCCCTACGCCGGCGCGCACCCTGGAAGTGGTCTCTAGCGAGCCGTCAGTCAGCCTCCCTGAGCGGTTTTCAGGAGATCGGAGGAAGTACCGCTCCTTCATCATCTCCTGCGAGCTGTTGTTTTCCCTGAAGCCACGTACATATGCCACGGACTTCGTCAAGGTACGCACGGCAATTTCCTTGCTCTCAGGGCCTCCCCAGACCTGGGCGCACCAACTCCTACTAGCCGATGTCCCAGTGCTGGCATCTTGGAAGTCCTTTGCCGCAGCTATGCAAAGACTTTATGATGACCCCCTGCGTTCTTCAACTGCCAGGGGTACCTTGCGCACCCTCCGCCAGGGCAGACGTCCAGTGGAGGATTACATCATGGAATTCCGTGAGGTAGCCCCGGATACGGGCTTGAACGAGGTGGCCTTGATTGACCAGTTCCGCATCGGTTTGTCTGAGCAGCTCAAGGATGAGCTCGCCCGCATTGGGGTGCCGGGCTCCTTGGGGGGCCTGATGGACTCAGTAACCCACCTGGAAAGACGACAGGAGCAACAACAGACCCCGCCTCTAGCGGAGCGCCGGTCGGAACCCTTAAGGCTTCCTGTTCCTGTGGCAGCAGACGGTAACCAGGAGGAGCCGATGCAGATCGGGGCTGTTCGGGGTCCCCTGTCCACGGTGGAGAGAACCAGGAGAAGAACCTTGCATCTGTGTTTATATTGCGCAAAACCGGGCCATTTCCTGAAGGACTGTCCCATCAAACCTCCCGAAGGTAGGCCGGAGACACCCACGGTATGCATTAACCTACCTATGTATAACAACTCGTCTCATCTCACCATCCCTGTTTCCCTGCAGCTGGGCAACAACAATATTGATCTCTCTGCCATCATTGATTCGGGCGCAAGCAGCTGTTTTATGGACAAGGATCTGGCTTCCCAACTAGGCATCCCGTTGCGCCCTAAGAAGAACCCATCCCAGCTGCATCTGGTGGATGGCAGCACCCTAAAGACGGGACCTATCGCCATGGAATCACATCCCTTGTTCCTCCGCATCGGTCTTTACCATTCCGAGAAGATCGTGTGGGACATCGTGCCTTCCCCCTTGTTTCCAGTCATTTTAGGCATCCCCTGGCTTAGGAGACACAACCCCACGATTAACTGGACCTCTGGCTCCATCACCTTCACGCCCCCCTCCGGTTCTCCTGTTCACGCGTCTCCGGCTCCAAGCCCTCCTACGGTTCTGGGCACCGTTGAACACAGACTACCCGACAAATATCGGGACTATGCAGACGTTTTTGAAAAAAAAGGAGCAGATGCCTTGCCGCCACACAGGCCTTATGATTGCTTTATTGACCTGCTCCCTGGAGCCCCACTGCCGTACGGGCGCTTGTACAATCTGTCCGAACCCGAGACCAGGGCCCTGAAGGACTACATAGAGGAGAGCCTAGCGAAGGGGTTCATCCGTCCCTCGACCTCTCCAGTGGGGGCCGGCATCTTCTTTGTGGGGAAAAAAGATGGGGGTCTCCGGCCCTGTGTCGATTACCGGGCCCTGAACGACATCACCAAGAAAAACCGGTACCCACTCCCTCTCATTCCCGACTTGCTGGACAGAGTCAAGGATGCCCGTTTCTTCACCAAGATCGACCTCCGTGGGGCCTACAATCTGATTCGTGTCAGGGAGGGTGATGAGTGGAAGACAGCATTCCGCTCACGGTTTGGGCACTACGAGTACCTTGTCATGCCCTTCGGGCTCTGTAACGCCCCTGCCACATTTCAGTGCTTCATCAATGACGTCTTCCGTGACCTGTTGGATACCCATGTTGTGGTATATTTGGACGATATCCTTGTCTTCTCCAGATCACTGCCACAACACGAACGGCATGTCAAATCGGTGCTCCAGCGTCTGCGGACCCACAGTCTCTATGGCAAGTTTGAAAAAAGCACCTTCGAAGTCTCGTCCATTGAGTTCCTGGGCTACATCCTATCCCCAAGTCGAGTGGAGATGGACCCCAGGAAGATCCAGGCCGTCCAGAACTGGCCTGCCCCCGCAATCGGCGGATGGTGCAGCAGTTCATTGGTTTTGCCAATTTTTACCGCCGATTCATTCGGAACTTTTCAGCAATCTGCGCTCCCATCACTGCTCTGACCAGGAGCAACACCCTGTTTGAATGGACCCCGAAGGTCCAACAGGCATTCCAGCACCTTAAGAGGCTGTTCACACAGGCACCTATACTGGTACAACCGGACGCCTCTTGCCTGTTTTTTCTGGAGACCGATGCCTCCGAGGGGGCTATCGGGGCTGTTCTCTCCCAGGTCCAAGGGGAGAAGCAGCTTCTCCATCCCGTTGCCTTTTATTCCCGCAAACTCACCGGGGCCGAACGCAACTATGATGTGGGTGAGAGGGAGCTGCTCGCCATCAAGGACGCCCTGGAGGAATGGAGACATTTGCTGGAGGGAGCAGAAAACCCTGTGGTGGTGTACACCGACCATCGCAACCTCGAATATCTCCGCAGTGCCAAGCGACTGCGTCCTCGACAAGCCAGGTGGGCTCTCTTTTTCTCCCGTTTTCGCCTCCAGATTACCTATCGACCGGGATCCAAGAACGGCAAGGCTGATGCCTTGTCCCGTATGTGCTCCTCCGAGGCCGATCCTGCACCTCCGGAACCGATCCTGCCAGCCGCATACTTTCTAGCCACCCAACACTCCTTGATCGAGAGGATCCGACGGGCCAGCATGCCAGCTCCAGAGGAGGCAGCCCATCTGCCAATGAAGCAGGGGCTTTGTTACCACCAACAGTGGATCTACGTCCCAGTCTCCCAGCGACTGCCTGTACTACAGCATCACCATGACCACCCCACAGCAGGCCACCGAGGTAGGCGCAACACCATGGAATGCATCCTACGTCAGTTTTGGTGGCCCTCTTTGGCAGCCGACGTACGCTCCTTCATAGAGTCTTGTTCCGTGTGTGCACTCTACAAACGTCCCACCTCAAAACCTGTTGGGTTATTACAGCCTCTGCCAGTGCCAACCCTTCCATGGCGCAACATAGCCATGGATTTCATTGTGGACTTACCGCCTTCACAAGCCTGTACCACCATCATGGTGGTGGTGGACAGATGTACCAAGATGTCCCACTTCATTCCGACCTCCGGTCTCCCGACGGCCCAAAAAACCTCAGAGTTGTTCCTCCAACACGTGTTCCGGTTGCACGGGCTCCCTGAATCCATCGTCTCAGACCGGGGCTCACAATTCACCTCCCGCTTTTGGACCCAGTTTTGCCGTAGCCTTCATATCACTCGCAGCCTGTCTTCTGCCTATCACCCCCAGTCCAATGGGCAGACCGAAAGGACCAATCAAACTCTCGAACAGTTCCTTCGCTGTTACACATCCCATCTACAAGACGACTGGGTGAGCCATCTCCCCTTCGCGGAATTTTCCTTCAACAATCAGCTTCATTCCTCCACCGGGCTCTCACCATTCTATGCCAACTATGGCTATCATCCCGCAACTCTCCCGGATCTCCCCCTTGATGTCCCAGTGCCTGAAGTGGCTCAACGGCTCCGGCTCCTACGTGAACTGAGGCGGACCCTAACGCAACAACTCCAGGCCGCTCAGCAGCGGCACAAGATGCAGGCAGACCGTAGACGCACAGAATTCCCCAGGTACAAAGACGGGGACAAGGTGTGGCTTTCCACACAGCACCTCAAGCTGTCCTGTCCCTCCCGAAAACTGGGACCCCGTTACCTTGGTCCCTTTGAGATCGTGAGTATGGTCAACAACGTTGCAGCCAAGCTCCAGTTGCCTACTTCCCTGGGAATCCACCCGGTATTCCACGTGTCCTTGTTGAAACCACACCGTGCCAACCCATTCCCGGACCGGGCACCTGCTCCACCACCTCCCATCCAGGTGAATAACGATGATGAGTATGAAGTCCAGGAGATCCTGGACTCCCGCCGCCGGCGTGGGGTCCTGGAGTATCTCATCCACTGGAAGGGGTACGGTCCCGAGGAGCGTTCCTGGGAGTCCTTGGGGAATGTCCATGTGGCCGCCAAGGTGCGGGCGTTCCATCGGGCTCACCCCGAGAGGCCTTCCCAGGGTCGTGTCCGGAGGCCGCTCCTTGGTGGGGGGCTCTGTCAGGAAGCAGGGGGTGTTACCCCTACTCTGGGACCACGGGCACGGCGCAGGGCACGGGTTCCCCTTCAGCTCGGTAGAACACCTGGTGCCCGAGGTGCGGGTGCACGGCGTGTGCGCAGTACACAGGCTGCTCGCACATTTCCGGGTGCATAGAGTTCCTGCATTATCCGGCTGTCAGGTGTGAGCCTTGCTGAGGGAGATTCCCAGTACACACCTTCCACCTTCCTCGCCTGCCATTGGTTCCTGGGGAGGGTGGTTCCTACCTTCCCTGGCTATAAAGACCTGGCCTGAGCTCTGGTTCATTGCTGAGTTATTCCACCTTATGGTGAACACCTAGCCTCCCTGCAGATCCTTCTATTGCCTGTTGTTTCTTTGTATCCTTCCCGGCTACTGACCCCTGGACTGTCTTCCGCCTTGAACCTTCGCTGCCTGCCTCGACCCGGATTGGACATTGACTACCCCTCTTGGATTATCCCTAAACTTGTACCGCATTCTGGCTGTCAGCTGCTTACTGCCAGTGGGTTCCTCATCCCACTACTGGCTCCCTGGGAGGTTCTGACAGAGGCCGATTCAGCCTCTGCGTTCAGCGCCTGCGCCGGGCACTTTTCTGAGCAGCGCAGAAGCCGCCTAGCGAAGTGAATATTGATGAGCTGGGCGGCGCTTCAAAGCGGCGGTTGGGGGGCGACTGCCTGGGCAGAAGTAAAGCTGAAATGCCGCCCCTTGGGCAGAAAGACGAGCAATTCTATCAGGTTATAAAACATAATTTTACAGTCTTCATAAGGTGGACAGGGGTTAGACTTATATGTTTTTAATACACAATAGAAGACCTGTGCATACATATATACAGCTAATTATGCTTATTCGGCCTGTCAGTGTCCCTTTAAGGTTCCATATGTCATGTATATAGAATGTGAGAAAAAGTCAAACTTGATCATTTATAAGTTGTGTGGCAATACTACTCGATTATCCGAGATTTGTCATGGTTTTGTGCAAAGCAAGGGTTCGTATCTATCATTAACATTATTGAATTTCATATCTGATAATTGTGGTCGGGACGGATCGTATTACATTTTATGTTTGAGAGGTATTGTGTATACATTGGTCTTGGTGTTAGTTCCATCTAGTGGCGAATTTGGGGTACTGCATATCACTGTGTGTTATTGCATATTATTGACTTTTATATTCATTAAGCTTTGATTGAATCTTAAGTTATTGTAAAATACATCATTTATATTTTTGTATAGACGCTTGTACCATGATTTACTGATTGCACAACATAATTAAATTAACAGCAATCTCTTTTTGAGGTGTTTTATATGTCCGCCTCGAGGATCAATTCCCTTTGAATTTTTTCCTTTGATCCTTTCTTTTATATAAAGTATTTGCTTTATATCCCCGACAACCAGGTAGGGGCAAGAGGGGGGCAGCTGAAGGGCCATTGGCTAAAGGGAAGGGGTTAGCTTAAGAAATCTGCATTGGGGAGGGGTGTTTCAGTTTTTGCCTCAGGCACAGAAAGGCTAGGTTCACTGTGATTGGTCCATTACGTTCAAATGCGGGAATAGTTTAAACTATAAAAATATTTATCCCATACAGCAAACGGCGAAACAAAACGAATAATGTAAATGGCAAATTCATTTTTTGGTCGCTTCACCTCCCCCGAAAAAATGCAATAAAAAGTTATCAAAAAGTCATACACAACCAAAAATAGTATCAATGAAAATACAGATTGCCCTACAAAAAAATTAGCAAATTTTTTGCAAAGACAGCAAATATGGACCCACAAATCTCCATTCCTGAATTTACTTGCTAAACATCGCCAGGTAAGGAAAACCCAGTCACCCTCAATGCTGTTGAGGATCCAAGGTCCACACATCTGAGGGCTTCAAGCACTTCAACCATTAATACATACGCATACAGACTTAGCAAACTTTAACTTAATATGTTAACAATATGTTAAATGCACAGTTGCAGCAAACTTTAACATGACTTTTCCATGGCTTTTGTTTGGGAAATTTAAAGAGGGCTGAAACTATTTAACATATTGAGTGTTAAATTAATATTTGCTACATCTGTAGGGATGGAGCATAGAAACAAGTGTGAAGGCTTCCTTCATACAACACTGGAGAAACAAAATGAATGATCTAAATCAGGGATGCCCAACCTGCGGCCTTCCAGCTGTTGCAAAACTACAACTCCCAGTATGCCTGGATAGCCTACAGCTATTAGGGCATGCTGAGAGTGATAGTTATGCAACAACTGGCGTGCCGCAGGTTGAGCATCCCTGATCAAAATAGCAGCCTGGTGAGGAATTGGCTCAAACCATCCAACGTGTCGCATAGCAATGTTTCATCAGTCTGCAGCAAACATTCTCCAGCCAGCAGTCCACATGAGATCAGACGTGATGTCACCAGCAGGTCATTGCAATTTAATATATGGGGTCCACATTTAGGATTCACATCTACGATCCAGAGTGGAGAGTGGCTGCAGAGAGCGTCGCTCTCCCTCAGAACCTCTATGCATTGTACAGACGGCCTGTGGATTACAATATAAAATGTGTAATGCTTTGTTTCTCCTGCGGAGGAGCTGTAGGAGAGTTGATTACTTCCTGCTTAGTCCACCATATATTGCAGCCAATGGATCTAATCAGTGATTAACCCTGTGATTGTTTTTCTGTTAAAGGACCCTAACAACCAAAAGGCATTGTCCACAGTGGAGAATCCCTTTAACCACCCCAGGACCGCCGAACGCAGGATTGCGTCCTGGCGGCTGCCCTGTTATTCCTCCTGGACGCGAGATTTCCTGTGATATACCTGCTACCTGGTCGTCTGGTGGTCCCTTTTGCTTGGATCGACCACCAGAGGACACAGGCAGCTGTGTAAGTAGCACCAAACACCACTACACTACACCCCCCCCCTGTCACTTATTAACCCCTTATTAACCCCTGATCACCCCATATAGACTCCCTGATCACCCCCCTGTCATTGATCATCGCCCTGTAAGGCTCCATTCAGACGTCCGTATGTGTTTTACGGATCCGCAAAACACGGACACCGCAGATCCGCAAAACACAGACACCGGCAATGTGCTTTCCGTATTTTGCAGATCTGCACATTGCCAGAACTATATAGAAAATGCCTTTTCTTGTCCACAATTGCGGACAAGAATAGGACATGTTCTATAGGCTCTACAAAAAACGCAGTGTTCGCCCGATCAGGCCTGATCTTATGCGCACACTTGCGTTCAGTCCGCCCCACGGCAGTGATAGAATTTTTTTTTTTTCTGATCACTGCAAAAACACTTTAAAATCGCTACGGCGCTATAAAAAGATCACCTTTGAGGGGCATGGCGAGTTCATAGAAGATTATTATTTTTTGGCACAAGTTAGCGGAAATTGTTTTTTTTTTTTCTTACAAAGTCTCATATTCCACTAACTTGAGACAAAAAATAAAATCTCACATGAACTCACCATACCCCTCACGGAATCCAAATGCGTAAACATTTTTTGACATTTATATTACAGACTTCTTCTCACGCTTTAGGGCCCCTAAAATGCCAGGGCAGTATAAATACCCCACAAATGACCCCATTTCGGAAAGAAGACACCCCAAGGTATTCGCTGAGGGGCATATGGAGCGAGGAGGTGTTATAGAAGTCACTGCAATATACTGTACATTTCCAGGAGGTGTTATAGAAGTCACTGCAATATACTGTACATTTCCAGGAAGTGTTATGTGTCCACTGCAATATTACCAGGCAGTGATAAAGGGATTCTGTCACCAGTTTTTTGCCCCTCCATTTAAAAATATGGTTATGTTCAGGGAGCTTTAGTGATTCCTAATGTGGTCTTATAACTGAAATCTGTAGGCTCATTTTGTCTAAAAAACGTTATAACTAACCTGTCATTCATCCAACTAAGGTGCCCAAGGGGATGTGCATGTCTTCCAGATGCCACCCGCACCCGCCGCCGTTCGTGCCCTGCTCCTCCTTTTCTGACATCAGCGCCGCCTCAGAATCGTGTGTTACGCCTCCGGCTCTCCCTCACTCTCCCCTCCTTCTTCTCTTACATCTTGCGCGTGCGCACAGGCTGGCGCCAGTGCTCAGGTCATCAGGAGGTTGAGCGAAGTGCCGGTGCATGCGCACTTCGCTCCATGAAGCCGAACGGAGAAGTCCGCACAAGCGCATCAGGCAGAGGCCTGTGCGCACGCGCGAGATGTTAGAGAAGAAGGAGGGGGGAGTCAGGGAGAGCCGGAGGAGTAACAAAGGATTCTGAGGCGGCGCTGATGTCAGAAAAGGAGGAGCAGGGCACGAACGGCGGCGGGTGCGGGCGGCATCTGGAAGACATGCACATCCCCTTGGGCACCTTAGTTGGATGAATGACAGGTTAGTTATAACGTTTTTTAGACAAAATGAGCCTACAGATTTCAGTTATAAGACCACATTAGGAATCACTAAAGCTCCCTGAACATAACCATATTTTTAAATGGAGGGGCAAAAAACTGGTGAAAGAATCCTTTTAAAGAAGCCACTGCAATATACCGTACATTACCAGGAGGTGTTATAGAAGTCACTGCAATATACTGTACATTACCAGGAAGTGTTATAATGCCCACTGTAATATTACCAGAAAGTGTTATAGAAGTCACTGCAATATACTGTACATTTCTGGGAAGTGTTATAATGCCCACTGTAATATTACTAGGAAGTGTTAAAGAAGCCACTGCAATATACTGTACATTACCAGAAAGTGTTATAGAAGCCATTTTAATATTACCAGGAAGTGTTATAGAAGCTACTGCAATATACTGTATATTTCCAGGAAGTGTTATGTGTCCACTGTAATATTACCAGGAAGTGTTATAGAAGCTACTGCAATATATTGTACATTACCAGGAGATGTTATAGAAGTCACTGTAATATACTGTACATTACCAGGAAGTGTTATAGGTAGTGCTCACTGTAATATAGGGTTGGGCACTATACCACGGTATTAAGAAACAACAATATCATAATTTCTTAATTACTGCAGTATTTTAGTCACGTCATAGGGAGGTCGGACTTAAGAGCGTTGACTGACTCGAAAACGGGCACCAGGTAGGCACATACCGACATCCGGCGCACATTACATGTCGGTACTCTGCGCATGCAGGTCGGTACCTGTCACAGTGCATGTTGCACAAGAGAAGTGGGGAGCTCAGACTAAGGCCTCCTGCACACAACCGTATGGCTTTTTCAGTGTTTTGCGGTCTGTTTTTCATGGATCCGTTGTACCGTTTTTTGTTTGCGTTCCTGTTTTTCCGTATGACATATACAGTATACAGTAATTACATAGAAAAAATTGGGCTGGGCATAACATTTTCAATAGATGGTTCCGCAAAAAACGGAACGGAAACGGAAGACATACGGATGCATTTCCGTATGTGTTCCGTTTTTTGGCGGACCCATTGACTTGAATGGAGCCACGGAACGTGATTTGCTGGCAATAATAGGACATGTTCTATCTTTAAACGGAACGGAAAAACGGAAATACGGAATCGGAATGCATACGGAGTAAATTCCATTTCTTTTTGCGGAACCATTGAAATGAATGGTTCCGTATACGGACCGTATACGGAACGCAAAAAACTGCCAGTAAACGGGGGGAAAAACGGTTGTGTGCAGGAGGCCTAAGTGCAGTATAATGTCTCCTTGTGGCTCCCATACAATATAATGTCTCCTTGTGGCCCCCATACAGTAGAACATCTCCCCCTTATACATTATAATGTCTCCTTGTGGCCCCCATACATTATAGTAAGGTCTCCTTGGAACCCCCATACAGTATAATGTCTCCTTGTGGCCCCCATACAGTATAATGTCTCCTTGTGGCCCCCATACATTATAGTAAGGTCTCCTTGGGACCCCCATACAATATAATGTCTCCTTGTGGCCGCCATACAGTATAATGCCTCCTTGTGGCCCCCATACATTATAGGAAGGTCTCCTTGGTACCCCCATACAGTATAATGTCTCCTTGTGGCCCCCATACAGTATAATGTCTCCTTGTGGCCCCCATACATGGGATAAATGGGTATTTATTGCGATATATATTGTTTTGGTGGGAATATTTTTGCTATCATCCAACCCTACACTCACCAGGAACTCTTCATGTCTCCGGGGTTTGGCGGCACACACGGCACAACCGGCTTTACCAGGATGAAGCAAGAATCAGGAACGCACCCTTGTGAAAAATGATTTTATTTTTTAAGGACGGTCCGATTCAATGAGACCAATTCACCTTTAATACGTTTCAAAAACTTTGGTATTTTTTTTTTATTTCTAAAAAAAAACCTCATTAATACTCAGTCCAGATATCGAAATACCCAACTGATTTTTTGCTTTTATTTATTTTTGTGCCAATTCATCATAAATTAATCTGCGATTCATAAATATACAAGTAAAATATATCTCTATATTACAGGTCAGGTCAGGAGCGCTGCTCCCACCTCTCACACGGATACCGAGCAGAAACATTTTTAGGACCAAGGACCGTAAAGCGCAGGCTCGTCTTCAGTACATTACCATGGGTTATCATTAGTATCACGTCATCTGCTCTAGTCAGTCCCAGAGCTGCATCCAAAGTGATTCTGACTTTACACATCTCCGCACCCCCTGCTGTTTCGGTGTCTGAAGTCATCATGCTTGCTTCCTGTTGTCATACACCTACCAGGAACAGCCTGGCGAAGTTCACCGTATCTGGCAAAGCCCGATAGTGCCATTCATCACCAGATTCCCATTGACTATAATGGGATCCAGCGGTGATCCGGACACTTTCCAGCATAAATTTCGGGTTTTGGCCGGCATTTAGGCCGGCCGAGGCTGCCGAGTCTCCTAACACTAGTGTGAACCTAGCGGAAGCTGTTAGGACTGGTTTTGCCAGCTCAGGACTAACTGATGCCAGTTCAATTTGCTTTTCCCGGACTGATCTTGATTTACATCATGTCTTATACTCCAGTCACATCCAAAGCTGCATTCAGCGCTAACAGCTTAGCATAAGGCAATGCTTCTTCTGCTGGAGTCGTTTTCCTTATATTAGTTCAGAATACCATATCTGGTGCATACATGTATACAACACAGAATAAGGAGGGGTGGTTATTTCCAGACACTGAACCAGCAGGAGGTACTGAAATATGTTAATTTTGAAGCCTGAATTAGCCGGGGCACAGCTTTGTAAGTGACTAGTGTATAACAACAGTAGAGTAATTTTCTATATTGTTTATAACAAAAAGAATGGGAGCCAGCACCCCCCCCCCCATCCATTCCCCATGTGCTTTTATTTAGTCCCTTAAAGAGGACACGTCCCCTCTCCTCACCTGCCTATTTTAGTAACTACTTACATTCCCCATGAGATAATAATTTACCAGCCTCTATACTCTGACTTTATGTTGTGCCGTCCCTCAATTATTCCTCCTAGAGGTTTAAGAATGAATTGCCTGCAACTTGCAATCACGGTATCTGGGTGGTACCAGTTGGGGGGTTGTCCCTGCATAGTCCCTGGATAGTCTGACACTATCCAATTAAGGCCTCATGCACACGACCGTTGTGTGTTTTGCGGTCCGCAAAACATGGATGGCGTCCGTGCGCGTTCTGCAGTTCGTGGAACGGCGCGGACAGCCATTAATATAACTGCCTATTCTTGTCCGCAAAACGGACAAGAATAGGACAGGTTGAAAAAAATTGCGGACCACGGAGCAACGGATGTGGGCTGCACACGGAGTGCTGTCCGCATCTTTTGCGGCCCCATTGAAGTGAATGGGTCCGCATCCATGCCGCAAATACTGCGGACCAAAACAACGGTCGTGTGCATGAGCCCTAAGGCTGTCAGTGTCAGAGTGTGCAGGGACAAGTCCCCAACTGGTATCACCCAGCTGGACCTTTATTGCAGACTGCCAGCAATTCATTCATACACTTCTAGAAGGAATAATAGAGGAGCAACACGACATAAAGTCATAAGAATTGATGCTCCCAGAATTATTATATGGAGAATGCAAGTAGTTACTAAAACAGACATGTCGGGAGAGGTGACAGGTTCTCAGTGGAAACCTCTCGCAGGTAGGTCGCCTCTTCTCCAGTCCTTACAGCGACCTGAACCGGAAAACCAATAATTGTATCACAGTTTTGTTTTCCTGGATTTGGCAGCCCTCACGTTCCCCGACTTTTTCTTGCCTTCTGCTCCTTAATCACTTTGTCTTTCTTGTCCCGTTTTACGTATTGCAGCAGGGCGGTGGAACGCCGCGGAGTTAGTCTTTTCATTTTTCTAGTGAGATGGTTTCATTGCCTTCAGTGGAAGTCATGGAGGACCATCTCCCAGCGCTGACTGATAGCTGTCGTCTCGCATGGGTTGATTACAACCTCCCTGTTGTTCTCGTCGGTGTCGCCAATGATCTCGGTGTCCAGGCAGAAGTGAGATGCCATGTGTTCAATGTGAGAGCCCACTTTACTCCACCTCTGGGGCCAAGAAGAAGAGCACAAGGTGAGGGAGAACATTAGAAGAGCGAGAATTCAGGAGTGCTGGCGTAACTTTGTATAGCAATACAGATATACAGTGTCTTGCAAAAGTATTCAACGCCCATACAAAAATCTACAGATTTGCGTGGATGACAAATGACCCTCATGTAGTGTGTTCCAGCCACAATTTTTCCCAGCAGGCTCTTAAAGGAGTTCTCCACCATTCAAACAATTTTTGGCTCTTCTTTTCCCGACTGGACAAGTGGTGGGAAGTATACTACAATGCTCCTCGCTGCTCAGTTCCAGCTCTTTTCGTTCACGGTGTTTGGGTCCCTGATGGTCAACTTCCATCATGTGCCGCTGCAGCCAATGACTGGCTGCAGCAGTGACTCATCCCCCCAAGAAGTACGTGACCTCTTGAAGGACAAGTCAACACTGCAGCCGCCCATGCTGGAAGTTGACAAGCAGGGACTGGAGGACCGCAAATGGAATGAGCCAGAACCAAGAGTTGGAAAGTACATAGTTAAGCATAGTTCCCTCAAGAGGTCCAGCCGGGTGGGGGAATGGAGGATCCAGAATTTACTCGAAAGGTGGAGAACCCCTTTAAAGTTAGTGCCTCACAGCTCACACCGATCATTTTAGTTTCATGAATTTGATTTCAGTTTGTAGAACAGAAACAATGTATTCCCTCATTTTTTGAAAACATTTTGTAGCTATTTATTTATTTATAAAATTTCCCCTGGGGCGGCCATATTGGATACACACTTTCCTTACTGTGATACCTGCATAGGCAGTGCGGCGGGGTGTGTGCTGTATAGCAGGTGAGAGGCAGAGGACGGTCTTATAATACTGTATCCAGGAAGTGATAACTTATAGCCCCTCCCCCAAGGAGCAGGGAGTGACAGAGGAGCTGATTACTCCTCTGCACGGAGTATATACGGTTACCTTCCTGCCTCATCTACGCTGACCATGTCCCAGTACACACAGGCAAGGCTGAAACAGGAAATGTCATCTCCTTGTATGTGTGCGCTATTAACCAGTAAAACCGCCAGATTTCAAGACTTTTTATATGGATATTCACAAAAAAATAATTCTAGATTGAAAAACCACTCTCATCCTCCTCCACCCCCCTTCCTGCAGGCTGCTGCAGAAGTTCTTCTCACAGTCATCTAGACATTTTTTTTACCTCTAGAGTAGTAATGGTGTGACTTTTTTCACTTTTGGGTAACCCGATGGCACTGTGTGAACTTACCTGCCTGCCATCCCCATCTTTACAGGGTAGGAGAACCACCTGGGTTCCTGGAAATAAGGTGTGCACCGACAGACACAGATCCTGCTGCCTGATCTGCTGAACCTGAGTGTAAATCCATTCCTGAAAAACATAACACACATAAAAGGGTAAATGTCGCACCTTAAAGGGGTTGTCTGGGTATTCTTCTTCTTAAAGGGTCAGAATAGGAAGGATCTCCTGATAACAAAGTGTCCTTCCGCTGTGACTCCCAGCGATCAGCTATGATCTCTGGGAAGCTTAGCAGTAGGTGTTAAATTTTCCTACAGTGCCACCACAGGGGAAACTAAGCATTACACAATGCCTACTGAAATCAATGAGTGGTCTGTGTAATGCAGGACAGGACAGGTCCTCCAGAGCGAGAGACCATCTTTGTAATCAAGCGCCACTCTGGCTAGAGATGAGGATCCTGAACTGAGGACTAATAAGGTATATGGAAATGGGTTTTCTAAACCGGGCATCCACTTTGGGAAAGGTAAAAAAAAACACCAGCAAATCATTTATATGTATTACTAGCAGAGGGACGTTAAAATATATCAACAGTATCCCCCATAACAGTGACCTCCACAGCCCCCACCCCTTAACACTGCCCCCCCCCCACAGTGCCCCGCTTCCTTAAAATGGGACATCCACAGCAGCCCATCCCCTTAACTTTGACCTTCACAGCAGCCCACCCCTTTAACAATGAGTCTCACAGCATACCACTCCCTTGACATTGACCTCCTCAGGGGTCTGCCCCCTTTACAGTGACCTATACAGCACCCCACCCCTTAACACGGGACCTCCCTAGGGGACCATCCCTTTATCTGTGACATCCACTGTTCCCTGCCCCCTTAACAGAGACCTCCACAGCACCAGTTCCTTTAACAGTGACTGCCACAGTACCCTGCTGATTTAACAGTGACCTCCACAGCGTCCTGCCCCTTTAAGGCTAGGGCTACATTATGACATGTGTTGCGCGACCATTTTTATAATGATAGGCTATGGTGTCGCACTGCGACATGCGACATGACAGTCGCAAAAAATCCATCCAAGATGGATGCATGTAGCAGTGTAGTTGCGCCCTATGTGTCGTGCGACTTATTGTCGTCGTGTAGCCCTAGCCTAAAGCTGACCAACAGCAGTGAAGAAAAATGGCTGGGTTGTTATGGAAACCTGGAGCAAAACTGTGTGTATGTGGAGACTAAGAGCCTGCAAGCTTCTATTGGCTGATAAGGAACATGTGACCGTGTGTGTGGCAGTTGGGATATGAAGAGAAAGACTTCCAGGCTTGTATTGGCTAAGGCAGGTATATTTTGGGGAATATCTCAGGAACGGTACGTCCGAGAGAGCTGAGACCTGGTCTAAAACCTTCCCAGACACCTGATGTACCTGTGTGCCAAATTTGGTGAAGATCGGTCTAGTCGTTTGGTTGTGCATAAAGAACAGACAGATGTCCAGACAGAAACTCATTTTTATAAGATAAGAGATATAAGAGATAAGAGATATAAACCTAAGATTTAGGGCTCATTTACACGACCGTATTTATGTGTAAATGCATCCGTTTAGGAATTCTGCGGAAGACATGCGTACGCATTCATTTCCGTATCTCTACTTCTGTTCCGCGGCCCCACAAAAATGATATAGCATGTCCTATTCTAGTCCGCAATTGCGGACAGGAATAGGCATTTCTATCATGGAGAAGGACGTTTCCGATTCGCAAAAGGCAGAACGTACATGGCTGGTATCTGTGTTTTGTGGATCCACAATTTGCAGACCGCAAAACACATACAGTCCTCTGATTGAGTCCTCATTATTAAAATTTTTAAAGTTCATAAAAATTTGTACTTTTTTTATGTGTTTTATATCTTGTGGGAGCTCTTGACAGAAGATGGTTAAAACAAAGTTGTTAGGTCACATGACTGACAGCAAGGTGGAGCTAAATCTTTGACTGTTTCCTAGGACAACCAGCAGAATGTTGAAAAAAGCTCTAAATTGATGCAGGAAACATGAAATAACACAAGACTGGTTTAGGTGGCAACCAAATATGCTTCCCTTAAAGCCCCCACTGGGGTTACAATAAACTTGTCCCACCATGGCTAAGCTCCGCATCATGTTAATATTTAATCCCCATCCCCTTATCATATCACTTATACTCCAACTTTACGTGTTTTTTTTTTTTGTTATGGTATATTTCCATTTTATATTGTTATGGCATATCTCTAGGATCTTCCATCATTATACTCACTGGTTGTGGTTAAGATCTTCACCGATCCTGAAGACTAAGGGCCGAGGTGTCTTCACAATTATCTTTACCCTTTGGAGCTCCTGGCCACCCTCTGTGCCCAATAGTCACTTCATTTTGACACCCAACTTATGCCCTATCATAGTGATATATTATCATGTGCCGATCAGGCCCCACAGCCTCCTCGCAGCTTACCAAGCACAGCGCCGTCTACTGGATAGTGGCCGTGTTTGGTATTGCAGCTCAGCCCCATACATTTGAATGGGACTAAGCAGCTCCTAGGCCACATGACCAATGAAAGTGACGTCACTGACCTAGGAAGGGGCTGAATCACTCTCCAGAGTGACACTGCCCCTTTAAACTGGAGATACCAACTGGTCAGATACCGATGAGCTATCCTGAGGATAGGTCATCAATATTAAACACTGGGAAAACCCCTTTAAATGCCTGGTCCCCTTTCTGAAAAAAGGGTTGCCCAATAATATACTGATCAGAATATGTCCACCTTGTGGGACCCCCAGAGATCAGTTGTAATCTGCAGAGAAAACCAGCAGCTATTGCTCAATGTTACTGCAGTGCCACCACTGGTGAAATGAGGAATTACATCATAAAAAAAAAAAAAATCACTTTGCTGTCTGTGTACTCCATAGAAATGCCGGGACCTCCAGGGAGAGACCCTCTTTATAGCTCTTCTCCCCTTTATAAACTAAAATTACCCACGGCAGTATTTTCGGAAGCAGACAACCCCTTTAATTTGTCTCACTTTACAGAAGACCCCACCTCTGCAGGTGATTGCAGCGACTGTGTACATCGCTATCAAGGATTTACAATCGCTTTCATCTCTTACATCAATATTATTATGACACCTTTAATTGCAGAACTACTTTCTAATTGATGCGAGACGCGGCACATGAATCATGTCACATCAAAACTAAATTCATTAAAACTAAGATGTCAAAATGATGAAGAAGGAGGCGAAGAATCCAAAATCTTAGAGGAATATATTACCGCCTGTAGGTATCATCATGTCAACACGTGGACGACCTGTGCACAGACCTATCCCTATACATACTGCAACAGCGTCTCATAGAGATACAGGAATAGAACCTGTTCCAACTGAGGGGTAACATCTGTGTCACCGGGGCACACTGGGAACTTAAAGTGGCCCTGGAAAAAAACAAAGTGGCCCCGTGTAGTAGACGGTATAAACTGACAGAAGGCAGGGCAACATAAGTATACCGTAGTGCTGAAAAAAATACCGCCCCAGAAGAGCCAAATACCACAATGCAGTACAAAATACTGCCTGCATTAATTAATGCTGAGAGCATCAGATCTTTATTACCTGGCTAGCGGCCAAGAGGGGACATTTTCCTGTAGGGTCTATGGCCAGTCCACCCATGTACGTCACAAAAGAAGCGACTGCCTGCCACGTATACCACAAATATCCAGCACACTGCGACCCTTAAGGAATAACTTAAAGGGAACCTGTCATGTGGATATTTGATCATAATCTAATTAATTACATACAATCATTAACTACTAAAAAGTACCTTAGATGTAATCACTTACTGGTGTGACATAATATACACACAAAGATGCCGCATGCTAATGAGCTGATTTGAGTTCAGCGTGATGTCATTGAGTCCAGCGTATATTTAATTCAGAGCTATAGCCGCTCATATGGAAAAAAAACTGTCAATCAGCAGCAGGTAGGCGGCGAGAGTCAGGAGCTCATGAATATTCAGGACTCATCATTATCAGCTGGAGCTTTTCAATACAAGATGTTGGCAGACTGACTGGGTCAATTAAAGAAAGTGACCCAGCATTTTGCTAACAGAATCAGTCACTTATTTATGTTGCCCTTAGTTAGGACACCATAAAACTGGTGACGGGTTCCTTTACTGATAGGATAGGAGGCAGTATAATGGTAGTTACATTTTTGTGCATAGGAGCAGTATTATAGTAGTTATATTCTTGTACATAGGAGCAGTATTATAGTAGTTATATACCTGTACATAGGAGGCAGTATTATAGTAGTTATATTCTTGTACATAGGAGCAGTATTATAGTAGTTATATTCTTGTACATAGGAGGCAGTATTATAGTAGTTATATTCTTGTACATAGGAGGCAGTATTATAGTAGTTATATTCTTGTACATAGGAGCAGTATTATAGTAGTTATATTCCTGTACATAGGAGGCAGTATTATAGTAGTTATATTCTGGTACATTGTAGCAGTATTATAGTAGTTATATTCCTGTACATTATAGTGGTTATATTCTTGTACATAAGAGCAGTATTATAGCAGGTATATTCTGTACATAGGA
Organism: Bufo gargarizans; assembly: GCF_014858855.1. Taxonomy (NCBI): domain Eukaryota; kingdom Metazoa; phylum Chordata; class Amphibia; order Anura; family Bufonidae; genus Bufo; species Bufo gargarizans. The sequence goes on along the minus strand of NC_058083.1, from coordinate 523,200,904 downwards.
GGCAGTATTATAGTAGTTATATTCTTGTACATAGGAGCAGTATTATAGTAGTTATATTCTTGTACATAGGAGCAGTATTATAGTAGTTATATTCTTGTACATAGGAGGCAGTATTATAGTAGTTATATTCTTGTACATAGGAGCAGTATTATAGTAGTTATATTCTTGTATATAGGAGGCAGTATTAAAGTAGTTATATTCTTGCACATAGGAGCAGTATTATAGTAGTTATATTCTTGTACATAGGAGCAGTATTATATTAGTTATATTCTTGTACATAGGCAGCAGTATTATAGTAGTTATATTCTTGTACATAGGAGCAGTATTATAGTAGTTATATTCTTGTACATAGGAGGCAGTATTATAGTAGTTATATTCTTGTACATAGGAGCAGTATTATAGTAGTTATATTCTTGTATATAGGAGGCAGTATTACAGTAGTTATATTCTTGCACATAGGAGCAGTATTATAGTAGTTATATTCTTGTACATAGGAGCAGTATTATAGTAGTTATATTCTTGTACATAGGAGCAGTATTATAGTAGTTATATTCTTGTACATAGGGGCAGTATTATAGTAGTTATATTCTTGTACATAGGAGCAGTATTATAGTAGTTATATTCTTGTACATAGGGGCAGTATTATACCATCTCTTCACAATGATTACAAGAAATAAATGATAAGAGGATGATGTAGAATAAGAAGTGTATTCAGCAATGCTAATTTCTACAATATCTTTAGGAATATTTATTACATTACAAAGGTTAATACTCGTTGTGACTGGAACCGTGCTATAAATTATAATGCTATCTACTACATATACTTAGTACTTTTAATAATTGATGATATAGCTATTTTATGGGCCCAGTTATTATTTATAATAATGGTTTTAGGACCTAATGACATCATTAGCGGTACAAGGCGCATTTATATCTCTACCTCTCTGGATTCTTGTGAATTGATAGGCTCCATAGTGATTACATTTGCCTTTGCCTCCAGATTTACTATAATACTAAGGATATACAAAAGACATTGCATCAGGTTAATGTACCCACACCTCCATTGTTCCAGGTTTTTCTCGGCTGAGGATTGTTCAGCATGCCGCGCTGCCATCTCGCTCTCACAATGACTTTCCCTATCTTATAATAAATGTGACAGCCTTGCTGGAAATAGCTGTGATAAATGGTCAATGAACAAGCATTTAGAGAAATGAATTCTTCACAATGATATCAGCTCGAGTCGCGTATTTCTGCGGAACCCATTTACATTTATGTGGAAAGAATTAAATGAGACGCCAGTGACCATGGAGGTAAAGTACCATTTAAGCAGCTCTGTCTCCGTCTCCCGGCTGCAGGTAAAATTGATATCTGCGGAAACCACGGCAAATAAATAAACCTATTGTATGTTACAAGGTGTCACAGCCCAATGACATCGCCTATAATTCTGGAATATTGGAAGCTCTTTTTTAACCCTCTTAAGGGCAATTATGAGTAATTATTAATCATTTTTTTTTATTTTGCAATAAATTTTGAATAACAGGAACATGGAGAATTAAATCTTACGCTGCTTAGATAATGGCTCAAAGCAAAGTAGTTATGTTCCATCTATGGTTGGAGCCAGGGTGTTCCCCCTATCATTAGAGCTGGTATGTTTGCCCCCACGCGCCATGTCATGGTGCCCCTGATGCTTGGTGACGCTGGAAATCATCCTACTCTTCCGGTTTTCTCTTCTCCAATGACGTCGGCATCTTCGCTCCTCTTGCAAGTCTCCTGCTTCGCTCTAGTGAAACGGCACAATGTGGCCCCATGTCTAAACTATTCACAGCGCACATAATTTTATTATGTGGTCACTGTAAAAAAGAGTGTGTCTTGGTGGGTATATACGGTGTGCAATGGGCTGTCTGCACACACCACTTCGATGGTCGTGTCCGCTCTATGGATCCTCCCCCACGCCCTCATCAGTAACTGCAGTAAGCATGGCTCCAGATACCTGTGATAACCTACCAGGACCTTATGGAGTCCCTCCAGCCCATCTAGCTGCTGTCCGTGCTTCACACGGCAGTTACTCTGTATATTAGCTGGTCAGAATATTATTACTCGACTGTGCGTGTATTATGATATATATATATATATATATTGTGGGGACTCGCTCTGGTAGACAGGATTAGCGGACGCAGTATAGAGGCAACAACAAGTTCTTTGGATCAAACAGTTCAGTGTTTTATTCACACTTTAGCCAAGTGACAAAACAAGCAGTCATATTCAAACAAAAAGTCATCTTGCGGTGTTGGTGGTAATTCACACCATGCGGCAATTCTGCCTCAAAGAGTCCTTGCTGATAGGAGCACCAACCTGTTTTTACGCCAAACAAGTAGCAAACCTTCATCCAGACACAAGGCTCCCAGATCCCAACACAGAGACCTGGCTTCTGCCTATTTAAGGACAGCCAGGTGCTGCAAAACCCAGACCGACATTTAAAATCCAGTCCGGTATTTGACCTCACCTGGCTGTAAATCAGCCCAGCAGCACATGCTGGGAGGAAAATACCTGTTTTCCCAGACCAAACCTCTCGCTGTGTCATATACCCCCTTTCCCCCTCTTTGTTCAACCCTGAGGGGGTGAACACACACCAGACAGTGTACCCGGGACAGGGCATTTGCGTTTCCCTGTAACCGGCCTGCCCTGTGTTCCACCGAAAACTTAAAGTTTTGTAGGGAGAGAAACCATCGGGTGACCCGGGCATTTCTGTCATTGGACTGGCTCATCTACTTGAGAGGGGAGTGGTCGGTCACCTGGCAGAATTTTCTCCCCAATAAATAATAGCAGAGAGATTCTAGTGCACACTTGATAGCCAGGCACTCTCTCTCCAGTATACTATACCGGGTCTCGGATGATGTGAGCTTCCGGCTAAGGAAGACAACGGGATGCTCCTCCTCATTGACTTCCTGAGACAGTACAGCACCGAGGCATCAGTCTGTACTACAAACTCCCTATTGAAGTCGGGCGTCACCAAAACCGGTGACCCGCACAGGGCCGACTTCAAAGTGGAAAAAGCCTCTTCCGCCTGCTCATCCCAGCGAACCATCACTGACTTGTGTCCCTTCAAGAGCCCTGTCAAGGGCACGGCTAGAGTAGCAAAGTGGGGAACAAACCTCATGTAATAGCCCACCATTCCCAGGAAGGACTTTATTTGCCTAGTAGTGACAGGTCGGGGACAATTCCGTATCGCCTCTATTTTGTTCACTTAGGGTTTGATGACTCCGCGCCCAATGACATACCCCAGGTACTTAGTCTCTTCTAACCCTATCACACATTTTTTTGGGTTAGTGATTAGGCCAGCTTTCCGAAGGGACTCCACTAGAGCCTGCACTTTGGGCAGGTGACTTTCCCAGTCGGTACTGTGGATGACAATATCGTCCAGGTAAGTTGAAGCGTACCGGTGATGTGGACGAAGTATAATGCAGACCAAAGGGTAACACCTTATATTGATACAGCCCCTCAGGCGTGATGAAGGCAGTTTTCTTTTTGGCAGCCTCCGTTACCACCTGCCAGTACCCTTTCGTTAGGTCCAAAACAGAAAAATACAGGCTTGTCCTAACCTCTCGATGAGAGGCATGGGATACACATCGAATTTGGAAACCTCATTAAGTTTTCGAAAGTCATTACAAAACCGCTACGTCCCGTCCAGCTTGGGTATAGATAGATACTATAGGAATGACCCACTCACTTTTTGACTCCTCAATGATGTCTAGCTGCAATATTAGCTGCACCTCCTCAGATATGTCTTGTCGCCAAGCCTTGGTACCCGGTATGGTTTTAATCGGACTATTGCCTGAGGCTCAGTGACAATGTCATGCTGGATTATGGAAGTATGTCCAGGGAGGTCCGAGAACACATCCGTGTTCCGACTAACGAACTCCCTGGCCTCCTGAGTCTGTTTAGAGGAGAGGCTGTCAGCAATTTTTACTGTGGCAGCCGACGATCTTGCATCAGACAGAGGGGCCGGTACGTCTTCTCCTAGAGAACCCGGCCGCGGGCTGTCTTCTGTACAGGTTTCCTATCTTTCCACGGTTTGAGTAAATTAACATGTTAAACCTGCTCTGGCTTTAGCCGCCCTGGCTGGTGTACCTTGTAGTTTACATCTCCAATTTTCTCAAGTACCTCGTAGGGCCCCTGCCACCTAGCCAGGAACTTACTGTCCACACGGTCGGCACCAGAACCAAAACCTGATCACCCGGGTTAAAAATCCGGACCCGAGCCTGCCAATTATAGACCTGACTCTGGGCTCGCTGAGCTGCCTCCATATGCTCCCTAACAAGAGGCAACACTGTCTCTATCCGATCTTGCGTACTCAATAACACTTTTATGTGGAGTGGGTTGTTGTTCCCACGCCTCTTTGGCCACGTCCAAGAGACCGTGAGGGTGTCTGCCATATAGCAGTTCGAAGGGCAAGAACCCAGTAGAGGCCTGGGGTACCTCTTGCACTGCGAACATGAGATAGGGCAGAAGGTTTCAGTCCTTCCCATCTTTAGACACTACCTTTTTCTACATATTTTTTTATGTTTGGTTAAACCGTTCTACCAGACTGTCCGTTTGCGGATGGTAAACGGATGTCCGTAGTTGTTTTATGTGCAGCAACTTACAGAGTTCCTTCATCACCTTGGACATAAAAAGGGTCCCTTGGTCGGTCAGGTAGTCCTACTCAGGAAAACATCTCCATTAACTCCTTAGCTATGAGTTTGGCCGAGGTCGCCTCCGGGTAAAGACTGGCATAGTCTAGAACAGTGTTTCCCAACCAGTGTGCCTCCAGCTGTTGTAAAACTACAACTCCCAGCATGCCCGGACAGCCTTTGGCTGTGCGGGCATGCTGGGAGTTGTAGTTTTGCAACAGCTGGAGGCACACTGGTTGGGAAACACTGGTCTAGAATGACTAAGATGTGTTGATGCCCTCTGGTGGACTTCGGTACTGGGCTTATGAGGTCCATAGCTATTCGGTCAAACGGTACTTCGATAATCGGGAGAGGTACTAGGGGACTACGGAAATGTGGCTGGGGGCAGGTCAGGCAAAACTCTTCCACTTCTTTGAATATGCTGGGCCAGTAAAACCGCTGTAGAATACGATCCTGAGTTTTTTGCAGCCCCAAGTGACCCACGAGAACGTGTTGGTGGGCTATATCTAACACAAGCTTGCAATAAACCTTGGGGACCACCAACTATTCAATAGGTTCACCCCGTAGTTGGTTTACCCAATACAACATATCTTGATGAACCACAGAACGGGGAAACACTGACTCTGCCCTGGGTTGTTGTGGCTCACCATCTACTATTAACACATTTTCCCAGGTGCGGGATAGGGTTGGGTCCCGATGTTGGGCGGTACCAAAATTATCCCCGGAGACATTGAGGTCTGCCAATTCAGGACCCAGCAGCAAGTCCTCCACGTCTCCCACCATCATACTTAGCGGGGTTGTCTCCCCTTCTTACACCGAAGTGGCGGTCACCCCTATCGCAGGTTCCAAAGGTTCTGGTTTCCCCCCCAGAGCCGGGCCACTCTGCTAGGGTTACCCCTGTCTCATGGGTATCAGTCACTCTCATAGCAGGTCACAGTGCTGGGAAGCCTGGGAAGTCTCTCCCTATTATGAGTTCATAATGTAAATTGGTGGTGATGGCCACCTAATGGGTCCACCTGCCGGCCACCGTGTACAGAGACACCACGTGGTGGGATAGTCCTTTATGTCTCCATGGATGCACACGACCCCGACTTTTCGGCCAGTATACTCGGCGGGCTGCACCAGGGAAGCTCTTACCAGGGACACCAGACTCCCTGAGTCCAGCAGAACTACCGCCACAGTGTCTCCCACCTCCACCTGGCACAGATGGCTATTGTCTACAGTCTCTGGGGTACCTGTTGCACACAGCTTCCTGGCATACAAGGAGTGGTGGTAGCCATAGTTAGTATCCATGGGTTCGCCCCGATGGGAACAGTCGGCCCTTATGTGGCCAGGCTCGTGACACCGCCAGCAGACTAACGGAGCTAGGACTGTAGGGGGTATATCCCGGGCAGGTTTTGCTGGCACCAGTCGCCGGGTCTGGGGTGGAGATTTCTGGGGTTTGACTGGCCGCCTCCCAAAAGAACCCCCCTGGTAGCCTCATAGCACTCCACCAGGTCGACCATCTCAAGGGCATTACCAGGAGACACCTGGCCAATCCAGTGCTGGAGAGGGTATGGCCAAGCCCTCCAGAATACATCAGCCAACAGACGGTCCAGCATATCAGTGGAACTCAGCATGTCAGTCTGCAGCCATTTTTGCAACCGGTGTAACAGATCATAATATTGAGGTCTCGCGGGTTCAGCCGGGTTAAACTCCCACTGATGCACCCGCTGGGCCCGGACCAACACATTCACCCCCAGTCTTTCCAGAATCTCACCCTTTACTGTCGTGTAATCGGCCGCTTGATCATCTGGTAAGTCGAAAAACACCTGCTGGGGTCCTGATGCCAGGAACGGAGCGACGACCTCAGCCCACTGATCTCTGGGTAGTCTCTCCCTCACGGCCACCTTCTCGAACACCGCCAGATAGGTCGACGTCATCTGAGGGGGTCATCTTAGGGATCGCCGCACGGACCGGTTTTCGGGCATCATGGACGCTCTGGGATGCTCCTGCCGCTTGTAAAGCATCACATGGTGCAATAGCAGCTAGTTGGTTTTCTGCTGCTGCTTATTAGCCTCCCGCTGTTGCAAGTTTACCTCCACGAGGGCTTTCACGACAGCTTCCACTTTGTCGAGAGACATGGATTGTAATCTCGCTGGTTTGATGTAAGACATACAATCGTGCCTTGAAAAACAAAAATATTTCGGCCTCCACGCCAGCCTCACTGCAGCTGTTCGCATCCTCCACCAATTGTGGGGACTCGCTCTGGTAGACAGGATTAGCGGACGCAGTATAGAGGCAACAACAAGTTCTTTGGATCAAATAGTTCTGTGTTTTATTCACACTTTAGGCAAGTGACAAAACAAAGAGTCCTTGCTGATAGCAGCACCAACCTGTTTTTACGCCAAACAGGTAGCAAGCCTTCATCCAGACACAAGGCTCCCAGATCCCAACACAGAGACCTGGCTTCTGAGACCAGCTGCCTATTTAAGGACCAGCATTTAAAATCGGGTCCGGTATTTGACCTCACCTGGCTGTAAATCAGCCCAGCAACACATGCTGGGAGGAAAATACCTGTTTTCCATGACCAAACCTCTCACTGTGTCACAATATACAGTGGGATGTGAAAGTTTTGGCAACCTTGTTAATCGTCATGATTTTCCTGTATAAATCGTTGGTTGTTACGATAAAAAAATGTCAGTTAGATATATCATATAGGAGACACACACACAGTGATATTTGAGAAGTCAAATGAAGTTTATTGGATTTACAGAAAGTGCGCTATAATTGTTTAAACAAAATTAGGCAGGTGCATAAATTTGGGCACCACAAAAAAGAAATGAAATCAATATTTAGTAGATCCTCCTTTTGCAGAAATGAAAGCCTCTAAACGCTTTCTGTAGGTTCCAATGAGAGTCTGGATTCTGGTTGAAGGTATTTTGGACCATTTCTCTTTACAAAACATCTTTGGTTCATTCAGGTTTGATGGCTTCCGAGCATGGACAGCTCTCTTTAAGTCACACCACAGATTTTCAATTATATTCAGGTCTGGGGACTGAGATGGCCATTCCAGAACGTTGTACTTGTTCCTCTGCATAAATGCCTTAGTGGATTTTGAGCAGTGTTTAGGGTCGTTGTCTTGTTGAAAGATCCAGCCCCGGCGCAGCTTCAGCTTTGTCACTGATTCCTGGACATTGGTCTCCAGAATCTGCTGATACTGAGTGGAATCCCTGCGTCCCTCAACTTTGACAAGATTCCCAGTCCCTGCATTGGCCACAAGGCCCCACAGCATGATGGAACCACCACCATATTTTACTGTAGGTAGCAGGTGTTTTTCTTGGAATGCTGTGTTCTTTTTCCTCCATGCATAACGCGCCTTGTTATGGCCAAATGACTAAATTTTTGTTTCATCAGTCCACAGCATCTTATTCCAAAATGTAGCTGGCTTGTCCAAATGTGCTTTAGCCCACCTCAAGCGGCACTTTTTGTGCTGTGGGCGGAGAAAAGGCTTCTTCTGCATCCCTCTCGCATACAGCATCTCCTGGTGTAAAGTGCGCCGAATGGTTGAACGATGCACAGTGACTCCATCTGCAGCACGGTGATGTTGTAGGTCTTTGGTGCTGGTCTGTGGGTTGACTCTGACTGTTCTCACCATTCGTCGCTTCTGTCTATCCGAGATTTTTCTTGGTCTGCCACTTCGAGCCTTAACTTGAACTGAGCCTGTGGTCTTCCATTTCCTCAATATGTTCCTAACTGTGGAAACAGACGGCGGGAATCTCTGAGACGGCTTTCTGTATCCTTCCCCTAAACCATGGTGGTGAACAATCTGTGTCTTCAGGTCATTTGAGAGTTGTTTTGAGACCCCCATGTTGCTCCTCTTCAGAGAAAAGTAAAAGAGGAGGGAAACTTACAATTGACCCCCTTAAATACTCCTTCTCATAATTGGATTCACCTGTGTACGTAGGTCAGGGGTCACTGAGCTTACCAAGCCAATGTGAGTTCCAATAATTAGTTCTAAAGGTTTTGGAATCAATAAAATGACAACAACAGTGACCACATGTAGCACCGGCCTGATTGTGTTTAAACAATTATAGCACACTTTCTGTAAATCCAATAAACTTCATTTCACTTCTCGAATATCACTGTGTGTGTCTCCTATATGATATATTTAACTGACATTTTTTATCGTAACAACCAACGATTTATACAAGAAAATCATGACGATTAACAAGGGTGCCCAAACTTTCGCATCCCACTGTATATACAGTATCTATATATACATACATACATACACACACACATACCGTATTTTTCGCCCTATAAAACACACTTTCCCTCCCCCCAAAGTGGGGGGGGGGGGGGAAATGTCAGTGCGTCTTATGGGGCGAACACTAATGAGCTCTTGCATTATGGAAGCGCTCGTTAGTACAGGAGGACCGTGAACCGGTGAATGCAGCTTTCCCGGGGGCTCTGTACTCACCTCTTCCTGGTCTTCTCCTGCAGGCTCCTCATGCTGTGCTGTGACCTGCACACAGTGTGAGGACATCAGCGCTTTTTGAACTCACGCTGTGAGATGTCAGGGACAGCACAGCGCGGCCGGATGACCAGGAAGAGCGCTGGATCTTAGGAGCTGCGGCAGCTTCCTGAGTAGGAGAGGTAAGTTGATTTTCTTTTGTCTACTCTGGGCATCGGGTTCTGAACTGAGGTCTGAATGTGGGTCATTCATATTGGTGGTCTGACCGGAGGTCTGAATGGGTTGTCTTATTCACATTGGGGTCTGATCTGAGGTCTGAATGGGGGTCTTTTTCACATTGGGTCTCTAAACTCAAGTCTGATTAACATTGGGGGGACTGATATGAGGTCTAATGAAATTTTTTTTCCTCTTCTAAAACATAGGTGCGTGTTAGGGGCAGGTGCGGGTTATGAATATACAGTATATATATATATATCAAGAAAATTTGGACTAGCACCAAAGTCACAGGTGCACATCCATAAAGCTAACATACAAACAGAACAAGGCAGCTTCCATTTTTCGCTGAACATTGTAAGCTTAGTTTAGGCCCAGGAGCGGCAGTTCTGTCCGTGTTAGGTACCCATTTGCAGAAGCCACCTTAATGTTGGTAGATGGGCCCAACACACGTTTAATCAAAAATGTTCACGGGGAGTTTCCTTTCTCCATATATAGTCGGTATAGTACCACTGTAATCCAGAATAAACCCTAATCCCTTCTTCTATTGTTTGCATGTATAACAGTGTGCAGCCATATTCTGTTTGCTATATATATATATATATATATATATATATTTATAAAAATCAATGGCCCAAACTCAGACCCTACAGGTAAACTCTATTAAACGTCTAGCATTTCAGTATGTCACATCTTCTTGAACCATATTTACCAGCACTGAATCTAAGGATAATTTTTTTCGCCGCCCCCGGCGAGTGTTACATTGTTGCAGGACAGATACGCCGCTTATCACACAGGGGAATCACTGGGGCTGCAGTCGACTTTCACGACGCAATAGGCATTTATCAGAAAGCTCCCCACGAATGGCGCTGACCTGGCGTTTGCTACACGACTGAGCCCGGCCATCTATTAATCTGCTGGTAATGGGAAACTGGAATGAGAAACATGGCGGTAACAATCGGCGGTGACGGAGCTTTGTAAATAGCGTCTATGGCCAGGGAAGAGCTGACACAATGAATCTCCTGCTTTATGATATAATTGGAGGTCAGACCGGGCTGTGCATTCACTTTATGTGTCAGGAAGACAAGCTCGGAAACGTAAGGTAATGGATTTTGATAAGTGTGCCATATAATTCTACATTTATTCGGCAGCACGGAACCCGCAGTTCAGAAAATAAAGCGATATCAGCAGTTTATCTGTCAGTGCAAAGAGCAATATACTTCCTTTATCTCTATGGTTTATCTATCCTACAGTCGGACAGGAGTGTGCTGATACTAATCTTCGTGTATTCTTTCTTGGGAAGTTTGCCACTGTTGCAGGTGTTCAGAGGTGCAGCTTTAAGGGGCATTCCCGGATATTGCTAGGATCTGGTGTTACTTGCATATTAGCGTCTGGCCAAAAACCATGACCTTTACCAGTGACATGAATAAAAGGACCAAGGTCTTCACAGTGTTGTCTTTATAAGGTCAGGGCCTGAGCCCACCTAAAAGTAAATAAATAAACCCTTTCGGCGCTTCTTTCCCGTACGGCAACCCTAGGCAGCATGGCCCTGTTAAGGATATGTATGAGCTCTGACAAGAGTAAGCAGTAAAGTGCCAGCCACCAGCAGTGACATAGATAGAGTGTCTCTCTCTCAGGAGAAGATGGAGGGGCTCCTTTTCAAGGGTGCCATATTGTCTGGGCCCCTTCGACGTGCCCTCATTCCATCTGCTGGGAGTAAGTGCAAGGAAAGGCCTGCTGCTGCAGGTCCACTAAGTTCATGATCCTACAGAAGGCCAGGATACTGTCCATGTCTAGAGAAGCAACACAACCGGTTTGGGAGGAGGACACAGCCCAAGAGAAGGTGGAAGAGGTGGACACAGACAGGAAGATAGGTTGAAGAGCAGGACACAGCCCAGAAGGAGGTTACAAAGAAGGAGACATCTCTGAAGGTTACAGAAAACAAGAAGCTGGAGGAGGTCACTAGTATCATGTGGACCATCCTGTGTAAGTGTTATGTTGGCGGCCCATGCTCACCACTATCCTGCTCCTCTCACACTGTTACTGCTGCTCTCTATACAACTTCCCCAACCCACCAGTAGGTCTGGAAACCGGCTGCATCCTGCACTCGCTGAGCAGGTCTACAACCTTCAGGGGCCAGCACATGGCAAACCCTAATCTTTACCAACAAATGGATGGCAAACCAGGGATACTTAAGGCACCTTCCCCTATAAAAGGGTGTATAAGCAATAGGTTAGTTTTGTACTAGTCTTGCAAAGGTGTGCTACTCTGTTTGTCCATGTACTGACCACGGCCTGTTACCCGAATCTGACTCTCCTCTGCCTGTCCTGTGCCTGTTCATCGGGTCAAACCAGTTGGTTGATGCAGTGGTCACTGCATGTAACAGGAGCTCACCATGGGGAGCGGCATGTGAAAAAGGGGTGAAAGGGTATAGGGAGCAGGCCGGGGTTACACGTCAACATGTGTCACGTGAGAGCAAAATTTGTGCAACTTGACTACCATTTGTTGTTGTGTGACTGATTTACAGCCATGATTTAGTTAGAATTGTCGCAGTTGCGCAGGACTTGCATTGATGATTGGTGATGGCAAAGTCTTATACGGGTCGTATTGTAACTCCATAAACAAACATCGCATACAATGTCGCATGGCTAGCGGTGGGTTGTAAGTAGCGTTTGATTTTAGCATGTACATGTGAATTTGTTTCGAGGGTCTGGTCTGAGTAGTTAGGGACTTGACCAAGTACAGCAAAACCAGCCGTAGCGCGTGCTGCTAGTTTTTCAGTGATACGAGAAGAGGTTGATATCGGATGTGCGCTGCCGGGGTATGGGTGTCAGGCCTGCTTTTTACCCCCCATGCAGTTGTGCCTCCCAAGCAGACGAGAAAGCTGCAGACAGTGTGATGACCTGCAGATAAGACAGCAAGAGACTGCAGTGACAATGAATGTGTCCAAAGTGGCAGGTAAGAAGCTGGGGGTCCTCTGAGAGAGGGAGCAGTATGGTTCTTCCCACCAGGCCTGAAGAGAAGCTAAAGCCCTGGTCTTTTTGTGAGCCCCTGGAAAGGCTGGAGTAGCGGGAAAAGTACTGCTCCAGGCAAGTTTACACACTTACATGTTCTGCAATTAACTTCTTCTCTGCCACATTCAAGATTGAACCTGCATAGTGTTGTGCATGGAAAAATATAGCCGTTAGAGGAATTTTGCAATTCTGTGCCGGCAGCCACCACTAGAGGGAGCTCACTGCATGCTGTTTCATTATTGAGCTGAATGTACAGTACAGACCAAAAGTTTGGACACACCTTCTCATTCAAAGAGTTTTCTTTATTTTCATGACTATGAAAATTGTAGATTCACACTGAAGGCATCAAAACTATGAATTAACACATGTGGAATTATATACATAACAAAAAAGTGTGAAACAACTGAAAATATGTCATATTCTAGGCTCTTCAAAGTAGCCACCTTTTGCTTTGATTACTGCTTTGCACACTCTTGGCATTCTCTTGATGAGCTTCAAGAGGTAGTGTGTTGTGTCCAAACTTTTGGTCTGTACTGTATGTGTCATAAGCTCCTGAGCTCCCTCTAGTGGTGGATGTAGGCAGCCTGAATTTTGCTAAGGGATCTGTGTGGAGAAAAAAAATAAAAATGCCTGCATCTGGACTTTAAATTATTACTGCAGTTATAATGGAGCTTCCACTAAAAAATGAGGGCCCAGATCCCACTCTAGTAACTCAGGGGATATGAAAATGCATATTGTACAGTAGACCTGTACCTGAGATTTTTCTGACACTCCTTTAAGGCTGCTACAAGGTACTAGGTTTAGAGTAGGTGCATCCTGTCCTCCAGTCTTCTGGGACTCGATGCATCGCTGTCTCTGTCGGATTATTCCTGATTTTGATAAAGATTCCACTGGAATTCTGCAAAACACATGGACAACATCATCTAGGGTCATCAGACAAGGAAGGGACTTGCACTATAATCCCATCAGACACCTAAGAACCATAGAAGTTACCTGTCCTCCATTCCATAATGGTACAGATAACACAAAACCATAAAAAAACACAATGTAATCAATAATAATTTAGATCTGAAAATAAAATTGAAACAGAGCAACAGTCCTGGATAACTATTTTAATTTCTCTTTATGACGTCCACAGCTCCAGTTTTCTGTCACAAAGCTCCAACTACCTTACAATGATGGAAAGACATGCTTGCTACCTGCTGTCACCACTAGAGGGAGCTTAGGAGCTTACTGCATTTGTATTCAGTTCAATGTCTGCAGTAAGCTCTTAAGCTCCCCCTAGTGGTGGCTTATTTTTAAAAAAAATCTATTTCTATGCAGAGGATTTGGAGCACTGCATCAGCTTCTATGTGCGAACTTACCCCAAAGAAAGAAAGGCTATGCCATAAGTGCAAACTGTGCACAGCAAAGGGGCTTATTAGGTTGGGGGGGGAGCTTTCTCTTTAAGTGCAACTTCTCACTGTATGAATTTCATGGCTTACAGTTACAGGTGATTTGTTAGAGAGTTGTAAGGGTGTCCTCTATACACACATACCTTATACTGTTCACATTAATAAAAATCGATGTGCATTTAATGAAAGGAACTTACTGGAGTTCTGGATAAACATTCTCCAAATACCATTTAAACGGTCGGCATTTTAAGCTCTTTCGCAGTGACAATCTCTTCTGGATGCTGCAGAGGGAGAGAACACTCGTTAACCCAATGCTAATTCATCACAGGACGTCTATGAACTTTCAACGAAAGCAGAGCAGATGTGTAAAGCAATAAAATATTCTATACTCCAATCACCTCCAAAGCTGCATCCAGAATTCTTCAGGTGGCATTCAAAAACATGCATACCAACTAAAAACTGCATCATCTGGGTGGCCGTGCTTAAACACTATAAGGGCAGTGGTGGCGAACCTATGGCACTGGTGCCAGAGGCGGCACTCAGAGCCCTCTCTGTGGGCACCCGCACTCTGGAAAAAGTCTATGGTGTACCGATATGCCTTAGACTTTTCCTGCCATTCATCAGTGCAGGGCGCACTATAAACGGCACAAGTGACTCATTGAATGAAGGCAGGCTATTATAATAAATGATAAAGTACATGGAAGATATACTATATTGGACTGTAGTTTTCAGGTTAAATTGCCCTGTTGGTGCTTTGCGATAAATAAGTGGGTTTTGGGTTGTAGTTTAAGCACTCGGTCTGTAAAAGGTTCGCCATCACTGCTATAGCGAAAGGCCGGAAGTGCTCATAGGCCAACACCTTTACCAATAGTGTGTAAGCACGGCCACCGCTGCTGGATTACACGGTGGTCGTAACCACGGATACGTGATGTGTATAATGTGATGGAAAGGAGGCAATATGGACAATCACAATACATTAGTAAGTGCCTTGTATTAACTTTCTTTACATGATAAATGCCATTTACTGAAGTGAGACAACCCCTTTAAGTGTGCTACACTTAATAGGGTTAGGCATAAATGTCTTGGTGTGTGCGTTGCGTGTTTCCTATGTGTGATTGGTGTGTGCTATATATGTTCTATGTATCTGTGGTGTATGTGCAGTATGTGACATGTGGCATGTGAGCCACGAATAAGTGTCTTGTGTCCCACATCTGTCTAGTGTGTGATTGGTGTGCGCTGCACGTGTCTTGTTTCTGACTGACTTACGTGCAGGATATCCATATATGTGTAAATTCTGCCACATGTATGTTTGTGCATGTTGCTGTGACTGTCCGCCATCATACGTCATCTGTAACATTTCTGTTATCACTGTAAGTGTCATGAACACGACCGTTGGATGTTTTGCAGTCCGCAAATTCCGGATCTGCAAAACATGGATACCGGGTGTGTGCATTCCACAATATGTGGAACAGAACGGCCGGCCTCTAATAGAACCGTCATATCCGTGTCTGTAATGCCGACATAATAGGACATGTTCTATCATTTTGCAGAACGGCCATGCGGACATACAGACACGGAATGCACACAGAGTTTTTTTTAAGTGAAGGGAACGGTACGGACATGGAAAAAAAATAAGTTTGTGTGCAGGAGCCCTAAGGTGGGCCCCCAGAATCAGCTACACTGGTGGGCCCTAAGTACCCCAGTCCGACACTGTAAGAAACCTACAGGTATAAATCATATAATGCAGTCCATGACAGAGGTCTGTCTCCAGGCTTGGACCGCTCACCCTTTACCAGTGCTGCGCACGAGGAGCGGACTCTCGCAGGCAGATTACATTCAGTTATGAGATCTGGGAGGTGTAGTGGGTATAAAATAGAATATTGGTGTAAATCACAGCAGTAAAATGCAGCTAAAAGCTTCCATACAACTCAATATCTCAATGAATACACATTACAAGTCTGATTTCTTTTTTGGGTCTTATCTCCCATTTATATTCAATCCTCTGGAGGGGAGACGTACTCGCCGTATGGTCTTCCTTGAGCAGCCGGCCTTGCTGCATAGTAATGGTTTTTGTATTCATCCATCCATACTTCAGCCGTGCGCTTGGTGTTTCTGAAGGATGACAGGAAAAGAAGAAGTTATCGGGCTGTGTTTACCGCGTGTGCTTGCTTCTTGCAGATAGCGCTGTGTGTGCAAGCAGAAACATTTCTCGAAAAATACCCCTCCACGGCATTGCCATATGTTCTGGAAGGTTCTATGAACTTGATAAACAAACGTTGTACAGTAGCTTAAAGGGAAATTCCACTGCAATGATACGGTAGTCTGCACAATGTAATAAACTAAAGATATTTTTCAATTATTTTAATTAGACTTTATATGAGCTGTGAAGAGCAATGGTGACGAAAAGGGTGTGGCTGATATAAAATGAAAAACTAATCTTAATATTCCATAATACTGCCAACTGTATACAAGAATATAACTACTATAATACTGCTCCTATGTACAAGAATATAACTACTATAATACTGTCAACTATACAAGAATATAACTACTATAATACTGTCAACTATACAAGAATATAACTACTATAATACTGCTCCTATGTACAAGAATATAACTACTATAATACTGCTCCTATGTACAGGAATATAACTACTATAATACTGCACCTATGTACAATAATATAACTACTATAATACTGCCTCCTATGTAAAAGAATATAACTACTATAATACTGCCTCCTATGTACAAGAATATAACTACTATAATACTGCTCCTACGTACAAGAATATAACTGCTATAATACTGCCTCCTATGTACAAGAATATAACTACTATAATACTGCTCCTATGTACAAGAATATAACTACTACAATACTGCCTCCTATGTACAAGAATATAACTACTATAATACTGCTCCTGTGTACAAGAATATAACTACTATAATACTGCTCCTATGTACAAGAATATAACTACTATAATACTGCTCCTATGTACAAGAATATAACTACTATAATACTGCCTCCTATGTACAAGAATATAACTACTATAATACTGCTCCTATGTACAAGAATATAGCTACTATAATACTGCCTCCTATGTACAAGAATATAACTACTATAATACTGCCCCCTATGTACAAGAATATAACTACTATAATACTGCTCCTATGTACAAGAATATAACTACTATAATACTGCTCCTATGTACAAGAATATAACTACTATAATACTGTCAACTATACAAGAATATAACTACTATAATACTGTCAACTATACAAGAATATAACTACTATAATACTGCTCCTATGTACAAGAATATAACTACTATAATACTGCTCCTATGTACAGGAATATAACTACTATAATACTGCACCTATGTACAATAATATAACTACTATAATACTGCCTCCTATGTACAAGAATATAACTACTATAATACTGCCTCCTATGTACAAGAATATAACTACTATAATACTGCTCCTACGTACAAGAATATAACTGCTATAATACTGCCTCCTATGTACACGAATATAACTACTATAATACTGCTCCTATGTACAAGAATATAACTACTATAATACTGCTCCTATGTACAAGAATATAACTACTATAATACTGCTCCTATGTACACGAATATAACTACTGCTCCTATATCCCTTTTTATACATGATGAGTGTTATACTCATTCCTGCAGCATATGTTGAGCAGTGCGGCAGTGACACAGACACAGGAGAACTTTGCAGAATTATAGGAGAAGAAATGTAAATGAGTATTTCCTCATTACCAATGCACCTGCTGTTCCCTTTTCAGAAATTAATTATCAGTAGAGGCAGTAAAGCCTCAGATCGGCGGCTCCGGTGTGTCACACTAACACCTGTCTACTTCACCATCAATAATATGCGATCCCTGCGCTTCCAGCCTCTGCAGGGGACTGAAGACACGGTTATGGTTGATGAATGAACCACAGGGATAGAAAAGTTGTCTCCTATATTTCTTGTCTGTTGTGTTCTAGATTCTAAGCCAGAGATATAAAATCACCTCATTTTACAGCGCTCCTCCAAATTTGGCAAAATTCTGCAATCGGATGTGTTGAGTAACTTTTAAGAGATTTTTATTTATTTTTTACATTATTTCAGCTTTTGATGTGAGTAGGGCAGACACAATCTACGTTGTCTTAGAGTAGTTATTTTCTCTATTTTTCCAAGTCTTTTACATTCTCCCCTCCGCTTAAGCTCCTTTTGAGCTTAATGTGAATGTCTACCCTTGCAGTTCAAAATTCTTCATCTTTCAATTTGATGGAGCTTTTTCTTTTTTTTTTGGCACCGAGCTCCAAATATCCTGCATAGCCACAGATTTTAAACATAACGCGCTGGCTGCCTACAGTCACCACTAGAGGGAGCTCACTGCATACTACAGCACATGGGCAGTAAACTCCCTCTACTGGCGGCTGCAGGAAACCAGGACATTCACTTTTAGTTGATCCTTGTGGACAACAGATGCACTGTGGATGACCAGCCTTTCAATTTACTTTTAAATAATGCCAAAGCAGAAAAAAATCACTACATCGCCAGAAAGACTGTGGATTACCCAGTTCCACCCTGTTCGACCCAAATCGCATCCATAATTGGCTTTTGTACAAATGGCTAATAATCAACAATTTTGATGGTCTGAGTGTGGTGCCTTGTTGAACTGTGGTTTGTCCTGAGAAGCCACCTTGTCCTTCTTTAGAGTTGCATGGACCTTGAAGCTGGTGTAGGCTTGGTCAGAGAAGAGCAATGTTTGGTTATAGGCTGTAGTGGCTTGCCTACTGAAGATGTAGAGGATTGGACAGGAGGTTGGGGGGTAGTGATAAGCTGAGAAGAAGCCATGCAGATGATCCCTTCATGTGTGCGGAAGACTCTCTGGAGAGGAGTGCAATTGAGCAAGGTTTGGAAGGGTGTTAAGGGAGCAGCGAGCTACCAAACTAGCAAGCTTGGCCAAGGAAGCAGGTGGTGTGCAGTGCTTCGTGCAGTAGAGGTTGAGTGTAGTGTCAGCTTGGCTGGGTTAGCTCTGGGAGAGTCTGCTGAGAAGGAGCCAGGAAGCGATAAATGTGGTGGAGGTCATACCCGGTGAAGCTGAGAGCAAGCCGCAGAGGCATATCCAAAAACAAGGCCAAGGTCAGGAGATGAATCATAAGCAGTAGCACAGGGAACAATATCCAGGACAGGACAGCACCTCAAAGACCAGGCAAGCCATGGGAAGGTAGTTCCCCTTCACATAGTTGTCATCTTCGTGCCCCCCAGCACTGCAATGGATCCAAAGCAGCAGAGCTACAGCAGGACAATGGTGAAGACCAGGAGCCAGAGGAGGAAGCATCTGGTTGCCAGGCAAGCAGATGAGGCCTTTGGCAGGAGGTGCGACCATTCACCAGACCACATTACTGAGATGTCCTTCATCAAACACGTAGACCATTTATGTCCTTCTAGAACAAGGATCAGCAACTTGTGGCACTCCAGCTGTTGTCAAGCTAGAACTCCCAACACGCAAGTTCTGAGAGCTCCTATATGGAACATGATGGGAGTTGTAGTCTCACAACAGCTGGAGTGCTAGAGATTGCTGACACCTGCTCTAGAAGGCTAGATCTGAATCAACCGCATAACAACCAGTTTGAAATGAGTGATCGACATCTAATCAAACTTTTAAATCAAATCTTTTAGTTAGTTGCACGTCTCCTTAGAGTTTTTACTGGGCACGGTATGAAGCTCTTAATAAAATGAGCGCTGATCAACTTGCTTATGGCCAAGCATCAGCCTGTTCAGAAGGACCCTTGGGCTCCATTGTGTTAAAGGTCCTAAAGCAACAATGAAAGTCTATCAGAATCTGCACTGAGGACTACGGGGCTGAATCAGGTGCTTGGCCACACACGTTCATACTAACTAACTAAATCCTAGGAAAGCGTAAGAAAATAAGGTTGAGGCACCTTTAAATCCCCTGCATCATTTGCATGAGAAGACAGATATGATGTGATACAACACATTTAACCCTTGTCAAATGGGCTTGTGAAACTATTGATTCCCATCGTGTAGCCTAGTCATTTTTCTAGATAAGACAAGGCGAGATTGCCTCCTAGATGCTGCTATTTCTTAATTAACAGTGTCACAGTGTGTAAAAAATCAATTTCTGACTCGATGCGACATGGCGATACGCTGTACGCCTGCGAAAGCAAATAATTTACAGCCGCCTCTCCCCGGGCAGTTTCTTCATTATCCGCAGAGAAAACACTCTACCTACTTTATGTAAGTGTTGGCGTTCCCCTCTGGAAAGACATAAGGATGCTTCTTCCGAAATACGTGTCCCACTCGGCTGCAGGGTAGAATTTCCAGGCTCCCTCCGCACATCCACACGCGGAATGAGATTTCTGAAAAACATTACATTCAGCCTGATATCAGATCCCAGTGTACTGCGGATTATACAGGTTGTGTAACATGCCCCAAAACTAATCAAAACCGGACTGGAAACCAATTGTACTGGATCCCCTCCTGACTGCAGTAATACCTAACCTACAGAGGCAACGGAACACTGACTGCCTGCACCGATACATTGTATCCAGGGCAGAGCACAAAGTATCTTTCATATTGAAAACATTATATATATTTTTTAAAGGGCAGATTTTGTACCTAGGACACTGGCTGACCTGTTACATGTGCACTTGGCAGCTGAAGGCATCTGTGTTGGTCCCCTGTTCATATGTACCCGCATTGCTGGGAAAAATAAAGTTTTAATATATGCAAATGAGCCTCTAGGAGCAACGGGGGCGTTACCATTACACCTAGAGGCTACACTCTCTCTGCAGCTGCCACGCTTGTAGTTTATAACCATTCAGTCCCGGCTGTAATAAAAATCTATTCTTAAAGGTACCGACTTCCTGTAGAGCCTAAACGCAGCAACCAGTCAGAAAAAAGCAGAGCTGCAGTGTAAAGCATGGGGCCTGAATACATCCTACAGCTCTAACGCAGTTATTCAGCAGAAGCAGACGACCTTCAGCGAATGTTGCAGAGAATCGGATTCCTCTGCTGAAATCGCAGCCATGTGACATAGCCACTATGGGCAAATTAGGGCAGGAGTCATACAGGTGATTGTTAGCCTCTAAGAAGGCTGTCCCTATTGTAAAGTGCACTACAATGTTCAGCTGTGGACAAGATCCGATACATATTACTACCACAGCAAATCATTATAACGTCATAGTTCGCTATGGGAATTCGCGCTCCCACACGGAGATCTCGCTCACCTGAGACTGGCCTTACACGCCAGCTCTGCTCTTTCAGGTTGGCTGCTGTGTAGAAGCGCAAGCCCGGCCGCGAGGTCGGTATTATACGGATAACGGCAGGCGTGTTATATTCTCTAGAGTTCCTATATACTATGGGGAATGGACACCTCAAAGGTAGAAAGAATCAACGTCAAATATTCAACTCAACTGAACACAAAAATGTCTTATTAAACCAAATTAAACTGATTCTTCCCATAAGGCTCCTTAAAGGGGTTTGTCCGGCAGGAGGACATTTTTTATATAAAATGGGCAGAACGGGTTAAAAAAAATACTCATTACTCACCTGGCTGCCCTTCCAATGCTTGCTGGGTCTCCACTTCCTAAGCCCAGCTCGACACACAGGAAACGGCAGGAAATATCTTCTCAGCCAATCACTGGCTGCCCCGGCGACCCGCCTCACTCTGTGATTGGCTGAGCAGACATTTCCTGCATGCTGAGCCGGGACCAGGAATTGGAGACCAGCAGGTAACCATTAGGAGACTGAATGAAAGGGGGGCAGGATCTTGAGGTGACCAATGCCTTTCTTTTTAACCCTTTCTGCCCCGATATGAAAATTGTTAACTGACCCCAGCTAAAGAGATTATCATACAGTAAGTGGCAGAGCTCATGGATCATCGACACGTACTATACCGTATACAACGCATACTACCGCCTACCATGTACATAGCTAGCAAATGAACAAATAGAGTAGATACCAGGGGCCAATACAGGAGAAAGCCTTGTCCATAAGAGCTTACAATCTGCAAAGAAGACGCGGGACAGAAAGGGAGTCCAACCTAATTACGGATGTGGCGGTAGAGAATAACGCACTATCATATGTTAGGCTCTGTTCACACTAGCGTGACGCTGGATCATTTCTGAATAGACAGCAATGAACCTCAATGGATCTTTACTGAGGTTCCGGTCATTTTTGAAGGCAAAAACAGCGCAGTGTTGGACGAGATGTCCGAGTCTGTAAATCAAGCAGCAGGAAAGGTGTCTTCACCAGCAGCAGCAGGGACAGTCCCTCTCAGGTGAAGAACTAAACCCTCCATATATCAGATCGGTCGGCGTCTAGTACCCGAGATCCTCACCAATCAGCTGCCGGCACAGGAAACTATACAATGGATGAAGCTGGAAGCATCAAGGCTCTGTCCACCGCATAGTGGCCAGACCGGGTACTGCAGCTCAGCTCCCATACAAGTGAATGCTGCAGTACACTGACGCCTACAGTACACCGACGCCAGAAACTACACAGAGGACAGTCTTCTGCTTTCAGCTCCATCCACCATATAATTACTGGCACCAGTAGCTGCCATAGCTGATCTGTGGGGGCTACGGGAGTTGGACCCCCAGCAATCTGAGGATAGGTCACCAATATGGTGATCCCTGAAGATCCCTTTAAAGAGTGGACGCCATATAGTGTCACAGCCACCGACCTGTCTTTTCCTGTCCTCGTGGTACTTGTGCATAGTGCACGCGTAGCGTCGTTTAACCCTTTCCCCCTGCGCGCATTTTGGGCCTTAGTGACCAGGCAATTTTTTTTCATTTTTTGATCGTCACCTTTCAAGAGATATAACATTTTTATTTGTAGCCGTAGGAGGGCTTCTTTTTTTGTGGGACAAGTTATAGTTTTGAATGGCATTATTTTGTGGTACACACAACTTACTGATTAAGGCCTCATGCACACGAACGTATGTATTTTGCAGTCCGCCAAAAATACGGATGATGTCCATGTGCATTCCATATTTTGCAGAACGGAATAGCCGGTCCCTAATAGAACAGTCCAACCGTTGTCCATAATGCCCACAATAATAGGACATGTTCGATATTTTTGTGGAACGGACATACAGAAACAGAATGCACATGGAGTAACTTCTTTTTTTTTTTTTTGGCAGACCCATTGAAATGAATGGTTCCGCATACGGTCCACAAAAAAAAAACGGAACGGACATGTGTGCATGAGCCATAACGTTTATTAATGCTTTCTGGGAGGGGGAAGGCGAAAAAACCAGAAACACTGCCGCTGAGTTTTTATGTTATACATTTTGCGTTGTTCATTTTTTACCATAAAACGATAACAAGATAATTTTACTCAGTACAATTACTGTGATATTTTATACCTTTTATCCATGTATTTTATAACATTTTATTGGTAGTGAATAAGCAAAAAACAGCAAATTCTGATGTTGTTTTGTATTTTTTTAAGGCATCACAGGACAAATGACAGGACAATTGTGTAGTGCAGATCGTTATGGACGCAGCAATACCAAATATGTGGAAGGGGTTTGATTTTTGCAGATTTTTTTTTCCATTGAAAAGCTTTTTTTTTTATGTAAAAAAAGGTGTATTATTTAAATTGGGGATTAATTTTTATTTAATAAAATGTTATTTAACTTTTTTTTAACCATTTACTAGCCCACAAGGGGGCTCCTCTTTTGATTGCTTCCATGATGTACAGCTGATCCTGTACAATACATTATACTGTCAGCGCTATACTGACAGTCACCAGCAGGGAGCGCCACAGAGGCACAGCCTAATGGGAAACACTACAGGCAGGTGCTGGGGCCTTTATTACGCCCCAGGCTGCCATGAACAGAAGGATTCCGCAATCTCATTCGTGGGATGCCGATGGGAGACAGAGGAAGTCTGCTCCCTCTGTAACCGCTTAGCAGGCGTGGTCGCTATTGACTGCGGCATATAAGGGGGTAAAAAGCCTGGATTGACGCTTCTGACGATCAGCATAGCCCGGCTTTCTTGTGTGCTCTGCTTCACTGGAGCAGGCTTAAGGCCTCGTTCGCATCTCCGCATCAGGGTCACGTCCGTGAAAAAAATCGTACGTGTTTCATCTGTGAAGATGTCCGTGAAGGATCCGTGGTTGGTCTCTGTGTGTCCGTTTTTACCTTCCGTGTGTCAGCTGAAAATTATTTTTAAGAGTATTTCCTATCTGTTTTCTGTGAGTAACGGTTGCACCGTGCATGGCATCCGTATGGTGTATGTGATTTTCACAGACCCATAGACTTACATGGGTACGTTTGGTCCGGGACACGTATCAAAGTCAGACATGCTTTCGCTGTTTTCCTGCGGATGCACGGAACATAAAATTGTGAACAGCCCATAGATTTCCTATGGGTCAGTATGCTGTCCGCTAAAGATGCCGACAGTACACGTCCGTAAAAAAACTGAAATATGAATGAGGCCCGAAAGGGGAAAAAAAGTAAGCCTCTCCTGATATTTTTTTCCTCTTTTTTCTACTCTTTCTAATTTTTTGTCGACTGGCACTAGACCTAGTAAGTGCGCTCAGCAATCATACACCTATTCATTTATCGATTATTTGGGTCACCTCCACATATTGGGAAGAGAGCCGTCTTTCTTTTAATTAGACTTTTTTTGTCAGCCTATCAACGCGCGCCGTAAAAACACGCATCGGCAGTCATTAATGGATTAAAGGGACTCTGTCACCAGTTTCTAACCCCCCCCCCCCCTTTTAAAACTATTGTTCTCTCCATGGTGCCCTTGTCATTACAAAGCTGTTGTTATAAGATAAATCCGCCGTGTCGTTTTGATAAAAATCGCTTTTATCTAACCTGTCAATCTTCTGGATAAGGTGCCCAGGGCGTTTCTGAAGGTCTGAATCTGCCGCTCTCCGCCGCCGCCGTTGGTGCCCAGCTCCTCCCATGATCCTTTCAGCGCCACCTGGATGTAATGAAATCCGCCTCCGGCTCTCCTCAGTGCCTCGTTGAGCGAAGTGCGCATGCGCGCGCACGCGCGCGAACATGCGCGAACGCGCGCGCGCAGAATCTAAAAGTCCGCACGGGCGCATCAGGCACAGGCCTGTGCGCACGCGCGGGATCTTTGAAAAGGAGGAGGGGGCACTGAGGAGAGCCGGAGGCGGATTTCATTACATCCAGGTGGCGCTGAAAGGATCATGGGAGGAGCTGGGCACCAACGGCGGCGGCGGAGAGCGGCAGATTCAGACCTTCAGAAACGCCCTGGGCACCTTATCCAGAAGATTGACAGGTTAGATAAAAGCGATTTTTATCAAAACGACACGGCGGATTTATCTTATAACAACAGCTTTGTAATGACAAGGGCACCATGGAGAGAACAATAGTTTTAAAAGGGGGGGGGTTAGAAACTGGTGACAGAGTCCCTTTAACTTTATACTTCATGCCTTAAATACCCAGTTGCAGCAAATTTTGACACTTAACACAACAGAAAGCCATTGAAAGTCAAGGTGCGATCTGCCGCAGCTGCTCAGGTTCGCCAGGGCCTCCTCCGTACATTGTATCGCTGCCGTCTGCTTTGAGTTGCAACAAAGTAACTTTCACGGGAAACTTTCTTATTTGAATGTGATAATAAGTGATACAGAGAGGGAGGTGGGGGGGGGAGCGCTCTGCACTTCTGCAAAGAAAAATGAAAAACAAAGGTGGCGAAGAGCGGCTCTGTGCTTGCCAGAGGCTTGAAATTCAATCAGAATATTGACTGCGTGGATGCATAGCACCAGATAACACATACATAATGGCTTTCGGGATCCCAAAGGAGGACACTTTCACTTGATGAGTCAATAAATTCCAGGGAAAAAAAATATATAAAAAATCTGGAAGGGGAAAAACTGATTAGGCCGATTCAGATTTTCATATATCCTGCCTGGTATATAAACCAATTTGTCACTCTCAATATGTCTGCCGGCTGTGACAGGGAGGGCGGCCTTTTTTTTATTAGTCGGCGACCGAGCATCATGGAAAGGAGATGTATAAATATCTGATGACTGCAAGACATATTTTATTTATTCAGTTCTCAATAGAGAAACCGTTCCCCCTATCACCTTTCTGAAATATATCACCCTGCTCGGAGCCGGTGACAGGTAGCGTACCAAAAATAACGTATTACCCGCCAGGTCACATGTCAGACGGGTATACATCTGATTCAGAGGTTCCGTTATATCAGCACTGCATGAACCCATTATATCAGCAGTGGGGTGTATGTGGTGCCGCCATTGTGTGCATCTTGTCCGTTATGAACGGAAACCGCCTGAGCTGTGATTTGTATAAAATGTGAGGGCGTTACGCTTTCTGACACTAAAATGTGCGGAGGAACCACATCCTATAGTCACTCATATTATTGAAATGATAACAGCAGCAGAAGAAGAGTGTGCTGAACTTGCGGAAGGAAAGTGACCTGTCCACTCATGTGACGATGCGAGTACAAGGCTGTATGTGACACGGGGGGGGGGGTCCCCTGATGTGAGGTTCGTGAGCACCACCATATTTACCATCACAGCCCCCTGCCTTTAGATTGACATCTTCGCTTGTCGGGATGAAGCTGAAGATGTGCACAGGCACCATTCTGGACATGAGCGTGCTCTAGCGCCGTCAATCTAGAGGCAGGGGGCGTGACTAAAAGCAGAGGGGCGTCATTATGGAGCACCAGGGGAGTTGCTGGAGCACCGAACCGCATAAGCCCGCCTCCTGGTGCATTTGCCCGATTTTAAGAGTTAATTTTTCTATGCAGCGATACCACCGACAGACATAAGACGGGTATCGTTTTAATCAGCGTCATCCACCCTACCAGGCTATATGTCTGGTTAGGGTAGGGTTGATCCAGGTGACAGAGCCACTTTAAGTTAAAGTTTGCTACATCTGTGTAACCTGAGCTGAATACACTTGTTTCTGTTAATAAATTGGCTTCATATCACCCTCAGTATTTCTTCATTGGAGCTGGGACATGCTGGAAGAGTCCAGGACCAGGAAAGGAGCTAGGGTTGCCTGAGACATTAGATACTTCAGGGGTCTATGTGCCATCTTCTCCCCTCCCAGAGGCGAGTCTTATGCTGCTGATTTAATTTCTAAGGCTCCACCATGTTTCTGTCATGGAACCATGAACCAGACGTACAACAAGAGATAAGTGGAAATAAGAAGGCTTTATTGAAAACCAAGCTGTAAGCAACAGTCCAAACGGATGGCTAAACCGAGCAGGGTCTTGCGTAGACAGAGGTCAGGAACCAGAAGGGTAGTCAGACGAAGCCTGGATCAGGAACCAGCAGGGTAGTCAGACGAAGCCAGGATCAGGAACCAACGGGGTAGTCAGACGAAGCCAGGATCAGGAACCAACGGGGTAGTCAGACGAAGCCAGGATCAGGAACCAACAGGGTAGTCAGACGAGGCCAGGATCAGGAACCAGAAGCAGCAGCAGTCTTAGAAGCATGTGAACACAGGAGGACCAAGCAAGGAACTGAAGCCACAGACCTCCTATATATATGAGCTAGGCATCCAGCTCCTCCCAGTGGGAAGGAGAAGCCGCAGGGTGGGAGGCTACAAGAAACCCAGAAACCAAGATGGCCGCCAGCACATGTCAAACGAAGGAGAACAGTAAGAAGGTAAGACCATGACAGTACCTCCCCCTCAAGGGCCCCTCCTCCGCGGAGTAAGGAACGGTTTCTGAGGGAAGCGTGCGTGGAAGGCTCGGAGCAAAGCAGGAGCATGGACATCTGCGGAGGGAACCCAGGAACGCTCCTCTGGACCATAACCACGCCAATGGACCAAAAACTGCAACCGACCGCGGACCAGGCGTGAGTCCAGGATATTGCTCACCTCATATTCCTCACGATTGCCCACTTGGACCGGACGGGGCCGAGGAACCGAGGAAGTGAAACGATTACACACCAATGGCTTCAACAGGGAGACATGAAACACGTTGGAGATCCGCATGCCAGGAGGAAGCGCAAGGGCATAGGCTACCGGGTTTACCCTGCGAAGCACTCGGAAGGGACCAACAAAGCGAGGCGCCAGCTTGGGAGTGGGCACTCGAAGGTTGAGGTTGCGGGTGGACAACCATACACGGTCTCCGACCTGGTAGGAAGGAGCGGGCGCTCATCTGCGATCAGCCTGGAGTCTCTGGCGCTGCGCAGAGACCTCAAGGGACCTCTGGATCTGTACCCAAGAAGCACGTAGGACGGAAAGGTGATCCTCCACAGCCGGAATATCCTGGGGAGAGAATACCTCCGGTAACACGGCAGGTTGGAACCCATAATTGGCCATGAAGGGAGACGTCCCAGAGGAAGAGTTCACCGCCGTGTTCCTGGCAAACTCAGCCCAAGGCAGGAGGTCAACCCAATTGTCTTGGTGATCGGAGACATAGCAACGAAGGAATTGCTCCAAGGCCTGATTGGATCGTTCTGCGGCCCCATTGGACTGAGGGTGGTAGGCCGAGGAGAAAGAGAGATGAATCCCCAACTGGGAGCAAAAGGCGCGCCAGAACCTGGACACAAACTGACTCCCCCGATTCGACACAATCTCCTTGGGCAAACCGTGCAACCGGAAGACCTCCCTGGCGAAAATCGTGGCCAACTCTTGTGCAGAGGGTAACTTCTTGAGAGGAACACAGTGGCACATTTTGGAAAACCGATCCACAATCATGAGAATGACCGTATGGCCTCGGGATGCAGGGAGGTCCACAATGAAATCCATCCCGAGGTGTGACCATGGGCGCTCCCCGGTGGCTATGGGTTGCAAAAGGCCCAACGGAAGGTGCCGAGGGGACTTACTCTGGGCACAAACGGAGCATGCCGCTACATATGCGGCGATGTCGGAACGTAGAGAAGGCCACCAGAACAGACGTGAAACAGCCCAGGACAGCTGATTCTTTCCAGGATGCCCCGCGGCCTTGGAGTTATGGTAGGTTCGCAACAACCGAGTGCGCAACTCCTCAGGCACAAAACACCTGCCGTTGGGTCTCCCAGAGGGAGCACCAGATTGAGCCGCCAAAATCTGCTCACCCAGGGGAGAGGTCAGGCTGGTGCGAATGGCGGCCAGGATCTGATTCGGAGGTATGACCGAAGTCGGAATCGACTCCTCCCCGGACAGCTCGGAGTACTGCCGTGATAAGGCATCCGCTCTGATGTTCTTGGAACCGGGTAGGTAGGAGACCACGTAATTAAAACGTGACAAGAACAGAGCCCATCTGGCCTGACGTGGTGTCAATCTCTTGGCCTCAGAAAGGTAGGTCAGATTCTTGTGGTCCGTCAGGATGAGAACCGGAACCACCGAACCCTCGAGCAAGTGCCTCCATTCTTTAAGGGCCTGCACGATGGCCAATAACTCCCTGTCACCAATCTGATAGTTGCACTCCGCGGAAGACAGTTTCCGGGAGTAAAACCCACAAGGAAGCAGAGGACCCTCTGGTGTTCTACGCTGAGACAGAAGGGCGCCTACTCCCGTCTCAGACGCGTCCACCTCGAGGACAAAGGGCAACCCAGGGTTGGGATGCGACAGAATCGGAGCCGACACAAAGGCGGACTTTAGAGCCTCAAAAGCTTGGATGGCCTCGAGCGGCCAGACCTGGAAATTACTGCCCTTCCTGGTCAGATCCGTGAGAGGCTTGGCTAGCATAGAAAAGTCCCTGATGAACTTCCGATAATAATTGGCGAAGCCCAAAAAGCGCTGCAGGGCACGGAGACCACTGGGCTGGGGCCACTGTAAGACAGCCGAAACCTTCTCAGGATCCATGGAGAACCCCTCAGCGGAAATGATGTAACCTAAGAAGGTTACCTGGGATCGGTGAAATTCGCATTTCTCAAGCTTACCGAACAGCCTGTTCTCTCGTAACCGTTGCAACACTCGTCTGACATCCATAATGTGGGCCTCCATGGATTCAGAATATACCAAGATGTCATCCAAATAGACCACCACACACTGCTGCAACAGGTCACGGAAAACCTCGTTGATGAATTCCTGGAAGACTGCGGGCGCATTGCACAACCCAAAGGGCATAACCAAGGATTCATAATGACCGGTCCTGGTGTTAAACGCGGTCTTCCACTCATCGCCCGCCTTGATCCTTACCAGGTTATATGCCGCCCTCAGGTCGAGTTTGGTAAAGACCGTGGCCCCTTTGAGGCGGTCGAACAGCTCGGAAATCAAGGGTATCGGGTAAGCGTTCTTGATCGTGATGCGATTGAGACCCCTGTAATCGATGCAAGGCCTCAACTCACCACCCTTCTTTTTCACAAAGAAAAATCCAGCCCCTGCCGGGGACGAGGATTTGCGAATGTGTCCGCGTGAAAGCGCCTCCCTCACGTACTCCTCCATGGCCTCATTCTCCGCTACCGACAGTGGATAGACTTTGCCACGAGGAGGAACGGCACCAGATTGTAACTCTATGGCACAATCGTATGGGCGGTGCGGAGGTAGGGCAACCGCGCGCACCTTATCGAATACATCCCGGTACTCTTCGTATTCAGGAGGCAACAGAGAGTCCGAGGAAGTACACAGCAACTTGACAGGCCCATGGATGCAACTAGCCCCACACTGCGGTGACCACGAGAGGATCTCGGCCGATCTCCAATCGAAAGTCGGATTATGCTTCTGGAGCCAGGGGTACCCCAAGACCACCGAGTAGTGTGGAGACGAAATCACCTGGAAACAGACCGACTCTCTGTGAACGGCACCAATGGCTATCCCCACTGGAAGGGTCTCATGAGTCATGTGTGGCGGCAGAAGGGGTCTGCCGTCTATCGCCTCAAGAGCCAGTGGGGAACCTCGAGGCTGCAGAGGAATGGAATTGGCGGCAGCGAACACACTATCAATGAACAAACCACCAGCACCAGAGTCCACCAACGCCTGGGTCGTCACCGAGCCCCCGACCCAGGAGAGGACAACAGTGATCAGTGGTTTGTCAACACGGGAAACCGGGGACGAGGAGACTCCACCCAAGATCTGCCCCCGACAGGATCTCAGGTGCGAGCGTTTCCCGGACGGTTCGGACATGCCAACCGAAAATGCCCACCGAGACCACAGTACATGCATCGGCCCTCGCGTCTCCGGAGTACCCTCTCCCCCTCGGACAGGCGAGCAAACCCCAGCTGCATGGGTTCACCCCCAGACAAGTCATCCCCAGGAGGCGTGGGAGGAGAGGGAGGCACGGGTGGGACAGCAAACGTAGGCGCCAATCTGTTAGAAGGCCTCCGCAGGCTCTCCTTAAAGGAAGGTCTCTCCCTGAGTCTGGTGTCAATCAAAATCAGGAAAGAAATAAGAGACTCGAGCTCCACTGGTAGGTCCTTAGCTGCAACCTCATCCTTCAAGGCATCCGAGAGACCATGAGAGAAAGCAGCGACCAGAGCCTCATTATTCCAGCCCACCTCTGCTGCCAGGGTACGAAACTCAATGGCGTATTCAGCTACGGATCGTGAACCCTGTCTGATGGACATAAGGAGCTTCGCAGCAGAGGCAGCACGAGCCGGCACATCGAATACCCTCCGAAGAGAAGCAACAAAACCGGAAAACTCGGCAACCACCGGATTGTTGTTCTCCCATAAAGGGCTGGCCCAGGCCAAGGCCTTGTCCGAAAGCAGCGAGATCAAGAAGCCCACCTTTGATCTCTCAGTAGGAAAGGCATGTGGCAGCAACTCGAAATAAATGCCCACCTGGTTAAGGAAACCTCGGCACTGAGTTGGCTCTCCCCCAAAGCGCTGTGGAAGGGGGGCAGAACCGGTCATACCCCGAGACACCGCAGGCGCAGCAACAGGTGTCGGGGTAGACTCTGGCGCAACAACCGGAGCGGCAGTAGGAGCGGGCCCAGGAGCGACAAACGACCCATCGGCAACGGAAGCGAAATGAGCCGTGCGTTCAAGCAGGGTTTGCAACGCCACAGCGAACCGACCCAACAGGTGATCCTGCTGATCAAGTCTGGCAACCAGCGTAGGTAGCGAGGATGGCCCTGTACCGTCAAAATTCATGGCTTGGTCCTAATGTCATGGAACCATGAACCAGACGTACAACAAGAGATAAGTGGAAATAAGAAGGCTTTATTGAAAACCAAGCTGTAAGCAACAGTCCAAACGGATGGCTAAACCGAGCAGGGTCTTGCGTAGACAGAGGTCAGGAACCAGAAGGGTAGTCAGACGAAGCCTGGATCAGGAACTAGCAGGGTAGTCAGACGAAGCCAGGATCAGGAACCAACGGGGTAGTCAGACGAAGCCAGGATCAGGAACCAACGGGGTAGTCAGACGAAGCCAGGATCAGGAACCAACAGGGTAGTCAGACGAGGCCAGGATCAGGAACCAGAAGCAGCAGCAGTCTTAGAAGCATGTGAACACAGGAGGACCAAGCAAGGAACTGAAGCCACAGACCTCCTATATATATGAGCTAGGCATCCAGCTCCTCCCAGTGGGAAGGAGAAGCCGCAGGGTGGGAGGCTACAAGAAACCCAGAAACCAAGATGGCCGCCAGCACATGTCAAACGAAGGAGAACAGTAAGAAGGTAAGACCATGACAGTTTCTTCATCCTGTTCTTTATGATGTGAGAAGGGAAGCGGGAGAAGCAGGCTTTACTACAGTATTTCATGAGAGGAGTGTGTTGACTTTGTGGGGGAAAGTGACCTGTGAGCTGACTTATGTGAAACTGCTGGTGAGGAATCTAGGGGAACATC
Source organism: Bufo gargarizans (assembly GCF_014858855.1). Classification (NCBI taxonomy): domain Eukaryota; kingdom Metazoa; phylum Chordata; class Amphibia; order Anura; family Bufonidae; genus Bufo; species Bufo gargarizans. The sequence goes on along the minus strand of NC_058083.1, from coordinate 523,168,443 downwards.
ACAAAGTATAAGAAGAAGCATGAGGGTCCACAAGCAACAGCGCACCAACTGGTCATGTTTGGTATTGCAGGTGGGATCAATTGACAGCAGCAAATATAATTGAAGAGCCATGGTACCATATGGATGATTCAAAGTGACAACAACAAAATATTACAACGCATTTGCATATATCTGAAATAAAAAAAATATTTCTTCTCTCCAGAGAGCAGCCTCTTAGTTCCTGTCTTTGTGTTCTGGGTCAATTTAAATTAGCATTTTTATAGCTGAACCGTGGAGACTTTGTATTTATGGAGCATTAGCTCGGGTCTTTTTTTTTTTGCAATTCTTCCCATTCTGAATACATTTCTCAGATGAAATTGATTCAGTGCAATCGTTTGGGAGAAGAATAAACCGGCATCTATCACGGCTTTCACCATGCATTTACGGTGATGCTACCTGCTGGAGCGCAGCTGTCTACTTGTAGATCAGGCGGCATAATAGAAAGTTCAATCAATGGCCGGCTCCATATATCATGCATACCATTTTATTTAAAAAATAATTTGCATAAAAATACCAATTGAACAATCTAAAAATGGAAATAAAAAATACATATACAATATAGAATTAAATTAATTAATTATATATACACTACCTGTCCAAAAAAAATTGTCGCCACCTGGATTTAGCTAAGCAAATAGTTGTGAGCCTCCTATTGGATAATTACTGCATGGGCGATTATCTTTCAGCTGGCAATAAGTTATGTAACTCCAGCTGGTGCAAGGAGTTGCTTCTCATTTCTTAAACAACCATGTCGAAAGACACATCTCGTGGTCGTGGAAAAGATGTTGGTCTGTTTAAGAAGGGTCAAATCATTGGCATGCATCAAGCAGAGAAAACATCTAAGGAGATTGCAGAAACTACTAAAATTGGGTTAAGAACTGTCCAACGCATTAATAAAAACTGGAAGGATAGTGGGGACCCATCGTATTCGAGGAAGAAATGTGGCGGGAAAAAAATCCTGATTGATCGTGATCGGCCATCACTTAAACGTTTGGTGAAATCAAATTGAAGAAAAACAACAGTAGAACTCAGGGCTATGTTTAATAGTGAAAGTAAGAGCATTTCCACACGCAAAATGCGAAGGGAACTCAAGGGATTGGGACTGAACAGCTGTGTAGCCGTAAGAAAATCACTAATCAGTGAGGCAAACCAGAAAAAAGGCTTTAATTTGCTAGGGAGCATAAAGATTGGACTCTGGGGCACTGGAAGAAGGTCGTGTGGTCTGATGAGTCCAGATTTACCCTGTTCCAGAGTGATGGGTGCATCAGGGTAAGAAGAGAGGCAGATGAAGTGATGCCCCCATCATGCCTAGTGCCTACTGTACCAGCCTGTGGGGGCAGTGCTATGATCTGGGGTTGCTGCAGTTGGTCAGGTCTAGGTTCAACAACAGTACAGGGAGTGCAGAATTATTAGGCAAATGAGTATTTTGACCACATCATCCTCTTTATGCATGTTGTCTTACTCCAAGCTGTATAGGCTCGAAAGCCTACTACCAATTAAGCATATTAGGTGATGTGCATCTCTGTAATGAGAAGGGGTGTGGTCTAATGACATCAACACCCTATATCAGGTGTGCATAATTATTAGGCAACTTCCTTTCCTTTGGCAAAATGGGTCAAAAGAAGGACTTGACAGGCTCAGAAAAGTCAAAAATAGTGAGATATCTTGCAGAGGGATGCAGCACTCTTAAAATTGCAAAGCTTCTGAAGCGTGATCATCGAACAATCAAGCGTTTCATTCAAAATAGTCAACAGGGTCGCAAGAAGCGTGTGGAAAAACCAAGGCGCAAAATAACTGCCCATGAACTGAGAAAAGTCAAGCGTGCAGCTGCCAAGATGCCACTTGCCACCAGTTTGGCCATATTTCAGACATATTTCAACATCACTGGAGTGCCCAAAAGCACAAGGTGTGCAATACTCAGAGACATGGCCAAGGTAAGAAAGGCTGAAAGACGACCACCACTGAACAAGACACACAAGCTGAAACGTCAAGACTGGGCCAAGAAATATCTCAAGACTGATTTTTCTAAGGTTTTATGGACTGATGAAATGAGAGTGAGTCTTGATGGGCCAGATGGATGGGCCCGTGGCTGGATTGGTAAAGGGCAGAGAGCTCCAGTCCGACTCAGATGCCAGCAAGGTGGAGGTGGAGTACTGGTTTGGGCTGGTATCATCAAAGATGAGCTTGTGGGGCCTTTTCGGGTTGAGGATGGAGTCAAGCTCAACTCCCAGTCCTACTGCCAGTTTCTGGAAGACACCTTCTTCAAGCAGTGGTACAGGAAGAAGTCTGCATCCTTCAAGAAAAACATGATTTTCATGCAGGACAATGCTCCATCACACGCGTCCAAGTACTCCACAGCGTGGCTGGCAAGAAAGGGTATAAAAGAAGAAAATCTAATGACATGGCCTCCTTGTTAACCTGATCTGAACCCCATTGAGAACCTGTGGTCCATCATCAAATGTGAGATTTACAAGGAGGGAAAACAGTCCACCTCTCTGAACAGTGTCTGGGAGGCTGTGGTTGCTGCTGCACGCAATGTTGATGGTGAACAGATCAAAACACTGACAGAATCCATGGATGGCAGGCTTTTGAGTGTCCTTGCAAAGAAAGGTGGCTATATTGGTCACTGATTTGTTTTTGTTTTGTTTTTGAATGTCAGAAATGTATATTTGTGAATGTTGAGATGTTATATTGGTTTCACTGGTAAAAATTAATAATTGAAATGGGTATATATTTGTTTTTTGTTAAGTTGCCTAATAATTATGCACAGTAATAATCACCTGCACACACAGATATCCCCCTAAAATAGCTCAAACTAAAAACAAACTAAAAACTACTTCCAAAAATATTCAGCTTTGATATTAATGAGTTTTTTGGGTTCATTGAGAACATGGTTGTTGTTCAATAATAAAATTAATCCTCAAAAATACAACTTGCCTAATAATTCTGCACTCCCTGTATGTGCTCCAAGAATGAGGTCAGCCGACTACCTGAACATACTGAATGACCAGGTTATTCCATCAATGGATTTGTTCTTCCCTGATGGCACGGGCATATTCCAAAATGACAATGCCAGGATTCATCGGGCTCAAATTGTGAAAGAGTGGTTCAGGGAGCATGAGACATTGTCACACATGGATTGGCCACCACAGAGTCCAGACCTTAACCCCATTGAGAATCTTTGGGATGTGCTGGAGAAGGCTTTGCTCAGCAGTGAGACTCTACCATCATCAATGCAAGATCTTAGTGAAAAATGTATTCAACACTGGATGGAAATAAATCTTGTGACATTGCAGAAGCTTATCGAAACAATGTCACAGCCACTGCGTGCCGTAATCAAAGCTAAAGGCTTATACACTCACCTAAAGAATTATTAGGAACACCTGTTCTATTTCTTATTAATGCGATTATCTAGTCAACCAATCACATGGCAGTTGCTTCAATGCATGTAGGGTTGTGGTCCTGGTCAAGACAATCTCCTGAACTCCAAACTGAATGTCAGAATGGGAAAGAAAGGTGGGCTACAACAGCAGAAGACCCCACCGGGTACCACTCATCTCCACTACAAATAGGAAAAAGAGGCTACAATTTGCACGAGCTCACCAAAATTGGACTGTTGAAGACTGAAAAAATGTTGCCTGGTCTGATGAGTCTCGATTTCTGTTGAGACATTCAAATGGTAGAGTCCGAATTTGGCGTAAACAGAATGAGAACATGTATCCATCATGCCTTGTTACCACTGTGCAGGCTGGTGGTGGTGGTGTAATGGTGTGGGGGATGTTTTCTGGGCACACTTTAGGCCCCTTAGTGCCAATTGGCCATCGTTTAAATGCCACGGCCTACCTGAGCATTGTTTCTGACCATGTCCATCCCTTCATGACCACCATGTACCCATCCTCTGATGGCTACTTCCAGCAGGATAATGCACCATGTCACAAAGCTCGAATCATTTAAAATTGGTTTCTTGAACATGACAATGAGTTCACTGTACTAAAATGGCCCCACAGTCACCAGATCTCAACCCAATAGAGCATCATTGGTATGTGGTGGAACGGGAGCTTCGTGCCCTGGATGTGCATCCCTCAAATCTCCATCAACTGCAAGATGCTATCCTATCAATATGGGCCAACATTTCTAAAGAATGCTATCAGCACCTTGTGGAATCAATGCCACGTAGAATTAAGGCAGTTCTGAAGGCAAAAGGGGGTCCAACACCGTATTAGTATGGTGTTCCTAATAATTCTTTAGGTGAGTGTATATATTAATAGAGAAAATATCACAATCAGTGTGGGGGGGACTCCACACTATAATCCAATGGTCAGAAAGACCAATAATTCCTGTTTCAGGTCAATTTTAAAATATAACTTTTATTATTATTTATTAGAATAATTTTCCCAACATTTAGTACACAACAAACAAGAAACAACTCTATTGAGAGTCTTTAAAAATATATATGTAAGGGATAGTGTCCACGGGGTGATTATGGTACTATATCAATACCTATCCCGGATTATATCCTTCTGAGAATGATATTTATATTAGGTAGATGCACCTCAAAAGTTATCTTCACCTTTGATGGTACACTGGTGTTATATGCCACCAGATTACACTATCATTCAAGCAATGTATGCGGTCTGCTGTTTGCAACATTAAATATTTATTAGAGCAACATATCTCGCTGCTTGTTTCAGCTTAGTCTCTGTTACCAGTACGACTCGCTACATCTACACCCTCGTGGTCATAATCCAAAGCATACTGCGTCTGCAGCTCGCAGTGCTATGGATGTGCTTTCCCTGACATACAATTAAAAGTTATTACGACGAAGCTCCCCCGACATGTTTCACCGCTCGCGCGGCTTCTTCAGGGGGATGGAGCTACATGCAACCTGAAGAAGCCGCGCATGTAGCTCCATCCCCCTGAAGAAGCCGCGCGAGCGGTGAAACATGTCGGGGGAGCTTCGTCGTAATAACTTTTAATTGTATGTCAGGGAAAGCACATCCATAGCACTGCGAGCTGCAGACGCAGTATGCTTTGGATTATGACCACGAGGGTGTAGATTCCAGGGCCTTATAGGGATATAAGGGCCTAGGTATCCAGCATATGAATATGTCTACCTTTAAAGGGACTCTGTCACCACTTTCTAACCCCCACTTTTAAAACTATAGTTCTGTCCATGGAGCCCCTGTGATTTCAATGGTGTTGTTATATGCGAAATCCGCAGGCTCGTTTTGATAAAAAAACCTTTTATCTAACCTGTCACTCATGAGGATAAGGTGCCCAGGGCGTTTCTCCTGGTCTGAACATGCCGCCCGCCGCCGCCGCCGTTGGTGCCCAGCTCCTCCTCTGCCTTGAATTAGCGCCGCCTGAATGTGAAGAAATACGCCTCCGGCTCTCCCTCAGTCCCCCCTCCTTCTTTTCTAAGATCCCGCGCGTGCAGCAGTGTTCGCGTTATCGGGAGGTTGAGCGAAGTGCGCATGCGCACTTCGCTCAATGAGGCTGAATCGAAAAGTCCGCACGGGCGGATCAGGCACAGGCCTGTACGCACGCACAAAATTTTAGAAAAGGAGGGGGGACTGAGGGAGAGCCGGAGGCGTATTTCTTCACATTCAGGCGGCGCTGAAAGGATCAGAGGAGGAGCTGGGCACCAACGGCGGCGGCGGCATGTTCAGACCGGGAGAAACGCCCTGGGCACCTTATCCTCATGATTGACAGGTTAGATAAAAGGTTTTTTTTATCAAAACGAGCCTGCGGATTTCGCATATAACAACACCATTGAAATCACAGGGGCTCCATGGACAGAACTATAGTTTTAAAAGTGGGGGTTAGAAAGTGGTGACAGAGTCCCTTTAAAGGTAGACATATTCATATGCTGGATACCTAGGCCCTTATATCCCTATAAGGCCCTGGAATGAGGTTAGGACCAGAGACAACCCAATGGAAGTCTCTGTCTCAGGCCCAGATACAAACAACAGGGAATATAACACACAATAAGAAAAGACAAGACTTAACTGAAAGTAGAAAACTGGCAACTCCAGAAGCAGCACAGAGTACAACCGACCAGCCAGTTAGAAGGCAGGAAGAAAATCTATAAACCGCACCTCCAAGAGTGAGAAGCGGCTACTTATGGGAAAAGTCAATTACCAACAAGCAACACCTGAAGCAAGGGGTGCGGCATTCACCAAAACACAGACACAATAAGATCCACAGTGAACTTGTCAATTTAACCCACGAGTTGCCAGTCTCTCCGATCAACGGAGCAAAGTTGGCGTCCCGATATTCCTAATCCGCATGCGCTAAAACGAATGTGCCGCCACCAGCGTGCGGACTAACTGCGAGATCCAGCGTGTTTGGAGGGGAACAGCCATACAGGAGAAAGCCACGTATGTACTAATTATTATTCCCAGCATCGAATAAACACGCCAGAAGACGGGTAAGTAGATAAATACTGTATCTGTCCCAAGTGTGCACAAAGAGCATGCTGCATATGGAAAAGTAAAACAAAGTGGCAACAAGATTATATTGTATCAATACAAAACGATACATGATAGAGGCTGTGCTGTATTCCAGGGAGCTCCTCATAAAAATTGTATGCTGGTATAATAGAAAGTGTCAGCTTCTAAACTGCGGGCTTGTTCCGGCTCAGTCATGCAAGCCCTCTCCTCCTGACACCAGACACGGTTCTGTTTCTAAGTAATTCCATTTGTATTTGTGCTCTTGTCACATTCCTCAGACAGATACCGACAGGTATTGAGTTTTCTTTCAGCTCTATCTCATTAAATCTGTACGGCTCGGTAAAATGTGATACACAAATAGGCCACTTAATATGGCAAGTGCCGTCCATTTTCAGAGGAAACTCACATTTAAGTTCAACTCAATCAAGGTCGTATAGAATTAATAGGCTGGAGACGCTTTAACTAACTAACCAACTGCCGCACTACTGTCACCAGGACGCTGCAGTTATGGTACGAGCATAGGAGACGTCAAATTATCACCCACCGGTGTCAGCCGTATTATACAGGCAACTGCAATGGCCGCCCCTAGGCAATTAGTAAAAATACTAAAACAGACTAGGCATGTTTGGTATCACCAATTTTCCCCCAGAATAAAGTGATGGCATGATTTACCATATAATGCATGGTATATGGCATAAAATATCAGAGTTGCCATTAAAAATATCCCTAAATGGTGCCATTGGAAAATGCAACTCTTCCTGGAAGAAATAATAAAACCTTCATTTAGCTACATTATAAAAAAAACTAAAGGTTATTGTTCTTGGGATGAAAAAAAAAAAAGGCCCTGCGCCTTAAAGGGCCAAAGCAGTCTGGTCCTTAAAGGGGTTGTCCGGGTTCAGAGCTGAACCCAGACATATCCCCATCTTCACCCCTCTTCATATGAGCATCTGAGCATTTCATGCTCCGATACTCTCTATTGCCCTGTGCCAGTGACGTACCGGGCTCTCCATGGAGAAAGCTAGCAGGAGGCCTCCGCTGTCACGGACGTTCCAGAGACAGGTGGCAGGAGATCAGTGAGACTGGCAACATGTGGTTTGATCTGACATGTTTTCCGTTTGGATCATATGACGTCTGTGTTGTTTCTGGTGCTTGCCATACCTTCTTTCCCTATTAGGGTAATTTTACCTTCTCCATTTATAGTTGCTTCTCCCACAATGCTGTGTGGTTTATAGCTTCTGTTTGGACCTTTGGATAGATTGTGGTTGGATCTCGGCTGATTTTCTGGTGCTTCCATAGCCGCTTTAAAGTTAAGTCTTTCCTTGCCCTTTTGTATTTTGTATGGGTTCTGTGTGTTGCATTGTTTGAATTAGGCCTGAAGAAGACTCCTGTTCGTCCTTCCTTTTAGAGGAACAGGTAGTCTCATCCCTGCGATTAGTACCAGGGTCCTATAGGGCCTGATAGGACTCTAGGTATTCCTGTGTATGAACTCACCTACCCTTGGGGTCTGTTCATACTGGTAGTCAGTCAGGATTTTGGTTAGGATTTTCACTAGGAGGTGTCCACCTTTCTTCCCTAGTTCTCAGGCCTGATTCCCTGTTTCCCCCTTCCCTCCTATGCTCAGTGTGGTGTTTCCCCCCCACACGATGCGTGACATCCGCCCAGCAGTGAGCCACTAATGGGCCGGCTTTAGTGCTGCCCGAGCCTGCAGTGCTAAAGCCCGCCCATCATGGCCGAAGACATCACCAGGAACACTGCTAGGCAGAAGCCTCCACCTAGCAGTGTAATAATATAAACAAAAAAGCCCTTTCCAGGCGCGATTCAGCTCACATGTGGGGGGCCGGGGGGATGAAGAAGGGGATAAGGGTTTAAGCTCCATACAGTCTGAGAAAAAGTTGGAAAATATAAGCGAAATAATAATAATATAAGTGAAATAAATAAATATACAAATATGAAAATAAACAAATACAAGCAAGAGAAATAGATAAAATATAAATATAGGCAAGAAAAATAGAATTTTTTAAAATATGGTAATAGTTCAGGCATTTTTGGATGTGGTGATACCTAATAGTTGTTTTTTTTAATATATATATTTTTATATGTAAAATTGGGATAGGGGAGAGATTTAAACTTTTAATATTTTGGTGTTTTTTTTTACTTTTTATTTAATAACGATTACGTTAAGGTAGTGGGCTAGAACCTGGGATCTTTTGATCCCTTGTCCTATTCACCCTAAGGCCCCTTTCATACTACCGTTTTTTTTTGTTTTTTTTCATTTTGCAGTTTGTTTTTTGCGTTCCGTATACGGTCCATATACGGAACCATTCATTTCAATGGTTCTGCAAAAAAAACGGAATGTGTTCCGTATGCATTCCGTTTGCGTATTTCCGTTTTTTCGTTCCGTTGAAAGATAGAACATGTCCTATTATTGCCTGCAAATCACGGTCCGTGGCTCCATTCAAGTCAATGGGTCCGCAAAAAAAACGGACATGCATCCGTATGTCTTCCGTTTCCATTCTGTTTTTTCTCAACCATCTATTGAAAATGTTATGCCCAGCCCAATTTTTTCTATGTAATTACTGTATACTGTATATGCCATATGGAAAAACGGAACGGAACAACGAAACGGAAACACAACGGAAGCAAAAAAACAGAACAACGGATCTGCGAAAAACGGACCGCAAAACACTGAAATCGACATACTGTAGTGTGAAAGAGGCCTAATAGAGATCTATTAGGGTGAATGGGATATTGACACTATCCCTGCTGAGCTGTGCCTCGTGCATAGTTCAGCAGGGAGCTTACCATGGCAGGCCTGGAAGGCTTCAGCAGCGTCCAGGCTGCCATGGTAACCAATCGTAGCCCCACGATTTCACTGAGGGGGCTCCAATTGAAAAGCAGAGGGAGCGCCATTCCCCATCATTGCGGCAGGGTACCTGCTGTATGATACCGCAGCGGCCCGCTCCATACATATGCGGGTGCATAATGCCATACATGTAAGGCATTATGTGTAACGGAGTTAAAGGGATTGTGCCACAAAACACATTCTACACTTTTCAAACCAGCACCTGGATCTGAATACTTTAGTAATTTGCATGTAATAAAACAGCTAATATGGCCACTTTCAATAAAAAGTATATGTGTAGTGCCCCCTAGTGCTCTTTTCTTTATTTCTTGTCCACCTCACTGAGGTGGTTGCACGCGCTCAGTTTGAATCTTCAATTGCCACCAGCCATGTCTATTGTAAGAAGCTGTGAAAGTCAGAAGGAAAGAGCTACAGCAGCAGGGACAGGTCTCCTGAGCTGTTATAGGTAGAGAGCTGCAGCAGAAAGTACCCCCCCGCCCCCATAAGCAGCCATGCTGAAGAGAATATAGCAGAAAAATTGGAGAAATGAACGTGGAGATCTCTGGATCCATGTGAGGTACAGAGCTGGTTTTAGCTTTGTTAGAAAGAGACGGTCAGGTACTATATGACATCTGATTTTCATTACTTATGTCATAACCCCTTTAAGGGATAAAAAAAATGTTCCAAGGACAAATGGAAAACTTTGTAAGCAATACAGAATCAAACATAGTGGGAGATTTGATATGAGAACCTGGGACAAGACGTCAACCTAGTTTTAGAATCATGGACATGGAGTTTAGTGCAGATTGTAAAGCAGAGAGATGGGAAGCGGAGAGTGGAGATAACAGCGCTAATCACAAGGAGGAGGGAGCGGAGGGGATTAGAGAGTTATCTGCCGAGTGACAGAGGAGAAGAGGCGTCCCACCTGTTACACCAGAGAGAAATCACAAGAAGGAGGGAGCGGAGGGGATTAGAGAGTTATCTGCCGAGTGACAGAGGAGACGAGGCGTCCCACCTGTTACACCAGAGAGAAATCACAAGAAGGCTCTTCATGGAAGAGAGGACACAAGTCACGTCCTTGGGAATAGGAGGCAGCAGCCCGAGAAGAATCAGGGTCCAGAAAATGCAATGCAAACCCAAAACTGACATAAAAATTGCAAAAAAGTTTTTATTGGGGCACGGTGGCGGACTTTACCGCCATGCAAACCAAACAAATGTTTGGGGCCCCAGAGAACAAGAGGTTGACTTAAAAAAAAACAGGGCAGAGAGGGCCAATGTGGAGGGGGGCCCTCACAGGTGTAGAGCAGTAGCAGATGTGCCCAGGCTGCACTGCTAAGCTGAGAGAGGGGTTTAGCGGAGCAATGTGGGAGGGGCTTTGGTGGTGCAACAGGGGTGGAGCTTAGTGGTGTGACAAACTGGAAATGCCAAATCCACCCCTAATTGGGCAGGACCTTGCTCATCATTATTCCCACCGCTGGGACCACCCAGGAATGTCCCCAAAGTACTACTTTGCAGGACTGTATGTGTCCCTCAGCAGGTAACATGGGATGCATCTGGTACTAGCACCCCCTTCTCCAAGTCTCACGACCCCAGTCGATTCTACTGTCTTGACACCTCCATCTCCATAAAATCCTCATGAAGGGTCCATGGTTATTGAGACATTATTAGTCAGCCGTTGGTGCAAAGTGCCCTGGTAAGCAACCATAGAATTCTAGGAGTTGCGCAAGATCTCAAACATGGCTAATTTCTTCCAAAAAACAGTGCCGCACCTGTCCACAGGTCATGTCTGGTATTGCAGCTCAATCCCAATCACTTCTTCGGGGCTGAGCTGCAATACCAGAACCTGCAGACAAGCGTGGACAACTGAAAAATTCTAGCTGCCTTTGGCCATCACTAGGGGGAGCTCACTGCATACAGAATTCTAGGTGTACTATAAAAGTAAATGGGAGCAATATATGGAGAGAGCTCCTCCTAGTGGTGGCAGACCATAAGAGCACATTTTGTTGTTGACGAGGAACCTGTGCTTCTTTCACTCTCCAGGTCACTGCCCTCCACAGAATGTGACTAATGCACATCCGCCCCATATATCATCATGTATCCCTTGCCTAATGACTGTATCGTGCACCATGTCAGAGCTTTTACTATATTTGACTTTTTATTTGCAGTTAATTTGCGTCTACATCATTTTCTGTAGCGGTGAAATTAGCATGCGGGGCCCCCGAGGCCCCCGGGGAGGATATTGATTAATGTAAACCAAAAATAAGAAGTCATTTGAATTGATTTCCCCTTTTCATCCCATCTGCAGCCGTGATTTATGTACTTTCTATTCTTGTGGAAATCCCAGGATCTCTCTAGGTAAATACTCATCTATTTAATGACATTCTGTAGGTTGCAGAATGAGGGTTTAATAATTCATTTTTATGAGCGTTCGGAATAACTGTGTATTGTGCTCTTCCCATTTCCACATTCACGTCCAGGATTACTGTGCTTGAAGTGCAATTAGCTCCGCAACGCAGCGGAACAGTCCTAGCGGGCCCTCGTCAGGCCCAATGCATCTCCCATCCACTGTCTAATGGCAATTTGCAACACAAAATATACAGTAACTTTGGAAATACTTTGCTTCTCCTCTTACTGATCCGGAATGTCTTCTCCATTCACATCCAAAGCTGCTGTCAGAATTGCGCTGGGTATAGCATATCTCACAGAGTCCATTTCCAAAGAAAACCAGCAGAATTTTGAAAAGCAGCTCTGGAGGCGAATGGAAAACAACATGGAAATGACTCAAAATTGGTGCAAAAAAACAACACAAATGAAGAAATATAAATGTTTTTTTTTTTTTTTTTTTTTTTTTTAAACAGCTCCACCCTTATGCATAAGACTGCATGTGGTAATACTGCTCAGCCTCATTAGCTGCAATACCAGACACAGCCTGTGGACAGGGGTGGTGCTGTTTCCACAGACAAAAGACCAAAAAATGATATTGCTTCATTCATTTCATGTTGCTTATACAGTATGGCACCGGCACATTCCACAGCGCAGCACACAGTCACCACAATTCCTGACGCCGATGGGGCTCATGATCTCGTTTCCCTCCTCTCAGCCTCACACATCAGGGACCATTTCACAGACGGACAATTATCCGTGTAGTATCAGCAGATTGGTGAACCTGGTTCTGTGGGATTGTATCTAGAGGAGCCGTTTGCCACCGTCTCTCGAAGACTATATGATCCTGGTACTTGACCGCTCTATGGTGTCGGTATGTGAGCACTCTATGTTGCTATCATTTCGGCACTACAATATATATTGCTGTCACTGTAGCAGTAAATGTCATTACTATTTCATGGCGCTATGACGTGTGCTGATCCGCTTTCTCTTGGGTATACGTAGCTGTTATCTGGGCACTATAAGGGGCTATTAGTTGAGCGCTGTATGTTGCTATTATTTCAGAATATTACGTCATTATTAATGTTGAGCGAAGTTCTTGAAAATTCAACGCAGCTGCTTCGCCGAATTTTACAAAACATTTTACAAACATTTGTGACGAATGACTTAATTTCTTTGTACGTAGTGATAGGAAACGGCGATTGTGCTGCCCCCGTCATTGTACCCCTCAGATACCACGTTCATTGCTGATCGCGGAATCTGACATTAATATTAAGGTCTATAATAAAAAAATAAAAACAAAATCATACTTACCTCGTCCATTTGATCGCTTAGAGCTGGCTACCCTCTTCATTGAAGATCCAGCACGAAATCTCGTGTGGCACATGATGATGTTATCACGTTGGTCGGCGTGGTGACATCATACGTCGCCATGCGCGAGTTTTTGCGCGGAATCTTCAAACAAGATGGCGGCGGGCTCTTCGCACTCAAACAGATGAGGTACAGTAAGTATGATTTTTTTTTTTTACCCCAATTCAGGGAAAATCGATTTGTTACCACGAAGCACAAGGAAATTTGGAGAATCAAATTTTCCCTGAAATTCGGATCAATTTGCTCATCACTAGTCATTATTATTTTTTATTGTGCTGTTTGTGGGGTATATGTACAAGGGCTGTCTGCCACTGTCTCTCGAAGACCGTACCATCCTGATAGTTGGGCGTTACAGCATATGGTGTTGGTATATGAGCGCAGTATGCTATCATCAAGAAGAGGTTACTCCACCCCAAAACTTTAAGGGTTTGGTCACACAGTCAGGTTTCTACATGCAGTTTTGGAAGCCAAAGTGAAGAGTGAATTAACCCTATAAGGACCGGCGCTGGTGCCAGTGACTTAAGGACCAGCGCCGATCAGCGGCAGAGTCTGGCAGCCACTGGTGAAAACACAGATGCCGGTGCATTAACCCTTGCACGGCCGCGGTCAGCGCTGACCGCGGCATGTGCAGGATGGTGTCGGGTGCGGGGTGGCCATCGGGTCCCCGCGCTGCTGTGAAGGGGACCCGATGGAAGGGAAGGCAGCCCGATGCCTTCCTTAGGCATCGTGGCTGCCATCCCTCTTAGGCCCCTTTCACACGGGCGAGTTTTCCGTGCGGGTGCGATCCGTGCGGCGAACGTATGGCACCCGCACTAAATCCTGACCCATTCATTTCTATGGGGCTGTGCACATGAGCGATGTTTTTAACGCATCACTTGTGTGTTCAGTTGAAATCGCAGCATGCTCTATATTTTCAGATTTTGATGTGACGCAAGCCCCATAGAAGTGAATGGGGTGTGTGAAAATCGGATGGCATCCGCAAGCAAGTACGGATGCCGTGCGATTTGCACGCATGGTTGCTAGGAGACCATCGGGATGGAGACCCGATCATTATTATTTTCCCTTATAACATGGTTATAAGGGAAAATAATAGCATTCTGAATACAGAATGCATAGTAAACCAGCGCTAGAGGGGTTAAAAAAAAATAAAAAAAATTTAACTCACCTTAGTCCACTTGCTCGCGAAGCCCGGCATCTCCTTGTGTCTCCGCTGCTGATGAACAGGACCTGGGGTGAGCTGCTCCATTAAATAGAGCTTAAGGACCTTCGATGACGTCACTCCGGTCATCACATGGTCTTTTACCATGGTGAATCACCATGGTAAAAGATCATGTGACGTACCATGTGATGACCGGAGTGACGTCATCGAAGGTCCTTAACCTGTATTTAATGGAGCAGCTCACCCCAGGTCCTGTTCATCAGCAGCGGAGACACAAGGAGATGCCGGGCTTCGCGAGCAAGTGGACTAAGGTGAGTTAAATTTTTTTTTATTTTTTTTTAACCCCTCTAGCGCTGGTTTACTATGCATTCTGTATTCAGAATGCTATTATTTTCCCTTATAACCATGTTATAAGGGAAAATAATACAGTCTTCAGAACATCAATCCCAAGCCCGAACTTCTATGAAGAAGTTCGGGTTTGGGTACCAAACATGCGCGATTTTTCTCACGCGAGTGCAACGCATGACAATGTTTTGCACCTGCGCAGAAAAAATCGCGCATTTTCCCGCAACGCACCCGGTTCTTATCCGGGCAAAAAAACTCACGCCCGTGTGAAAGAGGCCTTAGGCCTCCTGCACACGACCGTTGTGTGCACCCGTGGCCGTTGTCCCATTTTCCGTTTTTTTTCGCGGACCCATTGACTTTCAATGGGTCCGTGGAAAAATCGGAAAATGCACCGTTTTGCAGCCGAGGCCTTGATCCGTGTATCCTGTCCGTCAAAAAAAATATGACCTGTCCTATTTTTTTGACGGACAACGGTTCACGGACCCATTCAAGTCAATGGGTCCGTGAAAGAACACGGATGCACATAAGATTGGCATCCGTGTCCGTGATCCGTGGCCGTAGGTTGCTTTCATACAGACGGATCCGAAGATCCGTCTGCATAAAAGCTTTTTCTGATCTAAGTTTTCACTTCGTGAAAACTCATTTCCGACAGTATATTCTAACACAGAAGCGTTCCCATGGTGATGGGGACGCTTCTAGTTAGAATACACTACAAACTTTGTACAAGACTGCCCCCTGCTGCCTGGCAGCCACCCGATCTCTTACAGGGGGATATGATAGCACAATTAACCCCTTCAGGTGCGGCACCTAAAGGGGTTAATTGTACTATCATATTCCCCTGTAAGAGATCAGGGCTGCCAGGCAGCAGGGGGCAGACCCCCCCCCCTCCCCAGTTTGAATATCGTTGGTGGCACAGTGTGCGCCCACCATCGCCCCCCCTCCCTCCCTCTATTGTAATAAATCGTTGGTGGCACAGTGTGCCCCCACCATCGCCCCCCCCCTCCCTCCCTCTATTGTAATAAATCGTTGGTGGCACAGTGTGCCAACCACCATCGGCCCCCCCTTCCTCCCTCTATAGCTCTATAGCAGTAACAACATTGGTGGCAGTGTGCGGCCTCCCATTTCCCCCCCCCCATCATCCCATCATTGGTGGCAGCGGAGTTCCGATCGGAGTCCCAGTTTAATCGCTGGGGCTCCGATCGGTAACCATGGCAACCAGGAAGCTACTGCAGCCCTGGTTGCCATGGTTACTTAGCAATAGTACAACAGTAGAAGATTCATACTTACCTGCTTGCTGCTGCGATGTCTGTGACCGGCCGGGAGCTCCTCCTACTGGTAAGTGACAGTTCTTTAGCAATGCGCCGCACAGACCTTTCACTTACCAGTAGGTGGAGCTCCCGGCCGGACACGAACATCGCAGCAGCAAGCAGGTAAGTATGAATCTTCTACTGTTGTACTATTGCTAAGTAACCATGGCAACCAGGACTGCAGTAGCGTCCTGGTTGCCATGGTTACCGATCGGAGCCCCAGCGATTAAACTGGGACTCCGATCGGAACTCCGCTGCCACCAATGATGGGGGGGGGGGATGGGAGGCCGCACACTGCCACCAATGTTGTTACTGCTATAGAAGGGGGGGGGGCCGATGGTGGTTGGCACACTGTGCCACCAACGATTTAATACAATAGAGGGAGGGAGGGGGGGGGCGATGGTGGGCGCACACTGTGCCACCAACGATTTATTACAATAGAGGGAGGGGGGGGGCGATGGTGGGCGCACACTGTGCCACCAACGATTTCTAACATTAGAGGGAGGACGGGGGGCCCGATGGGGGGTGCACACTGTACCACCAACGATATTCAAACTGGGGAGGGGGGGGGGTCTGCCCCCTGCTGCCTGGCAGCCCTGATCTCTTACAGGGGAATATGATAGTACAATTAACCCCTTTAGGTGCCGCACCTGAAGGGGTTAATTGTGCTATCATATCCCCCTGTAAGAGATCGGGTGCTGCCAGGCAGCAGGGGGCAGTCTTGTACAAAGTTTGTAGTGTATTCTAACCTGAAGCGTCCCCATCACCATGGGAACGCCTCTGTGTTAGAATATACTGTCGGATCTGAGGTTCACGAAGTAGCTCATATCCGACAGTATATTCTAACATAGAGGCGTTCCCATGGTGATGGGGACGCTTCAAGTTAAAATATACCATCGGATTGGAGAAAACTCCAATCAGATGGTATAAAAGAACTCCAGACTTTACATTGAAAGTCAATGGGGACGGATCCGTTTGAAATGGCACCATATTGTGTCAACAGTCAAACGGATCCGTCCCCATTGACTTGCATTATAATTCAGGACGGATCCGTTTGGCTCCGCACGGCCAGGCGGACACCAAAACGACTTTTTTTTTCATGTCCGTGGATCCTCCAAAAATCAAGGAAGACCCACGGACGAAAAAACGGTCACGGATCACGGACCCACGGACCCCGTTTTTGCGGACCGTGAAAAAAAACTGTCGTGTGCAGGAGGCCTTAGCCTGTGAGATCCAGCCCCCTGTATTACACTGTGTAATACACTTACAGCCAATGCTTTACAATACAGAAGTATTGTAAAGCATTGTAAAGGGGATCAGATCCCCAAAAGTTAAAGTCCCAGAGTGGGACAAAAGATGAAGTGAAAAAAGAAGTAAAAATAAAAAATTTCTACAAAAAAATTAAAAGTTTCAAGTAAAAAAAAGCGTCATTTTCCCAAAATAAAGCAAAAAAATTTTTGTAAAACATAGGTGAAAAAAAAAAGTTGATATTAGGTATCACCGCGTCAGTATCGACCGGATCTATAAAAATATCACATGACCTAACCCCTCAGATGAACACGGTCAAAAATAAAAACTGTGCTAAAAAATACATTTTCTGTTACCTGCACTAAAAGTGCAACACCAAGCGATCAAAAAGGCGTATGCCCACCAAAATAGTACTAATCTAACCGCCCCCTCATCCCACAGAAAATGAGCCCCTACCTTAGACAATCGCCCAAAAAATTAAAACAACTATGGCTCTCAGATGATGGAGACACTAAAACATGATTTTTTTTGTTTCAAAAATGCTTTTATTGTGTTAAATGTAAAAAAAGTTAAAAAGTAGACATATTAGGTATCGCCGCATCCGTAACAACCTACTCTATAAAAATACAACATGACCTAACCCCTCAGGTGAACACCGTAAAAAAGATCAAATAAAAACAGTGTCAAAAAAGAAATTTTTTGTCACCTTACATCACAAAAAGTGTAATAGCAAGAGATCAAAAAGTCATATGCACCCCAAAATAGTGCCAATCAAACTGTCATCTTATCCTGCAAAAATGATACCCTACCTAAGACAATCACCCAAAAAATAAAAATACTATGGCTCTCAGAAAATGGAGACACTAAAACATGATTTTTTTTGTTTCAAAAACGCTCCTATTGTGTAAAACTTAAATAAAATTATAAAAGTATACATATTAGGTATCGCCGCGTCCGTAAGAACCTGCTGTATATAAAGATCAGATGACCTAACCCCCTAAATAAAATAAAAAGTGTGTCAAAAAAGCTATTTTTTGTCACCTTACATCACAAAAAGTGTAATACCTAGCGATCAAAAAGTGATATGCACCTTAAAATAGTACTAATCAAACAGTCATCTCATACCGAAAAAAATGAGCCCCTACATAAGACTGTCACCCAAAAAAAACTATGGCTTTCAGAATATGGCGACACTAAAAATTTTTTTTTTTCAAAAATGCTTTATTATGTAAAACTGAAACAAACAACCAAAAAAAGTAATATTTGGTATTGTCCTGTCCGTAACAACCTGCTCTATAAAAATACCACATGATCTTACCTGTCAGATGAACATTGTAAATAACAAAAAAATAAAAACGGTGCCAAAACAGCTATTTTTTGCTACCTTGCCTCACAAAAAGTGTAATATAGAGCAACCAAAATATGTACCCTAAAATAGCACCAACAAAACTGCCACCTTACCCCGTAGTTTCCAAAATGGGGTCTTTTTTTTGAGTTTCTACTCTAGGGGTGCATCAGGGGGTCTTCAAATGGGACATGGTGTCTAAAAATCAGCCCAGCAAAATCTGCCTTTCAAAAACCATGCAGCGCTCCTTTTCTTCTGCGCCCTGTCGTGTGCCTGTACAGCAGTTTACGACCACATATGGGGTGTTTTTGTAAACCACAGAATCAGGGTAATACATATTGAGTTTTATTTGGCTGTTAACCCTTGCTTTGTTACTGGAATATTTTTTTATTAAAATGGAAAATCTGCCCAAAAAGTTAAATTCTGAAATTTCATCTACATTTTCCTTTAATTCTTGTGGAACACCTAAAGGGTTAAAAAAAGTTTGTAAAATCAGTTTTGAATACCTTGAGGGGTGTAGTTTCTAAAATGGGGCCATTTATGGGTGGTTTCTATTATGTAAGCCTCAAAAAGTGACTTCAGACCTGAGCTGGTCCTTAAAAAGTGGGTTTTGGAAATTTTCTGAAAAAATTTCAAGATTTGCTTCTAAATTTCTAAGCCTTCTAACGTCCCAAAAAAAGAAAATGTCATTTACAAAATGATCCAAACATGAAGGAGACATATGGGGAATGTAATGTAACTATTTTAGGAGGTATCACTATCTGTTTTAAAAGCAGAGAAATTGTAATCTTGAAAATTGCTAATTTTTCCAAATTTTTGGTAAGTCGTCTCCGTCCTTTACACTTTCTCTCCTATTTCGAATTTACTCCTGATTTTGGTTTCCAGAACTGCATCAGGAAGTCGCACCCTTAGGATCCTGATCTTCCCCTAATTACTGGACACCATTTATATTTGGAAACAAAACTCATCCGATCACAAAACATTTCTGGGCTGATATGTACAGTATGTGACCGGCACAGAATTCAGCATTTTTTGTTGAACAAATCTCAATACAAACTGAGCACATTCCACGGTTTTTAGTGATCCACAGAAGGTACGGTACAAGTCTCCCTGTCTACACCAGACACAGGTAACTAAAATTGTAGTCTCGATTAACGCAACCCTGACATTGCCTTCAATGTGGAGGTTCACAAACATGTTATTATCCTATGATTCACATTATTTTTACCTTTATTACATTTTTCATACTTTTTTATTTTTATTACGTTCAGCTCTGCTACATCCATAAACCACTTACCAAAATTCTCTCCTCCCCAGATGTCCATGGCTGTGTCGTACTTCCCCAAGTGGTTAAACCAAGACTTGTCTATCACAAAGAGTCCACCGGCTATCACAGGAGTCCTATGAATGAGACAGAAAAGAGACTATGAACGTATTTTCTTTCCGTGTCTGTTCCGTTTTTTTTTGCAGACCGTAGGCGGAACCATTCTCTTCAATGGGGCCGAAAAAAAAATTATGGAAGTTACTCCGTGTGCATTCCGTTTCCATACGTCCGTTCTACAAAAAAAAACATGTTCTATTATTGTCCGCATAACGGAGAAGGATAAGACTGTTCTGTATGGAATGCACATGGATGTCATCCGTATTTTTTGCGTATCCGTTTCTTTGCCGACTGCGAAATACATATGTTCGTGTGCATGAGCCCTTACTCGAGCACGGATATTTACTATTACCATGCCATGCTTTAACCGCGCTGTGCAAAAGTGTTCACACCCACGTCCTTGTTAGATTTCCCCCATTACTACTTATTTGTTGCACTTTAGTTTGCCATTTTTCAGCACCATGTTTATTAAGGGTAGGGCCGTGGGCATGGAAGATGTTGGGCAGCGCATGGAAGTTGTGCCACATGAAAAGTATATGCCCCTCCGGGGGTGGTTCTGCGGGTCTCATTGCACTCTTTAAAGGGGTTTTTCGAGATTCTGATATTTATGACCTACCCCCAGCAACTCGGCCTCCTTGCATCTCACCAAGCACAGCGCCATACATTGAATAGTGGCCGTGCTTGGAATTGCAGCTCAGCCCCAGTCACTTGAATGCGGCTGAGCTATGCCTAGGCTATGTGAATGATGAACGTAACATCACATGGCCCAGGAAGAGGCCTAAACACTCACAGACAGGCAGCGGCCTCTTCAGACAGCTTATTGGTGAGGGTGCCTGGAGTCGGACCTCCGCCGATCTGATATTGATGACCTGTCTTGAGGATAGACCGTCGATATCAGAATCTCGGAAAAACCATTTAAATGCAGCCATGGTAGCTGATCCTGGCCCAGGACGGACATGAGTATCATGGTTTAGGTACCTGGTGTGTTATACTCACTTTATCGGTTCTGTTGGGTCTAATCGCTTTGCTTTTTGTTCTGAAGACAGCTGCTCCCATTTAAAGTGCAAACTCCAGTCAAAACCTTGTCAGAAAAAAAAATCAAAAATATATTAAAAACCTTTAAGTTATGGACTAAATCCACATATAAGGTATATGCACACATACAACACATGGGGCCGGGAGCAGCAGGCGGCTATTTCTGGAAGTCCCACAGAGACGAAGAGAACCGTCACTTGAGACAAAATTTACGACTTTTCTATGTGAAACAGGAATTGAGTGATAATAAATCTCCCCCAGAGATTTTCCTCTCTAGAAATTAGTCGTCAGACCACACATGGTGGCTACAGGACTGGGCACCTTGTGAAGAAGGAAATGAAAGACTGGGTGCAGAGGAGACGACCAAGGTAAGTAAGGGAACGGGTGGCCTGCAGTACAGAACGGCCATCAGACTTGGAGTTACCCAATATGTCTTAGGGGCGACCCAATTACAATGTACAAATACATGAATGGACAGAACAGAGATCTTTCTACTGATCTTCTTATAACTCGTCTTGCAGGAGGACATTCCCTACATCTAGAAGTCAGAACGTTTCATCTTCAACATCATAGATGGGATTCTTTACGGTAAGAGCAGTGAGACTATGGAACTCTCACAGGAGGTGCTGATGGCAGATCCATTGTCCAAGGTAAAAGATTATTCTGCTCATATAAATGAGAATGAAGACCCCATACCCCATAAAGACCCCTGAAATGAATAGAGCATTCAGTTGGGCATTCTGTTGATTTTGGGGGGCTTCACTGGGTACGACACCCCTATTCTTGTGATCAGTGGGGTCCCAGTGGTAGTGACCATGTCCACATTCAAGTCTTGGCTTTAAAGAGGACCTTTCACCTCTCCTCACATGCCCGTTTTGATAGCTTCATGCATTCCCCCTGTCATAACAATTCTGGATCATCTATTCTTATGGCTCTATGTTGTGCCATTCCTTTATTATTACTACTAAAAGTTATGAATGAATTGCTAGCAGTCTGCAGTAAGGGTACAGAGGGGAGGTGACCAGTTGGGGGCGTGTACCTGCACAGTCTGACTCTATCCAATCAGCCTGCCATTTTCAGTCTGTGCAGGTACACACCCCCAAATGGTTACCTCCCCTCTGTACCCTTACTGCAGACTGCTAGCAATTCATTCATAAATTCTAGTAGAAATAATAAAGGAACGTAGAGACATAAGAATAGATGTTCCAGAATTGTTATTACATGGGGAATGCATAAGGCTAGGAAAACAGACAGGTCCTCTTTAAGGTTCTGTTCCATGCTCCATGTCTGATTTTCCACGTCTGGCCGCCAACTGGTGACTATTCCGGAGGATAACCTTACAGCAGTGTCTGCACCCCAGTCTAGCCAGCGCCAAACCAGCTGTGGCCACAAGGACCCACTTTCTTGGACAAGAACAGAAACTGTTTTCCAAGTCCCGGAAACATAAGAATTACGCCTTAGACACCATGTATTGTAATTAGTGATGAGCGAAGTATTCCAAAATTTGATTCAGCTGCTTCGCTAAATTTTACAAAAAAATTCGCTTTGTGACCAATTACTTTGTCACAAAGTGCATTTCATTGTAAATAATGGGTGCAATAACAGGGAGCGGCGATTGCACTGCCCCCCGTCATTGTACCCCTCAGATGCCGCGTTCATACATGATCGCGGCATCTGATAGCAATAATACAGTGTAAAAATTTTTTTTTCATTTATAAAATCATACTTACCCTTATCCATTTCATCGCAAAGAGCCGCCCGCCATCTTGATTAATGATCTAGCACAAAATCTTGCATAGCCCGTGATTACGTCATCCCGTCGGCCGCAGGGGTGACGTCAACACGTTGGATCTTCATGCTCAAAAGGGTCAGGGGTCTATGATTTTTTTGGGTTTCTTACCCCATTTCAAATATAATCAATTTGCTGCTATGAAGCGCAAGAAAATTCGGCTTCAGGGCAAATCGACTTTTCCCTGAAATTCGGATCGAATTCCACTTTGTGGAGTCCAATTCGCTCACCACCAATTATAATGTCCAATACCCGAGTGATGATGTCACACGATGAATTGCTAAATGCATAATAATCAGTCCCTTCCACTGAGTAACATCATGATGAAATTGGAAGAGGGGTAATACTTTATATTAACAGCGATGTGACCTTCTGGTAGGGGAGCCGAATATATAATTTAGCATAAAAAACACACATTTGTATTGTACGGTTGATGTAATAGCACGGAAGCCCCCTGGGCAGTAATTACAACTCCCTACATCCCTGACCCCCCTCTGCTACGAGAGTAAATTATAATCCGCCTGCAGCTTGTTCTCCGCATTAGGTGCAGCGTTCCTGAGTGGGTCTGGGTCTGCGGTGGAAGGAACATCTGCTCCGGTGGAAGTTAAGGCGGTGAGCTCCACTCGTCCGTAATCTCTCTCCACTTACTCCATTTAATGCTCTGCACCGAGACCAGGTGCACACATTTTCGATCGGCTACCAGAAGCAAATGAAGCGTGTAATTTAAAATATAATGTAAAAATAACTACCGTATTTTTTGGACTATAAGATGCGCTTTCTAGCCAGGAAAAATATTATTTCGCCTGCACTCAGGGGAGAATAAAACTTGTCTGTTTCGAGAACCTATGAACTTTATTAGCCACAAAGTCATCACTGCCAGAAAATGATCTGTGGGTCAGTGCAGGGGAGCAAGAGACGCTAAAGGCAATGAGCGCAGGACACCACCTGACATATACCCAGAGCCACGAAACTGGGAGTAAAATACCGGACCACCTGCTATTAACCCTTTTTTAATAACATAGATCACCAGGGAAGGAAGTAATACTGCAAACCAGTAAAGCAAGAAACATTAATCCAGCCACTAACTTTAGGAAACTTTAAATAAAATGTATAAAACTTAACAATGGAAGCATAGTCCAGTATAACTACTAGTCTAAACTAGTAAAAAATGGGAAGGGTCTTAGCTGTAAGGGGTAGAGCATGTATGGACTATCAGATTTACTATAACTTATAACAGAAAGTGGCGTTTTCTATAGCCATCCCCCTAGCTGGCCTAGAAATCAGATTCTGGTGCATGCTGAGACAGAGATATGCCTAAGTTAATAAGTGGCACCAGCTTCTTAATAAGTTAGGCGCATCTCACTTCCCCACACAGGGTATCAACACTCTTGGTAAAGTTCAACCAGTACATTTTAGGAATATGAAAGTCCAAACAGATCACATAGTTAACACTCTGGAAAAAGTGGTTGGAGACAATGTCCTCGATATACAAGAACATAACTACTGTAATACTGCCCCAATGTACAAGAATATAACTACTATAATACTGCCTCCTATGTATAAGAATATAACTACTATAATACTACTCCTATGTACAAGAACATAACTACTGTAATACTGCCCCAATGTACAAGAATATAACTACTATAATACTGCTCCTGTGTACAAGAATATAACTACTATAATACTGCTCCTATGTACAAGAACATAACTACTATAATACTGTTCCTATGTACAAGAATATAGCTACTATAATACTGCTCCTATGTACAAGAATATAACTACTATAATACTGCCTGCTATGTACAAGAATATAACTACTATAATACTGCCTCCTATGTACAAGAATACAACTACTATAATACTGCTCCTATGTACAAGAATATAACTACTATAATACTGCTCCTATGTACAAGAATATAACTACTATAATACTGTTCCTATGTACAAGAATATAACTACTATAATACTGCCTCCTATGTACAAGAATATAACTACTATAATACTGAACCTATGTGCAAGACTATAACTACTATAATACTGCCTCCTATGTACAAGAATATAACTACTATAATACTGCTCCTATGTACAAGAATATAACTACTATAATATTGCCTCTATGTACAAGAATATAACTACTATAATACTGCCTCCTATGTACAAGAATATAACTACTATAATACTGCCTCCTATGTACAAGAATATAACTACTATAATACTGCTCCTATGTACAAGAATATAACTACTATAATACTGCTCCTATGTACAAGAATATAACTACTATAATACTGCTCCTATGTACAGGTATATAACTACTATACTACTGCTCCTATGTACAAGAATATAACTACTATAATACTGCTCCTATGTACAAGAATATAACTACTATAATACTGCTCCTATGTACAAGAATATAACTACTATAACACTGCCTCCTATGTACAAGAATATAACTACTATAATACTGCTCCTATGTACAAGAATATAACTACTATACTACTGCTCCTATGTACAAGAATATAACTACTATAATACTGCTCCTATGTACAAGAATATAACTACTATAATACTGCCTGCTATGTACAAGAATATAACTACTATAATACTGCCTCCTATGTACAAGAATACAACTACTATAATACTGCTCCTATGTACAAGAATATAACTACTATAATACTGCTCCTATGTACAAGAATATAACTACTATAATACTGCTCCTATGTACAAGAATATAACTACTATAATACTGCTTCCTATGTACAAGAATATAACTACTATAATACTGCCTCCTATGTACAAGAATATAACTACTATAATACTGCCCCTATGTACAAGAATATAACTACTATAATACTGCTCCTATGTACAAGAATATAACTACTATAATACTGCTCCTATGTACAAGAATATAACTACTATAATACTGCTCCTATGTACAAGAATATAACTACTATAATACTGCCTCCTATGTACAAGAATATAACTACTATAATACTGCCTCCTATGTACAAGAATATAACTACTATAATACTGCTCCTATGTACAAGAATATAACTACTATAATACTGCTCCTATGTACAAGAATATAACTACTATAATACTGCCTCCTATGTACAAGAATATAACTACTATAATACTGCTCCTATGTACAAGAATATAACTACTATAATACTGCTCCTATGTACAAGAATATAACTACTATAATACTGCTCCTATGTACAAGAATATAACTACTATAATACTGCTCCTATGTACAAGAATATAACTACTATAATACTGCTCCTATGTACAAGAATATAACTACTATAATACTGCTCCTATGTACAAGAATATAACTACTATAATACTGCTCCTATGTACAAGAATATAACTACTATAATACTGCTCCTATGTACAAGAATATAACTACTATAATACTGCCTCCTATGTACAAGAATATAACTACTATAATACTGCTCCTATGTACAAGAATATAACTACTATAATACTGCTCCTATGTACAAGAATATAACTACTATAATACTGCTCCTATGTACAAGAATATAACTACTATAATACTGCTCCTATGTACAGAATATAACTACTATACTACTGCTCCTATGTACAAGAATATAACTACTATAATACTGCCTCCTATGTACAGTAATATAACTACTATAATACTGCTCCTATGTACAAGAATATAACTACTATATACTGCTCCTATATACAAGAATATAACTACTATAATACTGCTCCTATGTACAAGAATATAACTACTATAATACTGCCTCCTATGTACAAGAATAGAACTACTATAATACTGCCTCCTATGTACAAGAATATAACTACTATAATACTGCTCCTATGTACAAGAATATAACTACTATAATACTGCTCCTATGTACAAGAATATAACTACTATAATACTGCTCCTATGTACAAGAATATAACTACTATAATACTGTTCCTATGTATAAGAATATAACTACTATACTACTGCTCCTATGTACAAGAATATAACTACTATAATACTGCCTCCTATGTACAGTTATATAACTACTATAATACTGCTCCTATGTACAAGAATATAACTACTATGGGGGCGGAGCCTAACAGCCGACCGGGACAGACGCATGTGAGAGAGCTCCTCTCCATGTGAGTCAGCAAACTTGTAAATTCTGCTGTCTAGCCGTTCAAAAATGGGCAAAATAGGTAGATACATCCCCAGTGACAAGCCTGAACCCTCCAGGGCAGACAAAATTCCACAAGAAATGGACAAATTCTTCGCTAAAAAGCCTCCGGCCGCAAGCGCTGCTAAAATGGCGCCACCGGAACAAGATGAGTGGCCACGAGATGCAGAGGGAGCAGAAGGCGTCTCTTCAGATATAGACTCCCGGGCCCGCACCAACTCGTCGGCACCCATTTCACGCCAGTTTATACAGCAAGCTCTGACATCAGCTCTGGCACCGGTGTTACAGGATCTCATGGAGATTAAAGGTGACCTGAAGCACATAGGACACCGGGTAGAAAGGTTGGAACAAGATCAAGCAGCCATGTTGACCTTTGCTCATACCTTGGGCGGAAACAGCACAGCACTTGCCGCTTCGCTGGATAATGCCTTCGCCTTAATAGAAGACCAAGAAAACCGTAGTCGACGAAAAAACATCCGGCTACGTGGTCTCCCAGAGCTGGTGCCTCATGACGCATTGCCTGAAGCAGCGGCCGCCATTTTTTCCGGCCTACTAGGAAAAGACAGAGCTGCAGAGATTTGTGTGGAAAGAATCCACAGAGCATTACGGCCGAGACCAAAAGACACAGATCCGCCTAGAGATGTAGTGTGCGGTTTGCTGCGATATGTTGACACTGCAGCTATACTTAAAGCTGCCAGAGAGCAGAAAGAATTGGTCTATGAAGGAGCCAAAATCCTAATGTATCAGGACCTTGCACCCTCGACTCTGAGTAAGCGGAGGATTCTGAGGCCGCTCACTGACCATCTTAGAGCAATCAAGATGCCTTACAAATGGCTTTTTCCGTTTGGACTAACCTTTTCATCTGAGGGAAGGAGATGCACGATACGCACACCAGCGGACTTACCGGCAGCCTGGTCCCTTCTCCAGACGACTCCATTGGACATCCCATCTTGGCTACCATCAGCCGACACAGGTGTCCCCTTGCCTGAACTACCGGAGGAGCAGAGGTGGATCCAAGCAGCAAATAAGAGGAAATTCGGCCGCAGGCCTTGAAGTTGCTAGCCGGGCTCAGTGCGTCACTTGAAGAGAGACTGCGTTTACCAGAAGCAGAATGGTCGGACTAGGCCACACAATGGACGATATTGATGATCCGTGATGCAAGTATAATGCAAGCCATATTTGTCTGCTGTCTTATGTCTGTTTGTGGGACGCCCAGCCGCCGCCTCGCGGTCGGGTCCCGGTTGGGCCCGGGCTGCGATGCTGCGTATGGGCCGCTCTGTGGCAGGCGGTACCAGTTTACTGTCTTACCGAATGTGGCGGCAGCTCACCCCTCTTGGGGACAGGTCTGGACATCGTATGCTTTCATACCTGTAGGTGTTATATCTAGCTGAGGCCTGTGTCCAGAGGGGTTGGTAGCCCACCTGTTAACGTTTGGGTGGACATATCATGGCTGGATTGTGGTAGAGTGTGGACTTAGGGCCGGCCGGGCTAGGTTGTTATGCTATATACAATATCTAAAGCTGTTTGCTATGACCCAGGAGATATGTTGGTTCTCCCCCCCGGATTGACATGACCCCTCAATCCCACATAACACTCACCAGGGACTCAATGGCGCAACCCTGGTGCAAGCGCCTCAATACGGGTGGACTTGGGCCGTTTGCGCTTTGCCTCTTTGTGATGGGCTGCGCGATGGGCACAAGCTACCTGTCTTTCATGTTGGAGTCATACTCCATTTTACATTGGTTCTTATTGTTTTTCCCGTTATTGTGTTTCCCTGGCAGCACACGTGATTCAGTATCATTGCTCGCTCTACTGACACTGACTAGTACGTATAATGGCACTGATTAAATGCTCATCACTCAATGTTAGGGGGTTTAACACCCCGCAGAAGAGGTCACAAGTTATATCTACAATGAGGAAGTTGCACACTGATATCTGCTTCCTACAGGAGCTACACTTTAAGTCAGGGCGCGTACCTACCCTCCCCAAAACATATTTTCGGCACTGGTTTTCTAGTGAATTCAACAAAGCAGCCAGAGGGGTGGGCATTGCTATATCGAAGAATGTCCCTTTTCAATTGACGTGTAAGCAAGAAGACCCAGAGGGGCGCTATATATTTATAAAAGGCTCGATTGGTACCCAGGTAGTGACACTTGCCAGTTTATATTGCCCTAACAGGGGACAAGCAAAGTGGCTCATCAATACCCTAAAGAAGTTTGCTTCCTTTGCAGAGGGGATAAGGTTAATAGGAGGGGATCTGAACATGACACTTAACCCATTAGTAGATGCCTCTGATGGCACCTCACAACTAACTCAGGCAGTCTTGGGCAGGGTCAATAGCTATCTGGCGGATGCTAACCTGGTGGATTCGTGGAGACTGCTTCACCCTGTCGATAAGGATTTCTCTTTCTTTTCAGCACCACACAACACCTATAAGAGGCTGGATTATATCCTGATCTCTGGCAGCTGTGCGGACAGGCTGGAGCGGTCCACCATTGAACCCATTACGGTTTCTGATCATGCCCCGGTAACTGCCTCACTCCGATTCCCAACTTTACCAACTCAGGATAAACAATGGCGTTTAAACGAGACACTCCTAGATAAAAATTCAGACCTAGATAATCTTAGTCAGAAACTGACTTTATTTTTTAAAGAAAACTGCACTGAAGGAATGCCACTCGCAACCGTCTGGGAGACGCATAAACAGGTCATGAGGGGGGAGCTCATTGCGCTGGGCAGCAGAGTTAAAAGGGTAAGGCAGGAACACCTGAACAATCTACTTAAACAAATTGCTGATATTGAGACGCTACACAAAAGATCGAAAGCCATAGAAGCCAGAGATAAGCTAACCGTTTTACGGAAGCAACTGACTGACCACTTAAACATAGGTCATGCGAAAACGTATCAATATTCGCAGTTTCGCTTTTATTCCCATGGAGATAAGGGCACTAAACTTATGGCCTCCCTGCTTAAGCAAAGGAAAGACTCCATGTACATTGCGGGAATCGACACTAAGGATGGCAATACCTTACACAAAACGTCAGACATAGCCAATGAGTTCCAAAAATTCTATAAAGGCTTATATGGCCTCCCGGAGGAAGTAGTTGGATCCTCGGAGGGAAGAGACTCCCTCATAGATAAGTTTCTTAGCCATATACATTT
Organism: Bufo gargarizans; assembly: GCF_014858855.1. NCBI lineage: Eukaryota > Metazoa > Chordata > Amphibia > Anura > Bufonidae > Bufo > Bufo gargarizans. The sequence goes on along the minus strand of NC_058083.1, from coordinate 523,138,414 downwards.
GCCCACCCTGACTGAGGAAGAGAGCCAGGCGCTACTGTCACCTGTCACTGAGGAAGAGGTGGCTAAATTGCTAGGTTCCATGCCACATGGGAAGAGCCCGGGTCCAGACGGCTTCCCGGTGGGATATTATAAAAAATTCTCAAACATACTGAATCCCTACTTGGCTGCCTGGTGCAATGAGCTTCTGACAGGTTCCCAGTTGCATAAGCAGTCCCTAGAAGCCACAGTTACTATCCTTCCCAAATCAGGAAAGGACCCCAAGCAATGTGGCAGTTATCGGCCAATTTCGTTGCTAAACGTCGACATTAAGGTTTGGGCGAAACTCCTAGCGACTAGGATTAGTGTTCTTCTTCCTAAACTCATAAACCCTGAGCAAACGGGTTTTGTCCCAGGTAGAGAGGGCAGTCACAACTCATGTAGAATCCTGTCCATTATGCAGTTAGCTCTTAAAAAAAAAACCCCACTGGTTATGTTGGGTGTGGACGCGGAGAAGGCCTTCGACCGGGTTAATTGGTCCTATATGATGCGTACGCTGGAAAAATTTGGTTTTCCCCAGCAGTTCAGAAGCGCTATTATGTCACTTTATGGCGACCCCAGCGCCCGGATCCGAGTTAATGGCACGTTGTCGCCCCCTTTTCCTATAAGAAATGGGACGCGGCAGGGCTGCCCGTTATCACCTGCTTTGTACATTCTCGTAATGGAAACATTGTTACAAGCTATTAGGGAGCATCCTGACATTAAAGGTGTTAAATTGGAAAATAGCTCCATCGAACACCTTAATGCGGCATATGCTGACGACCTTCTGGTCATGGTATCCAACCCGGTCGAGGCCTTCCCGCGTCTGCTGGCTCTGTTCGAGCAATACGGTCAAGTGTCTAACTTCAAAGTAAACCATACAAAGTCAGAGGCTATGAACGTATCCGCTCCAGCCCATCAGATTAGCCTGCTCAAATCCTCTACTCCTTTTATATGGCAAACTTCTCACCTGTCCTACCTGGGTATCAAGCTTCCTTATAGATTGGATAAATTATTCCAACTAAACTATGCGACATTGTTAAGGGACATCCAACAACAGCTACACACCCTGCGGATTCCATATGTATCATGGATGGGCCGGAAGAATATGCTGAAGGCATTCATCATGCCGAGGTTGCTATATGTGATGCAGATGTTGCCTGTCTTTCTCCCCTCTTCCTTCTTTACGCAAATAAGACGACTTTTTAGCACGTTTCTTTGGAGGGGGAGGGGAGCGAGACTGGCGCATCGCACGCTGATATTGAGGAGGACCCAGGGCGGTATGGCTCTGCCGGATGCTCAATTATATTATAATGCCACTCATCTGAAGAGATGGTTGCAAATTCACGCCCCGTGGTCCAACATTTTGGGTAGAGAATTGGAAATTGCACAACTAGATAAGAAGCAGAGAGCCGGTCTGTGGGGTCTGAAATCCTCTTCACTACACTCCCATGTGTTGCTCAAAGGTACAGCTGCTGTTATTAGACAATTGAACAAAGACAAAAGTTTATTATCTGCACCGTCACCCTTGATGCCAGCTGACCTTGCCCCGTTCCTAACTAGGCCTAAGGCAGATACTATATCACAGACGTGGAACAAAATGCGCCCTTATACAGTAACAGAATTCCTAGAAGGGGCGTCAGGGGCTCTTTGTGATCAGCACCCCATAAATAGTGTCCTGTCAACCTGTAACTTTTTGGACGCCATTGAATTTAACTCTGTTAGCAAGTCCCTTCTAAAAGACAGACAAGGCAAGACTGAACCCACTTGGTTCGAGAAGCTGTTACATTTAAAGTCCCCTCCTACGAAATTGGTCTCCAAACTGTATCTAGCACTTAACACACAAAACCCTGTAGGGATTCCTCATTATCTGAAAACCTGGGCTACGGAGCTGGATTTAGAATTCTCCGAAACGGATATCTTGCGCATACACGCGCACTCACACGTGTTCTCACGGTGTGTAAGAGTACAAGAGCACTCATACAAGTTATTGACCCAGTGGTATCACACCCCGAAACAATTATTTACTAAGGGACTTAGCAACTCTGACCTGTGCTGGAGGTGTGGGGAGGGGAGTGGATCACAGACGCATATATTCTGGTCATGTCCGAAACTACGCGAGTACTGGGAGGGAGTATCTGCATCGATAGATAGTATTATGCATAAACATATTCAACTATCCCCAGAACTGGTGCTTCTCTGGCTGCCCACGCCTAGCTTGTCTCCATCCAAATCAAACTTACCTACACATCTAATTCAAGCTGCAAGGCTTCTAATCCCACAGAAATGGCTTAGTGATGAACCCCCTACGCTGCCACATTGGGAAGCAAAGGTGGATCAGATATGCAGAATGGAGGAGCTGGCTAGCTGGGAGATCAGACGACATGACAAATATCTCAAATTATGGACCCCATGGTTGACACATAGGAAACAAGAGATAGACCCCCAGACTCCAGGAATGCGGGGATAGCAGATTAGTCAGTAGCCTGATTTCTGTTCATACTAAAATTTTAAAAGGCTTAGCAGAGAGTATACAGACGGAGCTGATTGGAAGACGTGTGTATCGCGTGTGTGCAGGAGGGTCTCTCTAGGGAGACCTCATTATCCCAACCCCCCTTGTACCCCAAGTTAATGGACTGTTGTCCGGTTCAGTTAGGAACTTTGTGTTTTCTGACATTAAAAATGCATGGTAGATATTTGCATTTCACTTACCTATGCAGGACATGGGCGCATGGTACATGAAGGGTATTGTGCACATAGGGAGCAGAGCGTAAAAGCCTCCGCAAACAATCAACACTGGATATCACTTAATGGCGTGACCTCATGTATTTTGTATACTTCTGCTTGTCTCCCATTACACTGTATAATTTGACTGTGTACAGCTCTGTCTTGCATGGCAGAATGGATGCTCAATGGTTGTGTTGAAACCTTTTGCTTGCTTACCAATAAAAAGAAATTTGACAAAGAATATAACTACTATGATACTGCTCCTATGTACAAGAATATAACTACTATAATACTGCCTCCTATGTACAAGAATATAACTACTATAATACCGCCTCCTATGTACAAGAATATAACTACTATAATACTGCTCCTATGTACAAGAATATAACTACTATAATACTGCTCCTCCTTTATAAGAATGTAGCCATTATATTTCATTCTTGGGCAGTGTTACCAGTATGAGGTATCTATAGATAATATATAGTACTGACCATGGCACTCACCTCCTCTGAGATCTGAAGATGCAGCAATATATGCGAATGTATCGAGGCTGATGATGTCTATAACAGGACTCACCACGCGAGTTGGATCCTATAAACACAGAAATACATATATATCTATTTTTGGTTTGCACTTTTTGAATTTTACCATAATTCCCCTCAGTAATATTGCAGTGGAGCGGTTCTCACCTCTTTCACTCTTTTCAGCAGTGGAGGGAGCCAGTCCTTATTAACTTCACAGTGACTGTCCAGAAAGGTGAGCACTCCGGCTTTAGCAAGCTCCGCCCCTCTAACTCGAGATCGAATCAAACCTGCTTAGATACAAGTTACAGTGATCACTTACACAATACATTTAAAGGAACAGTAAACATTATGTCAGCAGGTGGGTAATATACAGGAGGTGAGTCCTATAGAAAGAACTCATGATATGGAACAACACTACAGTCCGCCTGCTCCTAGTCTTACTGTAAATGGCAAATAATGGAACAATAGTAACCTTCACTGATAGTGTTTATTTTTATGGCATTCACTGAGCAGTATAAATGTTATTTTAATCCACGAGTCATTATGATTATAGCAAAACCAAATTTTGTAGTTTTTTTTTAAAATTACCTTTGCATAATGAAACTTGTTTTTGTGTTGCTGCATGCGAAGACCCATAATTTTTTTTACCCCCGATGTAGCTTTAAAAAGGCTTATTTTTTGTGAGGCGACTTTTCATTCAATTTATTCAATTTCATATCAATTATATTATTTTGATTCACTTTTTTTTTTACATAGGATTTCTTTTAGTTTTCCATGCACTTTATTTCAAGGGATTTTTCGATATAATAATAAAATTTGTTTAATCTGCATTCAGTACTCCAAACACTGCATATTTTTGCCACATATACCAGTTGGTCATGTTTGTACTTTCTTTCCCCTGTTCTCAGCATCACCTAATCCTGAGAGGTTGTTAACATGCAGAACTTCCTGTTATTCATCAGCTTCCTGTTGGGTTTTCTAAACAATCCCAGCATGCTTTACTGTATAATTCACAGGACCTTCTCTGCCTGACACGCTGTTGTCTCTGCAGTAGTCGCACCACCTACACCTTTCCTCTCCATGTTAAGTAGGCAGAGAAAGTCCTGTGAAACATTACAGGGCAAAAAACTAATCAGAAAACATGTTGAAAACAGGAAGTTCTGCATGTAAACATCCTGCCAGGATGCAGTGATGCCAAGAGCAGGGGAAGAAAGTGCTGAGATGCAAAACTGGTACACAGGGCAAAAGTACAAAGTGTTTGTGATATTCTAGGCAGATGGAAAAAAAATGAATTAAGGAAAAATTGAGTCCCACTCAATAATGCTTCCTCTCTTAGTTAGTTGTCACCATCAGGAGCTATATCCAACACCAGCCATCGCAGGAATGTGCCAGATGTATATAACATCTGACACCTGCTGAGGACAGAGGGGGCAATCGCTTCTGAGCCCTGGTCATCCCAGCACCATAACAGTATGGAGTGGTCTAGGGTAAGGAGAATGCCAGCAACTGTAAGCCAAAAAGTTCAGACCTGAAGACAGTGGGAGGTAAAAGGGAACAGGGTTGTCAGACTTCAGCCCTGCTCAATGTTACTACCTGCTAACAACAGCCTATATAGAAAGCAAGGGGAGACCAACAGCGCCACTCCTGCCAATGGGTTGTGTCTGGTATTGCAGCTCACTTTCATTGAGTTGAATAAGGTAAATCTGCAATACCACCAGGTGTGGCACTGCTTTTGGTAGCAATAAGCCATGTTTTTTCTAATCCTGTACAACCCTTTAAATTACATCACCTCACTAGATGTGGTGACATCATCAGTGCCACCCTGAAGGCCCTGGGTTGGCTCCGGAGTCTTGTACTGTTGGACTTTTTTTTACAGCCTCTCTCTGCATAAGCTTTAGAAGATTAACGTCTCCTGGGCTCCGGGTAAACAAGAACGAGACCCTAGCGTTGGCCGTGTATTTACCGCAGGAGTCTCCCTGCTCTGTATGCATCGTGTTGTCTTTTGAAGACATGACTGGGGAAGGATGAAACATAACGCGCGCAAGATCATAAAAGTGAATTTAGAATTCAGAACTTGGAGAGTTCACAGGCGATGTGCACTTTTCGGATGTACTCCGGGGTCTCAGCAGGATTCTCGGAAGAAGAGATTCACCGCTTTCAGCCAAACCATTTGTAACGGAGATTTACAGTACCATGTAAATGGCATAAGGCTAGAAATTACGACTCCATACTCGACATTTCCAGCAGGCAATGAGAACATAAAACCTCAAATACTATTATTGGCACAAATACTGATATGAACATCTATTGTAGGTTCCAAAAATGTAGTAGTCCTGGTCTAGACTTTATCATGGGCACAAGGGGTAATAGTAGCCCATCTGGCAGGAGCATGCGCTATAATTCCCTGGCACCAATAGTGAGATTATTCAGGAATTAATATTATGTGGGCAGAGTATGGCACTGGGTGGTGATATTATTGAGGCACAGTATGGCAGTACGACCCTCTACACACATTTTGCCAAAGGGACTTCCCTGGTTCCACCCTCACCATAGTTTCAGATGCTTTTGATTAGAATCAAAGAACCCCCCCCCCCCCCAGTAAGTGAGCTGGGAGAAAACAATCTGTAGCCAATCGAGATCATGGAAATTACAGCAGCAGAAGAGGAGTGAGCTGATTTTGTTTGAAGGCAGTGACCTGTCTACAGATGCATTGCCAATTAAAGGGGTTATCCCATAAAAATCATCACCCATCCTCAGCATAGGTGACAAAAATCAGACCAAGTATTCCACTAGGGGTTAAATAGAGTAGTCCCTTTTCTGAATGGAGCGGCTATGCACATTGTCGATCGACAGCTCCATTCACTCCTATGGGCTGATGTAGACAGCAATCCATCAGTCCCATGTAAGTGAATGGAGTGGTGGAATGACATGGGAGTCATGCTCAGGATACTGGGGGGTCCCAGTGGTCCTATGGATAGGTGATTAATCATTTACATAGGCTAACCCCTTGAAGTTATGGGTACAGGTGACAGGGTCAGTGTCTTGATGCAAGAAGGGCAATGGAGACTAGTGGGATATCAGACAATGAGACTTAAGCAGAGCCTTCAGCAGCTGTTTCTTCATATTTACTGTTACTTTTTTCCCCTTACTGTTCATCCCCATTTAAACATGGACCCCAAGGACAATGCTGCTAACGGTGTGTCCTTGAAGAGCACTAGATGCAAGCATGTTGCATATTTGGAATTTAGATCCTAGAATTTTGAATATTCTGGCTCTAAATGCGCAGTTTGCAACACGAAGAAGCATTGCAAACCTGGAGAGAGGCTTAGACCTCCCTGTGCAGGCACTGACTGGGGTCAGTGAAAGGGAGGTGGGAGGAGGAGGGCAAGATCAGGACTTCGGGGTCAGTAGTTGGGTTAATGTTACAAGAAGGGGTAGAGGGAAAAGTGCCAGGGAGGCTAGTCCTGAGCTGGAACGCCCTAGTAAATATGCCTGCTTGGCTGATATTAGGGATGAAAGCCGAGGGCCAGCAAGACTGCAGCAGGGCGATGGTCCCATCAACCAGGAGGATAACTGCTATAAAAAGGATGGGAAGAGGAGTGCAGCAAAGGTCAGACAGATGCTGGTGGTAGGGGACTCGCTTTATTAGGAGGACAGACAGGGTCATCTGACGCCGAGACTGTGAATGCCAAACAGTGTGTTGTCTTCCGGGGGCAATCCCTCCGACTAGTGAAGAAAATCTTCAGAAGCGTCAAGGATTCTTTACTGTAAGAGCTGTAAATCTGTGGAATAGACTTCCTCAGGACGTGGTCACAGCAGTAACAGTGGGAAGTTTTAAAAGGGGTTTATGGCTCTTTCACACCTGCGTTCTTGTCTTCCGGCATAGAGTTCCGTCGTCGGGGCTCTATGCCGGAAGAATCCTGATCAGTTTTATCCTAATGCATTCTGAATGGAGTGAAATCCGTTCAGGATGCATCAGGATGTCTTCAGTTCCGGAAAGGAACGTTTTTTGGCCGGAGAAAATACCGCAGCATGCTGCACTTTTTGCTCCGGACAAAAAAACTGAAGACTTGCCGCAAGGCCGGATCCGGAATTAATGCCCATTGAAAGGCATTGATCCGGATCCGGCCTTAAGCTAAACGTCGTTTTGGCGCATTGCCGGATCCGACGTTTAGCTTTTTTAGAGTGGTTACCATGGCTGCCGGGACGCTAAAGTACTGGCAGCCATGGTAAAGTGTAGTGGGGAGCGGGGGAGCAGTATACTTACAGTCCGTGCGGCTCCCGGGGCGCTCCAGAGTGACGTCAGGGCACCCCACGCGCATGGATCACGTGATCGCATGGCACGTCATCCATGCGCATGGGGCGCTCTGACGTCATTCTGGAGCGCCCCGGGAGCCGCACGGACTGTAAGTATACTGCTCCCCCGCTCCCTGCTCCTACTATGGCAACCAGGACATAGCGTCCTGGCTGCCATAGTAACACTGAACGCATTTTGAAGACGGATCAGTCTTCAAATGCTTTCAGTACACTTGCGTTTTTCCGGATCCGGCGTGTAATTCCGGCAAGTGGAGTACACGCCGGATCCGGACAACGCAAGTGTGAAAGAGGCCTTAGATGAATTCTTAAAAGTAAACGACATTAATGCTTATGAAAATGTGTAGAAATCTGAGTCTCACTTCCTTCTGGGATTCTCGTCTCCACCTATCCCTTGGTTGAACTTGATAGACTTATGTCTTATTTTTAACCTTATTAATAGAGATGAGCAAATTTCTTAAAAGTTCGGTTAGGCTGATTCGCCAAATAAAAATAAATCACATTTTTTTGTAAGTAGCGGGTGCAGTGACAGGGAGCTGCAATAGCGCCGCCCCGTCATTGTACCCCTCAGATGCCGCGTTCATACATGATCGCGGCATCTGAGTATAAAATCAACAATAATTATTTTTTTTTTTAAACTTACTGCCTCCATTTGCTCGCAATGGGCCGGCCGCCGTCATCTTGCTTGAAGATCTCAGCCGAAATCCTGTGCGGCGCGAAATTTCACCATCACGCCGGCTGGCGTGGTGACGTATGACGTCAGCGTGATGATGTAACCTCGCGCCTTACAGGATTTCGGCCGAGATCTTCAAGAAAGATGGAGGCTGGCGGCCCATCGCGAGCAAATGGAGGCGGTAAGTTTGAATTTTTAATTTTTTTTATACTATTTCAGGTTAAATCGATTCGCTGACACGAAGCACGAGGAAATTCGGCTTTTAGGCGAATCAAATTTATCCTGAAATTCGGATCAAATTCCACTTTGTGGGATTCGATTCGCTCATCTCTAATTATGAACTGTGTAACTATGTAAGAGTGTGTGAGAAGGAGAGCAGTGCGTTGTTCTAGGGAGGGCAATGACCCGTCCTCTGATGTGATGATGTTAGTGAAGACAGGAAAGTGTCAGGATGTGAGGAGGGGAATGGACACAAGAAGGAGGTCACAGACTGAGAGTTACATAGGTTAAAAAGGACACAGGAACATCAAGTTCAACCTTTCTCAGATCAATTAGATGAATTATACCTATTTATGTTGTTTGCCATTAGATCAGCCTCTTGCCCTGTTTTAACTGCGGACATAAAATCTGCCATTACCACCTCTGGGCAGGAGGCATTCATAGTGCGACTGCTCTGACCACCATTTACTAAAAGTGTCGCACTTTATACTGTCTAACACTGCAACTCACAGACTTAATATCAGAGAGATTTATTACTCTGGCGCATGGACGTTAATAAAATTTGAAATATAATTCCTGCGCCAGATCTACGCTATAAATTCATTCCATGCACCAAAAATTTCTCCATGCGTCAAAAAATTCTGCCTTTGTGCCAAAAACACTGTCTAGTCTAGGTGTACACCACCTATAAGTTGGGGCCATTTTACTCCAAATTTCTGAAGCACCGAGGCACATTTAGAACATACCCCTGTCCTGTGATGCCATGCGCTTGTCAGAAGAGGCATAAAAAGCTTAAAACACTTGATCAATGCAAGGCATGCACATCATTTATTTTTCGCATAAAATACGCAAAAAAACTGGCACTGGCATAGTACCTTGTGAAAGAAGCAAACTCCTCAGCAGCACAGAGCATTTCAGGAGAGGAGTGTGTTGATCTTTTGGGAGGCTGTGACCTGTCCACTCATGATGATGTTAGTGAGGACATGACTGCAAGTGATAGGGGCAATGCTATTTCTGCAAAAAGGGGGGGGGGGGTAATAATTTTTTTTAAAAATCTGCAATATTTTAATAATATATTTATTCAGTTCAGTATAGTGTATTGGATACATTTTGTGTTTTGTATGTCCGGGTGTGCTGTGGTTCTATGTAGGGGTAACGAGAAGGGGAGTATACACGTAGTCAAAAATATGGAGCCTGGGTATTTTGCTAATCTCAGACTCCGGTCCAAGGGCCGCAGCAGTTACCCGTCTCTGCCAGTGATTGGTGGACCAGGCGGTCGAGTCTGGAGCAGCGGGGGCGGGGGATGAGTCAGGTGGTATATGTATAATTTGCTAAATAATTCTGATAATTTACCAAAAGAAACAAAAAAAATTAAAATCATCCGTAAATCTAGAAACTGCAGGAGCCCGAAACAAACCCAACGTTCCCTCGATAAAGCAGAAGCCACAAAAATGACACTTGGCAGGGAAAAGGAAAGACCCGGAGAGGCCTCCATCATTTTGATAACTAATTTAGCTCCTTCCACAGAGGAGAATCAGACTATGAATTTTAAAGAGATTCCGATGCGCTTTACTGCACATCTACAGCAACAATCTCCCACCATCGCAGGAAGTTCCTTTCAAACTTTCTTCGCTCAAAACACTGATTGAATCAGCGACGACCAAATGAATACACATTGGATTTGGAGATGAAGTGATGCGCACAATAGGTTTCATCCGCCGGCGCGGCAAGTAAAGATCTTGTGTGATCACATGATGCTTTGTATGGAATTGTAAAATATATGAAGGTAAAAACCACCATATGTGTCATATTTAAGACTATACACATCTAAGGGCTTGTTCACATCACCGTTACGGCTTTCCGTTATAACATGGTTATAACAGAAAATAACGGAATCCATAAGACGGAAATCAGAACAGAAACCTTTAGAGGCATTCCGTTTTGATCGATCATAATAGAAGTCTACGGGCAAGCATAACGGATCCGTCTGGTTTCCTGTCGACAGAACTTTGTTTTCCGTCCAGCATAAGGGAAAACAGGCGGATCCGTTATGCTTGCCCATATATTTCTATTATGACGGATGAAAACGGAATGTCTCTAAGGCTGAGTTCACACGGGTGTTGCGGAAAAAGGTGCGGGTGCGTTGCGGGAACACGCTCGATTTTTCTGCGCAAGTGCAAAACATTGTAATGCGTTTTGCACTCGCGTGAGAAAAATCGCGCATGTTTGGTACCCAAACCCGAACTTCTTCACAGAAGTTGGGGCTTGGGATCGGTGTTCTGTAGATTGTATTATTTTCCCTTATAACATGGTTATAAGGGAAAATAATAGCATTCTGAATACAGAATGCATTGTAAAATAGCGCTGGAGGGGTTAAAAAAAAATTAAAAAAAATTTAACTCACCTTAGTCCACTTGATCGCGAAGCCGGCATCTCCTTCTGTCTTCATCTTAGCTGTGTGGAGGAACAGGACCTGTGGTGACGTCACTCCGGTCATCACATGGTCTGTCACATGATCTTTTACCATGGTGATGGATCATGTGATGACCGGAGTGACGTCACCACAGGTCCTGTTACTGCACAAAGCTAAGATGAAGACAGAAGAGATGCCGGCTGCGCGATCAAGTGGATTAAGGTGAGTTAAAATATTTTTTATTTTTTTTAACCCCTCCAGCGCTATTGTACTATGCATTCTGTATTCAGAATGCTATTATTTTCCCTTATAACCATGTTATAAGGGAAAATAACAATGATCGGGTCTCCATCCCGATCGTCTCCTAGCAACCGTGCGTGAAAATCGCACCGCATCCGCACTTGCTTGCGGATGCTTGCGATTTTCACACAGCCCCATTCACTTCTATGGGGCCTGCGTGGAAAACGCACAAAATAGAGCATGCTGCGATTTTCACGCAACGCACAAGTGATGCGTGAAAATCACCGCTCATGTGCACAGCCCCAAAGAAATGAATGGGTCCGGATTCACATCACGCATTGCACCCGCGCGGAATACTCGCCCATGTGAACTCAGCCTAAAGGTTTCCGTTTTGATTTCCGTCTTATGGATTCCATTATTTTCTGTTATAACCATATAACTGCCTGCCGGAATCCTCTGCCGCAAGTGTGAAAGTAGCCTTATTCAATAGTACAGTACATGGTTCAATAGCCAAAGAGGCTATCTGATTCCTGTATTTGGTATTTATATTTAAAATGTAACTCCTTTAAGAGCAACAAACAGCCCAAAAATAATAAAAAAATAACTTAAAAATAACAGATGGTCTGTGAAGGTTCTCATTTATCCAGGTCATGGTATATCGGTAAAGAATAAATCAAGGCAACTGGACGTACTGTAGATTTCTTGAAACCGTTTCTCAATTCTTAAGCTCGTTGGAAGAACAAGTGAAACGTTTTCAAGAAATCTACAGTACGTCCAGTTGCCTTGATTTATTCTTTACCGATAGATGGTCATATGTTAGTAGTTTAGTATTCCCCTACTTCAGTTTTTTCTAAGCCTTAGGCCTCATGCACACGACCGTTGTGTGTTTTGCGGATCCACAAAACACGGATGGCGTCCGTGTGCGTTCCGCAATTTGCAGAACGGCACGGACAGCCATTAATATAACTGCCTATTCTTGTCCGCAAAACTCGGACAAGAATAGGACAGGTTATATTTTTTTTGTCCTCAGGGGTACTAGAGCCTTGTTCTGGAGGAAGGTATGGATCCTACAAATATGCCTTGAATGACTAAGATGGTAATACCCCTATAAATGAAAATGCAGCCAATTGTTTCCAAACCCCTCCATAAACTCTGCAATAGTCTGCATAGGAGATGGTCCTTCTTTTGGATAAGCATGGAGAGATTACTATTTCCATTTGGAAGCAATGGACTGTATGTAGACTTAGCTGTGCCCCCTTAATGACTAGAGCAGGAATCCTCAAACTGCGGCCCTCCAGCTGTTGCAAAACTACAACTCACAGCATGCCCGAACAGCCTACAGGTATCAGCCTACAGCAGGGCATTGTGGGAGTTGTAGTTTTACAACAGCTGGAGGGCCGCAGTTTGAGGATGCCTGGACTAGAGTATAGGAAGCCAGTCTCCTGCCCAGGTCATTCCTCCAGAATTTAAAATCTTCTGCTCTTTATGATATCAGTAGGGTGTTATATGTAGCACCTTCTTATCTACTGTACCATGAGAAGTCACCTGAAAGCGCCTTGCTTTCACTAAATATGGATACATTTTACTTGTAATACCAGGTGTGACCATATGGAGTGCTGTGAAGAAAAAACACATCCAAGAACAAAGTAATTATTCAAGCACATGTGTGGAATACTCTATGCTGCCATCTAGTGGTATTCCTAGAATTTCTGATTGGTTGCTGTGAAATATAGTCCATATGTGTCACTCATTGCAGCTGCAGCAGGAAGCGGAATCCATCTCTTGCCGGGATGATATAAGGACAGCATCCGGCATGACTGGATTGATGATATATACACATGTCACTTCTGTTTACATGCATAATTATTACTTTCATTCCTGCTGGAAAAATTGAATTTTTGCCGTCTAAACGGTTTTACCCAGAGCTCAGTAAGGCGGCGACAGCTTTGATCAGGTCTGTCTATGAATCATCGGCGAGCACTCGGCTTCCCAGTCATGACAGATATGCATGAGATGTGTTATAGGCATCTACTCCTCTGATATTAGAGGTGGTACAATCCACGGGTAATGTCGGGGAGGCGGCACCGCTCCATTAGAGTCAATGTAGCTCGTTAGGCGAGATTTATTCTCAAACACAAAGGAATTGATTTTATATCAGGAGCCGGATACTGACTGATTACCGCCAAAACTGTAAGAGGAATAACGCGCTGAATATTACAGCGATCCTTAATGCAAATTTCCAAGATAATGAAACAGATAACATAAGGAATCATTCATGACTAATGCAAATAAATAGAGAGAAAAAAAAGACAATGCAGCAGCACTGCAAATAAAGTACAATAATGCCATAAATTATAGAACACATGGTGGCCATTAAGGCACATAACAGGTAAGATTTAGTGTTAGGTTCCTGTCTTATAGAGATCGCCTTGACGCTGGCAGACGGGCCCAAATAATTTTGTACAAAATGTATTTGCCAATAATCTCAATTTTGCAACATAAGCGTAGCATCAGCACCAGAATGTAATTATGGCATTATTGTACTTTATTTGTGTTTACAGGGTGCTGTTGCAGTGTCTTTTTTTATTTGTGTTTCTAGCCATGGCAGCGTGCACCTGCACATTTGGATGTGCTGACTGACCCCCTTTTTTTTGCAGTTGTACTGGAGCTGGCGGTGTGGCTGACTCCAGTTGGTCTTGCACCCCTGACTAGCCTGTCTGCCCCATAGGCTGATTTTAATTAGAGTAAGTATAAAGCTGTAGCCTGCTCTCATTGTACTTATTGGAAGCCATTTGGCAGCAGGAGAGGTATAGAGTGGGCTCAGCATGCATGTTGGCACCTGCATCCCTGGATTTAATGGAGCTCGTTATGGCACCAAAAATGGTAAAAAGCAGAGTGGACCCAGCATGCATGTGGAACCTGCACTCCATGAATTTTATGGTGGCCATTAAGGCACATAACAGGTAGTATTTAGTGTTAGGTTCCAGTCTTACAGAGATCACCTTGATGCTGGCAGACTGGCCCAAATACATAAAGCAGATTATACCTGATCAGGTTCCGGGGTTTCTGTCACCAAATACATATTTCTGTAAAATTTACACCTGCGTTCTGTGACTACTAGGGGGATCTGTACGACGAGTCCCTGGTTTTCCAGTTTTATAAAAATATAGTTTTAAGGCTACATCCACCTTTACAATTAATTTTTTTTCTATTTCTTTAGTGCATCTACAATAAAAAGGGACCTTTAAAAATCATCTTGTACCGTTCCGTGTATACAGCTCCTATGCAAACCTATGTTTCTCCATGGTTACACAACACACAAAGCTGGCCATACACATTGGATAAATGTTGGCCAACCCCGATGATTTCTGTGGGACGGGTTAAAGGGGTTGTGCCACCTCAGATACTGGTGGCATATCACTAGAATATGCCACCAATGTCACAAAGGGTGAACGCGGCAATCTCTAGAACCTGGCTCCCAAATTGAAGGAGAGTACATTGCACCTGCGCAGCACGCTTTCTATTAACATCTAGGGGAGTTTCAAAAGTAGACGAGCAAGCGTGTAGCGGCTATTTTCGGAGGTCCCATAGAAATGAATGGAGGGTGCAATGCGCAATTGAGGCCACCGCTCCATTCACTTCCATAGGACCTCAAGAAATAGCTTGCCTATTTTCGGAACTCCTATAAAAATGAACAGAGGGCGCCCGCGCATGCGCTGTGTGCGACTGCTCACTTTGGGGGCACCGTTCTAGAGATAGATGCCGACCACAGAGGTAGGACCAGGCAGCACCAGGTAGAGGCAAGCGAGGGGCAGCAGAAGGGCCATTGGCTGAAGGGAAGGGGTTAGCTTAAGAAATTGGCATGGAAGGGAGAGGCGTTGTTTGAGTTTTGGCCTCAGGCAGCAGAAAGGCTAGGTGCACCCCTGGACCTGCACCTATCTAACACTAGTGGCATAGCCTAACGATATGTCTGAGATGAGACAACCCCTTTAACCATCTAAGGTGTAAAGGGGCCTCCCAACATTTTAATACGCCTGATAATTCTGGTGGCCACCATCAGAGATGTATGTCTGCAGTTAACCCTCCTCTCCATAAAGAAAGCACATCATGCAAACCGGACCAAACTGAGGTTGCATGTGCGGGGGCCAGGAGAGACAGCTATGGGCGAAGGAGCATTTGGTGGACGCAGCTATCTCATATATATGGTCGGCCTTACTCCTTTACCCCTCTTCTGGTGTCCGGTAGAAAGAGTGGAGTAACACACGACTACAGTATCAGACTACATAAGCTTTGTTTGTAGTCTGTAACCATGGAGACACATAGATCTCTAGAGGAGCTGCAGTCACAAAACAGTAGGAGATTTTTTATCTCCTACAAACTATCCTTTTCTATTACATTTTGAAGGTACTCTTAATCTTGGTATCATCCAGCATGGCTACCATTTATAAACCCCATCTCAAACCGCAGCCATATAGTGTTGCAGCTGTACTGACATTGGTTGTCATCCAGCTTTGCCAGGAACATTAACTTTAGGGGTAAATAACTTTCTGAGGAGCAGATCTGTTCCTATAAAATATCACCAGGTCGTTCTGCATTTTGCTGCTCTGAGCTTATCAGCTGCTCCCAGCACATCTTCTTTACGCTCCCAGCTCCTGTCCATTAATGTTATGTCTGTCGATGGGTCCCCCGATAGGCCCGTACCTTCCCTCTGGTCGTTGCGTAAGCACTTCACTTTCGGTAACTTGCAGAGAAGCCGGCAGTCATCAGCTGTCAAAGCAGAAAAAACTGTTAATAGAAAAGCTCTGGGTTATGAAAAGTCCAAGGAAGAAAGATTTAGGTCAGAGCCGAGGAAAGGATTGAAACATCATGTGATACAGATCCTATGTGTACACGGAGCATTCAGAAAGTCTTCGGACCCTTTCACTTTTCCCACATTTTGTTATGTTCCTCCTTGTGCTAAAATAAAAAAGGTAAATGTTTTTTTCCCCCTCTTTCTGCACTCAGTATCCCATAATGAGAAAGTGGAAACAGAATATTAGAAATCTTTGCTAATTTATTGAAAAGGAAAAACTAAAATCTTGCATTGACATAAGTCTTCAGCCCCTTTACTCAGGACATAAGTCTTCAGCCCCTTTACTCAGGACATAAGTCTTCAGCCCCTTTACTCAGGACATAAGTCTTCAGCCCCTTTACGCAGGACATAAGTATTCAGCCCCTTTACGCAGGACATACTTGAAGCCCCTTTGGCAGTGATTCCAGCCTCCAGTCTTCTTAGAAATGATGCCACAAGTTTAACACCTGGATTTGGGGATTTTCTGCCATTCTTCTCTGCAGATCCTCTCAAGCTCTTTTAGGTTGGATGGGGTCCGTCAGTGAACAGCCACTTTCAGGTCTTTCCAGAGATGTTTCCTTGGGTTCAGGGCTCTGGCTCGGCCACTCAGTGACATTCTCAGAGTTCCTGCTCCTGTGTTGTCTTGGCTATGTGCTCAGGGTCATTGTCTTGCTGGAAGGAGAACCTTCAGACCAGTTTGAGGTCCAGAGCTCTGGATCAGGTTCTCATTAAGAATATCTCTGTACTTTGCTTCATTCTGCTTTCCCGACACCCTGACCCGTCTCCCTGTCCTCGCAGCATGATGCTGCCACCACCATGCATCACTGTAGGGATGGTATTGGGCAGGTGATGAGCGGCGCTTGGTTTCCTCCAGAAAATAATGCTTAGAACTGAGGCCGAAAAGTTCCATCTTGGCTTCATGAGACCAGGGAATCTTGTTTCTCACAGTCTGAGGTCCTTTAGGTGCTTTTTTGCAAACTCCAGGCGGCTTTCATGAGCCTTTTACTGAGGAGAGGCTTCTTTCTGGCCATTCTGCCATAAAGCCCAAATTGGTGGAGGCTGCAGTGATGGTTGACCTTCTGGACGTTTCTCCCATCTGCACACAGGATCTTTGAGGCTCAGCCATAGTGACCATTGGGTTCTTGGTCACCCCTCTTACCAAGGCCCTTCCCCCACGATTATTTAGGTTGGTGGGACAGCCATCTCTCGGAAGAGCCCTGGTTGTTCCAAATTTCTTCCATTTAAGAAGTATGGAGGCCTCTGTGCTCTTGGGGACTTTCAGTGCAGCAGAATTTTTTTTACCCCTGTGGCTGTGTCTTTCTAAATCCTGTCCAATCCACTGTAGTTACCACAGGTGACTCCAATCAAGATGTAGAAACATCTCAAAGATGATCTAGAGAAATGAGAGGCCAGAGAGACAAATGTCAAGTGTCATAGCAAAGGGTCTGAATACTTACGTCCATGAGAAATTTAAGTTTTTTCTTTTTAATAAATTAGCAAACATTTCTAAGATTCTGTTTTCATTTTCTCATTATGAGTTGTTGAGAGCAGATTGATCCGGGAGAAGGGTCTTGTTTTTTTAATTTTAGCACAAGTCCGCGTCATTACAAAATGTGAAAAAAGTGAAAGCGTCTGAAGACTTTCCGAAAGCACTGTACATTCTTATCATCCAAATCACACATTGCAGCAATGAGACCTTATGCTGGGAGTTGTAGTAATTGCAAAGGTGTACACAGAAATCTGAGGGCTCCGTAACAAAACTAAGAAAGGGGCATACAGAAAAATGTGCAACTCCTTATTTTTTTATATAGAGCACCAAATGTATTTCATAGTGCTAGCTAATTATATTCTGACTTCATGCAGTGGCCACTAGATGGAGCTCACTGTCCGTGGATTGATACAAGCTAGAGATGATTAGTATCATTAGCTCCTCCCCTGTGAGAGGCTGTCCCCACAGGTGAAGATGCGCCCACCTGCACTGTCAATCTTTTGGTTTTGCCGCTGTTCAAAGTAGTGGTGCAAACATAGAAGCGCAGATTCGGGTGCAGCAACTGGGCATGTGCCACTACCCATAAGGGATAAGAGTAGCGTCGCATGTGCAGACACTGCTCCCGATGCCGAATGAGTGCCTCTACACTTGCAGTGTGTAACAGCGGTTGCTGTGCGCCGCTGTTCCCCTGCTTACCGCCGCAGTCCTGGGCGCCGTGTTCAAAAGTGATCTGTGGCCAGTGCTTCCCATTCACCGCTGCAGTCCTGGGCTCTGTCTGTGTAGGTACTGTGGTTCTGAGATCCGTTCCACAGTTTCCTCTCAGCCCTGGCTACAGCATGCTTGCTGCTTGTTTCCTGCAGCACTTCCTTAAGAGACGGCGCGTGTCACTTCCTGGGCTTTATGGGGTCATGTGACCTCGCTGACCAATCCTAGCCCTTCAGCTCATCTATAGGTGGCTCAGCCCCCTTCCCAGATGCCTCAGTGTCAAGGTCCTTGTGCCCTGCTAAGGTTCCTGATAACCACTTGTGTTCCTGGATTGTGCTACCAGTCTGATCCCTGCCTGCTTGTCTTGACTCTCCTGTTACCGACCCAGATTGCCTGACCTGTACCTGTGCCGCTTGCCCTGACCTTTTGCCTGTCTGACTACGCCTCTGCCTCATCCTTCGATCCTGCGCTGTTGCTCTTGGTAACGACTTCCCTGCCTCGTGTACCTATCCTCCTCAAAAGGTAGCGAACTGGTGTTGCCCTCAGGAAAGTCTATCCTCACCATCAGGGTACTGTGAAGATCCAGGGGTTTACTTAGACAACGCCCTTAGAGGAGGTAGGCACAGGCAGAAATTAACAGGGCTGTGCTAGATACCTAGACCTGTGGCCACTGGGTGTTTCTTCACCCGTGGGGGCAGCCACTCACAGGTGAAGGGCTCCTGCTAATGAGATGAATAGATCTGCTTATCTATAACAGAAACAGTGCGCATTAAGCTCTTAAGCTCCCCCTAATGGCAGCACCAGGTAGACAGAATTTTTATCATGTATGTCTCTGCAGAGGATTCGGAGCACTGTATCAGGAAAACAAAACCCTGACCAATAAGAACAAAAAATGATACTGATGAAAAAGTTAAGGGTCACTAACACACTAAAGGCTCATTCACACGACTGTAGGCCATCTGTGCCAATTTTGAGGACCGCATTGACTTGAATGGGTCTGCAATCCGCAAAATACGGCACGGAGTGGAGGCATGCATCGGAAGCCCACAGAAGCACTATGAAGCACTTCCGTGGGCTTTTGGGTCGGCTCTATACTGGAAAAGAACTGATCAGACATATCCCCATGCCTTCTGCATGGAGAGTAATCCGTTCAGGATGCATCAGGATGTCTTCAGTTCAGTCATTTGGCAAAAGAGAGAATCGTAGCATGCTACGGTTTTATCTCCGGCGAAAAAAAACTGAAGACTTGCCTGAATGCAGGATCCGGCATTTTTTTTCCATAGGAATGTATTAGTGCCGGATCCGGCATTCAAAATACTGGTATGCGCAGACTGAAAAAAAGGTGAAAAACATAAATGCCGGATCTGTTTTGCAGGATGACATCGGAAAGACGGATCCGGCATTTCAATGCATTTTTTTGACTTATCAGGCATTTTTAAGATTGATCAGGATCCTGATCAGTCTTACTAATGCCATCAGTTGGCATACATTTTGCCGGATTTGGCAGGCAGTTCCGGCGACGGAACTGCTTGCCGGATCACTATGCCGCAAGTGTGAAAGTAGCCTATGAACTCTAACAGCTGAGTTGTTTGTTACAATTGTATCCAGTCTTGACAATCTTCAGGCTGGACTCCAGATTGATACATTTTATTCCCACTGATACATTGTAACAAACTGTCAGGAGAGGAGAGAGATGTGGGCTGTGGAGGTGTTTGACAGGTGTGAGAAGTGTTAATGTAGACTTTTCCCATTCACTGACAGCAACAATAGATCTTGAAAATTGTGAAGAATTGAAACACCGAGTCTATTAGTAAGCTGCATAAGCTTTACCAAGGTCAGATCTTATATAGGGAGCGTCAATGGCGCAGTGCCTTACAGTCCATGACAAATCCAGCTCTGCTACATCTCTAGGCTACCTATAAAGGATCCCTGTCTATATGCCTTCCAGCTCCCTTTCTGAAACAGTCACCCGGCACCTCGTGAGGAGGCTGATATTACACTGCACAGGCGTTCGGCAGCTGATGACAGTCGTATCGTACATTGCGGATCTCCATCTGCTTCTTCGACGCTCTTAATAGACAGAGAAACCGATTCTGGCAGATGTCACAGCGTCTCGTCTCCGCATGTGACTGCAGAACATTACACTGGAAATGAATGCGACACACGCGTCCCACCGCTCTCCAGCATGAGGGGGGTTTTATTATATCTGAAGATCAGTCAACAGCCACCATGCAATGATGCTGATGAGAGGACCCCATAGATGGTGATGTCACCTGCCATATACTGTGAGGAGGTGATGGTGTCCTGTATACATACTGGAGGACTGAACAGAGATGTAGCAGAGCTGAATTTGGAGCTATTGGGAAGGCCAATGGAGGGCCAACAGGATCCTCAGCCAAGGGCCCGGCTTAGTGCAGACCCATGATGCATTTACGAAAATGTAGGCTCCTCTTTCCGAATCGGCAGAACTTGAAAAGGGCAGATGATAAGTCCACTCAGAATGGAGATGCTACAGCGGGATACAGTAGCTAATCACGCTTACGTGCCGCGGAAACTCTGCAGCACGGCAATTTCTGGCACAGATTTGTTGCAGATCTTCCTCATCGAGTTCAAAGAGGAAATAAAGCACTGCAATGAAATCTGCAAGGTATGCATTGTTCTGGAGTTTGCTGAGGATTACTGGAGGGTCGGCAGCAAACTCTGCAAAATCGGCATGATTTGGTGAGGATTTCCCTTGCAGATTTGCACTCCCAGGATATATAGGAGCCTTTTCCTGAGGAGGTGCCACACCTGCCACCTGGGCAAGATGTTAGATAAAGAGGAGCAACTTTATTTAAGATGTGTCACATTCTTCCCCAAGGCCGGGGGTAACTATCAGCAAGCACAGCAGCATACTGCAAAGAGAGTCCTCGGGTATGGATGATACTCACTTCTCCTCGCTCCAAGGCTGCTCTCCTGCACTTGGTTCTCTGATTTCCACACGTGGCTCTGCCCAGTTGCTGCCCAATGGAATTTAAAGTCTACAGACACCTTATGGGCAATTTGTTTATGATTAAATTTTACTCATTTTGGGCAAAAAAAAACAAAAAACAAACATTTTTTCAATTGGTTTTTCGCTAAAATTTTCAGCAGTTTTTGTGATACGTGTGGTTAAAAATCAGTTCCGTCAGCTAAAGGGCTCCTATAAGGCCTTATCTCTGATCTCCCGACCTCCTAAACACTAATTATAGCTAAACTCTTATAAAACTGATAAGAATATGGCTTAAATGAGCGTTTATGAGGTCAGGAGATCAGTGATAAGGCCTCACATGAATGATTTTTAACCACATGTACCACAAAAACCTCTGGACATTTTTAATCAAGACCAATTGAAAAACTGATATTTAGCACAAAATGAGTAAAATGCAATCATGCCCTGAAGGTGTTCATAGCCTTTAAAGAAAACTGTCCCTTGCCAGGTTAGCATCCCGGACTATCACTACTCCTTATAATTGGTACCTGGTACCTTCTCTGAGCTTGGCTCTGCCTTATGGGCATTGTAAATTTTGGATTACCCCAAGCACTCTGGGCCTGCCTGTCTGTATTATCACCATATCTCTGACTGGCATTGTCAGTGGGGCATATTCCACCGATCTGCTAACCAAGAAAGTCCATATTACCACTGTGGAGGGGTCATGGGGCACTGTGCACACCGCATTTGAGCCTTCCATCAGAAGTATATGTCAGGAGCGGATTCGCCATGTGTACCTCCGATGAGGGGCTCCAATGTATCCCACTGTAAAGGCC
Source organism: Bufo gargarizans (assembly GCF_014858855.1). Taxonomy (NCBI): domain Eukaryota; kingdom Metazoa; phylum Chordata; class Amphibia; order Anura; family Bufonidae; genus Bufo; species Bufo gargarizans. The sequence goes on along the minus strand of NC_058083.1, from coordinate 523,116,478 downwards.
TACATCACCCATTGACTCCAATGTCCAAAAAAAGCTATACCGCGTGGAATAAGTTTCTCTCTCATCATCCCAGCGCATGAGATTTGACATATCAGGAGTTTCTCACCAAATACGCCAAACATGGTACCTGGGCGCAGTCTACGCAAAGCTTAAGGAATCATTCCGGATGAGTGTGGAGGAAGAGGGAAGAAACAACGGATAATGGGAGGACCAAGAGGCCATGAGGAGAGGGAAGAACCCAACTGGTTGACTCATTGATGCTCGTCATGTCTTTATGGAGCTCCATTCCAGGCTTGACTATGGGGACCCTTGGATGCTGGCGGAGAATCTGGCAGAGGTACAGTACCATGTATTTTGAGGTCTTCAACATGGGACCTTGTCATGGCAAGTGACGGCAGGATTTAGTGTCATCTGCTGAGTGCTGGGAATGAAGGGCCCGCCGTCTTCTAAGGTGACTTTTCACATCACAGTGCCGTTGCCCTACAGGTGAAGAGCAGGTACTGCAATCTTCTTCACATGAATGGGTGGTGATCCACAGAACAGGAAATGGCGCTGCGCAGGGAATACGTCCTTTTGATCAGTGGGGGTCCCTGTGATCTCATCAGAATGCCCCTTTAAATGTTGCCATATCTCACGGATATTGCAGCAGCTTCAGCTCTGTCATGGTAGGGAGAAGGATGAAAAAGTCCTCCACCCTCACCCGACGAGTCGCTCACTGACAGAAGGGTTCATTTACTTTCATGACTATTGAATACAGAATTAAAGGAATTAAAGAATCCATTAAAACTTATTAAACTCATCTATTTCTACCGAGAGGATTCTCCGGGGCCATCAGTCACCGATGTCACATCAGCTCAAAATCCTGTACTTCAGGCTCCTAATGGCCTCGGGTTTATGCAGGATTTCCTCCCCGGGTCCCTTGGGGGCCGTCACTCGCTGCTCGGTCTTCATTCCTCTTTATTGAAGCTTTCGGCTTATAAATTACTCGTCAGATTCATGGCCGCTTCATTAGGAAGTTTCATGCCCGGATGGAAGAACGACCATTCTGCCAAAAAGGTCCCACTGAAGGCTTCTAGTTAGGGCTCCTTAGGGCCCATCCAGGCTAAATATGTCCATGCCAAAGAGGCACCACGAGGAAACAGCCTCCCATTGGGGAGGCTGTGCAGCCAATCTTGCTGACATGTCCTTTCTTGTGGCGGTCGCAGCCATAAACCGCGGCCTCCCATTGAAAACAATGGAAAGTCATCTCCAATCACTTCAACTCAATCTGAACAGCCTCTTAGAGTTGGTCTGGCCAACTAGAGGGCATATAGTAGGGGGCTCATCAGTTCCATTCCCCCGCAGTGGGCGCTAGGGCTACATGGTGCTGTCTACTCTTAAAGGGGGTTGTGCCACAAAACATATTCTATATTTTTCAAACCAGCCCCTGGATCTAAATACTTTTGTATTTATGTCATAAAAAATGTAATATAGCCACTGAGATATTCAATAAAATGTATCTGTATAGCGCCACCTGCTGTTTGTTCCTTATTTTTTGTCCGTCTCACTGAGCTGGTCGAGCATGCTCAGTTTAAATCTTCAGCTGCCACCTGCCATATGTTCTGTTAGAGTCTGTGTGTCACGGTCTCGGTGGTGTTCGCTGTGACACGGTTGCCATGCATGCTGGTTGCCAGGGGCAACGTGTTGTTGTTGCAGCATGTAGATGTCTCCTCCATTCTCATGGGTCCTTTCCTGTCTGGTGCTGGAGGGGTTAACTACCTGGCTGGGTATGGCCACAAGGTGTTCATATTGCCTGTGGCTTTCAGGCTGGAGATAGTTGTCCTCCAGCCTTGGTGTGTGCTGGAGTTATGCTCCTGTCCTGGATATGCCATCTTTCCAGTGTGAGGGCCACCTAGTTGGACATCGATGTCACCATGTTGTCTCCCCTATATTCCCTCTGTCCTTTTCTCATCCTCACCTGCTGTCTTGTTTGGTGTGGTTTATGTTATGGGTGTGTTATTTTGTCTAGTTTGGTGTTCCATGTCTGGTATGTTTGGTGCTGTAGTCCAGCATGGTTGCTAGACATTTCCCCTGTCTGTGCCTTCGGAAGAGGGCTCCAGGGTTCCCCGGAGTGGGAACTAGAAGTCTGTATGCAGCTCTGTCTGGGGCCGCCATGCATCCCCTCTGCTTGGAGCTCCAGGCAGTAACTGGTGTGCTGGATACCTGTGTGTGGTTGTTGGTACGGTGTCCTGTATAGTGTGTGGGAACCAGTACTTATGCATGGGTTCCAGTTGTGGTGGCTGCGGCAGGTAAGTGTGTTGTTCTGTGTGCTTACCTGCCGATCCAGTTGCTGTATACGGTCTCCACTTTTTCCTGGCATCTAGGCCGGTCGAGACTCCGGTTCATCCGTGTATTGGAAGAACAGGTCGTCTCCCCCCCTGCTCCTATTTGAGGGATTACCAGGGCGACTCAGGGTCTTAGGTTCCTGGGTATGAGCTAGGACTAGGGTGAGGATTAGGGATGCATTAGGAGGTGACCTGCTCCCTGTTCCTGGTATCCAGGCCTAGTTGCTGCCTGGTTTACCTTACTTTATACGGTGGGGAGTTTCCCCCACTCCCCACCGTGACACTGTGGCAGTTACAGGGAGAGAGGTGCAGCAGAAAGGACACCCTCCCATGAGCTGCCAGGCTGAAGATAATCTAGCAGAGAAATTGGAGCAGGGAATGTGGAGATCTCATGTGAGGTACTGGGTTGGTTCTGGCTTTGTTAGAAAGAGAATGCCATGTACTGTCTATGTGATGTCTTTTAATTTTTTACACCAATCATGGGATAACCCCTTTACATGCCTCCAATTTATTAACAGAAAACACAGGTAAGTCTGACACGGACTACAATTCATTAGTTAGTGATACCTTATGGGGGTTCTCCCCTTTGAACAATCCCTCACAATAACAAACTGATCTGCTGGGATCAGAAGTGATCAGCTCCAACCTGTGGGTCAGCTAGTGTTCATTTTCCCAGCAGTGCCACCACAGGGGAAGTGAAGTATTACACGTTTCCGGTCCTCCAGAGCGAGAGATAACCTTGGTACCTGATCTCCATTCTGGCTAATAGTTGGGTCCTGGCAGGGGGTCCCTGTCTATGAATTTTATGAAGAGGTCAGATGAATATAGGCCCCATTAGACTTACAGTTATCGCTGTAGTCGTCCACTAATATGATTTCATAGATGAGGTGCATAGGTGTCCGATTCAATACACTGCAAAAAAGACACAAAATAAATCAGGTGAAGGTTCGTGGTCCCGGTTTGCTTCATTCACAGACATAGAGAAGTAGGTGATGTGCAATGAATGGAGTCTACAGGTGAAGAAGCCTTTGGTGTAACATTTACCGTTCACGGCTCACATGACTACTGTATCCCGTTTTCCATGCGGGTAAATGGAGATGTGTGTCCCAATCCTAGACCGTGATGCAATGGCGTGCACTAAAGTCCACTCCCTCTGTACGGACCTCAGGAAATCCCTGAGTAATGTAAACTGCGATACACTAAGTGTACGTTCACACGGTCAGGTTTTCTGATGCAGTATTGGAAGAAAAAACAAAAGTGATTTACAAAAAGAAGAGAAGTTGATTTTCCTCTGAAACTGCATCAAGAAACCTGACCGTGGCCACAGCCTCGGTGCTTAAAATGCTTGCTGTCAGTGAATGGAAACATTCTAGTCGTCATTCAGAGGCTAAATGCTCCAGTCCTTCTCCCACAGCTGAGGGTTTGTTACAATGTACCTGTTCAGGCGGTCCTCTGAACTAAAGACTGCAGCAGAAACCCTCTCAAGGACAGATTTGAACAAACCCTCAGCTGTGACAAGCATTGCTTCAAGCTTCTAGATTTAAATGAAAATGTTCCCATTCACTAAAAGCAAGCAGAGATCTTGAAAACAGTGAAACAATGAAAGTGGTAGAAATGTTTCATTATTCAGCGATGAACGTGTGAAAATGAAAGGAATATGATTGTTTGCTATAAAGCCCATTGACCCTATGACAACACCTCGGACACAGGGCAGGAAGCGTTGTCAGAAGGCATAAATCATCTTCGATTTTAACCCGAATACACAGAATTAAGGTCGTACTGTTTTTTTTCCACAATTTTAACACAAGTTAAAAGGGATTTACTAGGTAAACTAGTAGAGAGTTGCTGCAGAAAGGACACACCACCTGAGATGTGACAGGGAGAGAGCTGCTGCAAAAAAGACATGCATCCTGAGATGTGACAGGGAGAGTTCTGCTGCAGAGTGGACATGCCCCCTTAGCTTTGCCAGGGAGAAAGCTGCAGCAGAAAGGACATGCCCCCGAGATGTGACATGGAGAGAGCTGCTGCAGAAAGGACATGCACCTGACATGTGACAAGGAGAGAGCTGCTGCATAAGACACAACCCATGAGGTGTGACAGGAAGAGAGCTGCTGCAGAAAGGACATGCATCCTGAGATGTGACAGGGAGAAAGCTGCAGCAGAAGGGACATGCCCCCTGAGATGTAACATGGAGAGAGCTGCTGCATAAGACAACCCATGAGGTGTGACAGGAAGAGAGCTTCTGCACAAAGGACGTGCATCCTGAGATGTGACATGGAGAGAGCTGCTGCAGAAAGGACATGCACCTGACATGTGACAAGGAGAGGGCTGCTGCAGAAAGGACATACACCTGACATGTGACATGGAGAGAGCTGCTGCAGAAAGGACATGCACCTGACATGTGACAAGGAGAGAGCTACTGCATAAGACAACCCATAAGGTGTGACAGGAAGAGAGCTTCTGCACAAAGGACATGCATCCTGAGATATGACAGGGAGAAAGCTGCAGCAGAAGGGACATGCCCCCTGAGCCTGAGATGTGACATGGAGAGAGCTGCTGCATAAGACAACCCATGAGATGTGACATAGAGAGAGCTTCTGCACAAAGGACGTGCATCCTGAGATGTGACAGGGAGAGCGCTTCTGCACAAAGGACATGCCCCCTGAGATGTGACAGGGATAAAGCTGCAGCAGAAGGGACATGCCCCTGAGATGTGACATGGAGAGAGCTGCTGCATAAGACACAACCCCTGAGATGTGACATGGAGAGAGCTGCTGCATAAGACAACCCATGAGATGTGACATGGAGAGAGCTTCTGCACAAAGGACGTGCATCCTGAGATGTGACAGGGAAAGAGCTGCTGCAGAAAGTACATGACCCCTGAGATGGGATAGGAAGAGCTGCAGCAGAAAGGACATGCCCCCCCCCGAGATGTGACAAAGAGATAGCTGAAGCAGGAAGGGCATGCCCTCTGACATGTGACATGGATAGAGCTGCTGCAGGAAAGACACAACCCATGAGGTGTGACAAGGAGAGAGCTCCTGCAGAAATTACATGCCTCATGAGATGTGTCAGGAAGAGAGCTGCTGCAGAAAGGACACACCAACTGAGATATGACATAGAGAGAGCTGCTGCAGAAAGGACATGCACCTGACATGTGACAAGGAGAGAGCTGCTGCATAAGACACAACCCATGAGGTGTGACAGGAAGAGAGCTTCTGCAGAAAGGACATGCATCCTGAGATGTGACAGGGAGAGAGCTGCAGCAGAAATGACACGCCCCCTAAGCTGTGATACTGAGAGAGCTGCACCAGAAAGGTCATGCCCCCTGAGCTGCCAGCCCGAAATAAATCTAGTAGAGTAATAAATGTGGAGATCTCTGTCGGATGGAAAACCCCATTAAGAATTAGACAAAAACAGCTAGATGTAGCAGGGCCGAGTTGATTTTGACAAATGTAGTACAGTTGAGCTGGTGAAGTAGTAACGAGATTGAGTTCATTCATTGCAGTAAAACTGAACTTATTGTAGGTGAGCTGCTTTTATCTGTTAGAGCAGCGCTGAAATAGTCATATGTAGTAATGTAGCAGAGCTGAAATGGTCATATGTAGTAATGTAGCAGAGCTGAAATAGTCATATGTAGTAATGTAGCAGAGCTGAAATGGTCATATGTAGTAATGTAGCAGAGCTGAAATAGTCATATGTAGTAATGTAGCAGAGCGGAAATAGTCATATGTAGTAATGTAGCAGAGCTGAAATAGTCATATGTAGTAATGTAGCAGAGCTGAAATAGTCATATGTAGTAATGTAGCAGAGCGGAAATAGTCATATGTAGTAATGTAGCAGAGCTGATTTACCCATATGGCACAATTCGTGATGATACCAAAGTGTGCTTTTACATTCAGTTAGTGCTATGATAATACCCACACCCATAAAAAACAAAAAGACACATTCAGCTCTGCTACATCTGCACATATAAAGCCACGTGATGCGGTGCTGGAGCAGTACATTGAAATATTAATTGTGCCGGATAACAAAGACCTGGACGCTGGTAACGCAGGCTATTTCCCTTATCCGCTTCCTCATGAGCAGTGCGGCGATAAGACAAATAGCGAGACGTCTAATTCCTATGCGCAAATGTAATAACGTACAATCATGTCAGATAAGGAGAACGCTTGTGCGAGGATGCGAATCCCTGCAAATGTCTTATGGAGCCGGGTAGAGATAACGTGTGGACAATGGGAGGACGTCTACATCATGGGAGGAAAATCACAGAAAAAGGGGCAAGGGAGGGTTAATGGGGGCGACTTATTATAATAGCGCAGGAGATGAGGGGAGAAATCATCGAAAGCAGCCAATCAGATTTCAGCTCTCATTTATTAGAGACCCTATAGGGAATGGTGGAAGTAAGATGTTCTTTAAAGAAGACCCTCTCACCTCTTTAGTAACTACTAGCATTCCGCGTGTAATATCAATTCTGGAGCATCTATTCTTGTCACTCTATGTTGGATCACTCCTCTGTTGTTCCTACTAGAAGTTTCTAAGTTAATTACTAGCAATTTGCAATGAAGGTCAAGCTGGGCGTTACCAGTTGGGGGCGTGTCCCTGCACAGTCTGACACTATCCAATCAGTGCTGCCATTGTCAGACTGCATGGACACCCCCAACTGGAAATGCCCAGTAGGAGATTTTTTTGCAGAGTATTGTCAATTGGTTTACAACTTCTAGCAGGAATAATAGAGGAACTGCACAACACAAGAGTCATAAGAATAGATGTTATTACTAGTGTTGATCACGAATATTCGAATTGCTAATTTTTGTCGCGAATATAGGTACTTCAAAAATTCGCGAATATTTAGAATATAGTGATATAAATTTGTAATTTCGAAGATTCAAGATTTTTTTATTTGCAAATTTTCGTAATGCGAATTTTTATCGCAAATTTTTCAATTGCAGAGTAAAAACATGATTCCTCCCTGCTTCTTGCTTGTGGGCCAATGAGTCATTGGCGGAATCATGACTTTAAATGGGAAAAATTATGAATATTCTAAAAAACTAATATATAGCACTATATCGAATATATTTGTTTTTTCGAATATTCGTAATATTCTAAAACAAGAATATATAGCAATACAGCGAATATTAAAAAAACCAAAAACAAATATAGAGCAATTTAGCTAATATAGTGCTATAATCTTCTTTGTCTAAGGCCTCATGCACACGACCGTTGTTGTGTTCCGTTCCGCAAAATGGGGTTCCGTTGTTCCGTGATCCGTTTCCGTTTTTGTTTCCGTGTGTCTTCCTTTATTTTTGGAGGACCACCAGACATAAAGGAAAGTAAAAAAAAGTCTAAGACAGGTTTGCCATGCAAATGATAGGAAAAAAAACGGACGCGGATGACAATCTTGTGTGCCTCCGCGTTTTTTAGCGGTCCCATTGACTTGAATGGGTCCGCGAACCGTTTTCCAGGAAAATAATAGGACAGGTTATATTTTTTGGATGGACTGGAACCACAGATCACGGACGCGGATGGCAAACGGTGCATTAGCCGTTTTCAACGGACCCATGTTCGCAGAAAATCACGAAAAACTGCGCAACGCACACGGAATAAAACAACCGTCGTGTGCATGAGGCCTCATAGTTGTCATTTTTTCTCATCTGAAGTTCAGATTGGAAAAAAATTACAACTAATTAAAAAAAAAAGTTGATAGCACTAGATTAGCTAAATTGCTCTACATTAGTTTTTTTTCGAATATTCGCTGTATTGCTATATATTCTTGTTTTAGAATATTACGAATATTTGAAAAAATGAATATATTCGATATAGTGCTTAGGACTCATTGGCCCACAAGCAAGAAGCAGGGAGGAATCATGTTTTCGCTCAGGCAATTGAAAAATTTGCGATAAAAATTTGCATTATGAAAATTTGCAAATTGCGCGATCATTACCTTGTCGATTTTTTTAGTAAAAAAAATCGTAGAATATAAAGAATATTCAAATTCGTGAATATTTGGCGAATATTCTTACAAAATATTAGCGAAATATCGCGAATTCGAATATGACCCCTGCCACTCATCACTAGTTATTACATGGGGAATGCAGGTAGTTACTAACAGACAAGTCATGAGGGGTGAGACCTCCTCTATAAAGAAGACATTTTATATCTAAACTCAATGTAAGGAGCCAGGGGGGTAGGAGGGGGTACGAGAGGTTTTCTTAAAATCAATGTATCTATGAGTTAGGACTACTTACTTCTCTGAGTCATGGAGTTACTGTACATCCCAAAAAATATCAAGCTAACCTCTACAAAATCTCCTAAATCAGGAATACAATTCCAGAAAGTACAGTGAAGACTGACACACACAGAGCACTGGCACTCCGCATCTTCCTTTAAGGTTCTCTGAAGATCTGGATGTCCCCATAATGGATAAAATTAGTAGATTATAGGGGCTGTACAATATTAATAAAATATGGCAGCTTCCTTACAAAAACAGCGCCCCACCTGTTAACAGGTTGTGTGTGGTATTGCAGCTCTGCTTCATTGAAGTGAACAGAGCTGAGCTGCAATACCAGACACAACCCACGGACAGGTGGGGCGCTGTTCAAGGTCCTCTAACCCTTTATATTTCGGATGGGAATTAGCAATTATTAAAATCCCATTTACGTTTTGTAACTTGGGTGGGACGTATAGTTCAGTTAATTCTATGTGTCCAGATCCATAAATAGAATCCCAGATCAACAGTAAAGACTGACACAACAGGTTGTGGATTGGGGGGGGGGGGGTATGCCTCTCAGGATCTCTGAAAAGTTGGGTGGGTTGTGTAATTGCTGCATTAACGTCTTTGATTTTAGTCGAGAACTTTTCTGCGTCGCCCTCGGGGGTTTAGCGGTTTAGTTTATTTTTAGAGCGACGCGTCAGATGGCTTCACTTGTCTCCCCGTCCCGCAGAGTGACAGAGCTGAGGACGGCCATCTGCTCTGCCATGTCACTTGTGTGTACATGACAATATGGCAGGAGTTCGGAATACTGAGCGGCGCCTCATCCTGATGGGAAACGTTCAGTCCCCGTAGGAATAAAGCGCTACAAATCCTCAAGACACAAAGCAACGCACAGATCTAACCATATGGTGTGAAAAGACACATTCAATATCTTGGTTACATGCTCCAGTCACATCCAAAGCTGCTTCCAGTGTCTGCTGGCTGACCTTGTAGACCGAGGATAAAATGTTAGTACTCGTGGCTGCCATGGTTGATGAAGAGTACTGGGGACATGACCTGTGGGGTTCTAATCTCTTAAAGGCACAGTCCTTACATTCTACATTCCATCAGTCTCAAGGGCTGATGTTCCGATGCCTCAGGTCAGGGTCTCCTCTCTGCTTGGAGCTGTCACACCTGCTTGGGACATCTATCCTCCTGCTGCTCCAGAGGTCCAAAGGCCTGACGCATGGGCCAAGGAGTTTTTCCCTCTTTGACCCATGGCACTAACCCTATTCTTCTGCTCTCTCTTCTTTCCAGCTGACCTGACTTCCCTTCCTCATCACTTCGCTGGGGTGGGAGACACCCTCTCTTCCCATCTTTAGGTCTTTGCTCCTCTCAAGCTATTTTTGGTCCCCAAGGCGTTATTCAAGACTCGGGCCATTTCCATTTCACAGGGAGATTCCCACTGCTAACCCCACCACTGCACCACTCCTGAAATGCAAAAGCAGGAGGGAAATTTCCTCCCTTCCTATAGAACTCAACATCCACCCACCTGAAGGCCATACTCTAGCTCCCACCCCCAGCAGCCACACCAGTACTAGGATGGCACCACCAATGGATATATAACAGCTCTTCCTTTCATCCCTGAGTACAGAGGATCTTCTGGCCGCGTCAAATTTCTGCTAATTTACGGTCAAGAGGACCATCCAGTAACCGGACTGCGCCACTGCTTAGTTAAACACTATACCGTCAACGCAAGGAAGCCAGACGGTGGCACGACGAGCATTCCCAATGTCTGCAGCGCTGCACGTTTCTTCGAGGGGTGACTGCCCCCACCTGACACAGAGTCTCTGGCCCCCTACCTGACATAGGGTCTGTTCATTCTGAAGTATGATGAAGGATGGTCATACTTTATTATGGAAATGAAACATGGCTTTCTAGGGGAAATTACAGCAGCCATACGTCCCAGGAGGTCTAAACCCCAATTTAGATTGTAATACCCCTATAAATTTCGCTGTAGATTACGGCATATCACCCACTGCACAGTCAGGGACGCTAACGGCTATGCAACCGCCTTCGCTTGAAACGAAGATTAGACACCTAATAAGAGAGGAGCAGTGGAAGCCTCGCTAAATGGCAATTATTTATGGGCCGGAGCTCCGAAACTTACATCACGTATAATTGCTTTGATTACTTACTGACGACTGTAACCAGCTAAAACAACACCGCGCCATTCCTTTAATAGAGGAGGCGAGGATTTATGGCGCTTCGGGGAGGGATAAACATGACTCCACTTTCTTCTATTTTTTCCGTCTCGAATGTAAATATCATATAATTTTCCAGACAGAACGTCATGAATTTCCTCCGGTTTATAACACCGCACTGGGGACGTCGAGTCGTTTCTCAGGGCTGAAATATTCCCATTTTTCATAAATTGCTGATTTTATTTCCAAATTTATCTTTTCTTTTAGCTTAAAACCTGAAGCATAAAATATCTTGTGTCTATAACTCGCGGCCATAACTCAGCGGCGCGCGGCCTCATCCAGCTATTAACATTAAGCAAGAGGCTCCCGAGAGCCACAAATGATACATCACTCCGGGGTTAATTTGCAGTTTTGGATAATTGGATTGATTAAAGTTGAAAGTAACGGGGTGAAACTGCTGACCAGAAATCTACCATGAAACGGAACGCGACACAATGGATTAACGGCTTTTTATGATGTGGGTCTGAGATGGGGAGGATGCAGGGAACAATGTGTCCGTGCTGCTCCTAACTCAGTATGAGGCTAGGTCAGGGGTGTAGCTATAGGGGGTGCAGAGGTAGCAGTCGCTACCGGGCCCAGGAGCCTGAGGGGGCCCAAAGACCCTTGTGCTGCATAAGAAGACACACAAAGCACTGAGGGAAGGGGGGCCCAAGCCTAACTCTTGCACCAGGGCCTATGAGCCTTTAGCTACGCCCCTGGGCTAGGTCTACACGACGACGCAACAGATAGGGCAGAATTACACTGCAACATTTCTTGCGCGACATTTTGTTGCACCAATGTCGCGCAACAATTTTTATAATGGTAGTCTATGGTGTCGCACTGCAACACGCGACATGCTGCAACTGTGACGCGACAGTAGCAGAAAAAAAAAACATCTCGAATGGATTTTTTGCGACAGTCGCAGCATGTCGCATGTTGCAGTGCGACACGATAAACTGCCATTATAAAAATTGTCACGCGACATTGGTGCGACAAATGTCGTCGTCTAGACCTAGCCTAAAGGGTGACACGAAGAAAGAGTCAAAAGTGTAAGGCCTCTTTCACACGGGTGAGATTTCCGCGCGGGTGCAATACGTGAGGTGAACGCATTGCACCCGCACTGAATCCGAACCCATTCATTTCTATAGGGCTGTGCACATGAGCGAGGATTTTCACGCATCACTTGTGCGTTGCGTGAAAATCGCAGCATGCTCTATATTGTGCGTTTTTCACGCAACACAGGCCACATAGAAGTGAAGAAGGCTGCGTGAAAATCGCAAGCATCCGCAAGCAAGTGCGAATGTGGTGCGATTTTCACGCACGGTTGCTAGGAGACGATCGGGATGGGGACCCAATCATTATTATTTTCCCTTATAACATGGTTATAAGGGAAAATAATAGCATTTTTAATACAGAATGCATAGTACAATAGCGCTGGAGGGGTTAAAAAATAATAATAATGATAATGTATTCACCTTAATCCACTTGTTCGCGCAGCCGGCATCTCTTCTGTCTTCTTCTTTGCTGTAAAGGAGGTAAAGGACCTTTGGTGACGTCACTGCACTCATCACATGGTCCATCACATGATCCATCACCACCACAGGTCCTGTTCCTCCTGCACAGCAAAGAAGAAGACAGAAGAGATACTGGCTGCGCAAACAAGTGGATTAAGGTAAGTTAAATTATTTTTTATTTTTTTTAACCCCTCCAGCCCTATTATACTATGAATTCTGTATTCAGAATGCTATTATTTTCCCTCATAACCATGTTATAAGGGAAAATAATAAAATCAACACAACACCGATCCCAAACCCGAACTTCTGTGAAAAAGTTCAAGTTTGGGTACCAAACATGCCAATTTTTCTCACACGCGTGCAAAACGCATTAAAATGTTTTGCACTTGCGCGGAAAAATCGTGCATTTTCCCGCGACACCCCCGTATCTTATCCGGCCCAAATCCATGACGCCCGTTTAAAAGAGGCCTAACAAACATGGAAAGACAAAAGTACAAACAACACCTTCTAAAAGCCATATTCATATTACTAACTGCCGAAGTTCTTACTGCACATACCGTATTATTATAGCAGTTTCTGTATATTATTCCGCATAGGAGGCAGTATTATAGTAGTTATATTCTTGTACATGGGAGCAGTATTATAGTAGTTATATTCTTGTACATGGGAGCAGTATTATAGTAGTTATATTCTTGTACATAGGAGCAGTATTATAGTAGTTATATTCTTGTACATAGGAGGCAGTATTATAGTAGTTATATTCTTGTACATAGGAGGCAGTATTATAGTAGTTATATTCTTGTACATAGGAGGCAGTATTATAGTAGTTATATTCTTGTACATGGGAGCAGTATTATAGTAGTTATATTCTTGTACATAGGAGGCAGTATTATAGTAGCTATATTCCTGTACATAGGAGGCAGTATTATAGTAGTTATATTCTTGTACATAGGAGCAGTATTATAGTAGTTATAATCTTGTACATAGGAGCAGTATTATAGTAGTTATATTCTTGTACATAGGAGACAGTATTATAGTAGCTATATTCCTGTACATAGGAGGCAGTATTATAGTAGTTATATTCTTGTACATAGGGGCAGTATTATAGTAGTTATATTCTTGTACATAGGGGCAGTATTATAGTAGTTATATTCTTGTACATAGGAGCAGTATTATAGTAGTTATATTCTTGTACATAGGAGCAGTATTATAGTAGTTATATTCTTGTACATAGGAACAGTATTATAGTAGTTATATTCTTGTACATAGGAGCAGTATTATAGTAGTTATATTCTTGTACATAGGGGGCAGTATTATAGTAGTTATATTCTTGTACATAGGAGCAGTATTATAGTAGTTATATTCCTGTACATAGGAGCAGTATTATAGTAGTTATATTCTTGCACATAGGAGCAGTATTATAGTAGTTATATTCTTGTACATAGGAGCAGTATTATAGTAGTTATATTCCTGTACATAGGAGCAGTATTATAGTAGTTATATTCTTGCACATAGGAGCAGTATTATAGTAGTTATATTCTTGTACATAGGAGCAGTATTATAGTAGTTATATTCCTGTACATAGGAGCAGTATTATAGTAGTTATATTCCTGTACATAGGAGCAGTATTATAGTAGTTATATTCTTCTACATAGGAGCAGTATTATAGTAGTTATATTCTTGTACATAGGAGCAGTATTATAGTAGTTATATTCTTGTACATAGGAGCAGTATTATAGTAGTTATATTCTTGTACATAGGAGCAGTATTATAGTAGTTATATTCTTGTACATAGGAGCAGTATTATAGTAGTTATATTCTTGTACATAGGAGCAGTATTATAGTAGTTATATTCTTGTACATAGGAGCAGTATTATAGTAGTTATATTCTTGTACATAGGAGCAGTATTATAGTAGTTATATTCTTGTACATAGGAGGCAGTATTATAGTAGTTATATTCTTGTACATAGGAGCAGTATTATAGTAGTTATATTCTTGTACATAGGAGCAGTATTATAGTAGTTATATTCTTGTACATAGGAGCAGTATTATAGTAGTTATATTCTTGTACATAGGAGACAGTATTATAGTAGTTATATTCTTGTACATAGGAGGCAGTATTATAGTAGTTATATTCTTGTACATAGGAGGCAGTATTATAGTAGTTATATTCTTGTACATAGGTGCAGTATTATAGTAGTTATATTCTTGTACATAGGAGGCAGTATTATAGCAGTTATATTCTTGTAGTTATATAAACTGGACGTCGGTAGCCAGAATCTTATCACTGATCTCTGTGACTATGCAGGGGATTTGGAACTGTGTATCAGAAGAATAGAGCTCAAACCCTTATGATAATAATAAAAGGATCAGTGAATTTTCATAAATGAATGTTTGGATCCTAGATGTGCGTTCCTCCTTGTTTGCCTCCAGCTGAGAATAATTCAATGGTTAATTATATTTTTCTCTCTCTGTTATCAGAAAAGCTGTCAGATAAATGGAAATATAAACTGACAATTTGGAGAAAAGCGTCAGATAAGTTTATGCAGCAGCACATATTGTATACTAAATTGAGACGGGTAATTTGTTCTCCCACATATTTTCAGCGTGATTTACAGCCATAAAATACCTTCCCAGTCACACGTGGAGCAGATGCTGCTTATGCTAATGCTGCGTGTTAATAACAATATCAGTCGCAGAATTACCATTTCCTTGATGAGACAATAGTGAGAAAGTATTAGGACCGCTCCCGTCTTCTGCAGTGAAAAGTCAATCTACACATTGCTGATAAATATAAAGCGGACATCTCTTCTCATCATCGGGGAATTGTGAATTTTAATTGCTTCATTGTATTCCCTGCTGAATGGATAGTGTGCCCGCCATTAGCGATAATTTAGTTGTTTTCCACATTCTAAGTTTGCAAAGTAAAATGAGTGGAAACATTTTATAAAGGTTTTCTCATATTAGATGTCAGATATAAGGTCCAATGTACATGGCAGGGCTGTGGCCAGGAGGCTGTATGACGGCACAAACACTTCTTGCAAGTGGCATACGTTCGTCCTATAGAGTGGCACATGGACTCCCTGCATAGTGTCATAGGACTCCCTGTATGGTGACACACTGACTCCCTGTATAGTGTCATAGGCCTCCCTGTATGGTGACACACTGACTCCCTGTATAGTGTCATAGGACTCCCTGTATGGTGACACACTGACTCCCTGTATAGTGTCATAGGACTCCCTGTATGGTGACACACTGACTCCCTGAATAGTGTCATAGGCCTCCCTGTATGGTGACACACTGACTCCCTGTATAGTGTCATAGGCCTCCCTGTATGGTGACACACTGACTCCCTGTATAGTGTCATAGGACTCCCTGTATGGTGACACACTGACTCCCTGTATAGTGTCATAGGACTCCCTGTATGGTGACACACTGACTCCCTGTATAGTGTCATAGGACTCCCTGTATGGTGACACACTGACTCCCTGTATAGTGTCATAGGACTCCCTGTATGGTGACACACTGACTCCCTGTATAGTGTCATAGGACTCCCTGTATGGTGACACACTGACTCCCTTATAGTGTCATAGGACTCCCTGTATAGTGTCATAGGCCTCCCTGTATAGTGTCATAGGACTCCCTGTATAGTGTCATAGGACTCCCTGTATGGTGACACACTGACTCCCTGTATAGTGTCATAGGCCTCCCTGTATGGTGACACACTGACTCCCTGTATAGTGTCATAGGACTCCCTGTATGGTGACACACTGACTCCCTTATAGTGTCATAGGACTCCCTGTATAGTGTCATAGGCCTCCCTGTATAGTGTCATAGGACTCCCTGTATAGTGTCATAGGACTCCCTGTATGGTGACACACTGACTCCCTGTATAGTGTCATAGGCCTCCCTGTATGGTGACACACTGACTCCCTGTATAGTGTCATAGGACTCCCTGTATAGTGTCATAGGACTCCCTGTATAGTGTCATAGGACTCCCTGTATAGTGTCATAGAACTCCCTGTATGGTGACACACTAACTCCCTGTATAGTGTCATAGGACTCCATCTATGCTGACACACTGACTCCCTGTATAGTGTCATAGGACTCCCTGTATGGTGACACACTGACTCCCTGTATAGTGTCATAGGACTCCCTGTATGGTGACACACTGACTCCCTGTATAGTGTCATAGAACTCCCTGTATAGTGTCATAGGACTCCCTGTATGGTGACACACTGACTCCCTTATAGTGTCATAGGACTCCCTGTATAGTGTCATAGGCCTCCCTGTATAGTGTCATAGGACTCCCTGTATAGTGTCATAGGACTCCCTGTATGGTGACACACTAACTCCCTGTATAGTGTCATAGGACTCCATCTATGCTGACACACTGACTCCCTGTATAGTGTCATAGGACTCCCTCTATGCCGACACACTGACTCCATGTATGGTGGTATAAGCTGAGAGCCAGAGTCCACCTTATGAAAAATGGTCCCGAGAGAAAATGAGCATCACTGATGCCTAAGCAGCATGGCCAACATGAGCCAGGCGGTGCTGCTGGTGAAGAAAGAGGCCAGCCTCATCCAAAAAGTTGGTGCACTCTGTCGAAGAGGAGGAAGGTATAAAGAACCTAGTGGGAGACATCTTCTTGCAGAGTGGCGGATACCTCGTGGTGTGCACTATCCAACCTGCTGGGGGTGAGCACTGCAGAAGGCATGCTGCAGCATGTAAAATGTATACCTCCTTCACATAAGCCTCCTGTGTGTACATGGAAAAATTGTCTCAGTTGCACTGGGAGCTGTGTACATCCCCCAGTCACATATTTCCGAAAGAACAAGGGCCATAGACAAGATTTGAATTCCCTAGCTACAGTCATGGAGCAGTGTCTGATGCCACCGAACTGCAGATGTGATAGCTGCAGCAATTAGGAATATGAAGAGGGAATGTCCTTCCCTGCCAAAGTGCCAGGTCAGAAGTCCCTTAAGAAGAAGAGGCAGCAGGGTTAGGGCTGCTGGGTCAAAGAGAAGTCAAAGCAAAGCCCTGGTCCATGCATCAGCACTGGGGTACACTGCATCCATGGGGAGAGTAATGCCCTAAGAAATTGGGACAGATGCTAGAAGAGGGATTAAACCAAGCTAAACCTCTCGAGGCCTGGAGGGAAATGACGCTTTATCAGGCAAGTCCCTTTTGGAGTTGGGACTGTAAGTATTGACACAGTGAGAGGTTTGGTCTGGGAAAACAGGGATTTTCCTCCCAGCATTTACTGCAGGGCTGATTTACAACCAGGTGAGGTCAAATACCGGACCGGATTTTAAATGCCGGTCTGGGTTTTGGCAGCACCTGGCTGTCCTTAGATAGGCAGCTGGGCTCAGAAGCCAGGTCTCTGTGTTGGGATCTGTGAGCCTTGTATCTGGATGAAGGCTTGCTACCTGTTTGGCGTGAACACATGTTGGTGCTGCTATCAGCAAGGATTATTTGAGGCAGAATTGCTGCATGGTGTGAATTACCACCAGCACCGCAAGGTGACTTTTTGCTTGAATATGACGGCTTGTTTTGTCACTTGCCTAAAGTGTGAATAAAACACTAAACTGTTTTATCCAAAGAACTTGTTGCCTCTATACTGCGTCCGCTAATCCTGTCTACCAGAGCGAGTCCCCACAATTGGTGGAGGATGCGGGCAAGAGCAGTGAGGGTGGCGTGAACGCCGATATTTTTGGTTTCTGCATTTTTCAGGCACGGTTGTATGTCATACATTAAACCAGCTGTATTACAACCAGTGCCCCATGACAAAATGGAGGCTGTTGTGAAGGCCCTCATGGAGGCTAATCTGCAGCAGCGAGAGACAAACCTGCAGCAACGCGAGGCTAATAAGCAGCAGGAGACTAACCAGTTGCTGCTACAAAACGTGATGGCTTTGCAGACAGCAAGAGCAACCCCGAGCATCCACGATGCCTCGGAAAGCAGTCCGTGCCGCGATTCCTAAGATGACCCCCTGCAGACGACATCGAAACCTACCTGGCGATGTACGAGAAAGTGGCCATCATGGAAAAACTACCCCGTGACCAGTGGGCTGAGGTCGTCGCTCTATTCCTGGCATCCGATTTCCAGCGGATGTATTTTAAATTGCCGGACAATTAAGCTGGCCGACTACCAAAAAGTAAAGGGTGAGATTTTGGCAAGACTGGGGGAGAATGTGTTGGTCTGGGCCCAGCAGGTACATCAGTGGGGGTTTAAGCTGGCTGAGCCTGCGAGGACCCAGTATTATGACTTACTCCACCTCTTGCAAAAGTGGCTACAGCCTGATGTGCTGAGACCCCTGGCTATGCTGAATAGACTATTAGCTGATATGTTCTGGAGGGCTTTGCCATACCCTCTCCAGCACTGGATTGGTCAGGTGTCTCCTGGCAATGCCCTTGAGATGGTGGACCTGGTGGAACGCTATGAAGCTACCAGGAATCTAAAGGAGGGTTCTGTCGGGAGGGGGGTAGGCAAACCCCGGAAATCTCCACCCCAGGCCCGGAGATTTGAGCCGATAAAACCCGCCCGGGATGTACCCACGGCGGACCTGGCTCCGATAGTCTGCTGGAGGTGTCAGGAGCCTGGCCATGTAAGGGCTGATTGTCCCCCTCAGGTTGAGCCCATGGACACTAACTATCGCTACTGTCAGTCGATATATGCCAGGAGGCTGTGTGCAACAGGTACCCCAGAGTCTCTAGATCACTTGTGCCAGGTAGAAATGGGAGACACACCGGCAGAGGCTCTGCTGGACTCAGGGAGTCTGGTGACCCTAGTAAGGGCTACCCTGGTGCGATTCACTGAGTATACTGGCCAGAAAGTCGGGGTGATGTGCATCCACGGAGACTTAAAAGACTACCCACCACGCTGGTGTCTCTAACCACGGTGGCTGGTAGATGGACCCACAAGGTGGCTGTAGACACAAAACTACATTATGAACTCATAATAGGGAGAGGCTTCCCGCCACTGTAGCCTGCTATGAAAGTGACTGATATCCATGAGACAGGGGTAACCCTAGCAGAGTGGCCCGGCTCAGGGGGGAGACCAGAAGTCTGGGAACCTGAGACCAAAGAGTCAGCGGTAGGGGTGACCGCCACTTCGGTTGAAGAGGGGGAGACAACCCCGCTAAGTGTGATGGGAGGAGACGTGGAGGACTGGCCGCCGGGTCCTGAATTGGCAGACCTCAAAGTCTCCGGGGGATAATTTTGGTACCGCCCAACGTCGGGACCCAACCCTATCCCGTGCCTGGGAAAATGTGTTAATAGTAGATTGTGAAACAACCTGGGGCAGAGTCAGCGTTTCCCCGTTTTGTGGTTCAACAAAATATGTTGTATCGGGTAAACCAACTACGGGGTGAGCCTGTTGAACAGTTGGTGGTCCCCAAGGCTTATCGCAAGCTTGTGTTAGATCTAGCCCAGCAACACGTTCTCGGGGGTCACCTGGGGCTGCAGAAAACTCAGGATCAATCGTATTCTACAGTGGTTATACTGGCCCAGCATATTCAAAGAAGTGGAAGAGTTTTGTAAGTCTTGCCCGACCTGCCAGATAACTAGCCCCCAGACACATTTCCATAGTCCCCTAGTACCTCTCCCGATTATCGAAGTACAGTTTGACCGAATAGCTATGTACCTCATAGGCCCAGTACCGAAGTCCGCCAGAGGGCATCAACACATCTTAGTCATCCTAGAATACGCCACTCGGTACCCGGAGGCAGTGCCACTACGACATACCTCGGCCAAACTCATAGCTAAGGAGTTATTGGAGATGTTTTCCAGAGTAGGACTAACTAAAGAGGTTCTGACCGACCAAGGGACCCCTTTTATGTCCAAGGTGATGAGGGAACTCTAAGTTGCTATACATAAAACAACTATGGACATCCGTTTACCATCCGCAAACAGACGGTCTGGTAGAACGGTTTACCCAAACATTAAAACATATGTTGAAAAAGGTAGTATCTAAAGATGGGAAGGACTGGGACCTCCTTCTGCCCCATCTCATGTTCGCAATGCGAGAGGTACCCCAGGACTCTACTGGGTTCTCGCCCTTCGAACTGCTATATGGCAGACACCCTCGCGGTCTCTTGGACGTGTTCAAAGAGGAGTGGAAACAACAACCCACTCCACATAAAAGTGTCATTGAGTACGTTACCCAGATGCAAGATCGGATAGAGACAGTGCTGCCTCTTGTTAGGGAGCATATGGAGGCAGCTCAGCGAGCCCAGAGTCAGGTCTATAATCGGCAGGCTCAGGTCCAGATCTTTAACCCGGGTGATCGGGTTTTGGTTCTGGTGCCGACCGTGGACAGTAAGTTCCTGGCTAGGTGGCAGGGGCCCTACGAGGTACTCGAGAAAATTGGAGGTGTAAACTACAAGGTACACCAGCCAGGGCGGCGAAAGCCTGGAGGAGGTTTACCATGTGAATTTACTCAAACCGTGAAAAGATAAGGAAACCTGTACAGAAGACAGCCCACGGCCGGGTTTTCTAGGAGAAGATGTACCGGCCCCCCTGTCTGATGCAAGAGAGGCGGCTGTCATAGTAAAAATTGCTGACAGCCTCTCCTCTAAACAGGCTCAGGAGGCCAGGGAGTTTCGTTAGTCGGAACAAGGATAATCCAGCATGACACTGTCACTGAGCCTCAGGCAAAAGTCCTGATTAAAACCATACCGGGTGCCCGAAGCTTAGCGACAAGCCATATTGGAGGAGGTGCTGCTAATGTTGCAGCTAGACGTCATTGAGGAGTCAAAATATGAGTGGGCCAGTCCTATAGTAATGATACCCAAGCCGAACGGGACATTGCTGTTTTGTAACGACTTTTGAAAACTTAACGAGGTTTCCAAATTCGATGCGTATCCCATGTCCCGGGTGGATGAGCTCATCGAGAGGTTAGGACAAGCCCGGCATTTTTCTGTTTTGTACCTCACAAAAGGGTACTGGCAAGAGAAAACTGCCTTCATCACGCCTGAGGGGCTGTATCAATATAAGGTTTTACCCTTTGGTCTGAATGGCGCCCCTGCCACTTTTCAGCGACTAATGGACATTGTGCTTCGTCCACATCATCGGTACGCCTCGGCTTACCTGAAAGATATTGTCATCCACAGTACCGACTAGGAAAGTCACCTACCCAAAGTGCAGGATGTAGTGGACTCCCTTCGGAAAGCTGGCCTAACCGCTAACCCAGAAAAATGTGCGATAGGGTTAGAAGAGACTAAGTACCTGGGGTATGTCATTGGGCGCGGAGTAATCAAACCTAAAGTGAACAAAATATAGGCGATACGGAATTGGCCTCGACCTGTCACCACTAGGCAAATAAAGTAATTCCTGGGAATGGTGGGCTATTACATGAGGTTTGTTCCCCACTTTGCTACTCTAGCAGCTGCCCTTGTCAGAGCTCTTGAAGGGACACAAGTCAATGATGGTTCGCTGGGATGATCGGGAGGAAGAGGCTTTCTCCGCTGTACGGGTCCCCAGTTTTGGTGACGCCCAACTTCAAAAGGGAGTTTATAGTACAGACCCATGCCTCCGAGGTGGGCTGTCTCAGGAAGTCAACGAGGAGGAGCATCCCGTTGTCTTCCTTAGCCGTAAGCTCACCCCAGCTGAGACCCAGTATAGTATAGTGGAGAGAGAGTGCCTGGCTATCAAGTGGGAACTAGAAAATTCTGCCTGGTGACTGACCATTTCCCTCTCAAGTGGATGAGCCAGGCCAAAGACAGAAATGCCCGGGTCACCCGATGGTTTCTTTCCCTACAAAACTTTACGTTTTCGGTGGAACACAGGGCAGGCCGGTTACAGGGAAACACGGATGCCCTGTCGCGGGTTCACTGTCTGGCATGTGTTCACCTCCATCAGGGTTGAACAAAGAGGGGGGGGGGGGCTATGTGACACAGTGAGAGGTTTGGTCTGGGAAAACAGGTATTTTCCCCCCAGCATCTGCTGCTGGGCTGATTTACAGCCAGGTGAGGTCAAATACCGGACCGAATTTTAAATGCCGGTCTGGGTTTTGGCAGCACCTGGCTGTACTTAAATAGGCAGCTGGGCTCAGAAGCCAGGTCACTGTGTTGGAATCTGGGAGCCTTGTGTCTGGATAAAGGCTTGCTACCTGTTTGGCGTGAACACAGGTTGGTGCTGCTATCAGCAAGGATTCTTTGAGGCAGAATTGCCGCATGGTGTGAATTACCACCAGCACCGCAAGATGACTTTTTGTTTAAATATGACGGCTTGTTTTGTCACTTGCCTAAAGTGTGAATAAAACACTGAACTGTTTGATCCAAAGAACTTGCTGTTGCCTCTATACTGCGTCCGCTAATCCTGTCTACCAGAGCGAGTCCCCACAGTGTGAACTTCATATATGTAGTTTAGGGTCTCCCACCTATCAGAAAAATGTGGCACGGGCATCTCTTTTGTTTTTTGATTCCTTGGGTTTTAAAACGAGGATCTCATTATCTTATCCGGCTGATATGTGAGATCCTCACTCATGAAACATTTATCCAATGAATATATCATATAAGTAAATTTGGAAATCTCCTGCTATAGTCTTCTGTCTGTCTTAGTGCCAAACTTCAGTAGGCATGGAACAAGAGGTTCCCCGGCATTGTCTGTGGGTAGCAGATGAATGTATCATGTATAGTGCAGATAAGTATACAGTGTAACTTTCCACATAATGATTTAAATCCCTCATTCCTCTAAGTATGTGAGTCTGGTGGTCGGACCTAATTCAGTGATTGACAGTAAACAGCGGTCAATCACTGGATAGAGCTGCCCATCGGACTCATATTCTAACATGTCACAATCCGATATGTGGGTGCAGATCTGGCGAGGGGGGCAATATCCCTATAGATGGCAAGAGCAAAAAGGCTGCAGTGCTCTTCCATATTCAGGGTTTGGTTTACCCGTAACTCTTACGAATATCTTCCCCTCAGGTATAAAGATGCAAAAATTTGTAAAATGTTTGGACATGGAGAGTAAGATTCTCAATAGAAATATATGAGCTAGAACCCAAGGTCTGGCGATGCACATAAGCGATAGTTTACATCCCTTGATTAAATGTCAGTGTCTGCCGCCATCTAGAAATAATAGAAACAGTAGAATCTCCATGAAACGCGGCCAGTAAAAACAGAAAAAATCATAAAACAATACAAATAATGTTATTAAAGCCGAGGAAAATGCACCTCTTCAAGGGCAAAAGAGGAAGAGTCATTACCGGCTGACAGAGATCTGAGCGGACGGAAGAGTTACAGCCCAAACTGTGCGTAAAGACCGGCGGAAAATCACCGCTCAAGGACACTGGTTTAAAGGGAACAGCAGATGAAAAGTGCGGTGAAATATTACCGATCAGTATCCAGACCAAGGACTTTACATTTTGCAAGCACTCCCGGGGGCGACAGTTGAGGCGGTCTATCAGTGAGGTGCAACATTTGTTTGCTTTAGGCCTAATGCACACACTGCAACCAGGTTCAAGAGGCCTATGGAGCTCCCTGTAACTCCACACTATGGGGCAGCAAGGACTCCTGTTGACCACGCATGGTGCTCTGTGCAGCACCATATATCGGGCACATTCCACCCTACAAACAATGCATCTGGAGGATGAAATATCTATTTTTTCTGTAAGGTTATATGAAATGAAATTGGAGGACATGCAGAGGTTTGGTAGGGCCCTATAGTGGTCTATGGGAGCTACAGACATAAGGCGAGGTTCCTAGCCCTAATGCAAAACCTGTGCCACTTGTAATATATTACTGGTGTCTTCTTATCTGGCAACCAGGGCCCGTGTGAAACTTCTACCTAGACACACCCTATAGCTACGCCCCTGATAGGGTGCCCTGTTACAGCCCCTTTGGCTATATAGAGCTGTAATATGGACTATGTGCACAATGTCTGTTCCTCTGCGGTCATTTACTTTGTACTTGGTACTAAATCCTTAAAATCCAAAGAATTGCAGGATTTAGATCTAAAACTTTAATGGAACAAGAAAACATTTACTCGATTGTTAGTCTGCAAGTCCGTCAAAGAACAAAACAAGAGTCCTTCTCCTCCTCAACCCCAGCTCAGTAATCATTGATGGCTGGAGTCTAGATGTAGGGACGGGTATTACCTTGCCTCATATATTATAGGGGTAGGGGGAGATTTATAATGCAGTGAGAAACCTCCTTGCTGATGATCAAGTGAGATCCACCCTTATTGTCAAAGTAGTTTTTTAAAAAATCATTTATTCATAAGATCCACCCTCTTACAATCGTAGGTTCATATGTTGCATTATAATGTATGTTGAGAACTATGGCTGTGCCTTAAACTCTCAATCTCTCTATCTCTTCTGCTATCTTCCCCTCCTCTTTCAAACATTCTGTCTAGAAATGAGCAAATTTTAAAAAATTTAATTCGCCGGTTCGCAGAATTTTTTAGGAAAAATTTGCTTCTATACGAATAAACTCACAACGAATTACATTAAAAACGGCTATTTCCGGGCTGCAGAGAGCCTGTATAGTGGTGTAGAACACTGTGCCTTGCAGTAACACGCATAGGGAGTCTGTTATGGTAGTGAAATAATACTGTGAGTCCGTATAACATGCAGATGACAGGCGTCGCTCTTAGAATCACTGCACACTTCACTTATTTGGGCAGTTACGGGCCAAAACTGACTAAATAACTCAAGTGTGAACTCAGCCTTACAGGTCGATGTTAGCGCCAAGAAGTAGCGCACTCCTTTTACACCGTCGTCAGCTGATTCCACATAGATGTCTACAGAACCTGTTCTATTAAACGCTTATTCAAATAGAGCCCCCGGACAGAGTGGAGAGGGGGTCAGCAGTAAGTTTGTGTTGACGTCACTGATTATTTTGCCCTTCCTCTGATCCGTCAGAACAATAACCCACAAAAAAACGGATCCTGTCTGTTGAGCCTCCGCCTTCATTCGGTAATCATTTGGTCAGTAATCCATCAGTATCGCTAATGCCAAAAGAAACAGGAGTGAATCCAAAACAGAGATGACACGCCAATTCTGGTGGGACCATACAGGCCTTACAGCTGCTACACAGACAGGATCCGTTGTGCGTCTCATTTTTCATAAATGATGATGTCAGCCAGGCCGAAAGCCAAAATAGTGGACCAGTCATGGAGTGGGGAGGGTGGGAACAGCATGAGAAGTCCACAGAGTGGACCTATGACATACTTGTGAGCTGGAAGCAGCATGAAGAGACCACAGAGTGGCCCAATGACAGGGTCTGGAGGTGGGATCAGGAAAAGGAGGCCACCGAGTGGCCCAATGAAAGTCTGGAAGTGTCGGCAGTATGAGGAGGCCACCGAGTAGCACAATGACCGAGCCTAGAGGTGGCGGCAGCAGCAGCATCAGGGGAAGGCCACTGAGTGGCACAATGAAAGTCTGGAACTGTCAGCAGTATGAGGAGGCCACCGAGTGGCACAATGACCGAGTCTGGAGGTGGCGGCAGCATGAGGAGACCACAGAGTGACCCAATGACAGAGTGTGGAGGTGGCGGCGACAGCAGCAGCATAAGGAGGATACCACAGAGTGGCAAGGTGACATAGTGTGGAGATGGCAGCAGCATCAGGAGACCACAGAGTGTAAAGGTGACAGAGTGGGGCGGTGGGTGGCAATACCAGTACCCGCTGATGAAGGTGGGTGAAATAAGGAGCACTTGGCATCAGGCGGGTGGCAGCATCAGAGTAGTAGCTGAGGCAGGTAGCCAGAAGAAACCGGTCTTTTTTTTCAAGTTTTGGGTGAGGCAGCATGGATAATCAGATGCATCAGGCATTGGTGGGTGGAAATCCTGGCTGATCCACACCTGATTCATCTTGACAAAGGTCAGTCTCTCCACATTTTGGGTGGACAGGCGAGTTCTCCTTGGGGTAATTATGGCCCCCACCGCACTAAACACCCGCTCTGATGCCACACTACTGGCCGGGCAGGAAAGCTTTTTCAGGGCAAACATGCTTTCAGTTGTGGCCACAAATACAGTTTGGCTGCCCAGTAGTCCAGCGGATCTTCAATGTGGGTTGGCAGAGTGCTGTCCAAGTATGCCAGCACCTGTTGGTTCAGGTCCCGCTCCAGGTCTACCTGCTGCTGTTGGTGAGTAGTTTCTTCACTATGCGGTTGAAGAAAGCTACTCATCAGTGACTGTAGACGTAGGCTGCTGCTGATGGAGCTGGTACTGCTCCTGCCACCCACCCCTCCCCAGCAGCCATGGCAGTGGAACGTGAGCGCAGAAGGCCACCCCGGTCAGACCTGCGAGAGGATGGACGATGGCGCAGATAGGTAGTGGCCAACTGACTACATAGGATGTCTCTGTAGTAGTTCAGTTTGTCCTCCCTCTCAGTGGGTGTAAAAAAGGCCCCCATTTTGGACCGGTAGCAAGGGTCCAACAAGGTGGAGAGCCAGAAGTCATCCCTCTGCCGAATGGGACTCCCTGCCTCCATCTCCACTGCATACTGCCACAATGTGTCTGGGTCCTCTGTTTAGTCTCCTCTGGCTGCTCCTACTCCTCCTCTCCTGTAAGCTGAGTAGAAAAAACACCCATTTTCTCTTCCAGTTCAGCCCCCACAGGGCTCATGTGGCCGTGAGATCTAGGCCCCACATCTCCTGTCCCCTGACCAGTCATTGTTACCACCATATGTTCTAGGACATGAAGCAGTGGAATGACGTTGTTCATCCCATAGTCCTGGTGACTGACAAATAATGTGGCCTCCTCAAAGGGCCAGAGCCAACGGCAGGTGTCACGCGTGAGCTGCCACTGGGTGACATCGAAGTTACACAGGGGAGTACCTCTGTCCGCTTGAATCAAGTAATCATTTATGGCCTTTCTCTGTTCGTATAGTCGGTCCAACATATGGAGGGTGGAATTCCAACAGGTGGAAACGTCGCATATCAGCCTATGTTGGGGAATGCTGTTCTGCTGCTGCAGCTCAAGGAGGGTGTGCTTTGCGGTGTACGAGTGGCTGAAGTGCATGCAAATTTACTGCCCATTTTTAGGATGTCTTGCAGATGGGTGGAAGACTTCAGGAGCCGCTTGACAACCAGATTGAACACATGTGCCATGCAGGGCACATGGCTCAGCCCTCCTTGACGCAGCGCCGACAAAATGTTTTTCCTGTTCCGATTTTGAGTTGTCGGGGAGAAAGCCAGGAGTCAATTTATTGCTGAAGGACACGGAGCAGTTCCTCTCCTGTGTGACTCTGTTTGCCCAGGCAAACGAGGTGAAGAACAGTGTGGCACCGCCGTGCCCAGCACAATTGGTAAGGGCACTGTGACTTGTCCCTGCAGTGGAGGCTGAGGACATGGTGGAGGATAAGTAGGCAGAGGCGGACATGGTCGCTATACCAACGGCGGGACAACGTGGAGGCGGAAGCGGCATCACCTGGCCAAATTGCTGATGTGGCTGTGCAGGAACCACATTCACCCAGTGGCCCGTAAAAGACATATATTGTCCCTGACCGTAGTTACAGCTCCACATGTCGGCACTGCCATGTACTTTGGCAGACACCGACAGGCTCAAGGACTGGCCCACCTTCTGTTCTACATGTGTGTGCAGGGCTGGTACTGCCTTTTTGGAAAAGAAATGACGGCTTGGGACTCTCCACCTCGGCTCGGCACAAGCCATCAGTTCTCTGAAAGGTGCAGAATCCACCACTTGGAAAGGGAGGGACGGACTGCAGCAACAGCAACTTCGACAGGAACACATTCAGCTTCTGCGCCGTTGGATGAGTGCATGCATACTGCTGTCTCTTGGCAATCGCTTCGGGGATTGATTGCTTATGGAATGACTGATGAGGAGGAGCAGGAGCATTGGGACCAGCAGGAGATGAGAATGATATGCTCCCTTCGGCTGAGGTGGTGGAGCCTTGACTGCCTGAAACCGGGTACGTGCCACTGGGTGATGCAGCGGTTGCTGCGGCAGGCTGAACCACAACATCTGAGCCACGGTTCTCCCAGGCCATTTTATGCTGATGCTGCCTATGTTGACATTAGCACCCTGGCCATGTTCACCTCCTCCGGCGGCTTAACAAAAAACTTCCACACCGCCGAGTAGGTGATTTTCCCCCCAACAGTCCGCACTGACTAACCGCTACCGCCGCTGCCTTCGTGAACCCCTGCACCACTACTTCCCGGGCAGCTAGGCTGCTGCAAAGCAGATGGTCTACCCCAGGCATGTTTGGCTCCCGACCTCCCACTGCTGCCACCCTGCTGACTCCCAGCCATGCTACCACATTGCAGGAAGCGGCAGATGTCTTCTCCACATCTTGGCTGGCCAGTAGCTGCTGACTGTTCTCTAGTAGCTCGTCCTCGCTGTATAGTGGAGCTGAGCCCACAGCATATAATACTTCTCTGGCTGAGGGAATAGCAAAGGATAGAGGCAGGTTGAGGACAGGTGAGGGCACAGGGCCTGCTCCCGGACCATGCCAACTAAGGGTTGTGTCTGACGAACCCACAGACTGTTGGCTGGGGGTGTCTGATGTCACTTGGGATAAAGTGGATAACCGAGTTAACCAACTAAGAACCGCTGGGTTGCTGGTCAAGACATCGGGAGCTCAGGCCTCTCGCTGCTACTCCTGCTGCCACCTCTGCCTGCGCCAGAAACATTTAGCCTCTGCCACTCCTCTGTGCATGGCCTGGCACTTCTCTGTCATACTTTTAGCTTAACTAAATAAATTAAAAGCAAATTAAAACACCCCTAAAAGCGACAAATATATTTTTCTTTCTGTACTGAAATAGGCCACTAAATGCTTTCACCACATATAACTGCAGAAGTGAACTGTGTATATATTTTTCTTTTTCCACAGATATAAGCCACTAAAGGCTTTTTAACATAGCACTTGCACCCCAAGAACAAATTGCTGGAACGGCAGAGCTGTATAATGGCTATTTGGATCCCCAAATAATCATTCCCTGCACTTGTAAATCGCTTTGCTATCACTGTCCCTAGTGTCTTCTGATGTCTCTCCCTGCACTAAGATTCTGTGAAATGAGTCCTCCCTATCCTTTCCCTGCACTTATAAATCGTTTTTTCCCAAAAAAATTCACAATGAGGGTTTTCCTATTGCTGTCCCTAGCACCTTCTCACGTCTGTCCCTGCACTCACAACGCTGGAAAACGTCTGAGTCCAAGATGGCCGTCGTATTTATAGGGCTGTGACATCACAGGGCTGGCTCGCTGCTGATTGGCTGCATTCGCTGTGAATCTAATTTTTCCTGAAATTTGACTCGAATTCCACTTCGCCAGATTCGATTCGCTCATCTCTAATTCTGTCATAACCCCGTTACTGGGAAAAAATAAAAAAACATCTCTTGACCCATCCTGACCCAACTAACTCCACACCTGTCTCTCACCCCCCCCCCTCCCCATCATCTCTAAACTACTGGAGCGCTTGGTCTACTCGTGCCTCATCCGCTATCTCTCTAACTTCTAGACGCATTAGATCTTGTTTCCACACCCTACAGAAACTGCACTCACCAAAGTGATAAATGACCTCCTGACAGCCAAATACAATGTGACCTGTCAGAACTATTGAGTATGAATAAAGTCCATAATTATAAGGCCTATATAAGTGTATGGACATGAGCCTAAGGGACAACCATTTTGTCTTATTTTAAGGCAGAGTGAATTCAGGATTTTTTTTTTTACTCTGAAATTGCTAACCTAAGGTTTACGATATATACCAAAGTGTTTACCTAGGTCTGTTTTGTGAGAAGAAGATGTTGCAAGGCCTAGATAAGACAATGTATTTGAGTTTTGATGATTTTAGTGAATAGAAAGACTCTAATCTTTCTTTGTGGTTTTTATATTAATCAATATAGGAGTAGATTGATTTTATATTATCAATTTTAATAGGTGTGCTGAATATATAGTATATATATAAGAGTATAGTCCTCATAGATATATTCAGTTTTAAGATTAGAAACGAGGTATAAACTCCTCTGTCATGTTTAGAATCTGTCTCAGTGGAACACACAAATTAATTATTTCTTTCCTGGAATGGAAAAATGTGGACACAGGTGATCATGAACAAACCCTGTCTCCTCCACGAACAATGAAAAAGATAGCCCTATTTATCTTGATTTAATCAAGTTTGGTCAAAAGACTTAAGGATACACAAGTTAGTTGACCAAGTATAAAACTCATTGTCTCTTCAAGATCTTCTCAAGGTTTCGTCTGAAACCTTAGATTACATTTTATTGCTAGTATATGAATAAAATAAATAAATGAATGCTTCGATTTTTGTATGGAATACTAGTGCCATCTAGTGTTAGGGTAACAAAGATCTAGGGTATATTTTTCCCTAGAGGAAGGTTCTATTAATTATAAAGTGAGGTCACTAGTTAATGATAAAACTTGGCCAAGCCCTTTTTAAGAGAGGATAAAAAGATGGTATGGGCTGACAGAAGGGGGCTCTCGCTCTCTCTCTGAACATCATCTTGACCACCTTGCCAGTCATTGGAGGCAGCCATCTTAGAACCATTGAAACTGATTTCTGCTAGCTGACATTTTGGTATAGTATAACCTTACCTATATTTTATAGGATAATTAATTAATATAATACATATCTATAGATATATTCAATTAACCATACTTTGTGTATAGTATCTGTTTTGGAATAAGATGGGGGTGTACCTGCAGCATCATCCTGAAAATTAATCCAATACAGGGAGATTAAAAATATACTAGTGAAAGCACAGTATTATCTCCAAGGAACTGAATTCAGTTCTAGACCAGTATGGTTGATAATATATATATATTTATATAGATAAAAGATAAACCAGATTTGGGTTTAATCGGACATTTGTCGGCTGAGAGAAATCAAGTATTAAATTGACTTTTAATATAAGTGAGGGGTATTATTATAAGAAGGCATAATTGTGTATATATAGATATATGTTCTCAATTATTTTTGTCTTTACCACTATTTTGCATATCATTGATTGAATTTTATTACCGCCAATTTTGTTATATATATTATT
This sequence comes from Bufo gargarizans, assembly GCF_014858855.1. Lineage (NCBI taxonomy): Eukaryota > Metazoa > Chordata > Amphibia > Anura > Bufonidae > Bufo > Bufo gargarizans. Next base: position 523,085,226 of record NC_058083.1, on the reverse strand, counting down.
TTGCACTATAAATTGTATTAATAAATTACATATATATTTTGTCTATAACTGGGTTTTGTCTTCAATTCAACGCAGATCACGAGCTTGTTTTAGCTTGATATTTATGATAATAAGTTAGAATCTCCTTTATTACCGATTTTTATTTATTCACATAAATCATATAGACTGTCAATCGGAGACAGCATAAATATTCCGACAGACCACTCTCTGCTCATTGTTCTGGATCTCTCTGCAACATTTGACACTGTAGACCACCATCTCCTCCCCACCATACACCAATCTATTGGCCTTAAGGACACCACTCACTCTTGGTTTTCTTTCTCCCTCTCTAGCTGCTCCTTAAGTGTATCATTCGCTGGCTATGCTACTTCTCCTCATCCTCTTGATGTTGGGGTTCCTTAGGGTTCAGCTCTAGGTCCTCTCCTCTTTTCTCTCTACATAGCCCCGATCAGACAGACTATCAGCAGATTTGCTTTTCAGTACCAACTTTATGCTGAGGACACATTTCATCCCGTGACCTTACCCCTGCAGTACTACAGAACACCAGTGACTGTCTGTCCCCTGACTCTAACATCATGTCCTCTCTCTACCTGAAACTAAAACTCATAAAAGATGAACGTCTTGTGTTTTCTCCACCTACTAACCTACCTAAACCTGACATCTCAAAGTGTGTGGCACTACCATCACGCCTAGGCCCACTGTCTCGTTGTTCACTTTGACAATGTTCTTTCCCTCGCCCTCTATATTTAGTCGCTCACTCGCTTATGCTGCCTGCACTTCAAAAACATCTCTAGAATCCGTCCCTTTCTGACTGTGGAAACAACAAAAACTCTCACTGTTGCCCTGATCCATTCCCGTCTCGATTATTGTAACTCATTATTAATGTGCTTCCTCCTCACCAGACTCTTCCCTCTCCAATCTATCCTGAATGCAGCATCCAGGCTCATCTATCGAACCACTACTCCACTGAACCGATACCTCCACCCTGTGCCAGTCACTGCACCGATGCCTCCACCCTGTGCCAGTCACTGCACCGATCCCTCCATCCTGTGCCAGTCACTACTCCAATGCCTCCGCCCTGTGCCAAACACTGCACCAATCTCTCCACCCTGTGCCAGTCACTGCACCGATGCCTCCATCCTGTGCCAGTCACTGCACCGATCCCTCCATCCTGTGCCAGTCACTGCACCGATCCCTCCATCCTGTGCCAGTCACTACTCCAATGCCTCCGCCCTGTGCCAAACACTGCACCAATCCCTCTGTCCTGTGCCAGTCACAGCACCAATCCCTCCGTCCTGTGCCAGTCACAGCACCAATCCCTCCGTCCTGTGCCAGTCACAGCACCAATCTCTCCATCCTGTGCCAGTCACTACTCCAATGCCTCCGCCCTGTGCCAGTCACTGCACCACTCCCTCCATCCTGTGCCAGTAACTGCACCAATTCCTCCATCCTGTGACAGTCACTGCACCGATGCCTTCACCCTGTGCCAGTCACTGCACCGATGCCTTCACCCTGTGCCAGTCACTGCACCAATCCCTCCGTCCTGTGCCATCACTGCACCAATCCCTCCGTCCTGTGCCAGTCACGGCACCAATCCCTCTGTCCTGTGCCCATCACTACTCCAATGCCTCTGCCCTGTGACAGTCATTACTCCAAAGCCTCCGCCCTGTGCCAGTCACTGCACTGGTTGACCATACAGTATATGTTTCCATTTAGACTGTTCATTCTCACCCACAAGGCCCTCCACAGTGCTGAACCCCCCTACGTCTCTTCCCTCATTTCTGTCGACCATCCTACTCATGGTCCCGAGATGCACCAGTACTCTGGAACACCCTACCCCGAGCAATTAAGTTAATTCACAACATACACAGTTTTAAGTGCTCCCTAAAAATCTTTTCAGGTTAGCCTATCACAGTGGTGGCGAACCTGAGCCCTCTCTGTGGGCACCCATGCCCTGGAAGAAGTCTATGGTGTACCAATATGCCTCAGACTTTTCCTGCCATTCATCAGCGCAGGGTGCACTATGAACAGCAGAGGAAGTGCACTTGTCACACTGAATGTAGGGGGGATATTATACTACATGGAAGATATACTACACTGGACTGTAGTATTCAGGGTAAATTGCCGTGTTGGCACTTTGTGATAAACAAGTGGGTTTTGGGTTCCAGTTTGGGCACTCAGTCTGTACAAGGTTCACCATCACTGGCCTAACACATCCCCTAATTTAACTCTTCTCTATTCGCCCCCCTCCTCTTCCTTCATCATTCTTCTGACCCAGACCCATCAGTATCCACCACACCCCATGCACAGATATTGGCTATTGACGGCTCCTGCAGCTTTACATCTACTCCTCTATTGTGTAAAGATGGCCGGACCACTGTACAAATTAAGCACTTGTTACCTTCTGTGTCACCCCAATCTCCTCATAGATTGTAAGCTCTTGCGGGCAGGGTCCTCATTCCTCTTGTTGTAATTGTTGACTAGCTTCTTGCTGTGCGATGTATGATTTTATTTGTACATGAACCTTCCGAAACAGGATATGTTGTTGCCATATGAAGATTATTATTGTTATTTATTAGCTGAAGTTCAGGGGTCAGCCGCCTCCAGAAGTCCAACGGTTCAGAAACTACAACTCTCAGCGTGCACAACCCCTTTAAGTTTTCAAGTTCCTCTAACAGTAATCGGATGTTGGGGACTCTGCTTCTGGTAACTCCCCACTATTAGTGCAACAAATTAACGTGCAATATGTAATCCATGATGGCATCAACTTTGCCGGAAAAGAAGCTGCATTTTGCTGTAGCTCGTTACAAGTACTAACAGGTTATATGGGAAGCATTTGACCACATGGGACAACCCCTTAAAGTAAAGACAAATTATTGCAACATTCAGTACACTGCCTGACCACTTGGCGCGCTGTGAGGAGAAACTGTGTTCATGAGCAGAGTATGTGTGAGATGGGGAAACAGCTCTCCTTGTCTGTACACTGTTTGTGTGATTAAATTAAATGTTCTGGACTGACATTCTGCTTTTGGCCACAAGATGCCGCTGTTTCCTAACACAGCTACAGACTGCATATATTTCCATATTCATGAGAGGGGTGGAGTTACAAGTCTGGAGAGGAAGCTAGCAGCCATCTTGGAAGGAGGCTGTGAGAGACACTGAGAGAGCAGTGAATCCGATGTCATCCAGGTGTGAGACTGACCAGAGCTGCAGCTGATTGAGGCTGATCGTGCCCAAGACCCTGGTCCTGTCCAGGGGAAGTAAGATTGCTGCCAGGAACACTGATGAGAGCAGAGGAACAAAGCTACATACACTGCGTCACCAGCGGATGCAAAGCAGACCATGGTCGGTAAGATCGTGCACGCACCTCATTACAGTGTTGGCGCCTAGAGACTGAGACCAGGCCTGTAGTTAGTTAGTTAGGGTTTCTGTTTTGTGTCAGGCCACAAGTGTTAATACTGTTCATTGAAAGGACTCCATAACTTAAAGGGACATTTTACCTCGGAGAGCTGATAAATCCCCACAAACTCAAGCCAGGCTGGCGTTTAGCTCAGAAGAAATACTCAGGCACGTGCTACAGGACCAGTTATGGGAGAGGGAATACTGTAGAGCACTGGAAGATTGTAAGCTGTTGTGCTGCACCGCAGGCTAGCCCGTACCCCACACCCATACAGTAGGTCTTGGTCTTTTAGGGTAATAACAGGCAGATTAGTTGTGCCCGCCAGTAGGTAAATTACAGCATTTTACTCCTGCATCCATAGGAGGGCACCGTGTTGTGCAGCACAAGGGTCTCAGCCTTCAGGCTGGGTGTATGTAAATTTATCTTATGTTCCCAGCATTTGTGGTTGTGTTCATTATCACGTTTTAATAAAATTCTGTTTTGGCGAAAGCTGGTGTTGGCGTTGCTTTCCTTGTTCGTGACTTCGCTGTATCCTGGGGAGCCCACCCCGGTACATGGCTTACATCTAAGTGTCGCAGCCGTATTTGCTATATTGTCCCGATTCTCCAGCTCAGCTCTCCGGATGCCAGGTGTTCGCGCACTGCTATAGCCATGGGTCACGTGGATGCACCGACTCCCAGTCTCTTTAAGGACCAGTCCATGCTAATCGCCCCTGACTCTAGTCCATGCCCAAGTGCTCCAGTATTCCCCCTGAGCAAAAGTGTCCTTTTAGTTCTTGAGTTTGCAAAGGTGTTTTTGTTCCTGCTCCATTTGGTGTCGGTCTTGCTCATAGTCTTGACCCGGTCTATGTTTTTGCTTCTCATTTTGCTTCTCAACTGAACCCTTCCTGCCTCGACCCGTGCTGTATTTGACCTCAATTCCATCCTCATCCTCTGCCTTGATGACTTGATGAGTTTGGCGATCTGCAGGAAGGTCCACACCCATCTTGCTTAGGGTTAAGTAGGCACAATCCTTTAGACTCTGTCCTACACCAAATCCATTTGTGACCCAGCGGGTCCACATTACTGCCTGTCCTCCGGCACACATCGGCCTGGCTCACCTTTGCTGTTACTGGGTTTTAGTAAACTTCACAGTCCAGTATAAGATGCAAAAAAAAAAAAGAAAGAAATAGAAGAACAAAAAAATCACGTAAAATTTCCTTCTTTTGAATCTGCATTTTGATAATAGAAAATGTACGCCGCTTAGAAAAATAATAGATGACTGTTAAGTGAAATCTAATCATAGTTCAGTCATCCATAAAAAGTGAATTACTTTTTCCTTTAACCCTAATTTGATTTCAGCCTTCACTTAATCACAGCGCGGATACAAATTCCTAGAATATAAGTGCCTGAAATGAAACGCTTGCGCAGGAAAATGTACGATAAGAGGCTAGCGGCATCTAAATGTAAGTGATTACTTAGATTACACCCCTAAACGAGCTATTTTGGCCTTAAAGACCTGGAAAAAGTTTTTTTTTTTCATCCTCACATTGTAACGGTAATAACGTTTTTATTTTTTCTTAGCTGTACAGCTTTTTTTTTGTGGGATGAATTGTTTTTTCAATGGCACCATTTTGGGGAACATACTGTATAATTTATTGATTAAGCACTTGCTTACCGCACGGCTTTGTACGTGGGGCTGCAAGCTGGTAACTGTAAAGCATGTTTCACATTTGCGTTTGTCTGCTGGATCTGGCACTGCCGAACGCTACCAGAATGCCGTCCGCAGCAAATATAATGGGGTCCGTGGCGCTGTAGATCGCTGTGACAGCACTGTCATTAGCTGCGGTCATGGTGAAGATCCTGGAGACCAGCCGAAGTGGTCTCTGGGCATGAAATCATAGTGACAGCTAAGATCATTGATGTGTGCGCAACCTCTGCTGGTTGTAAAGTTATCTGTGATCCTGCTGTCTATTAACCCCGTTCTGTCCTGACTGTGGCAGTAGGAGGTTAATACACCTTTTCTTTCATAAAAAAAAGTCGAAAAATACAAATAAAGATAAAGTCAAATAAAAAATAAAAATAAATAAAAACGTTATGTATTTGTTTTAGCAATAGTATAGCAGACTTACACACAAACACATTTTTCCCCTTTTTCTTTCATAAAAAAATTCAAAATATGTATTAGTTTTAGCAATACTACAACAGATTTTGTGTGTAAAGCATACAAGTGTACACACATTTTTTTTCCTTTTTTTATCATAAAAAATGTAAAAAATATAAGTGCTGTATTTCTTGCCCTATAAGATGCACTTAGGTTTTAGAGCTTTTGTAGTTCAAAAATTGACAAGGCCCAGTTCACACTTCAGTTATTTGGTCAGTTATTTCCATCAGTGATTGGGAGCCAAAACCAGTAGTGAAGCCTCCACACAGATCGGGTATATTGGAAAGATCTGCATCTGTTCTGAGCTTTGACCTGCACCTGGCTTTGGCTCAAGGTCACTGATGGAAATCACTGACCAAATAACTTAAGTGTGAACTCAAAAAGGGAAAAATATAAATTTTTTAAAAATAATTTTCAGTTTTTCCTTCAAAATATTTTATATATTTTATATATTATACTTGTCATCTAATGGCACAAAAGAAATGTCTAAAAAATAACATCAAACACCCGTGGGCTGGCTCAAAAGCTAAATAGTTATCGGCAGTTAGGATAGGCCCATTGCAAAAATGGAAAAATTGGTCTGGTAAGGAAAGGAAGGGGTAAACACTCTGGTAATTAAGTGGTTAACTTTTATTTTGTGAAAAATTTAAAACATTTCCAATTTTTTTTTCTTTTGGGCTCACTTTTAGGTATAAATGACAAGTTAACTTTATTCAGTGGGTCAGTACGATACCAAATATATATTGTTTCTTTATGTTTTACTACTTTTAGATCTGTTTTTAAATAATTTGTTTTGTTTTTTTAAATCACCATATTCCATAGGCTATACATTTTTTTCCCCCCCATGGACAGAGCTGTGCGATGCCTTATATTTTGACCAAAAACTGCAGTTCTTTGCATTGCTTTTATAGCATTCACCATGCGGATTACATAACATGATACTTTTATAGTTTGGATTATTATGGATACGGCAATACCAGTTATGTGTACTTTCATTTTTTATTTTGTTACATAATAAAACATTTTTAATGGGAGAAAGAATGTTATTTTTAAATTTTTCTTCTTTGTTACATTTTTAAACATTTTATTTCACTTATTTTTACTATTACCTTTTTTCACTCCTAATCAGTGCCAGAACCAATTTACAATGTACAATGTATGTATATCCCACAGGAAGAAGTGAGAATTTGTAGGAACATAAAAGCAGCTAGTTTCTTGCCGTAGATGAGCTCTGCACATTATCCGTCACTGCACGACGGCAGCTGTGCAGGGATCCAAGGGGTAGGGGATGCCGGGGACTGGGTAAGTATAGTAGGGGCCCGAGCATTGTGGGGGGTATTTCTACTATTGCATAACCCTTTTAACCAATGTGACTCCCACAATTACTTAAACCAAACCTAGAAAACCACTGTGCTACCTCATACCCTTGACTATTGCAATCGGCCTTCTCCAAAGGATGAATTATTGGCCATTACACGGGTTGTCTCATGAAAAACATTCTACGTTTTTCAAAATAGCACCTGGATCTGAATACTTTTGTAATTGCATGTAATTATTAAACATTTAGTATAACTACTGAGCTAGTCAATAAAATCTATCTGTATAGCGCCATCTACTGTTTGCTCTTTTTCTAATTTGCCTGTCCACCTCACTGAGGTGGACACACAGACTCAGCTCCATCCTTCAGCTGCCATCAGATGCAGCGGACAGGACACGCCCCCTGAGAAAGGAAAGCTTGTAATTAGAGTTGAGCGAACACCTGGATGTTCGGGTTCGAGAAGTTCGGCCGAACATCCCGGAAATGTTCGGGTTCGGGATCCGAACCCGATCCGAACTTCGTCCCGAACCCGAACCCCATTGAAGTCAATGGGGACCCGAACTTTTCGGCACTAAAAAGGCTGTAAAACAGCCCAGGAAAGAGCTAGAGGGCTGCAAAAGGCAGCAACATGTAGGTAAATCCCCTGCAAACAAATGTGGATAGGGAAATGAATTAAAATAAAAATTAAATAAATAAAAATTAACCAAAATCAATTGGAGAGAGGTTCCATAGCAGAGAATCTGGCTTCCCGTCACCCACCACTGGAACAGTCCATTCTCAGATATTTAGGCCCCGGCACCCAGGCAGAGGAGAGAGGTCCCGTAACAGAGAATCTGTCTTCATGTCAGCAGAGAATTAGTCTGCATGTCATAGCAGAGAATGAGGCTTCACGTCAGCCACCACTGCAACAGTCCATTGGCATATATTTAGGCCCAGCACACACACAGGCAGAGGAGGGAGGTCCCGTAACAGACAATCTGGCTTCATGTCAGCAGAGAATTAGTCTGCATGTCATAGCAGAGAATCAGGCTTCACGTCAGCCACCACTGCAACAGTCCATTGGCATATATTTAGGCCCAGCACACACACAGGCAGAGGAGAGAGGTCCCGTAACAGAGAATCTGTCTTCATGTCAGCAGAGAATTAGTCTGCATGTCATAGCAGAGAATGAGGCTTCACGTCAGCCACCACTGCAACAGTCCATTGGCATATATTTAGGCCCAGCACACACACAGGCAGAGGAGAGAGGTCCCGTAACAGAGAATCTGTCTTCATGTCAGCAGAGAATCAGTCTTCATATCATAGCAGAGAATCAGGCTTCACGTCACCCACCACTGTAAGAGTCAATTTTCATAAATTTAGGCCCAGAACCCAGGCAGAGGAGAAAGGTCCCGTAACAGACAATCTGGCTTCATGTCAGCAGAGAATCAGGCTTCACGTCACCCACCACTGTAAGAGTCAATTTTCATAAATTTAGGCCCAGAACCCAGGCAGAGGAGAAAGGTCCCGTAACAGACAATCTGGCTTCATGTCAGCAGAGAATCAGTCTTCATATCATAGCAGAGAATCAGGCTTCACGTCACCCACCACTGTAAGAGTCAATTTTCATAAATTTAGGCCCAGAACCCAGGCAGAGGAGAAAGGTCCCGTAACAGACAATCTGGCTTCATGTCAGCAGAGAATCAGTCTTCATATCATAGCAGAGAATCAGGCTTCACGTCACCCACCACTGTAAGAGTCAATTTTCATAAATTTAGGCCCAGAACCCAGGCAGAGGAGAAAGGTCCCGTAACAGACAATCTGGCTTCATGTCAGCAGAGAATCAGTCTTCATATCATAGCAGAGAATCAGGCTTCACGTCACCCACCACTGTAAGAGTCAATTTTCATAAATTTAGGCCCAGAACCCAGGCAGAGGAGAAAGGTCCCGTAACAGACAATCTGGCTTCATGTCAGCAGAGAATCAGTCTTCATATCATAGCAGAGAATCAGGCTTCACGTCACCCACCACTGTAAGAGTCAATTTTCATAAATTTAGGCCCAGCACCCAGGCAGAGGAGAGAGGTCCCGTAACAGACAATCTGGCTTCATGTCAGCAGAGAATTAGTCTGCATGTCATAGCAGAGAATCAGGCTTCATGTCAGCCACCACTGCAACAGTCCATTGGCATATATTTAGGCCTAGCACACAGGCAGAGGAGAGGTTCATTCAACTTTGGGTAGCATCGCAATATAATGGTAAAATGAAAATAAAAATAGGATTGAATGAGGAAGTGCCCTGGAGTCCAATAATATATGGTTATGGGGAGGTAGTTAATGTCTAATCTGGACAAGGGACGGACAGGGCCTGTGGGATCCATGCCTGGTTCATTTTTATGAACGTCAGCTTGTCCACATTGGCTGTAGACAGGCGGCTGCGTTTGTCTGTAATGACGCCCCCTGCCGTGCTGAATACACGTTCAGACAAAACGCTGGCTGCCGGGCAGGCCAGCACCTCCAAGGCATAAAAGGCTAGCTCTGGCCACGTGGACAATTTAGAGACCCAGAAGTTGAATGGGGCCGAACCATCAGTCAGTACGTGGAGGGGTGTGCACACGTACTGTTCCACCATGTTAGTGAAATGTTGCCTCCTGCTAACACGTTGCGTATCAGGTGGTGGTGCAGTTAGCTGTGGCGTGTTGACAAAAGTTTTCCACATCTCTGCCATGCTAACCCTGCCCTCAGAGGAGCTGGCCGTGACACAGCTGCCTTGGCGACCTCTTGCTCCTCCTCTGCCTTGGCCTTGGGCTTCCACTTGTTCCCCTGTGACATTTGGGAATGCTCTCAGTAGCGCGTCTACCAACGTGCGCTTGTACTCGCGCATCTTCCTATCACGCTCCAGTGCAGGAAGTAAGGTGGGCACATTGTCTTTGTAGCGTGGATCCAGCAGGGTGGCAACCCAGTAGTCCGCACAGGTTAAAATGTGGGCAACTCTGCTGTCGTTGCGCAGGCACTGCAGCATGTAGTCGCTCATGTGTGCCAGGCTGCCCAGGGGTAAGGACAAGCTGTCCTCTGTGGGAGGCGTATCGTCATCGTCCTGCCTTTCCCCCCAGCCACGCACCAGTGATGGACCCGAGCTGCGTTGGGTGCCACCCCGCTGTGACCATGCTTCATCCTCATCCTCCTCCACCTCCTCCTCATCCTCGTCCTCCTCGTCCTCCAGTAGTGGGCCCTGGCTGGCCACATTTGTACCTGGCCTCTGCTGTTGCAAAAAACCTCCCTCTGAGTCACTTCGAAGAGACTGGCCTGAAAGTGCTAAAAATGACCCCTCTTCCTCATCCTCCTCCTCCTCCTCCTGGGCCACCTCCTGTTCCATCATCGCCCTAAGTGTTTTCTCAAGGAGACATAGAAGTGGTATTGTAACGCTGATAACGGTGTCATCGCCACTGGCCATGTTGGTGGAGTACTCGAAACAGCGCAACAGGGCACACAGGTCTCGCATGGAGGCCCAGTCATTGGTGGTGAAGTGGTGCTGTTCTGTAGTGCGACTGACCCGTGCGTGCTGCAGCTGAAACTCCACTATGGCCTGCTGCTGCTCGCACAGTCTGTCCAGCATGTGCAAGGTGGAGTTCCACCTGGTGGGCACGTCGCATATGAGGCGGTGAGCGGGAAGGCCGAAGTTACGCTGTAGCGCAGACAGGCGAGCAGCGGCAGGATGTGAACGCCGGAAGCGCGAACAGACGGCCCGCACTTTATGCAGCAGCTCTGACATGTCGGGGTAGTTGTGAATGAACTTCTGCACCACCAAATTCAGCACATGCGCCAAGCAAGGGATGTGCGTCAAATTGGCTAGTCCCAGAGCTGCAACGAGATTTCGCCCATTATCACACACCACCAGGCCGGGCTTGAGGCTCACCGGCAGCAACCACTCGTCGGTCTGTTGTTCTATACCCCGCCACAACTCCTGTGCGGTGTGGGGCCTGTCCCCCAAACATATGAGTTTCAGAATGGCCTGCTGACGTTTACCCCGGGCTGTGCTGAAGTTGGTGGTGAAGGTGTGTGGCTGACTGGATGAGCAGGTGGAAGAAGAGGAGGAGGAAGCCGAGAAGGAGGAGGTGGCAACAGGAGGCAAAGAATGTTGCCCTGCGATCCTTGGCGGCGGAAGGACGTGCGCCAAACAGCTCTCCGCCTGGGGCCCAGCTGCCACTACATTTACCCAGTGTGCAGTTAGGGAGATATAGCGTCCCTGGCCGTGCTTACTGGTCCACGTATCTGTGGTTAGGTGGACCTTGCCACAGATGGCGTTGCGCAGTGCACACTTGATTTTATCGGATACTTGGTTGTGCAGGGAAGGCACGGCTCTCTTGGAGAAGTAGTGCCGGCTGGGAACAACATACTGTGGGACAGCAAGCGACATGAGCTGTTTGAAGCTGTCTGTGTCCACCAGCCTAAATGACAGCATTTCATAGGCCAGTAGTTTAGAAATGCTGGCATTCAGGGCCAGGGATCGAGGGTGGCTAGGTGGGAATTTACGCTTTCTATCAAATGTTTGTGAGATGGAGAGCTGAACGCTGGCGTGTGACATGGTTGAGACGCTTGGTGACGGAGGTGGTGGTGGTGGTGTTGGTGGTACATCCCCTGTTTGCTGGGCGGCAGGTGCCAACGTTCCTCCAGAGGCGGAGGAAGAGGCCGAGGCGGCAGCAGCAGAATAGGCCGAGGCGGCAGCAGCAGAAGAGGTAGCAGGGGGAGCCTGAGTGACTTCCTTGGTTTTAAGGTGTTTACTCCACTGCAGTTCATGCTTTGCATGCAGGTGCCTGGTCATGCAGGTTGTGCTCAGGTTCAGAACGTTAATGCCTCGCTTCAGGCTCTGATGGCACAGCGTGCAAACCACTCGGGTCTTGTCGTCAGCACATTGTTTGAAGAAGTGCCATGCCAGGGAACTCCTTGAAGCTGCCTTTGGGGTGCTCGGTCCCAGATGGCGGCGGTCAGTAGCAGGCGGAGTCTCTTGGCGGCGGGTGTTCTGCTTTTGCCCACTGCTCCCTCTTTTGCTACGCTGTTGGCTCGGTCTCACCACTGCCTCTTCCTCCGAACTGTGAAAGTCAGTGGCACGACCTTCATTCCATGTGGGGTCTAGGACCTCATCGTCCCCTGCATCGTCTTCCACCCAGTCTTGATCCCTGACCTCCTGTTCAGTCTGCACACTGCAGAAAGACGCAGCAGTTGGCACCTGTGTTTCGTCATCATCAGAGACATGCTGAGGTGGTATTCCCATGTCCTCATCATCAGGAAACATAAGTGGTTGTGCGTCAGTGCATTCTATGTCTTTCACCGCTGGGGAAGGGCTAGGTGGATGCCCTTGGGAAACCCTGCCAGCGGAGTCTTCAAACAGCATAAGAGACTGCTGCATAACTTGAGGCTGAGACAGTTTCCCTGGTATGCATGGGGGTGATGTGACAGACTGATGGGGTTGGTTTTCAGGCGCCATCTGTGCGCTTTCTGCAGAAGACTGGGTGGGAGATAATGTGAACGTGCTGGATCCACTGTCGGCCACCCAATTGACTAATGCCTGTACCTGCTCAGGCCTTACCATCCTTAGAACGGCATTGGGCCCCACCATATATCGCTGTAAATTCTGGCGGCTACTGGGACCTGAGGTAGTTGGTACACTAGGACGTGTGGATGTGGCAGAACGGCCACGTCCTCTCCCAGCACCAGAGGGTCCACTAACACCACCACGACCATGTCCACGTCCGCGTCCCTTACTAGATGTTTTTCTCATTGTTATGGTTCACCACAACAACAAATATATTATTTGGCCCAATGTATTGTATTCAAATTCAGCGGGATATAAATTTGAGGCCTAGTATTTAGGCGCTGGGTGACCGGTATGGATTTAGTGACAGAATTAGACTTGGAAATGCACAGAAGCGTGTGTGTGAAGTTATTCTGAATGACCCTATGTGCACCTTGAATATTATATACCCTTTTAGGGATAGATTTCAAATAGCTCTGATATAGCAGAAACCACTAAATTATGAAATTGCTAAATTGGGAATTGTACTTCAACCCAGAACAAAAAATGTGCTTTGACGGGCACTAAATAACTTTCCCAGCTACAACAGGACAGCGGTAACGAGAGATTTAGAGGGATTTAAATTTGAGGCCTAGTATTTAGGCGCTGGGTGACAGGTATGGGTTTAGTGACAGAATTAGACTTGGAAATACACAGTAGCGGGTGTGTGTGAAGTTATTCTGAATGACCCAATGTGCACCTTCAATATTATATACCCTTTTTGGGATAGATTTCAAATAGCTCTGATATAGCAGGAACCACTAAATTATGAAATTGCTAAATTGGGAATTGTACTTCAACCCAGAACAAAAAATGTGCTTTGACGGACACTAAATATCTTGCCCAGCAACAACAGTACAGCGGTGGGTAACGAGAGATTTAGAGGGATTTAAATTTGAGGCCTAGTATTTAGGCGCTGGGTCACCGGTATGGATTTAGTGACAGAATTAGACTTGGAAATGCACAGTAGCGGGTGTGTGTGAAGTTATTCTGAATGACCCTATGTGCACCTTCAATATTATATACCCTTTTAGGGATAGATTTCAAATAGCTCTGATATAGCAGAAACCACTAAATTATGAAATTGCTAAATTGGGAATTGTACTTCAACCCAGAACAAAAAATGTGCTTTGACGGACACTAAATATCTTGCCCAGCAACAACAGTACAGCGGTGGGTAACGAGAGATTTAGAGGGATTTAAATTTGAGGCCTAGTATTTAGGCGCTGGGTCACCGGTATGGATTTAGTGACAGAATTAGACTTGGAAATGCACAGAAGCGTGTGTGTGAAGTTATTCTGAATGACCCTATGTGCACCTTGAATATTATATACCCTTTTAGGGATAGATTTCAAATAGCTCTGATATAGCAGAAACCACTAAATTATGAAATTGCTAAATTGGGAATTGTACTTCAACCCAGAACAAAAAATGTGCTTTGACGGACACTAAATATCTTGCCCAGCAACAACAGTACAGCGGTGGGTAACGAGAGATTTAGAGGGATTTAAATTTGAGGCCTAGTATTTAGGCGCTGGGTCACCGGTATGGATTTAGTGACAGAATTAGACTTGGAAATGCACAGAAGCGTGTGTGTGAAGTTATTCTGAATGACCCTATGTGCACCTTGAATATTATATACCCTTTTAGGGATAGATTTCAAATAGCTCTGATATAGCAGAAACCACTAAATTATGAAATTGCTAAATTGGGAATTGTACTTCAACCCAGAACAAAAAATGTGCTTTGACGGACACTAAATATCTTGCCCAGCAACAACAGTACAGCGGTGGGTAACGAGAGATTTAGAGGGATTTAAATTTGAGGCCTAGTATTTAGGCGCTGGGTCACCGGTATGGATTTAGTGACAGAATTAGACTTGGAAATGCACAGAAGCGTGTGTGTGAAGTTATTCTGAATGACCCTATGTGCACCTTCAATATTATATACCCTTTTAGGGATAGATTTCAAATAGCTCTGATATAGCAGAAACCACTAAATTATGAAATTGCTAAATTGGGAATTGTACTTCAACCCAGAACAAAAAATGTGCTTTGACGGACACTAAATATCTTGCCCAGCAACAACAGTACAGCGGTGGGTAACGAGAGATTTAGAGGGATTTAAATTTGAGGCCTAGTATTTAGGCGCTGGGTCACCGGTATGGATTTAGTGACAGAATTAGACTTGGAAATGCACAGAAGCGTGTGTGTGAAGTTATTCTGAATGACCCTATGTGCACCTTCAATATTATATACCCTTTTAGGGATAGATTTCAAATAGCTCTGATATAGCAGAAACCACTAAATTATGAAATTGCTAAATTGGGAATTGTACTTCAACCCAGAACAAAAAATGTGCTTTGACGGACACTAAATATCTTGCCCAGCAACAACAGTACAGCGGTGGGTAACGAGAGATTTAGAGGGATTTAAATTTGAGGCCTAGTATTTAGGCGCTGGGTGACAGGTATGGGTTTAGTGACAGAATTAGACTTGGAAATACACAGTAGCGGGTGTGTGTGAAGTTATTCTGAATGACCCAATGTGCACCTTCAATATTATATACCCTTTTTGGGATAGATTTCAAATAGCTCTGATATAGCAGGAACCACTAAATTATGAAATTGCTAAATTGGGAATTGTATTTCAACCCAGAACAAGAAATGTGCTTGAACGGACACTAAATAACTCGCCCAGCTACAGCACTAGGGACAGATTTAGCTGGATATAAATTTGAGGCCTAGTATTTAGGCGCTGGGTGACCGGTATGGATTTAGTGACAGAATTAGACTGGGATATGGCCAAAAAATAAACAGACTATTGCTGGTTAAATGCACTTGGTGTGACAGCTTCACCCTGATGTAGGCTTTAGCCAAAAAACAACCACACCATTGAGGGTTAAATGCACTTGGTGACAGGCGCAGCTTGCCCCTGATTTTGTATATGGCCAAAAAATGAACAGACTATTGCTGGTTAAATGCACTTGGTGTGACAGCTTCACCCTGATGTAGGCTTTAGCCAAAAAACAACCACACCATTGAGGGTTAAATGCACTTGGTGACAGGCGCAGCTTGCCCCTGATTTTGTATATGGCCAAAAAATGAACAGACTATTGCTGGTTAAATGCACTTGGTGTCACAGCTTCACCCTGATGTAGGCTTTAGCCAAAAAACAACCACACCATTGAGGGTTAAATGCACTTGGTGACAGGCGCAGCTTGCCCCTGATTTTGTATATGGCCAAAAAATGAACAGACTATTGCTGGATAAATGCACTTGGTGTGACAGCTTCACCCTGATGTAGGCTTTAGCCAAAAAACAACCACACCATTGAGGGTTAAATGCACTTGGTCGCAGCTTGTGCTGGCGCACCACAAGACACAAAATGGCCGCCGATCACCCCAGAAAAATGAGACTGACAAACGGTCTGTGCAGCCTAAAAACAGTGAGCAATTGAGGATCAGCAGCTCAATGATCCACAGCTGCAGATCGATCAGTTAATCAAGTCCTTTGGAGGAGTTAATCTGCCTAATCTCGCCCTACTGTCGCAGCCGCAACCTCTCCCTACGCTAATCAGAGCAGAGTGACGGGCGGCGCTATGTGACTCCAGCTTAAATAGAGGCTGGGTCACATGGTGCTCTGGCCAATCACAGCCATGCCAATAGTAGGCATGGCTGTGATGGCCTCTTGGGGCAAGTAGTATGACGCTTGTTGATTGGCTGCTTTGCAGCCTTTCAAAAAGCGCCAAGAAAGCGTCACAAAAGCGCGAAGAAAGCGACGAACACCGAACCCGAACCCGGACTTTTACGAAAATGTCCGGGTTCGGGTCCGTGTCACGGACACCCCAAAATTCGGTACGAACCCGAACTATACAGTTCGAGTTCGCTCATCCCTACTTGTAATGAATCTAGCAGAGCAATGAATGGAGAGATCTCTGGATCCATGTGAGGTGCAGGGCTGGTTCTGGCTTTGTTAGAAAGAGGTTGTCGGTGTCACATGCTATATGAAGTCTGATTTTATTTTTTGACATCAATCATGGGATAACCCTTTAAAGTCATTATCTGATGGCGCATTCCCTTTAAAGGGATATTCCAGTTTGCAATTTTCAGCATCACATTATCACTGACTAGTGATTGTTTATCTGTAATGCCCTGTTTTCCTGCACTCCATCTCAGTCACGAGACGTCTGTGTTGGTTCCCTGCCCCAATGACATCATGTCTACATCTGAGGCCTGGCAAGGCTTGTAAGGCTCTGCCCTGTCGAAGTCATCAATGACCTTGTCTCTGGGGGCGGTGTTCTTCTCATTCCCTGGACCCTGCCCTGTAGATATGATGTCAGCAATGAGGCTATGTCTTATGGTCAGGTGTTTCCAGCGTGCTTCAAGCAGGCTTGGATCTTGAATGTTCAAGCTGGGAGGGGAAGGAAAGGCAGAGATCTGCGGGTCACGGATCTATCAGAAGCTTCTCTCTCTCTACCCGTATCCAAACCACCCACCAACCGTCGGACCATCTTAATAGTTCGCTAGACAAGTAACCACAGGGAACCAGTCTAGACTCCATTTGCCGAATTCCAAGCGCCCCATATTTTAAGGTATTTATCATGAGATCTATTTAGCCAGCTGGTCATCTCCACGAATTTGGAGATATGACACCTTCGCTCGCCACTCCTGGACCATAGGGGGGGGATTTATCCAAGCAATGAAGAGGGATCAAGGATTTTGCTACAGCAATCAGATGCGTCGCTAAGTTATTCTTAGAAGGGACATAAGAACCACTCGGTTTAGCCAGAAGCACCATCTCAACTGTAATCTGAAAATTTAGCGAAGTGATTCTCTCTATCTCTCCAGCTATGTCTTTCCAATACAAATTGATCAGTGGACAAGTCCACCATATATGGGACAACAAGCCTGTGTCCCCTTCACATCTCCAGCACATCCGAGTAGGCGACAGTCCCCTATCAAAGAGGAATTCGGTGTCCTGTACCACCGTGTAAGTCATTTGTAATGGTTTTCCTGAAGTTTCACGCATTGCGAGAAACTATGTGAACCTCCAGCTGATTCAAAACAAATCCCAGTTCCCGCTCCCACCCCAGTAAATATGGTGGTTTCAGCTCCTTTCCTCTTTCTCCCATCAGTGGGTAGAGCGTGGAGACTGAAAAACCCCTTTAATAAGGTAAGGTCATTACCACTGCCCATAGTGCCCCCTTTTGCACTCACGGTACTAAATAGAGACACCTAAGAATGCAGGATCTGTCATCAGGAATGTGTGGACTATTTCCAAAAAATCAGCTGAAACATGAGTGAAAACCACGCAAAAAAGGTAATAAATATGTGTTACAAGCCACTGGATTGGAGATTACATGGGGAGAGCACAAACTCCCCACCAAAATCTAACAACATTAATCTATTTAAAAGATGGAACGTGTCCCCGGTAAACATGTAAGGTTAGAAAATCAGCAGATGGACGTCTCAAAACCCTGCGTGTGCACAAGCAACTCCTGCAGTGCTGGTCCTGCCGAGATCCAAGACGAGCGACTCCATCACTGGGACAATCTGTCTTTACAGGCAAAGGTGGTGGAGACAGGAAGCTGAACACAACAGTATTTATCTGCTGGCACGGTACCCATGGGTGGTGGGAGATGCTGGGACAATCTGTCTAGTTGTAGTAATCATGAAAATGCTACTATGTAACAGATTTCCACTTTTTGTGTTTATTTATAACCAAAACATTAAAACAGAGAAACACAATTGTTACATACAGGTGAAATTTGAAAAATTAGAATATCTTGCAAAAGTCCATTTATTTCAGTAATGCAAATAAAAAGGAATTGCATTAATGCAGATTAAAATTGGAATTTTGAGAAAAGCTTCTATATTCCAGACTCTAGTCAGCTAATTAATCCATACCCCCTGAGCAAAGGGGACCTGAGATTGTGACTTTGGGGTTTCATAAGCTGTAAACCATAATCATCCAAATTATAACAAATAAAGGCTTGAAATATCTCGCTTTGCATGTAATGAGTCTCATATATTAGCTTCACCTTTTAAGTTGCATTACTGAAATACATGAACTTTGCACGATATTCTAATTTTTCGAGTTTCACCTGTATGTGCTAATGATAATTATTACTGACATCATGTGACAATGAGTCTTGGTGACCTTATGATGATCTCATCTTTCTGGGTCTTCAGGCTTTTCAAAAACATCTTAGACACCTGTGGTTGTCTCCTCCACCTTACTTCTGGTGGCCCTTCAGTGTGATCATGTCACCGCCAGTTCTATGAGAAGGTCTGGCAGACGTTCTTCTCTACCTCTTGCATGACGTTCTTTGTTTTGGTTTCACTTTGTCATCTCCTTTCCTTCTCCCAGCTGTCACCTATTTACACTAATTGTCTCCCTTTATATTCCCTCCCATACTGCCTCACTTTGCGGTTTATACTACTTCCTGGGTGAGATGTTCACTGCTGGAGGCTGCGGCTGCTGATTACTCAGATAAGTCTTTTTCCTTTATTTGTGTTTCTTTGCTGGCTTGATTCTAGGTGACCCTGACTCCGTCCGTATTAGGTGCAGGGAGCCGGTGGTCATGTCCCCTCACTATTATAGGGTTTTCAGGTGTCACACAGCATTAGGTACGTGGCATGAAATCGTCTACCATAAAGACCTTTGCATGGGCATAGCAGTCAGGAACAGCTCTAGGGGTTTTATAGGGCTCACCCATATGCTCCTTAGTTTGGGATCAAGCCAGTTGGATGTTTAGTTATAAGTTCCAGCTTTCTGCAACACCATCCGTGACAGATCATTTACACAGCAAGTGATATGAGATAGATAGATAGACAGATAGATGGCATGAAAATGGGCAAGTGCAAGGATCTGAGCAACTGTGAGAAGGGCCAAATTGTAATGCGTAGATGACTGGGGTCAGGGCATCTCCAAAACAGCTGGTCTTGCTGTGGGTTCCCAGAACGTAGTGGATAGTACCTACTAAAAGTGGTCTGACGAAGGACAAGCAAACTGGCAAAAGACTCAAGGGAGCTAAAGGCTCATTGGTATCTGTGAGGAGTGAGATTGCCCCTTCTAGTCCAATTCAACAGAATAGCTACTGTAAAGCTAATTGCTAACAAGGTGCAGGGATGCATAGGAAATAACATTTTACTATAAAAAATGCCCATGATGACTCCTCAACACTGGAAGTACTACAATGGGCATGTGAGTGTCCAAACTGGACAAAGGGGCAATGGAAGAAGGAAGCCTGGCCTGTTGAATGGTTGGGTCTATGTGCCTACCTGGAGAAGAGATGGCACCAGGATGCACTATGGAAAGAAGACAAGTCAGTGGAAGCAGTGTGATGCTCTGGGAAATGTTCTGCTGGGTAACCTTGGGTGGTGACATCATATGGATGTGACACATACCACCTACCTAAACATTGTACAGACCAAGTATATGTTTTTCTAACCTGCGTCGCATACAACTTACAACACCTGATGGTCAATATCAGTACGTGGGCCGGTAGCTAAGTGGTTAGCATTGCAGTGCTGGTGTCCTAGGTTCAGATCTGCTGTATGTTCTCCCTGTTTGTGTGGCTTTCCTCCAGGTACTCTGGTTTCCTCCAACACTCAAAATACATACTAGTTGGGGGATTAGATTGTGAAATCCAATGGAGACAGCGAATAAGTCTGTAAAGTGCTGCGGAATATGTCAGCGCTATGTAAGTGAGAAAAATAAATAAAATATTACTCTTTTTTGGGGGCTCGTCCGGGATGGCCTAGGCATGAACCCTGTTGCCAAAGTTTATTTTTGTGCACAATATTAAGCCTTATTTCAAGACAGATAATGAGATTCTGCATTTAGAATAAGAAACTATTTAAACTTAAATTTTGTTTACTTCTTGGAGATTTGGGTATTTCTCTCCGGAGACGCTTCTATTTATATTGATTTTTGTTCTCATCTTTTGCTAATTGTTGAAGAATTCCTGAGTATAAAATGAGACAGCTCAATAGGAAATGTCAGCAACTCCTTTCATGAATCGCTGCAACCTTCAACCCGACTGTCATCTCAGAGCAGCTTTTTGGCTGTTCCGGTGAGTGTTTTAATTAGTGGCATTTCAGATGATAACCTGCAATGTCACCGCAGAAGAAACAATGTGATTAGAATTTACAGTGCACACCATGTGTGAACGAATGACACACTCCTGTCACAGGATTTATCTTACCTCCTAATCGTTCTCAGAAGTGTGGATCGAGCCTCATTGTGAAAGGTAATAATGATACTCGTAGGTGGAAGATTTGATGGGTAGTGCAGCTCAGTACATCTGAAAAACAGAGCAATTACCAAATAAGAAGATCCATCAAAATAGAAAAAAAAAATCCATTTATACAACAGTCAGAAGGTTCTCAGATTTCTTCACATCTTTTAATAATAAAGGGTGAACCCAATATTTCAGTTTAGATAAAAGTTGAGTCATTTTGTACATATTACATTACTTATCCTGTACTGATCCTGAGTTACATCCTGTATTATACTCCAGAGCTGCACTCACTATTCTGCTGGTGCAGTCACTGTGTACATACATTACATTACTTATCCTGTACTGATCCTGAGTTACATCCTGTATTATACTCCAGAGCTGCACTCACTATTCTGCTGGTGCAGTCACTGTGTACATACATTACATTACTTATCCTGTACTGATCCTGAGTTACATCCTGTATTATACTCCAGAGCTGCACTCACTATTCTGCTGGTGCAGTCACTGTGTACATACATTACATTACTTATCCTGTACTGATCCTGAGTTACATCCTGTATTATACTCCAGAGCTGCACTCACTATTCTGCTGGTGGAGTCACTGTGTACATACATTACATTACTTATCCTGTACTGATCCTGAGTTACATCCTGTATTATACTCCAGAGCTGCACTCCCTATTCTGCTGGTGGAGTCACTGTGTACATACATTACATTACTTATCCTGTACTGATCCTGAGTTACATCCTGCATTATACTCCAGAGCTGCACTCACTATTCTGCTGGTGGAGTCACTGTGTACATACATTACTTATCCTGTACTGATCCTGCATTACATCCTGTATTATACCCCAGAGCTGCACTCACTAGTCTGCTGGTGGAGTCACTGTGTACATACATTACATTACTTATCCTGTACTGATCCTGAGTTACATCCTGTATTATGCTCCAGAATGGTATTCACATTCATTGTGCTTAGTATTGTAGTTCACCGCTATTGAATGCATGTGGCTAGGAGGTAACATCACATATAACCGGTGGAGCAGTTTTTTTTTTTTATATCCTGGACTAATGGACAGGCTCTTAATAAATGTAATACACCAGCAGTAGTTACATCCCCACTATAGAGCTATGGCATATGACTGCTTCCCCTGCTTGCCAAGACAAATACTGTCTATCTGCAGACACCACATGGATGATATCTCTGCCCCGAGATGTACACAGCCCTCACTGAGGTCAATACCAGTTGCATGAATCCATATGCACTTAGCTCCCCCTAGAGGTGACTGCAAGTAGACAGAATTATATAATTTATCACAAAATAAAAACGATGATTCTTCTGCAGGTATAATTGAAATGAATGAACAGTGAATGTTGACCCTGAAGCATAATGTGTGTATATTCTATAATGGAGATGGGGTTTGGGGCTAGTCAGCCCTACAGTAGGTATGTACGCCGGTGTACTGCGGCATTTATAGGAAAGTCTGTGGGATTGCAGATTTCACCCAGGACAATGGCGACATACTGTACAGCACTTAAATGTTGTAATTTTTGCTGTTTCTCCGCAGATCTTATAGCCAGTCTCACTAAAAAGTGTTAAATTGTGACATTTCGGATGAAGACGTCAATGAGTCCCCGAAATGTCATCAGTTATGATAATAAGACACTACTGAGGGGCAAAGGATGAGAAAATGTAAAGGTTGAAATTAATTAAGACCTTGGGTCTAATGTGATAGGAAACAGGAGACTTTTTACTACTGAAGATGAACATTTAAAGGGCAAGTCCAGTCACAGCTGCTATTAGCGTCAGTGGTGCAAGAATCATGCCCTGACGATGAAGAGCTCCGACAAGGAGAGACGGCTCCCTCTGGTGGATGATCAACGTCCCTGCAATACGATCACAGGGAGCTGAGCAGTTACTGCAGCAGTCGGGGGCCTAACAAATATATTGGTTTTCAGAGAAACACTGCTTGTTAATGATCTGTTAAGTAGATTTTTCTACATTTTTTCTACATTAGGTTCTGTACATTCAACGCTCATGTCAGGGACAAACACAGGATAACCCCTCAGGCCTGCCACTACTACTGTATATGACCACTAGGGAAAGCCTAATAGACTGTCAGGGTTATGAAGTGTTACAGTGTATTACACAAGTAATCAGAGAAAAAGAGAAAGAAATGTAAAAACAAAATAAAAAAGCTGAAAAAGCATGTAAAAAAAACCCTGCCAAACTAAACTAAAAAGACTAACAAAGTAAAAAACGAAAAAAATAAAATAAACTGCCAGACTGAAAAAAAAAGGAAAAAATGTGAACTTCCAAACAAAAAAACTGGGCAAAGTAAAAAAAAAAAAAAAAAACCCTGCCAAAGTGATAGGTTTTAGAAATAAAAAAAAAATTGCAAAGTGTAAACAAAACAAATTTGCCAAAGTAAAAAAGAAAAAAAAGCCAAAATAAAAACAAAAATTAAAAGCATGGGGATAAAAAACTATTTAAAATATATATATATTTTTTTAAAACTGACAATGACCCATTTTTAATAGACATATTGAGCTTGAAATCATAAAATAGAATAATGCAGAGCAAAGTTACATACAGCATTTACACTGCATAAAAACGAATGTACTACATATAAAACAAAATAAAAATCCAAAAAGCAATGGCAAATAGTTTTTTTTTCTCAAATCCCCTCAGCAGAAAACAATAATAATAATCATGATAATAAAAGTTAATCAATAAACTCCATAACAGCAAAACAGGACATGTCAATATGTCAGGAAAAACCACCAGCCTCCAGGCCTGAGGGAAAGCCCGAGGACAGGCCTGATACACGTCAGTGAGATCATGGATTCTATAAGAGATCAGATGATCTCATGTTCAAGTCCCCGAGTGGGACCAAAAGAAAAGGTAAAAATTCTACTAAGAAAACCTAACAAAAGAAAAGCAACAATAAGGGCTTGTTCACACGACCGGTCTGCAATGCATGGGCACCGCTCATGGGGCAGCCACATGGGAATCGCAGATTCACTTGAATGGGTCCACGATCCTTCCAATCCGCAAAAAGATAGAGTAATTTCTCTATCTTTTTGCGGTACGGAACCCCAGAAAGCATTCCGTAGTGCTTCCGTAGTGTTCCGTTCTGCATCTCCGGATTTGCGGACCCATTAAAGTGAATGCACACGGAACGGTGCCCGTGTATTGCGGATCCACAAACGCGGTCCGCAATACGGCAACGGGCAGCGCACGTTCGTGTGAACGAGCCTTAAGAGTTCGATTTCGCTGCAGTTGCAACAACTCATTAAAAAAAAGAACTTTATTCATACTGCACGGCAAGTGGCACAAAAAATGTCAGAGTCGTTTTTTTCCATCCCCGCCCAAAAAATACTGAAGATTAATAAATAAACAACGTGAATCCCGCTAAATATTATTACAACCAGTCCTGCGAAAAAATAAATCCTCACTGGTGATGAGCGAAGTTTCCCAAAATTTTATTCGGCTACTTTGTGGCAAATTTCTTTGTAAGTAGTGGGCGCAATGACGTGGAAAGGCGATTGCGCCGCCCCCAGTCATTGAACCCCTCAGGTGGCGCGTTCATTGTTGATTGCGGCATCTGAGATAAAAAATTAGGGCTTTCAGGGGTTAATCAGTTAAAAATAATTAAATAAATACTCACCTGATCTATTTGAGCGCGAAGAGGCCGCAACGGCCATCTTGATTGAAGACACTGCGCAAAATCTCGGGTGGTGTGTGATGTCAATTTCGTCCGCGGGATCTTCAATCAAGATTGCCGCGGTGGCCTCTTCTCGCTCAAATGGATGAGGTGAGTATGATTATTTTTACCGCCATTTCAGAGAAAATTGAGAAATTCGGCTTCGCAGTGAATTGAATTTTCCCTGAAATTCGGATTGAAGTCCACTTCGTATACTTCGATTCGCTCAACCCTAATCATCACCAAGAGGAAGATCAAAAGTTATGGCCAACGGGTTGGCCCATCTCCTACATCGGTGGAATATCACCTCTGGGACCCGCACCTATCTCTAGAACGGAGCCTGCAAAGTGAAGGAGAATGGACCGCGCATTCGCGGCTGCCTCCATTCATTTCTATGGGACTTCCAAAAGCAGCCAAGGGCGTCGCTCTACTATTTTTGGCAGGTCCATAGAAATGAATGGAGGGGAGCCGCACATGCACCTCGCTCGGCCCGCTCTCCTTCACTTTGCAGGCTCCGTTCTAGAGATACAGTAGGTGCTGGTCCCACAGGTGATAGGCCACCAATATATGTGAGATGGGCTGTCCAGGATCAGAAAAACGTGCCTTTTTTAAAAAAAAACAGCGCCACTCTTATCCACAGGTTGTATCTGGTATTGCAGCTCAGCTCCAATTATTACTATTATTCATCAAAACTCCATTCATTCCAGTAAATGGAGCTGCAATACCCGACACAACCTGCAGATTAGTGTGGCGCTGTTGCTGGAAGAAAGCAGCCACGTTTTTCTAATTGCTAGACGTAGAGGTGCCCGAACTTAAAAAAATATATATATATTATTTTTAAATATATTTATGAAATATTACCGTTTTTGTATTACCTTTGATATTTCCAACATTGATATTATCTGTATGTATATGACAAGGGGCGCTCTTACTTTTTTCACAAAAGCTTTAACTTAGTAAAAGTTTCTATTGTTTTATTATTTATATTTTATTCCACTTTTATGTTTCTGTAGTCTCCCTATGCATGTGACAAGGGGTGCACTTACTTTTGCACACAACTGTATTAGTATATTGCAATGTAAACAGGGGAGAAGTAGAAGCAGAGCGGCTAACCATGACTGACATATGCGATAGCGGGCGGTGGCGGAGTCGTCTGTGCCTCACGGGCAGGTGATGAGAGGCATCCGCACCCTCATCTACAGCCGCAATCCCTCCAGGATTTTATGTTGAGAAGCGAAATGCGAAACCCTAATGACATCTGAACGGTTGTAAGACAATTTGCGCAGATTTGCCGGCGAGATGTCGTCCATGGCTCAGGATCTTGTATAAACCATCAAAGTCCTTTTCAGCCTTTGTAGTTTCAGCTCATGAATTCCTCCCGTCACATCAAAGACGGTTTATGCAGAAGCGAAATTAATCTCTTTGCACAAAAGTAACTTCTGGAAAGATTTTATTCTCTGCAGAAAAAAGCCGCGACTTCTCAGAAACAGCGGCTTATTAATCACGCTTTAATGGATCCGGTCAATAATACCGGTAAAGGGCGATGGCGATTACACAGCATCTGGCGGAGTCTCATCACTGTCCGGGGTATATCTGTCGCTGATTCGGTCGCAAAGGCGATTTGCGGCCGAATCTGCAACTTTTGCCTGCTCAGCAGCTGAGGTGTGTAGCATGAGGTTCTGCAGCAGCTGAGGGGTGTATTATGAGGTTCTGCAGCAGCTGAGGTGTGTATTATGATGTTCTGCAGCAGCTAAGGGATGTATTATGAGGTTATGCAGCAGCTGAGGTGTGTATTATGATGTCCTGCAGCAGCTGAGGGGTGTATTATGAGGTTCTGCAGCAGCTAAGGTATGTATAAGGAGGTTCTGCAGCAGCTTAGGTGTGTATTATGAGGTTCTGCAGCAGCTAAGGTATGTATTATGATGTCCTGCAGCAGCTGAGGGGTGTATTATGAGGTTCTGCAGCAGCTAAGGTATGTATTATGATGTTCTGCAGCAGCTGAGGTGTGTATTATGAGGTTCTGCAGCAGATGAGGTGTGTATTATGAGGTTCTGCAGCAGCTGAGGGGTGTATTATAAGGTTCTGCAGCAGCTAAGATGTGTATTATGAGGTTCTGCAGCAGCTGAGGGGTGTATTATGAGGTTCTGCAGCAGCTGAGGGGTGTATTATGAGGTTCTGCAGCAGCTGAGGTGTGTATTATGAGGTTCTGCAGCAGCTGAGGTGTGTATTATGAGGTTCTGCAGCAGCGGAGGTGTGTATTATGAGGTTCTGCAGCAGCTGAGGGGTGTATTATGAGGTTCTGCAGCAGCTGAAGTGTGTATTATAAGGTTCTGCAGCAGCTGAGGTGTGTATTATGAGGTTCTGCAGCAGCTGAGGTGTGTATTATGAGGTTCTGCAGCAGCTGAGGTGTGTATTATGAGGTTCTGCAGCAGCTGAGGGGTGTATTATGAGGTTCTGCAGCAGCTGAGGGGTGTATTATGAGGTTCTGCAGCAGCTGAGGTGTGTATTATGAGGTTCTGCAGCAGATGAGGTGTGTATTATGAGGTTCTGCAGCAGCTGAGGGGTGTATTATAAGGTTCTGCAGCAGCTAAGATGTGTATTATGAGGTTCTGCAGCAGCTGAGGGGTGTATTATGAGGTTCTGCAGCAGCTGAGGTGTGTATTATGAGGTTCTGCAGCAGCTGAGGGGTGTATTATGAGGTTCTGCAGCAGCGGAGATGTGTATTATGAGGTTCTGCAGCAGCTGAGGGGTGTATTATGAGGTTCTGCAGCAGCTGAAGTGTGTATTATAAGGTTCTGCAGCAGATGAGGTGTGTATTATGAGGTTCTGCAGCAGCTGAGGTGTGTATTATGAGGTTCTGCAGCAGCTGAGGTGTGTATTATGAGGTTCTGCAGCAGCTGAGGTGTGTATTATGATGTTCTGCTGCAGCTGAGGTGTGTATTATGAGGTTCTGCAGCAGCTGAGGTGTGTATTATGAGGTTCTGCAGCAGATGAGGTGTGTATTATGAGGTTCTGCAGCAGCTGAGGGGTGTATTATAAGGTTCTGCAGCAGCTAAGATGTGTATTATGAGGTTCTGCAGCAGCTGAGGGGTGTATTATGAGGTTCTGCAGCAGCTGAGGGGTGTATTATGAGGTTCTGCAGCAGCTGAGGTGTGTATTATGAGGTTCTGCAGCAGCTGAGGTGTGTATTATGAGGTTCTGCAGCAGCGGAGATGTGTATTATGAGGTTCTGCAGCAGCTGAGGTGTGTATTATGAGGTTCTGCAGCAGCTGAGGGGTGTATTATGAGGTTCTGCAGCAGCTGAGGTGTGTATTATGATGTTCTGCAGCAGATGAGGTGTGTATTATGATGTTCTGCAGCAGCTGAGGGGTGTATTATGGGGTTCTGCAGCAGCTGAGGTGTGTATTATGATGTCCTGCAGCAGCTGAGGTGTGTAATATGAGGTTCTGCAGCAGCTGAGGGGTGTATTATGAGGTTCAGCAGCAGCTGATGTGTGTATTATGAGGTTCTGCAGCAGCTGAGATGTGTATTGTGTACACCTCCCCTCACCCATTTACTCCTTCCTTAATATAGCATGGGAAATGCTGGTGTCACATAATTATAAACTCGGGGTCTGTTATGTGATATACAGAGATTTCGGGAAGTGTAATCCTCATTTTCCTCCCTTTAACCCCTCAGTATACTTTAGCACATGTCGCTGTTGGTCGGTCACATGTAAGCGATTGCTGTGTGGTATAACGGTTTTCTTTATCGGTTGGCGGATTTTTTTTTACTGCCTCTTGCTATGTGACACCTTTGTCGGGTAATGAAGATGAAGTGGCTCTTGGAAGGAGTTTTTAAAAGAAATTAAGATTCCAGCTCCCGCACATTAAATATAGTGTGAGACGCTGAAACGCGGCCAACGATGACAACATTACAGCGAGATTATGTGTCGCCAGCAAAAGAGTGATATCATTATCGGACGGTGAATTAACAGATATATTACAGCTCATTAAATCAATGTGAAACGCGTCAGCACGGCCACAACAACATTATTGAGGAATTAGAAATTCATCAGGCTTAAAGGGCCAGTACACCTAAAAAGGCAGCAGCTGATTCGAATGCAGCAGAGAAGCGGCTGGTATCAATCACACATATGGATGTAAATGTGACTGGATTCTGAAGTGGTTAATAACAGGAAACTATAGAACCTATGGGCTCCGTCAGGTACCAGAACCTGGATGTGACTGCTGCCCGTGCACAACCACTAGTTACTCCACTTCCTCCACACATCAGAACTGCAGAGAAAGAACTGCTCACTGGCTGAGGTGGGTCACTGCTGAGGTCCATTACTGGCTGAATTGTTGAATCGGGAGAGGAATTAGAGAGTAGCAGAGACCAGAGCAGTGTGGAAACAGCATGTCCAACTGGGACCGGAAGTAGAAAGCAGCAGGAAGCAGAACAATGTCAGAAGGACATGCCGAATCCGGATAGGAAGTTGAGAAAAGCAAGGCCCCTTTGGTATTTTCTCAATGCCTGTTAGAGAGTGACGAGGCGGCGACTATTCAAATGGGACTCCTTCATTCTAGTCATCTCTGGGGGTCCCACAGGTCAGAACCTCATCCATTAGCAAGTGATGGCAGAACCTCTGCAAATTATGGTCCAAGATCTGAACATATAGGCCCATATTTATTACAAGTGGCACGTGGCCATCATACTGTGCACTTTGTGTTAGAACTGCCTCACTAGGCATGGTGTGCTATAGGGTAGCATGCTGGCCATTCCTCAACACGTGCTATATCTGTTATGTATGCGGCGTATAAATAACAGCGCCACACGGTGGCCAAATAACACTTCTATACAGCTGCCTAAATAACAGTGTTATAGTATGCTGCTACCGCCAAACTTTGAAAAATAGTGAAAGACAGTAGCTTTGAGCGCCAGATCGTCGGCAGCGCCCCCTGCAGCGGGGAGACTGCCGTTGTATTTTTGCTACTTTGTAAGATTACACCTGAGTAATATAACATATTCCAATCTTTAATTAACAGCATCTAATATTGATGGGCGGCGCGCTGGGTCCGAGGCTCAACACCGCCAGTGATTACCGGATGATATTAAACTAGGTCGCGCCGTATACAGCGGAATACACGAGAATTCACTTGCGCAGTAAAATGCTGTTTCAGTGATTTCCATCTTTTTTTTTCTCTTGGTTAATGGCACATTTTAAATTCCACAGTAATTTCTCACGGGACAGGGGAAACGGTGCTGACTGAAGTCTTTGGATTTAAATTGGCTTTTCCCCCAGTGTTCAATTTACAGGTCACATGTTAGAAAAGTGTTTTAATTGATGTAATGTTTATTAATTAAATGCATCAGGAAAATATTAAAGCATAGAACTAAAAAAAACAACCTGTATCTCTAGAAATGCCTGAAATCTACTCCGAACGTGCTCAGCAAGGGCGTACACCTAAGAGGGACGTATACCCAGGCCCAGGGCCGTCGTCTCTCTAGAAATGCCTGAAATCCGTTCCGAGCGTGCCCAGCAAGGGGGTGCACCTAAGAGGGACATATACCCAGGGCCGTCGTCTCTCTAGAAACGCCAGAAATCTACTCCGAACGTGCTCAGCAAGGGCGTACACCTAAGAGGGACATATACCCAGGGCCAGGGCCGGCATCTCTCTAGAAATGCCTGAAATCAACTCTGAAC
The DNA here is from genome assembly GCF_014858855.1 of Bufo gargarizans. Lineage (NCBI taxonomy): Eukaryota > Metazoa > Chordata > Amphibia > Anura > Bufonidae > Bufo > Bufo gargarizans. The sequence goes on along the minus strand of NC_058083.1, from coordinate 523,055,177 downwards.
GTGCTCAGCAAGGGCGTACACCTAAGAGGGACAAATACCCAGGGCCAGGGCCGGCGTCTCTCTACAAATGCCTGAAATCTACTCCGAACGTGCCCAGCAAGGGGGTGCACCTAAGAGGGACATATACCCACGGTCGTCGTCTCTCTAGAAACGCCAGAAATCTACTCCGAACGTGCTCAGCAAAGGGCGTACACCTAAGAGGGACATATACCCAGGGCCAGGGCCGGCGTCTCTCTAGAAATGCCTGAAATCAACTCTGAACGTGCTCAGCAAGGGCGTACACCTAAGAGGGACAAATACCCAGGGCCAGGGCCGGCGTCTCTCTACAAATGCCTGAAATCTACTCCGAACGAGCCCAGCAAGGGGGTGCACCTAAGAGGGACATATACCCAGGGTCGTCGTCTCTCTAGAAATGCCTGAAATCAACTCTGAACGTGCTCAGCAAGGGCGTACACCTAAGAGGGACATATACCCAGGGCCGTCGTCTCTCTAGAAATGCCTGAAATCTACTCCGAACGTGCTCAGCAAGGGCGTACACCTAAGAGGGACATATACCCAGGGCTAGGGCCGTCGTCTCTGTAGAAATGCCTGAAATCCACTCCGAACGTGCCCAGCAAGGGCGTACACCTAAGAGGGACGTATACCCAGGGCCAGGGCTGGCATCTCTCTACAAATGCCTGAAATCTACTCCGAACGTGCCCAGCCAGGGGGTGCTCCTAAGAGGGACATATACCCAGGGCCGTCGTCTCTCTACAAATGCCTGAAATCAACTCTGAACGTGCTCAGCAAGGGGGTGCACCTAAGAGGGACATATACCCAGGGCCGTCGTCTCTCTAGAAATGCCTGAAATCTACTCCGAACGTGCTCAGCAAGGGCGTACACCTAAGAGGGACGTATACCCAGGGGCAGGGCCGTCGTCTCTCTAGAAATGCCTGAAATCCACTCCGAACGTGCCCAGCAAGGGCGTACACCTAAGAGGGACGTATACCCAGGGCCAGGGCCGGCATCTCTCTACAAATGCCTGATATCTACTCCGAACGTGGCCAGCCAGGGGGTGCACCTAAGAGGGACATATACCTAGGGCCGTCGTCTCTCTAGAAATGCCTGAAATCAACTCCGAACGTGCTCAGCAAGGGCGTGCACCTAAGAGGGACATATACCTAGGGCCGTCGTCTCTCTAGAAATGCCAGAAATCTACTCCGAACGTGCTCAGCAAGGGCGTGCACCTAAGAGGGACATATACCTAGGGCCGTCGTCTCTCTAGAAATGCCAGAAATCTACTCCGAACGTGCTCAGCAAGGGCGTATACCTAGGAGGGACATATATCTCAAAGGCCGGCCACCATTAGCTTGTTTTCCCTATCTCCTTGGGTACCAAAACTTTGGCAAAAAAGAGATAGAACTGGTCAAAATTCCTTAATGCCCATCTCTCCTACAAGGCTCAGGATTGAGGTGGACATCAAGCAGGCAAAGGACCTAAATACTGTATACAGCATGGGAGGACTAATCAGCAACAGAAAGGGGGCGGGGTCCAGTTTTAATTTTTACTATGGCCACCTACTACATGCTATTCAGGATACATTAAAATTATCCATCCAGCTTTGACTGCCCTGTCCTGTGTGACTGGACCCCCTTCAGGGGCAAAGGTGTATCTTGAAGCTCCAAGGACCCAATGAAAAATCTGTAACAGGGCCTGATTTGCCATTTATAGTATCAGGGGGAGTTTGGGCTCACTCAGACTCTAGAGCCTGGGTGTGACCCTTTCCTTAGCACCCTCTGTAGCATAGTTACCAACATTTCCCAAATTAAGACTTTAAGCTCTGCCCTGGAAGGCACCCAAGAGTACCCACTTTTGGGATTCATTTGCAAAAATCCTGCACCTTTTTTGGTCAAGATTGTGGGATTGTCCTCCCAAAATCAAGACTATTGGTAGGGCACATATGCTATAACTAAACCGTGTGCATAGATCCCACTACCAGAACCCAGTGTCGACCATCCCATGGTCAACCTATTGGCACCATCAGACTTATTTATATGGAACAGAGAGAAAAGTCCAACTTTTCTATTTAAAAAAGAAAGTTCTGTTTCTGTAGCACTTGAAAAAAGACCTCTCTGCCATCTGGAAAACCTTCAATAAATGTTGGCCAGAAGACCGAAGAGAGTGATGCCTTTATTTTTGTTAGGTTTACCTTGGAATGAACTCCTAGGATTCCCAAATATTTTTGGAGAGAATGAAGGATTATTAAAACTTCATTCAAATATTTCCCTAGGTCAAGAGGGTAACATGGCAAGGCATAATAGGCTCTATGGAGCCCAGAACCTGAAAGGCCCAACTGGACTCTGAAAGGGCCAGTTGCTAACATGTAGTTGAGAAAGGAGAGAATGGATGAAGGGTTGAGAATGAATAAAACAAGAGACCAATGGAAGGGGTAGGAAGAACATCAAGAGCCTAGAGAGAGAAGCAAAACAGGCAAGGAACAGAAAGATCCTTAAAGGTGTTCTCTAGATGTTGAAGGTGGCCATAACTAATTGGGGCCCATAAAACTCTTTGCTGAGAGGCCTCATGGGAAGATAAAAAATTAGACCTGTTACAGCTGTTGCTTGACACCTGCATACTCCTAACTACCCACGACTGCCGGTCCTGGCACCCCCAAACCGTCTTCATGCCATATTTGGTTTGAGAACAAGACCAACCTGAGATAGGTCCTCTTCCTCTCGGAAGAGCACCAAAGGTCGCTGCCATGGCCCAAATGCTATAACGGAGCAATGCTAACCAATCAAAGCCCTAAAAGGTTAAAATAGGAGAAGCAGACTCTACATAAATGTAATAAAAAATCCTGTGCAAAATTTTAAAAAGAAAGGTTTATTATTAAGTCCGACAGAGTGTGACTCTGCATCAGCAATTCCTACTTCTGAACATACAGTACCTGCAAACAGAAATTAAAATCTGCTTTGAGTACTGCAATCCTCACATTTGGGCCATTCAAAGCCTCTTCCAGTTTTGTTTTACTGGTAAAACTTTAGCTTCAATGAGCATTTCATTCAGCGTGTTCATAATTATTCTGTGTGACAATTACATCCAGAGTAATTGCAATTTAATGCCTCTCCACGAGTGAAAATTGCAGCTTTTAGCTGGAAAAGTGCTATAATAATGAACACAATCCCCTAAGTGATGAGTTCTTAGTACCTCCGGCTACTGCCGCTTAAATGGCTGACTCTGCACTAAGTGCAATTGCAAAGGCCAAGCGGCGGCTGAACGATTGTGGAGTACGGTATTTGCCTACTAAGCAGAAGAGCGAAAAATTCTGCTGCCAAAAAATATCCACCATTAAGGGCCAAACATCCATGAGGATGCAATAAGTCATATGGAAGATTATATGTAATGTTACATTCCCTGGAAGTGAACCAACTAGGACCCCCTTAGTTTAGATTAAGGTACCCAGATGGCTCAAGGACTTTGGTGTCCTAAGCGAAGCCAGTGTTTGATCCACCGAGGTGGAACCAGAATAAAGAGGAACCGGTTGGTGCCTCAATGACAAGTCAATGTCAGAAGATACCACTGTCAGTAGAACGATGAGCCTGAGATATTGGATCAAAGGCTAAAGGTTTGAGGTCAAGCATAACAGGGTGAAATGGACAGTAGCATAGTCAAACAAGACAAGGTCAGGTAATGGAAGTCAAGGAAGAACGAGGATACGGTATTGTGCAGACTCCAAACGGAAAGACAACAGGGTAGGAATGCCTATAACTGGCACAGAAGCCATGGATTTTCTTAGCCTGGGAACCAGGTGAACCACCAATGCTCTGCCGGCACCATTACCAGAGAAGAAAGACGCAGTTTTAAAGCCAGAGTGTGAGTTCTTTACAATGGTGATGCTAAAGGGCTTTATAATTGGGAACTTTTTGTATCATTTTATACTAAACTGGTTGAAGCTGCTGGTCCAGCTCCAACTGATTCAAGTTTCTGGGCAATTAGACACGTCTGTTTTTCCAGTGACAACTAACGTCTTCCAGCTCTTCTTCACGGCTCAACCAGTCGCATCAGGTTGTAAAGGCAACTGGTGCGTTTAGATGACTTCAGGCCTGACTACCTATTATAAGGTGACTCCGGCTTGCGTACCTCACATGAAGATTAGGGTACAGCCTTTGTTGTCTTTTGTTGTCTTTTCCTATTTTGTCTCCCATCCTGACTTCGACTTTGCTTCAAAACACTTTCCTTACCCTTTGGATTTGTCATCTGGTGCCTGTGGTTCTACTCCTGGTACTAACTGCTGGCCTGTCTTTTGATAATGGTTCCATCTAATCCTCTGACTTGCTTCATCTGCATTGCCTCTCTGCTGACTACCCTTCGTTACGTTCCTGACTTTCCTACAATTCTTCAGGATAATTGGTTGAACTGGATGGACGCAAGTCTCTTTTCAGCCTGTCATCAACAGTGGCTGGCATGGCAGCTCTGTCGCCTTGATACCAGAAACAGTCCACAGACAAGGGTTGTGCCGTTTCAAATACAAAAAAAGCAGCAGTAGCATTTGACCTTAATGTTTGCAATTCCTCATTTTTATGGCATCCAATGCTATAACTGTTTAAGATATTTGGCTTGTGTGAGCACAAATTTCTAGCTGTTATGTATCCTCCAAAGTTGTTAATTACTAATTGCAGTGCAGTTCTGAGTAATCAGACTAAACCTAACAGGTGTGACTAGAGGAGGGGAGCAGATCCTCCATACTTCAGTTATCTTCAGGTTACCTCTAAGGCCTCTTTCACACAACCGTATGGCTTTTTCAGTGTTTTGCTGTCCTGTTTTTCACAGATCCGTTGTGGTTCAGTTTTTCCATTCCTTTTTTCCATATGGCATATACAGTATACAGTAGATACATAGAAAAAATTGGGCATAACATTTTCAATAGATAGTTTAGCAAAAACGGAACGGATACGGAAGACATACGGATGCATTTCCGTATGTGTTCCGTTTTTTTTTGCGGACCCATTGACTTGAATGGAGCCACGGAACGTGATTTGCGGGCAATAATAGGACATGTTCTATCTTTCAACGGAACGGAAAAACGGAAATACGGAAACGGCATGCATACGGAGTACATTCCTTTTTTTTCTTTGCGGAACCATTGAAATGAATGCTTCCGTATTCAAGGGTATAAGGAACGCAAAAAAAAGGCCCCTAAACGAAAAACAAAACAAAAAAACGGTTGTGTGAAAGAGGCCTAGGGATGAAAAATACGGTAGCCTCTGCTAATTTCCACTGCTAAAATTCGTCAACATGCAGTGTGAAATATGCAATTTACCGCAGTAAATATTTCTACCACTAGGTGGAGCTGTGGAATATTGTACTACATGCACCTACATGAAAAGAATTCTCCTTCACTGCATACCTTGTGGCCAGATAGGGTATTGCATAGCTATATGCAAATTTGAGCCAATCAAATGGCAAGTGCCCAATCGATGTAGCCAGGCTTGGAACATGGTAAGTGATCCCCCACTTGGAAATAAAAAAAAGATAATATTTTGTTCTTTATGGGAAGTGTATGCTACATGTAAACTGAAGCTTCTGGATCTCAATGCAAAATCCTTCTAGCCAATTTGTAGTATTGGCCTCCTTATATTGGGCACAGGAACCTTTAGGGTACCCTTAGAAACTCGGGCCTGGGAGGAATCCTCATCGTCTGTAGTTATATCCCTGAATATGGGGACTGGTTTGCTTTAGATAAATCCCATTCACAGTTCCTTCCATTAAACAGTAACAATTTGTAACAATTTTGACACAATGCAAATTTTGATAATTGTAGGAAATTTTAGTCATAAATTTAGAATTTTATTGACCTGTCTTGTCTTAAACTGATTCCTTCCGCTTGTCCTCCCTTCCTTCTCTTATATTTTCTTGACAATTTGTAGGTAAATTACAATTACATAAATCCCAAAAGCAAAAACAAACAATGCAGCAGCACTCTGCAAACACTAATAACAAAGCAAATACAATCATGCCATATTCACTATACAAAAAGTACTAATGCTAAGTTAGAAATGTGAGATTCTTGGCAAATACATTTTGTACAAAATAATTTATGCCTGTCCGCCAACGACAAGGCGATCTCTTTCGGACAAGGACCTACACTAAATACTACCTCCACTGGTGCCATACTGGCCTCCATTAAATTCAGGGAATACTGTATTGAAGAAAAACCTTTGTGACACTTTGTGTTTTCTGTTTTCTACTGGAAGTCGGGTTCCCACCCCGTTTCGTCAAGAAGAATACAAACTCCAGTTGGCACCAAAAGAGGTATAATATAGTATGGGCTCAGCATGCATATAGAACCTGAATTCCCTGAATTTAAGAAGAATACAAACTCCAGTTTATGCGGTGCAATAGAATTCATTTAATTTGCAAGGCGGCATATCATATACGTGACGTTTCGGCCACAATCCGGCCTTCATCAGACTGTGATATAACACATAAAAAAATAAAAAAAGGTACATTAGATATAAAAGCATGAGACATGGTAGTGGTAATAACAAAATCCAATAATAGATTCCATACATATAATAGTCCCGTGTTCATAATCCAGGAAAACAAACAATCTGGCTGAGTTCCATTCAGTGAAATGTATCAACAATCACGTCGTTAAGGAAAAGAATAATTATCAAAAAATGGTGAGTCTGAGCATACTGAACATGTGGAGATCAATGTAACAAACAATCCAGTTATAACTGAGTCTACAGGACCAGTGCCATCAACCTCACAGTATGATGACTATTCTTAGATATACAGGGAGTGCAGAATTATTAGGCAAGTTGTATTTTTGAGGATTAATTTTATTATTGAACAACAACCATGTTCTCAATGAACCCAAAAAACTCGTTAATATCAAAGCTGAATATTTTTGGAAGTAGTTTTTAGTTTGTTTTTAGTTTTAGCTATTTTAGGGGGATATCTGTGTGTGCAGGTGACTATTACTGTGCATAATTAGTAGGCAACTTAACAAAAAACAAATATATACCCATTTCAATTATTTATTTTTACCAGTGAAACCAATCTAACATCTCAACATTCACAAATATACATTTCTGACATTCAAAAACAAAACAAAAACAAATCAGTGACCAATATAGCCACCTTTCTTTGCAAGGACACTCAAAAGCCTGCCATCCATGGATTCTGTCAGTGTTTTGATCTGTTCACCATCAACATTGCGTGCAGCAGCAACCACAGCCTCCCAGACACTGTTCAGAGAGGTGTACTGTTTTCCCTCCTTGTAAATCTCACATTTGATGATGGACCACAGGTTCTCAATGGGGTTCAGATCAGGTGAACAAGGAGGCCATGTCATTAGATTTTCTTCTTTTATACCCTTTCTTGCCAGCCACGCTGTGGAGTACTTGGACGCGTGTGATGGAGCATTGTCCTGCATGAAAATCATGTTTTTCTTGAAGGATGCAGACTTCTTCCTGTACCACTGCTTGAAGAAGGTGTCTTTCAGAAACTGGCAGTAGGACTGGGAGTTGAGCTTGACTCCATCCTCAACCCGAAAAGGCCCCACAAGCTCATCTTTGATGATACCAGCCCAAACCAGTACTCCACCTCCACCTTGCTGGCGTCTGAGTCGGACTGGAGCTCTCTGCCCTTTACCAATCCAGCCACGGGCCCATCCATCTGGCCCATCAAGACTCACTCTCATTTCATCAGTCCATAAAACCTTAGAAAAATCAGTCTTGAGATATTTCTTGGCCCAGTCTTGACGTTTCAGCTTGTGTGTCTTGTTCAGTGGTGGTCGTCTTTCAGCCTTTCTTACCTTGGCCATGTCTCTGAGTATTGCACACCTTGTGCTTTTGGGCACTCCAGTGATGTTGCATCTCTGAAATATGGCCAAACTGGTGGCAAGTGGCATCTTGGCAGCTGCACGCTTGACTTTTCTCAGGTTCATGGGCAGTTATTTTGCGCCTTGGTTTTTCCACACGCTTCTTGCGACCCTGTTGACTATTTTGAATGAAACGCTTGATTGTTCGATGATCACGCTTCAGAAGCTTTGCAATTTTAAGAGTGCTGCATCCCTCTGCAAGATATCTCACTATTTTTGACTTTTCTGAGCCTGTCAAGTCCTTCTTTTGACCCATTTTGCCAAAGGAAAGGAAGTTGCCTAATAATTATGCACACCTGATATAGGGTGTTGATGTCATTAGACCACACCCCTTCTCATTACAGAGATGCACATCACCTAATATGCTTAATTGGTAGTAGGCTTTCGAGCCTATACAGCTTGGAGTAAGACAACATGCATAAAGAGGATGATGTGGTCAAAATACTCATTTGCCTAATAATTCTGCACTCCCTGTACATGGAGGAGTAGTCTACAGTGAAATATATATTAGTCAGTCTACATTCATAAAATGGCAGAAAAGGGATTACATAGCTAGCAATACAGTACATAAGCTCCTGAGAAAAGCAATGGGGAAAGGAACCCCCATAGACATTGCAATATAGTATGTGGGTACACAGAGAGAGGGAACGGAAGAATGATGTAAGAATGTTGTGAGAGGTAAGATAGCGTATACTTAGAATGAGGCAATTATTAGATTTGCGGTAGGGGTGTATTCTGTAAGAAGACAAGAGCCAATATAGATCTGATGAACAACGACGACGTGGCAGAGGCAGGAGGGGACAGAGAGGAGGATCCTATACCATCCAACATTACAACCAGATCACAGGTACAGTCCTTAGTGATAAACATATCTTCCCACTCATTGGGGCCTGCTCAATTGTCCCTGCTAGAAAAAGGACTCAATTACTGTCCATCTAATCAGCTGGATACGTTTTTCTACTAGACTTGGATTTACAGAGACTGTATAGAAATATCCGCCTTAAGGTCCATTTTTCCGGTAGCACCCCCCCCCCCCCCCCCCAATACTATCAGGGACAGGTCTCAACCAAAACCAGGTGTCACAATCCGGGACTCTGGCCTGCACAATAAAAGTCATTTTACACCTCCAAAACACCAACCAGCTATAAAAACCTTCATTTCACTGGTCCAAAGGGACATGACCCAATTCAAGAAAGATCTACTTTTGGGCAAATATAAAGTTACACACAACCTTAATAATACGGAGAGACAAGCTCTTTCTACTCTCTTGAAGAAGAAAGACCTTGTTTTCAAACCAGCGGACAAGGGTGGGGCTCTTGTGATCATGGATAAGCAGAGATATATTGACGAAATATATCGCCAACTTAATGATCAAACTGTTTACTCAAAATTACCTAGGGATCCAACTAAACAGATCTCTGAGAAGGTCCAAAAAGTACTACAACACTACCAGGCTCTTGGGGTGATTGATGACACAGTGACCACCTTTTTGACCAAATCCAATCCCACTATACCGGTTATATACACATTACCCAAGGTACACAAATATCTCCACAACCCCCCTGGCCGACCACTGATTCAATTATTTCCCCTCTATCAATTCTTCTTGAAAAAGTCATGACTCCCTTTATCAAAGACACCAGATCTTTTCTGTTGGACACCTCTGCCTTTCTATCACTACTTGATAGTCTACCTTTACTGTCCCCTGACACTGTACTTGTAACATGGGATGTCACCAGTTTATATACTTCTATCCAACATCAGAACGGCAGTCCACAGACTACTTACTTCACATAACCTGGATCCTAACCCTGTGAACCTCTACATGGATTTACTGGAATTGGTTCTGATGAATAATTTTTTTCTTTTTCAGGACGATTTCTACTTACAGAGACAGGGTACCGCAATGGGGTCCAATGTGGCGCCCCCACTAGGCAAACTGCTAAATGTCAAACTTCAAGGAAACATATATATACCCACATGCAGATTTCCATAAGGTCTTGATATGGAAACGATATATAGACGACATCTTTTGCATATGGGGGGGCACATTGGACTCCCTATTGCAGTTCCATACATTTCTGAACTCTGTATACCCGGAACTGCAATTTACCATACACTACCATACAAACATGATTAATTTCCTCGATACCATGGTTACCAAACAACCAAACGGTTCCCTGACTACAGATCTATACCGTAAACCGATGGATAGGAACAACTTAATGCATTTCTCCAGTTTCTATTCTTCCAATACAAAGAAGTCACTTCCATACTCTCAGTTTGAACGCGTACGCCGTATAGTCAAGGGGGACCCCTTACGTCAAATTAGATTGACGTAAATGAAACAACGTTTCCCGGAGCGAGGATATTCACCACGTCTCCTTTACAACTCAGACAAACCTAGACCACGCACACTCAGAGAGACTTCCGATAGAATACCTTTTGTCCACACCTTTCACCCTGAGTGTCAAAAAAATGGTTAACAAACTTAACAGCATAAGAAACCATTGGTCAATTTTAAAGAGGTCCTATCCACATGTTGCGGAATTCAATAACCCTATATTACCTTGTACACGCCGCCCCAGGAATTTAAGGGATCTATTGGTGAAGGCTGATATAGGCCCTTCCACATCTACCCCGAGACAGACTTTTCTACAGAAACAAAAGTTGGGCACGTTCCCCTGTGTACACTGCCTTCAATGTTCCAACGTGTTGAAGGGGTCCCATTTCCACCATCCATTATCTTGTAAAAGTTTCCCTGTTCGAGGTTATTTTACATGTGACTCCTCCTATGTGGTGTACCTACTCAAATGTCCTTGTGGGAAGGTATACATAGGTGAGACGACCCAGAAGATTCGTGACCGAGTTTGTCAACATAAATCCAGTATAAGACGTAAGAACCTACTACTTCAGTACCGGCACATTTTGAAGCTGCAGGTCACAACCTCTCACAACTCAGATACCAGGTCATCGAAGCAGGTGACACCACATAGGAGAGGAGGAGATAGAGCGAGGTTACTCAAGACCAGGGAAGCATACTGGATTCATACGCTAGACACCCTTTAGCCGAAGGGACTCAACAAGAGAATATAGATCCAGGGCCTCATCTGATTTTAGTTAGACTATTGTGCCATGATACTTTCTCTTTGACTCCTGGGAACCATATAATCGATTTAGCTCTGTGTTCTATTCTGGTTCATGCTCCGCATATTTTGACTATTGCTGTCTTTTTCCTTATATTATGTTTGGTTATGCATGACATATTTTTTACCCCTCTTATCCTTCACTCTCGTCCTTCTATTGGGACATGTTTCTCACCTAACCCTCCGTTTGAGGGACCCATATATCTAAGATTTACTGTATTTCTGTACTGTGATACCTATATCCTTTTTCACACTGATATACTTTTCTTTTTCCTACAGATAGCCTAGTTCCCAATTCCCATAGTCTGGTGCCGAGTGTAAATAGTATCCTTTCTTATGGGCATTGTAGTAGGTATGTCTCTAACATCACAGCATACATGCACTCAAACCATCGCTCGATACTTAGAGCGAGACCAGAAGCGCTCCCTCATCCTCATGCGCAAGATACAATTACTGTGGGCCAGGCATGTCCAAACTGCGGCACTCTAGCTGTTGCAAAGCTACAACTCCCAGCATGCCTGGATAGCTTACAGCTATTAGGGCATGCTGGGAGTTGTAGTTTTGCAACAGCTGGAGGGCCGCAGTTTGGACATGCCTGCTGTGGGCACTAGGACCGGAGGACACCCAGTCCATCGCTCGATACTGAGAACGAGGCCTGGCAATGCAGCACTGTCTGTCAGCGCATGCGCGGCAGTCCGGAAGACTTCCAGCACGCGCCTATTATAAAGACACGCTATCATTCTCTCAGCTAGGCGTACCTCCTCATACAAGCAGGCTTTCCTGCGATTTCTTTACACGCCCGCCATCCGAACAGTCTCTCCAGAGGCACCAGGTATCTATATTGGCTCTTGTCTTCTTACATAATACACCCCTACCGCAAATCTAATAATTGCCTCATTCTAAGTATACGCTATCTTACCTCTCACAACATTCTTCCATCATTCTTCCGTTCCCTCTCTCTGTAGTGTACCCACATACTATATTGCAATGTCTATGGGGGTTCCTTTCCCCATTACTTATCTGAGGAGCCTATGTACTGTATTGCTAGGTCTATTCTATGTAATCCCTTTATGCCATTTTATGAATGTAGACTGACTAATATATATTTCACTGTAGACTACTCCTCCATGTATATCTAAGAATAGTCATCATACTGTGAGGTTGATGGCACTGGTCCTGTAGACTCAGTTATAACTGGATTGTTCGTTACATTGATCTCCACATGTTCAGTATGCTCAGACTCACCATTTTTTGATAATTATTCTTTTCCTTAACGACGTGATTGTTGATACATTTCACTGAATGGAACTCAGCCAGATTGTTTGTTTTCCTGGATTATGAACACGAGACCACGAGACTATTATATGTATGGAATCTATTATTGGATTTTGTTATTACCACTACCGTGTCTCATGCTTTTATATATAATGTACCTTTTTAGAATTTTTTTCTATGTATATCACAGTCTGATGAAGGCCGGATTGTGGCCGAAACGTCACGTATATGATATGCCGCATTGCAAATTAAATTAATTCTATTGCACCGCATAAACTGGAGTTTGTATTCTTCTTAAATTCAGGGAATGCAGGTTCTATATGCATGCTGAGCCCATACTATATTATACCTCTTTTGGTGCCACATCTCCAATGCAGACTGCAAAGAAAAAAAAAATAGGGGGTTAGTCGGCACATCCCAGTGCACAGGTGCACGTCACCATGGCTGGAAACACAAAAGCGATAAAAACAAACACAATACAACAGCACTCAGCAAACACAAATAATAAAATAAATACAATAGTGCCATACTCACTATAGAAAATGTACTAATGCTACATTATAAATCAGATTCTTGGCTAATATATTTCTGCAAAATTATTTGTGCCTGTCCACCAATGACAAGGTGATCTCTTTAGGACAGGAATCTACACTACCTCGGCTGGTGCCATACCTGGCCTCTATTAAATTCAGGGGATGCAGGTTCCACATGCATGCTGGGCCCACACTATATTATACCTCTTTTGGTTCCACAATGGCCTCCATTACTACAGAGTGGGCTCAGCATGCATGTGGAACCTGCATTCCCTAAATGCAGGAGGTAGTATTTAGTGTAGGTTTCTGTTGTTGAGAGATCGCCTTGTCGTTGGCGGACAGGCATAAATAATTTTGTGCACAATGTATTTGACAAGAATCTCACATTTATAACGTAGCATTAGTACATTTTCTGTAGTGGGTATGGCAATGTTGTATTACTTCATTATTTGTGTTTGCACAGTGCTGGTGTATTGTGTTTGCTTTTGCCTTTTGTGCTTTCAGTCATGGCACGTCCACCTGGGCACTGCGATGTGCTGACTTAACCCCATTTTATTCTTTGCAGTTACATAAATCCCATATATCCAATAGTAAAAAGATGTACCAATTTTGAAAGTCTACTTGACACAAAACAATTTTTTACATTTTTTTAAAATTTTAGTCATTTATCAGTCTTTTCGCGGATTCTCTCCACCTATCCTCCCTTCCTTCTGCCATATTTCCATGAAAATTAGTCGGCAAATCACAATTTATTTGTGATGTTGGCACATTGACCTCTCCTTGCGTACAAATAGGAAAACCACTTTTTATTTTCTCTTTACACATCATGTTTATCCTGCTCAAATGTAATTTTCTAATTAGCACCACCACATCTAGCCTGTCATTTGGAAACCTTGTAATTAGCCCGGCTCTTACACCCTGTTTTCTTCACCATGCAGATTATATATAGTGATCTAGTTTTTTTCTTCTTTTTTCTGCTGTTGTACATTCTCCAGATGTACAATGTCAGTGGATGGAAATGTATAATTTCTCATTTTCATGTCACCTGTCACATAATTGTACAGTTTTCATGTGTTTTTGAATAGGTTAAAATTTTGTAAACTGTAGCAGGTCCTTGATATGATAATTTTCCTTTAATACACTATGCATTCTAAGTGTGTTTTCTCAGGTTTTATGTTATATTTTATTACATTATTGATGCACTATATGGCCCCTGTGCATGCTACATAGCCACTTTATACACTATGTAGGCTCTGTATAGCACTCTCTGGCCACTACGTATATGCATTATTTATTTGGGCACAGAAAGTACTCTTCACCCAGACGCTTTACCAATTAAAGGGACCAATTCATTTTTTTGTCATTTTTCAAAAACTTTCCCACAGGCGGCCATATTGGGGAATCATATTTCCTTTCTGCTTTGTCTGTGAATTGAGTACAGCAGGGTATGTGTGCATTATGGCAGCTGAAATGAATGGGAATTGACAGAGAAATGTCACAGATTATTAGTCTGCAGGAAGTGATTGAGTAAAGCCCCTCTCCCAGAGATCAGGATATGGTCGGGGGGCTGCAAGCAGAACCTTTTCTGGGTATATATAAGGTATGGTATTATCCAACATTAGCTAGACCTCCAGCTGTATAATTAGTCAGCATTAACTTGCACACTCTCTAATGATCATGAGATGACTCTGCTCATTCTCTCCCAGTCTGCACAGCAAAAGTGATGAAAGGAGAAATCATAAAATGTCAGTCAGGTCTTGTGGCCAGTGTGCAAAATGTTAAAATTATTATGAGGAGAGTCTGATAAAACATAAAAAATAGCACCAAAAAATATAAAAAGATGCTTAGAATAATAATGTAAACTACAAAAAAGTTTAGACTAGCACATTCATAGTCACCAGAGCACATCCATGAAGCGGGCATGCAGGAAGCAAACAAACAAAGGTATGGAGGCACAACATTTCACATACAAACATAAAAACTGGGAAAGAGGGACCATTCTAAACTAAAGTGGTGTTATACCTACTATAAATGAAAAAAATAGAAGCTCTTTGTGCCCATTTTTTTATCAAGCGTGTGTCGGGCCCATCTACTAACGTCAAAGTGGCTTCTGCAGGTGGGTACCTAACACTAGCAGAACTGCCTCTCCTGGGTTTGACCCAAGCCTACAATGTTCAGGGCAGTGTGGTCCCTGTTTCCCAGTTTTATTGTTTGTAGGTGACATGTTGTGCTGTCTAGTCTAAATGTGCTAGTCTAAATGTTCTGGTAGTATATACTGAGGGTAGCTGCCTCTTTTAGATTAAGCACTTCCTGCCCTTATGCCTGGGGCTTCTGAGCAGAATATAAATGTAGCTGGTTCCTACACCGCCCTGAATATTGTAGGCTTAGGTAAGTCCAAGAGAGACAGTTCTGTTAGTGTTAGCGACCCCTCTGCAGACGCCACCTTGACGTTAGTAGATGGGCCCGACACACGTTTGATCAAAAATGGGCACAAAGAGCTTCTATTTTTTTAATTTATTGTATGTATAATACCACTTTAATTTGAATGGTCCCCGTTTCCCAGTTTTATTATTTGTATGTAGAATAATAATATGTGATATTTGTATCCAAGGCAATATTATTTGTGCGCTATATGATGGTAAGAACAGATGGGGGTGGCTTTCCAAAGATGGTGGAGTGCAGGAGTGTAAAGGATAT
Source organism: Bufo gargarizans (assembly GCF_014858855.1). Taxonomy (NCBI): domain Eukaryota; kingdom Metazoa; phylum Chordata; class Amphibia; order Anura; family Bufonidae; genus Bufo; species Bufo gargarizans. Next base: position 523,039,659 of record NC_058083.1, on the reverse strand, counting down.
CCTATTAAAGGGGTGGAAACCCCCGCTTGTCAGAAGGCATCAGTACTCACAGCAGCACCGTGGCCTTCTCACAGCTCTCCCTAGGCCATGCGATGTCACATTCATTGGTCACATGACAAGTAAATGGGGCTGAGCTGCAATGCCAAGCACAACCACTATATGATGTACGGCGCTGTGCTTGGTGAGCTTAGAGAACGCTGCGGCGCTACTGCGAGTGCTGGTGCCTTCTCAAACGGCTGATCCACAGGGGTCCCAGGTGTCGGGCCCCACCAATCAGATAGGTCATCAGTATAAAATTCTTGGAAGAAGCCTTTAAGAAATGATTTGCCTGACACAAATCTTTATGCCAAATACCAATAAAATGACAAAAATTCTAACTGTGTTATATTTTGTTTTTAATTTAAATGTTTGCATGAAACCAAAAGATAAAAATTCATTTAAACCTCAGTTGCTAATGAGCACTGCCACTTTAGCCCCATGCAGATCCAGACCCAAAAGTGGCTTTTGAATCTGTCATTTTTGCATTTGTAAATTAATTGACATCAGTGACGAAGTCACCATTCCCTGGGTTCAGGTCACTCGCACTTTTATTTCTAAATATTCCGTATTGAAAATACAAAATTAACAAAGTTCCAGGGCTCAGAATACTTAAAATATGTTTTTTAACTGATTCATAAAAGACAGTTTTCCTTCAGACATCTTGAGTTGTGAAATTCAAATTTTTCAAAGCAAAATTTAGGGCCAAATATCTTCTAAAGCATGTTTTTTCATTTTTACCAAGCATAAAAACAACAATAGACAACGTTTCTTGACAGAGACTTGAGAAAGATCTTTTCAGGCAGAAACGTTGTCTATTGTTGCCTTGAAGAAAATAAAAGTTATGTTTAGTCTAGAAGATATCTGCCTTGGAAATTTTGATTTGTACTTTATAATGAGGCAATGCTGGAATACCACTCTGAGTCATACAGACGGTTGTGTGGAGACCTTACAAATTCCACGATGATATTCATGGAGGTAAAAATCCCAAAACATACGGATGGAGTAGAGTTAACACTCTTGCTTTCTGAGATTTTTGAGTTGTGTTATCTAATCTAAGCAAACACCTTCAATTGCTTTTCAATGGCTTTTGTCTCAAGATGACGAGATGAGTTAAGAAATTTGAATTAAGAGCTGGAGTGCTAACCCTGTTCCATCTGTATAAATGGTCCTCTATAAAATCTGCAAATAACTTAATAATAATAAAAAATAAAGGACTTTGAAGCATCAAACACATTAACAAAATTCACATGGTATACCTTAATTAAACTTTAAGGAAACCTGTGCTTTGGCAAATCGTCTCATCTGGTACAAATATGACTTTACAGTCTGAAAGGGACTGTCCAGCCATTTAAATGTTTTTTTTTTTTTTTTAAGTCTTTGCATGGTGTAAAATAATATAATGAATCATACTCACCAATCTCCTGGCGCTCCCATTCCACGACTTTCTAGACTTCTTGACGGGCAGGAAATGACCAGTCAAGCAATCGCTGGCTGAAGCGAATTACCAATGTCGCCTCTTGCCAGTGACCGGCTTAGAATTGGTTGGGATTCTTTTATTATTTTATACCATGGGAACATAAAAAAAAAATACATGGAGTAGACATTTACATGAAAAAAAAAAAAATAACATTAGCGCTGTAGCGGTTGTGGTATTTGGATGAGTGTGTAATGTTTGCTTTGTTATTTATTTCCTACAACCAGTTTAATTTATTATACTTTTGGACAATCCCAGCGTAATTCAACTTTTTATGTAAAAATACACTGCCCGTCCCAAAAAAAAGTCGCCACCAAAAATATTTCGTTGGACCGCCTTTAGCTTTGATTACGGCACGCATTCGCTGTGGCATTGTTTCGATAAGCTTCTGCAATGTCACAAGATTTATTTCCATCCAGTGTTGCATTACTTTTTCACCAAGATCTTGCATTGATGATGGTAGAGTCTGACCGATGGGCAAAGCCTTCTCCAGCACATCCCAAAGATTCTCAATGGGGTTAAGGTCTGGACTCTGTGGTGGCCAATCCATGTGTGAAAATGATGCATCATGCTCCCTGAACCACTCTTTCACAATTTGAGCCCGATGAATCCTGGCATTGTCATCTTGGAATATGCCCGTGCCATCAGGGAAGAACAAATCCATTGATGGAATAACCTGGTCATTCAGTATGTTCAGGTAGTCGCTGACCTCATTCTTGGAGCATATACTGTTGCTGAACCTAGACCTGACCAACTGCAGCAACCCCAGATCATAGCACTGCCCCCACAGGCTTGTACAGTAGGCACCAGGCAGGATGGGGGCATCACTTCATCTGCCTCTCTTCTTACCCTGATGCGCCCATCACTCTGGAACAGGGTAAATCTGGACTCATCAGACCACATGACCTTCTTCCATTGCTCCAGAGTCCAATCTTTATGCTCCCTAGCAAATTGAAGTTTTTTTTTCTGGTTTGCCTTAGGCCTCATGCACACGACAGTATTTTTTCCCGGTCCGCAAAAACGGGGTCCGTAGGTCCGTGATCCGTGACCGTTTTTTCGTCCGTGGGTCTTCCTTGATTTTTGGAGGATCCACGGACATGAAAAAAAAGTCGTTTTGGTGTCCGCCTGGCCGTGCGGAGCCAAACTAATCCGTCCTGAATTACAATGCAAGTCAATGGGGACAGATATGTTTGACGTTGACACAATATGGTGCCATTTCAAACGGATCCGTCTCCATTGACTTTCAATGTAAAGTCTGGAGTCCCTTTTATACCATCGGATTGGAGTTTTCTCCAATCCGATGGTATATTTTAATTTGAAGCGTCCCCATCACCATGGGAACGCCTCTATGTTAGAATATACTGTCGGATATGAGTTAGATCGTGAAAACTCATTTCCGACAGTATATTCTAACACAGAGGCGTTCCCATGGTGATGGGGACGCTTCTAGTTAGAATATACTACAAACTGTGTACATGACTGCCCCCTGCTGCCTGGCAGCACCCGATCTCTTACAGGGGGCCGTGATCAGCACAATTAACCCCTCAGGTGCGGCACCTGAAGGGGTTAATTGTACTATCATATCCACCTGTAAGAGATCAGGGCTGCCAGGCAGCAGGGGGCAGACCCCCCCCCCACCCAGTTTGAATATCATTGGTGGCCAGTGCGGCCCCCGCCCCCCCTCCCTCTATTGTAATAATTCGTTGGTGGCACAGTATGCGCCCCCCATCGGCCCCCCCCTTCCTCCCTCTATTGTAATAATTCGTTGGTGGCACAGTGTGCGCCCCCCATCGGCCCCCACTCCCTCTATAGCATTAACAACATGGTGGCCAGTGTGCGGCCTCCCATCTCCCCCCCCCAGCCCTGGTTGCCATGGTTACTTAGCAATAGTACAATAGTAAAAGATTCATACTTACCTGGGAGCTGCGATGTCTGTGTCCGGCCGGGAGCTCCTCCTACTGGTAAGTGACAGTTCATTTAGCAATGCGCCGCACAGACCTGTCACTTACCAGTAGGTGGAGCTCCCAGCCGGACACGAACATCGCAGCAGCCAGCAGGTAAGTATGAATCTTCTACTATTGTACTATTGCTAAGTAACCATGGCAACCAGGACTGCAGTAGCGTCCTGGTTGCCATGGTTACCGATCGGAGCCCCAGCGATTAAACTGGGACTCCGATCGGAACTCCGCTGCCACCAATGATCGGGGGGGGGGGAAGATGGGAGGCCGCACACTGGCCACCAATGTTGTTAATGCTATAGAGGGAGGGGGGCCGATGGGGGGCGCACACTGTGCCACCAATGAATTATTACAATAGAGGGAGGAAGGGGGGCGGGTGGGCGGGGGGCGCACACTGTGCCACCAATGAATTATTACAATAGAGGGAGGAAGGGGGGGGGGCCGGGTGGGCGGGCGCACACTGTGCCACCAACGAATTATTACAATAGAGGGAGGAAGGGGGGGCGCACACTGTGCCACCAACGAATTATTACAATAGAGGCAGGGAGGGGGGGGCCCGCACTGGCCACCAATGATATTCAAACTGGGGAGGGGGGGGGTCTGCCCCCTGCTGCCTGGCAGCCCTGATCTCTTACAGGGGGATATGATAGTACAATTAACCCCTTCAGGTGCCGCACCTGAAGGGGTTAATTGTGCTGATCACGGCCCCCTGTAAGAGATCGGGTGCTGCCAGGCAGCAGGGGGCAGTCTTGTACACAGTTTGTAGTGTATTCTAACTAGAAGCGTCCCCATCACCATGGGAACGCCTCTGTGTTAGAATATACTGTCGGATATGAGTTTTCACGAAGTGAAAACTTAGATCTGAAAAAGCTTTTATGCAGACGGATCTTTGGATCCGTCTGTATGAAAGTAACCTACGGCCACGGATCACGGACACGGATGCCAATCTTGTGTGCATCCGTGTTCTTTCACGGACCCATTGACTTGAATAGGTCCGTGAACCGTTGTCCGTCAAAAAAATAGGGGGTCTTCCTTGATTTTTGGAGGATCCACGGACATGAAAAAAAAGTCGTTTTGGTGTCCGCCTGGCCGTGCGGAGCCAAACTAATCCGTCCTGAATTACAATGCAAGTCAATGGGGACAGATATGTTTGACGTTGACACAATATGGTGCCATTTCAAACGGATCCGTCTCCATTGACTTTCAATGTAAAGTCTGGAGTCCCTTTTATACCATCGGATTGGAGTTTTCTCCAATCCGATGGTATATTTTAATTTGAAGCGTCCCCATCACCATGGGAACGCCTCTATGTTAGAATATACTGTCGGATATGAGTTAGATCGTGAAAACTCATTTCCGACAGTATATTCTAACACAGAGGCGTTCCCATGGTGATGGGGACGCTTCTAGTTAGAATATACTACAAACTGTGTACATGACTGCCCCCTGCTGCCTGGCAGCACCCGATCTCTTACAGGGGGCCGTGATCAGCACAATTAACCCCTCAGGTGCGGCACCTGAAGGGGTTAATTGTACTATCATATCCACCGGTAAGAGATCAGGGCTGCCAGGCAGCAGGGGGCAGACCCCCCCCCCTACCCAGTTTGAATATCATTGGTGGCCAGTGCGGCCCCCGCCCCCCCTCCCTCTATTGTAATAATTCGTTGGTGGCACAGTATGCGCCCCCCATCGGCCCCCCCCCTTCCTCCCTCTATTGTAATAATTCGTTGGTGGCACAGTGTGCGCCCCCCATCGGCCCCCACTCCCTCTATAGCATTAACAACATGGTGGCCAGTGTGCGGCCTCCCATCTCCCCCCCCAGCCCTGGTTGCCATGGTTACTTAGCAATAGTACAATAGTAAAAGATTCATACTTACCTGGGAGCTGCGATGTCTGTGTCCGGCCGGGAGCTCCTCCTACTGGTAAGTGACAGTTCATTTAGCAATGCGCCGCACAGACCTGTCACTTACCAGTAGGTGGAGCTCCCAGCCGGACACGAACATCGCAGCAGCCAGCAGGTAAGTATGAATCTTCTACTATTGTACTATTGCTAAGTAACCATGGCAACCAGGACTGCAGTAGCGTCCTGGTTGCCATGGTTACCGATCGGAGCCCCAGCGATTAAACTGGGACTCCGATCGGAACTCCGCTGCCACCAATGATCGGGGGGGGGGAAGATGGGAGGCCGCACACTGGCCACCAATGTTGTTAATCCTATAGAGGGAGGGGGGCCGATGGGGGGCGCACACTGTGCCACCAATGAATTATTACAATAGAGGGAGGAAGGGGGGCGGGTGGGCGGGGGGCGCACACTGTGCCACCAATGAATTATTACAATAGAGGGAGGAAGGGGGGGGGCCGGGTGGGCGGGCGCACACTGTGCCACCAACGAAATATTACAATAGAGGGAGGAAGGGGGGGCGCACACTGTGCCACCAACGAATTATTACAATAGAGGCAGGGAGGGGGGGGCCCGCACTGGCCACCAATGATATTCAAACTGGGGAGGGGGGGGGGGGTCTGCCCCCTGCTGCCTGGCAGCCCTGATCTCTTACAGGGGGATATGATAGTACAATTAACCCCTTCAGGTGCCGCACCTGAAGGGGTTAATTGTGCTGATCACGGCCCCCTGTAAGAGATCGGGTGCTGCCAGGCAGCAGGGGGCAGTCTTGTACACAGTTTGTAGTGTATTCTAACTAGAAGCGTCCCCATCACCATGGGAACGCCTCTGTGTTAGAATATACTGTCGGATATGAGTTTTCACGAAGTGAAAACTTAGATCTGAAAAAGCTTTTATGCAGACGGATCTTTGGATCCGTCTGTATGAAAGTAACCTACGGCCACGGATCACGGACACAGATGCCAATCTTGTGTGCATCCGTGTTCTTTCACGAACCCATTGACTTGAATAGGTCCGTGAACCGTTGTCCGTCAAAAAAATAGGACAGGTCATATTTTTTTGACGGACAGGATACACGGATCACGGTCTCGGCTGCAAACGGTGCATTTTCCGATTTTTCCACGGACCCATTGAAAGTCAATGGGTCCGCGAAAAAAAACGGTAAACGGTACAACGGCCACGGATGCACACAACGGTCGTGTGCATGAGGCCTTACTGATTAGTGGTTTTCTTTCGGCTACACAGCTGTTCAGTCCCAATCCCTTGAGTTCCCTCCGCATTGTGCGTGTGGAAATGCTCTTACTTTCACTATTAAACATAGCCCTGAGTTCTACTGTTGTTTTTCTTCGATTTTAGTTCACCAAATGTTTAAGTGATCGACGATCACGACCATTCAGGATTTTTTCCCACTACATTTCTTCCTCGAATACGATGGGTCCCCACTATCCTTCCAGTTTTCAATAATGCGTTGGACAGTTCTTAACCCAATTTCAGTAGTTTCTGCAATCTCCTTAGATGTTTTCTCTGCTTGATGCATGCCAATGATTTGACCCTTCTCAAACAGACTAACATCTTTTCCACGACCACGAGATGTGTCTTTCGACATGGTTGTTTAAGAAATGAGAAGCAACTCATTGCACCAGTTGGGGTTAAAAAACTTATTGCCAGCTAAAAGATAATCGCCCATGCAGTAATTATCCAATAGGAGGCTCATAACTATTGGCTTAGTTAAATCCAGGTGGCGACTATTTTTTTGGACAGGCAGTGTATATATATATATGCTTTTGCCAATTTCTGCATTAAAGATATTTCTGAAATATTGAAGTTTTCACCTTAAGAACTGAAAAAAGGGTGATACTTCCTGTTTAGCGGAGATCAGTTCTCAGCAGTCATCTTATTATCATCACAGGCAGGATTGCAATGTCAGGTAGCACCTATATCTACAGTTTCCAGAAAGGAAATCCCCAACCCCCATTATTGTGCCAAGTATTTTCTCGCAGCATGAAGGGTTTGGTATTTATTTCCTCCTCAACCCCCTTTCCATGACTCTTGGACCAATTTTCCTCGCCCTAGTTTGTTAACAAAAGCTTAGAGGAGAATCTTGCAGAGATCCCAAAGCCCAATAAAAAAAATGACATGGGGGCAAAGCAGATTTGGGCCCCATCTCTGTAAGGGTCCAACCGCAGTCACATGACCTGTCTCTTTGAGAAGTAACACCCTTGTTTATGTTATTTTGGTGATCGGCTAATATATAACATTCACATTCTTCTCCAGAAAAGGGATTTTTACGACTAAAATACCCCAAAAAAAACAAATAATATTAAACTGGAAATTGGATAGAAGCAATAAAAACAGGATCAATACTTGTCCAGCAGAAGACAAAGCTCAACATCTCCTTTGGCCAAGAGGATCATTTATTTTACTGCACTCCTTTGCACAAGGGATCGAAACCAGTAAATCCGGCTATCTATAGCGCACGCTTGTTTTATTGCAGGATATAAGCAAAGCAAAAAAATCTTACCTTTTGAGGCATCAAAAAAGAAGAATTTGGCATGTTATAGAAACATAATATTTTTGGGGTGAAATTTTATTTTATTAAATTTTGGTATTCATTGAACGCATAAATGAGCAATGCGGTTTTCAAATAGGTCTGCTAAAATCAGAGCATTTCTTCGCTGGTTCCCTATGGAAACCAGGACTACAAAAACGGTAAACACTGAGATTGGGCCACCGTCAATTTAAATGGACTCTGCCAGTATTACTGGACTCTGTAGTATTACTGGTAGGCTACTCAAATACATGTAAAACTAGGCTTTTGTAGCCACTGATCATCTAATTAGTGCCAAGAAACAGTAGTTAATCGTTATGCAAATGAGCTGACAAGTGCTTTGTAGGTGGTACCCAGCTAGGCAAGTGCTCCAGCTCTCCTGAGTATTTGCTGCCCCAAGACACCTTCTTGACTTACACTGACAGATTCATTAATTTACGTCATTCGAGTGCATGCGCAATAGTCTCGCTAATGTGCTGTGCATGCGCCTACACCAGGCTGCACAGTGTATGAGTGAGATTTTGCACATGCATACACAGATTTTTTAAATCTTTTTTTTTATATACTATATGGGGATAAATATTTACACACCAGTACCTTCTGCCTGTGAAGAATAATACTATTGACGGTTCTAGTCAGAGAAGATCATTTCATGCATAGCAGTGCAGCCTGTGGTCACTGTTAGTGTTCCTGCCTGCCTAGACATCAGTGCAGCCTGTGGTCACTGTTAGTGTTCCTGCCTGCCATAGTCATCACTGCAGCCTGTGGTCACTGTTAGTGTTCCAGCCTGCCATAGACACAAGTGCAGCCTGTGGTCACTATTAGTGTTACTGCCTGCCATAGTCATCAGTGCAGCCTGTGGTCACTATTAGTGTTACTGCCTGCCATAGTCATCAGTGCAGCCTGTGGTCACTGTTAGTGTTCCTGCCTGCCATAGTCATCAGTGCAGCCTGTGGTCACTGTTAGTGTTCCTGCCTGCCATAGACACAAGTGCAGCCTGTGGTCACTATTAGTGTTCCTGCCTGTCATAGTCATCAGTGCACCCTGTGGTCACTATTAGTGTTCCTGCCTCCTTTAGTCATCAGTGCAGCATGTGGTTACTGTTAGTGTTCCTGCCTGCCATAGGCACATGATTGGGGTGTGTGGTCACTGTTAGTGTTCCTGCCTGCCATAGTCATCAGTGCAGCCTGTGGTCACTATTAGTGTTCCTGCCTCCTTTAGTCATCAGTGCAGCCTGTGGTCACTATTAGTGTTCCTGCCTCCTTTAGTCATCAGTGCAGCATGTGGTTAGTGTTCCTGCCTGCCATAGGCACATGATTGGGCGGTGTGGTCACTGTTAGTGATCCTGCCTGCCATAGTCATCAGTGCAGCCTGTGGTCACTATTAGTGTTCCTGCCTGCCACAGTCATCACTGCAGCCTGTGGTCACTGTTAGTGTTCCTGCCTGTCATAGTCATCAGTTCAGCATGTATGCATCTCTCTGATCACTTCAGGGGTCTCATCCTGGAGATAGGAGCGGGTCCCAGACATGAGAACCGCACCTACGGTATCTGACATTTATGGCATATTCTAGCGATATGCCATCAATGACGCAGGTGAGAATACCTCTTACCCTGAAGTTGTTTCCATTCAATGAAAGCAAGTAAAGCTCTAGAATTGGAAACTAACCTGGATCTTCTGTTTTAGTTTTTTCCATTTTTGTTTGTTCATTACACCGGGATTCACAGATTTTGATGAGCTGTAGGATTGGTGTGACAAATGGTATAAGATGAGGCACAGGAGATCAATGGCACGCTCCCACCACAATTTTTCCGCCTTGGTCGCTTTAGCCGGGTAATTCCAATTCTTTTTGTAAATTGAACTGACACCGAAAGCCGGTTGGATCTTCCACCATAAATCACCTGCTGGCAACTCTGGTAACCGGCCGTGGAATTGAAGTCATTTTGTTTCACATTTGCTTTCCCCGTAAGAAAGCCTTCCAGCATTTCTGTAATGACACCATTCACAGACGGCGATGTCCGATTCTCACTCCACAGCGTGATGATAATAAAACAAGGGCGTGACATGTGGAAAACAGACGGATCGGAGCGTCAATCCTCCTGTCCGAGCATTCTGGGACCCCGGGCAAGTTTTAAGTTTCACTGGAGTAAACTTTAGCTGTGAGAGCAGAGATACTGCAGGTCCGGCTCAGCTTTCTGCTTCTCAAGGTAAATTACAGTTTCTATTCACTCACAGCAAGCAGGGATCTTGAACTGAAACAAAAACTTTTTAAAGAGTAACTGAAAAACAAAACAAAAAAAAACCACTCATGGATAAAACTTCCAAGTATTAATTTGGTGAGTGGACTGCGGGGGGCCATTAGGGACCCCATAAATGTCATCTGTTATCCATCAAGATTGGTGCATCCTAATAAGAGGAAGGTTCTGCTTCTTCTCTCTGTCTTGTCAATCAAACACTGTGGTCCTCGAAGATGAAGACTATCTATCTATCTCCTTAACTATCAAATGTATCTCTCTATCTATCTCATATCTATCTATCAATAAAGCTTTATTGGCAGGTCTAAAATTATGCATTAGTATTGCCAAAGCATGTGGGAAATAGGGGATTGTGAAATGGGGACACACCCGGGGTCGGTGTATAAGAGTCCGTGGCGTATCATGACGGGGGGAGAGGGGGTGCGGACACACCCCGGGTCAGGGTTACGGAGTCCATGGCATATCAGCAGGCACGGATATATTGTGCTGCTATGTCCACAGTGTTCTCTTCCTCTCCCAGCAGGATGGGCAGCTTCTCTTCCTCCTCCATGGAGCTGAAGTCTGGGCAGAGATCAGACAGTCTCCTAAAGTGGATGTCCCTCACTGCTGAGTATTTGGGACAGTATATCAGGAAGTGGGCCTCATCCTCCACCGCCTCCAGGTGGCACTGCTGGCACAGTCTGCTTTCTCTAGGCATGTAGCTCTGTCGATGCCGTCCGGATTCGATGGTCAGGCTGTGGGCGCTCAGTCTGTAGCGGCTCAGGATTTTCCGGTCTCTGGGGTTCCCTAGTATCTCCAGATATGGGGCCAGTTTGTAGTCTCTCTGCAAGCTCTGGTACACCGTCAGCTTCTGGGATGCTCTCACCTCCATTCACTGATGTATTCCTCTTGTCTCTTGTTAACTGTGTTCCTGATCCCGGCTTTTGTGAGGTGGTGTGGGGTGATTATTTGGTTCGGGCTGGGTTTCAGTAAGTTGATTTTGGGGCTTTGTCTTGCCTGGGATTCCTTGGTGTAGACAGGCTTTATAATGATGGGAGCCTTCACTACTACCATGTTGATGGCCCCAGAATGATAGCTTCTTTTCTGGATTGTAAGGTGTAGAGGGAATCTGCCCAGCTCCCCTCGACAGGCACTGTTAGAGGTGCTCCGATGGACCTGGAGGAGATGCTTACAGAATTCCAGGTGGAATATTTCTGTTGGGCTGGAATTCCATCTTGACCAGTCGGGGTACGTGTGAGGGCCCCAGACTTTACTGCCCTACAGGAGGATTGGTGCAATGATGGAGTCAAAGATTTTAAGCCAGACCCTCCCGGGTGCTTTGAGGTGGTACAGTCGTCTTCTGATGTTGTAGAAGGTCCTGCATGCTTTGTCTTTTAGCTCCTCAATGGCTGATTTGAAGCTCCCAGTTTGCTAACTTTGTTTTCCTTCTCTGGAACACCACAGTGTTGGTCTTTTTTAAATTGATGGGAAGGGCTCATATGGTGCTGAATTTCTCCAGAATGACTAGCTGGTCTTGGAGACCTTTCTCAGCTGGTGATAGTAGGAGAAGATCATCCACATACAGGAGAAATTTCACCTCAGTGTCATGGTGGGTGAGACCTGGTGTTGAGGAGGACTCCAGAGCCGCTCCCAGTTAGTTGATGTAAATGTTAAAGAGAGTTGGACTGAGGCTGCAGCCCTGTCTGTCTCCTCGGCTCTGCTGGAAGTAAGCCGTTCTTTTCCCATTTACCTTCACGCTGCATTGGTTCTCGGTGTAGGAGCTTTTGATGACGTTGTATGTCTTACCTCCTATTCTGCTCTCCAATCGCTTCAGGAGCAGTCCTGAGTGCCACACCGATTCAAAGGCCTTTTTAAAGTCCATGAAACAAGCGTATATCTTTCCCTGCTTTGTGTGGACATATCTATCTATCTTATTTGTCTATCTATTAGTCCGTATCATATCAATCTATTTGTCTGTTTATCTCATATCTATCAATCAGATGTCTCTTTATCTACCTATCTGTCTCACATTTATCCATTTATCTACCTACCTATATCCATCCATCTATCTCATATCTATCTATCTAATATCTCTCTCTCTCATATCTATCTACCTATCTAATATATATCCATCTTATTTGTCTATCTATTAGTCCGTCTCATATCTATCTACGTATCTATCTATTCTTTCTTTTATACACTTGGGATCTTGGTCTCAGGTCCCTCAGAAGGATTTGCACTCGCATTCATTGTGTGCTGCTTTTTTCTTTTTTCTATATACCGTACGTATCTATCTATCTATCTATATCTCATATCTATCTATCTATCTATCTCATATCTTTCTACAATTATTTTCTTGTTGTAAATGGGTATGATCAATGATGGACCAATGATGGTCCCCTTTGCAGTGGATCTTATTGTAAGGAGCATACCCCTTTAAGGCCGCACAGCTACTGAAATAATACCGCACATTACTGCACCGTGGAGCAGAGAGCTGAGCGGTTTATGGAACTCTCTCTCCACCTGGCAGAAAGGTTCTTATATCAAGCGCTTGTATTAGAGAGACGCTTTTTTAATGCCGGGAATTGAAGCCGTCCCTATGAATTCTGCTCTCCCCGTAGGATCGTTCTCATCTTTAAGCTCTATTTTATTAGGCATGACCAAAAAGAATCTTAACCACTCCATAAAACCGCGCTGATTCTCGCCGTGTGATGGCTGATATGTTTGCCATTTGTACATAATTATCCTGCCAAACCCCAGAGCCACGCATGGCGGGGTCTGCATTCTGCCTGGTTCAGCGTCTTGTCTTCAGATCTAAAAAGTCATCTAGAAGTCAGAAACTGGTGATAAAATCCGTCAGGTACAACGCATGTAAAGAGCCTCACTGCCTCTCCGGAGTCATAAAAATACCGTATCATGGAAAAGTTAAGCTGAATCACACTTTGTTTTTAGGTGTAAAGTACTGCGCTTATTAATTTCCTAATGTATCTGTATTGAACTATAGCTTCCTGTTACATAGCGCCAAATCCTCTGCTTTCCTTCACACGTTCATGATATTAATGCGATACACACATTAAAGGATAAAATGATTAAATGATGCACATTAAGTGATTTCGTTTCTGCTGCCGCCTCTAGGGGGAGCTTAGTGCATACACATCCCACTGATCTCTACACCCCGTGAATTAGCGTTCTTGCATTTTTGTTTTTTCACTCCCCGCCTTCCCAGAGCGATAACTTTTTTATTTTTACGTTTACATAGCCCTATGAGGTCTTGTTTTTTGCGGGACAAGTTGTACTTTCTAATGGCACCATTTAATATTGCATGCGATGCAGTGGGAAGCTGGAAACACAATTCCAAATGGTGTGGAATTGGTTTTATGGGTTTTGTTTTTACGGCATTCCCTGTGTGATAAAATTGGCCCCTGCTGTTCATTCTCCGGGTCAGAATGATTGCAACAATATCAAATTTTTATACTTTTTCTTAAAAAAAAAAAAAAAAAAACCTTTGGAAATTTTTTTTTTCTTTTCATCTCCACATTTTGACTCCCATAATCGATATAGTTTATGGAGCTGTGTGAGGGCTAATTTTTTGCGGGATGACCCTTAGTTTTTATTGAAACCCTTTTGAACTGTGTATGACTTCTATTTTTCATTGTTTATTTTCTATTCTGGAGAGGACTCCAGCATAACGTAAACTGGACGCTATTAGGGCTCATGCACACCTCCGTATGCCCTCCGAGACATACGGTTGGTGAGCGGGCCATATGTCCCAAAGCGGCATACATCGTGCGCACGGGAGCGTACAACATCATAGGTTACTATGATGCTGTGCGCATTGGGCCGCCCGCAAGCTATTGTCCCGCACTCATAAGATCATATGAGTGCGGGACAATAGTCGGGCGGTACGATGGGCACAGCATCATAGTAACTTATGATGTTGTGCGCTCCCGTGCGCACGATGTATACCTCTCCGGGACATATGGTCCGCTCACGGACCGTATGTCTTGGAGGGCAGACGGTCGTGTGCATGACCACTTATGACGGAATGAAAGCATTCAGTCATGGAATTGCGTTATGGTCCATGGTAACGGAATCCATAACGCAATTCAGTAAATACCATAACACGAACCCGCACACAGACTTCAAAATATGAAATTCGCTCATCCCTATATATTTTTCAAAACTTTTTTGTTATTTTTTTTTGTCTGATTGCTATTTCTATTTAGCAATGGGATTTAAGACATTGCTAAAAAGAAAATTCAGTAGATTCCAATGTATTGCTGCCACCTGTAGGCCTACATTGGAATATACCTGTCAAAGGCCTCTCCAGCAGGCTCAGGCCTTTCACAAAGAATGAATGGCTACCCCAATCATCACGTGGGCAAGCCATTCCAGGCCCTGAAGCACAGCACTTTCTGGTTTTCACATTTGACCACAGCATTTGAGGGGTTAAATGTCTGTGTACAGCATTAGTGCAGATATTAGCCCTGGGTGTCTGCTGTCTAAAACAGCAGAAACCCGGCAGCTATTGTGCCCACTGTGCTTGGGAGCGGGCGCCATTTTTAAAGACTTGACTTCCACCATACACGTACCGTGGAGGTTGGGAAAGGGGAGATAAATCACCACCTGGTGGTGAGAATTTTATCATGTAACTGTATAGCTATAGCCACAGGGACCTGTAGACTGGCAATGACGCATTGACTTATATGGGATAATGTTCTGAGTGTGATCTATGACCTGTGCAGAAGGCATAGGAGAGCAGAGAGGGGGAGGAGGTGAGCTGTGAACACCACCTATCTAAGGGAAAATGTTGTGGACCACAATTGGTGACAAAAAGAGGTCATTGAAGGGAGGGTAAGGAGGTGGGCTGTGATCACCTATAGACTTCTGTGACTTGAGCAGAGGTAACTGTGTAGGGAGGGGTAGAAGATAAGCTTTGAGCATCTCCTATTGCCTTTTGTGTTGTGTACATGCTCTGTGCCCTGTACTGATGCTACTATGCAGGGAAGAGGAGGATGTGAGCTTTGATCATATATAGACTTCTATGGGAAAGTGTTCTAGGCATGCGACCTGTATGGAAAAAGGGTTGTGGGTATGCAAAAGTAACTTTGCAGGGAGGGGGAGTATGTGAGCTTCGACCACCTATAGACTTCTATGGGAAAGTGTTCTAGGCATGCGACCTGTCTTTGTGCAGGGAAAGGGGGTATAGAAGCTGTGACATCACCTATTGTTAACGGTGAATCCTGAGTGATCTACACATATAGGTGTTACCTGTCATTGTAATCCTTGTAAAGCTGATTTAAACAATAGGTCATTTTCTAAAAATGTCTGCATTAGTCCCTTCTGGCTACAAGAAAATATCAGTTTCTCATGAGCTTTCGAGCTGATCCAGTATCCCACTTTAGATATGGTACGAGGAACCAAACATGTTGAAGGGGCTCAGCGTCAGGCAGCTCTTCCTTGGGCCCCTCTGGAGCCCCCTCCCACCTAGACAGAACATGTGATGCCCCCTTATAATTACATTGCAACCCTTGTCATCATTGTCCACACAGGACGTCTCATCATTAACATGTAACGTGTTATTTGGGAATAATTCCATAAAAACTGGTCGTGTTTGGATCCAAAGTCACTGCCAAATGGGGGATGTCTTCTGCTGGATCTTTGGGGCACATTATTGTGCCAGAGCTTGGGCCTCCTGGAGGATCTTGTGTTACTTTGATGGAGCAGCTGACACATATAACCAGGACTCCAAGCTACAGATTTATTTTGCATAGAAATAAGATTTCCTTCAAAAATAGCACATTTTTGATTTTCACATTTTAACACAAGGCAACAGAATTTCACATGAATTCATGGTAACGTCCACAAGATAAATAATTGACAGTGAAATTGTTTATCTAAGGTGAGCTTCTGTGGACCATCCGGAGCATCTATTTCCCCATCTCAAATCGCACCTTCCTGTACGTTCCGAACACATGCAGCCCAACCGCTCAATAGCCTCTGGTGAAAATCAATTCTCGCGAAAGTCAATCTCCATCAGTCTGCGTGACACATTGGAAGTCTACCGTGACAGCTCTGATACAAACTGTCTCCATTCTGTTCTACCTCACTCTGTAATAATCTTTCTTTTCCCCTGATCCAAGGTCAATGATGGTTTAAATCTCTATCAGGACATAATGGATACGGTATATACAGAGTAAACCTTCTGCCATTGATCTACTGAAGGGCCCGCAATGGGATTTATTTAGGCTTCTCAGTTCATAATTGTAACTTTGTCAATCATCATTCCTGAAGGCTTCGAAAAAGTTCTACAATATCTTGTAAGTTTTCAAAAAGTTCCTGCCTGTGTTGTTCTTGCAATCTTCTCCACTTTTTGACTAAGGTTATTTCATGGAGGAATAAATGACAATATGAAATGCTGTGTCCAAAACTTTGATAACATTTCAATGAGACTTTATGTTACGAAGATCCCACCAGACATTTTTTGCTCAGGGCTATAGTTGTATACAGGGTGTGTTAACCATTGAAGGGGATCATGATCTATTATACCTATGTGAAGGGGGTCCCAGCTCAGCTTGGCCCTATTCTTATTCTAACATGGGAGATGAGAGCCTGAACATGGCATCCCCACTCCAGAAATTGCAAAAACTAGGAACAACATTCCAAAGGATCATCTATTCCTTCTCAATTTCAAGGTAAGAAAGTAGGGTGCAACCCCAAAAGCTGGGACAATTGTGCCAAAGAAGGGGGTCAAGGTGGTGACTGCTACCATTCCCCCACTAGATGACAACATCTCACATGACATCATCATCAATTTTTTGCTTTACATTATCAATAGGTCATAAGACATCATCACTGTTATGGGCAGTGGGTGTGGACCCACTGTACCAACCAACTGGCTTGACTTAGGGATAACTCTAAGGGTGTTATCCTGGTAGTCCTCTGGTATTCACCCTTCATCCCATATGTATTTATCTGGACTTTGCTGTGGAGGAGCCACCACTCCTGGTGTGGTTGACGGCTAACCCACGGGGCCAGAAAGACTGGTGCGAAGAACCTAGAAGTCAGGCGATATGTGTAGTCAGGAAACGGGCAAAGGTCAGGGCAGGCACTTACAAGCATATCAGTGAGACAAGTGTGAAGTCAGGGCAGACAGCAGTAGGGCAATCCAAGAAACAGGCTAAGGTCAGGCAGCTAGAAGTTAGTAGTTGATAGGCTGAAGTGTGGTACATGGGTAGTCAGACAAAGAATACACCCTTGTTAGTTACTAGGAAAATCTAGGAAAACTAAAGATCAGGCACCATCCCACTGGAGAGGGTGCCTTAACAATCCAGGGACAGCCAGTCCTGAGAGGCTAAGAGATAGCATGCACCCTATAGTACAGGCCAGGAGGCCTAACAGAAAATACATGGGTTGCAGCTTGCACACAAATTCAAAGATCCCTGTGGCTGGGAGGGCCGCCGGCAGGAGTTCAGGATAGTGGCAGTATGAGTAGAGCGTTGTCCATGCCTGCAGAGGAGAGTTGGCCAGCAGTAGGAATGGACGACCAGTGCAACAATTATCACATGATAACATGGGTGAAGAAGCCCAGCCAAGCAGAGGAGTTAAGCAGAGGCTTGGTTCTTGGGCATGATTGTTCCAGGCTTTCGGGGGACATCTGAGGCAAGATTATCCAGGAGATGTCTGTGAAAAGCC
The DNA here is from genome assembly GCF_014858855.1 of Bufo gargarizans. Classification (NCBI taxonomy): domain Eukaryota; kingdom Metazoa; phylum Chordata; class Amphibia; order Anura; family Bufonidae; genus Bufo; species Bufo gargarizans. The sequence continues at coordinate 523,021,812 of NC_058083.1, read as the reverse complement.
ATCTGGTGGGCATCTGGAGTACAGTATCTGAGATACTTGTGGGCAACAGCCTAAGACACTACATAAAGGTGTACATCTGTTACGTGCTAAATTTTCTTGATCACATGTTTAACTAGGGGTAAAGATGACACTTCTTTTCTATGGAAAATCATTTGGGGGGCAAAAGCATAAACATTACATAGGGCCCACCAACATGTTAGAGCAGCCATGGGACCAATGATGGTCCAAGCAGTGATGAGAGACTAGCAGTTTCCTCCACTCTGGAGATGCATTTACTTTAAAGAACTAGTTTTTTGGCAAGAGCTGGATTTAAATTAAACAAACCCCCAATTTTAATTAGACGCCCTTAATATTCGTGCCCCTGAGCCGACGCTAAGCTGACTACGCTCCAATCTGTCTTGTCTGTCTCTCGATTAACATGAATTCCCAAGCCAAAAGCTTTCAAGTAAAATACAATCTGGTAAAATAGTTTGAGTAATTGCAACACTTATCAGCGCGGCTTCTCTCGTACGCAGGAAAACAGACACAGATTGGGGGAGTGAATGAGTCCAGCAATATGGCCTGGAAGACATCTTATCCAGGAGTCTCAGGAAACGAGAACCTGGAATTCATGGCTTCCACTGGCGGATTGGACATTGACCTTACAGGGAAATTTCCTGGTGGGCCGATGCCCAGGGTCCGGCCAGTGGAAATTCTTGGGGATGTAGTTTGTACTGCTGGTAGTATTTTGTGATGGACTGTGGCCTTCTATCAATTTGGACCCAACTACAATACGGGGCCACTTTTAGTATTTTTTCCAAGGCCACTTTAGGCCCCTTTCACACGGGCGACAATTCCGCGCGGGTGCAATGCGTGAAGTGAACGCATTACACCCGCACTGAATCCGGACCCATTTTACTTAATAGGGCTGTTCAGATGAGCGGTGATTTTCACGCATCACTTGTGCGTTGCGTGAAAATCGCAGCATGTTCTATATTGTGCGTTTTTCACGCAACGCAGGCACCATAGAAATGAATGAGGATGTGTGAAAATCGCAAGCAAGTGTGGATGCAATGCGATTTTTTTAGGAAACAATGTTAGTAAATTGATAAAAGTCAATTTACTGCATTATTTTCCCTTATAACATGGTTATAAGGGAAAATAATAGCATTCTTAAAACAGAATGCTTAGTAAAATGTGGCTTGAGGGGTTAAAAAAAATTAACTCACCTCATCCAATTGATCGCGCAGCCCGCATCTTCCTCTTTCTTCTTCTTTCAGGACCTCCAAAAGGACCTTTGATGACGTGATCGCGCTCACCACGTGGATCTTCTATCTTCATTCAGAAAGACCTGCGCTGACGTACGTGGTGAGCACGATTACGTCATCAAAGGTCCTTTTGCAGGTCCTGAAAGAAGAAGACGATGCCGGTTGCGCACGATTACGTCATCAAAGGTCCTTTTGCAGGTCCTGATAGAAGAAGAAAGAAGAAGATGCCGGCTGCGCGATCAATTGGATGAGGTGAGTTAATTATTATTATTTTTTTAACCCCTCAAGCCACATTTTAGTACGCATTCTGTATTAAGAACGCTATTATTTTCCTTTATAGCCATGTTATAATAGAAAATAATAAAACGAATAGAACAACTAACCCAAACCCAAACTTCAGTGAAGAAGTCCGGGTTCGGGTACCACATTCGGCTTTTTCTCACGAGCGTGCAAAACGCATTGCACTCGCGCGGAAAAAACTGAACATCGGAACGCAATAGCAGTCAAAACTGACTGCAATTGCGTGTCTACTCGCGCGGTTTTCCCGCAATGTACATACAACGCATCCGGAGCAAATCCGGGACACCCATGTGAAAGAGGCCTAAAGTTCCCATTCCGCTCCTGATGGCTTCCCTACGTAACCTTGTCCAGTGATGGCCCAGACCTTGACTTATTGGAATACTTTTTGAAGCTGAGCGTTTGATACAATTGTATCCAGTCTAAAGAATCCTCAATCTGCTGGAGTGTATCAGTTACAATGTATCAGAGCAAGCAAAATGTATCCAACTGCGGAATTCTCATTTGAAAAGCTGGGGATCCGTAACTGGTCAAGCCCCATTTAAAGGATGCGTGAGTGGCAACCCAATGCAGTATCATAACAGAAAAAGTGACATTGATTGTAACAGCGTCAGGAAAAAGAATCTGTGCTCTTTAAAAATGCTTATTGAAATCAATAGGAAATGGATAACACACAGATTTAAAAGTAAAAAACAAGTGGAAATTCTGTTACAAGAACATACTTTAAATTTGCTCTCATGGTCCCATTCACTGACAGCAAGCATATATCTTCAAAATGTCCTGACTTGATAACTGCAGAATTGTAACACGCATTATTCTTGTAATAAAATGTTTATGCTTTGCTGTTATTTGTCTGTCGCTACCCATAATCCTAAAAAAAACTGGAGAACGTCGTCTGATCTGGAAAAAAATAAAATAAAAAATAAAATATCGACAGATGGCTTTACCAGCAAGACTAAAACAAAGCCATTAAAAATCAGCTAACCACCGAAAATCCTCCCCACGCAGAAAAATCAATGGAGCTGATATTACGGCATGGTCCTGCTATTACGATTTTAACAGATAATTTGTAATAAAAATGTATAACTCTCGGCGAGCGTATTTACAGGCCCGGCTTTGGTTTGCAGGCGGCGCCCGGAGTCCTCCACAGCTCCAGTCTGCTTGACTGCTTTGCTAAATTGCTACTTTAATGACAAACTCCGTCTTCAGAGATAGTGATAATTCCCAATAAACACTTATATTTTTAAGGCCCCCAACAGGAGCAATAAGCCTATAAGCCTCCAGCCAGTCTATATGTTAGAAATAAGCTGCCATATGCTGCTCCACCTCAAGTTTTTTAACTCCATGTTTTACTTCACAGCACATAAAATGTACCGCCTAAACAATGCTGGAGTTCAAAACGGGTTAATTATAAGGGGGCAGTATTATAGTAAACTGACGAAAAAGGTTCGTTCCAGCCTGCGGATAAAACAGCGGAATACTGAGGAATAGTCATAAAATCCAGGTGTGCCAAACACATAGTGCACAGAAAACCGCACCTCCTGTGACGCGTTTCAGGTGTCATCCTTAGTCATAGCAAGGTGGTGTGAATACTACTGCTGCTGCTTCTATCCGACGCTGGGGCAGAGCTGAGTTCATTAATACATTTAAAAAATTATTGACATCTCTTAGTTACAAATAAGGGTGCTGTATACATCCGAAACGCGTCACAGGAGGTGCATGTGTTTGGCACACCTGGATTTTATGACTATTCTTCAATAAATATCACAGAAATATCAGCTATTCAATTTAAAATATAACTTTTACTAGATAATATTAAGAGAAATACAATTCCAATTATTTCATGATATTTTATCAATTGCCGGATGGAAGGTAGAATCAAGACCCACCGTAAGTATCAGGGCAGTAGGTCACTTTATATTGAGGGTAAGAGATATAGCACTTACAGTTGGATGATTCTCATATGTAGCTGGATGGGTATCTGGCTGGAAGCGTATCATCAGCCACCATCCTTCGGCTATGGGAATCTAATCTACAAAGTCCCCTGATGAACAAAGGATTTTTTGACTTGGGGAAACGCGTCGGGACAACAAGTTTTATATCATCTTGGACTATCATCTTTGTCCTCTAAATAGAGGGAGACCCAAATAGCCCACTGTGAGGTAACATCCTAGGGTCACGTGAGGGTAAGAAAAGGGTTTAGCCACCGAGAGGTGGGGTCGCCCCTTTCGGGGCGGGTGCTCTGCCTGTAGGCAGGGGTAGACACCGTAGGGTCTCATTAGGGATAACTATTCCTTCTGACCTCACCAGATACCCATCCAGCTACATATGAGAATCATCCAACTGTAAGTGCTATATCTCTTACCCTCAATATAAAGTGACCTACTGCCCTGATACTTACGGTGGGTCTTGATTCTACCTTCCATCCGGCAATTGATAAAATATCATGAAATAATTGGAATTGTATTTCTCTTAATATTATCTAGTAAAAGTTATATTTTAAATTGAATAGCTGATATTTCTGTGATATTTATTTGATAATAGCTTTTTTCAACACTATATGACACTCTGTGATTGTATTCTTCAATAAAGTATTTTGTTGTTTTATCCGGAAACTGGAATTAACTTTCTTTTCAAGTTTGCAGTATTATAGTAGTTTTATTCTTGTACATAGGAGGCAGTATTATAGTAGTTATATTCTTGTACATAGGAGCAGTATTATAGTAGTTATATTCTTGTACATAGGAGCAGTATTATAGTAGTTATATTCTTGTACATAGGAGCAGTATTATAGTAGTTATATTCTTGTACATAGGAGGCAGTATTATAGTAGTTATATTCTTGTACATAGGAGCAGTATTATAGTAGTTATATTCCTGTACATAGGAGACAGTATTATAGTAGTTATATTCTTGTACATAGGAGCAGTATTATAGTAGTTATATTCTTGTACATAGGAGCAGTATTATAGTAGTTATATTCTTGTACATAGGAGACAGTATTATAGTAGTTATATTCTTGTACATAGGAGCAGTATTATAGTAGTTATATTCCTGTACATAGGAGGCAGTATTATAGTAGTTATATTCCTGTACATAGGAGCAGTATTATAGTAGTTATATTCTTGTACATAGGGGCAGTATTATAGTAGTTATATTCTTGTACATAGGAGCAGTATTATAGTAGTTATATTCTTGTACATAGGAGCAGTATTATAGTAGTTATATTCTTGTACAGAGGAGCAGTATTATAGTAGTTATATTCTTGTACATAGGAGGCAGTATTATAGTAGTTATATTCTTGTACATAGGGGCAGTATTATAGTAGTTATATTCTTGTACATAGGAGCAGTATTATAGTAGTTATATTCTTGTACATAGGAGCAGTATTATAGTAGTTATATTCTTATACATAGGAGCAGTATTATAGTAGGTATATTCTTGTACATAGGAGCAATATTATAGTAGTTATATTCTTGTACATAGGAGCAGTATTATAGTAGTTATATTCTTGTACATAGGAGCAGTATTATAGTAGTTATATTCTTGTACATAGAAGGCAGTATTATAGTAGTTATATTCTTGTACATAGGAGCAGTATTATAGTAGTTATATTCTTGTACATAGGAGGCAGTATTATAGTAGTTATATTCTTGTACATAGGAGGCAGTATTATAGTAGTTATATTCTTGTACATATGAGCAGTATTATAGTAGTTATAATCTTGTACATAGAAGCAGTATTATAGTAGTTATATTCTTGTACATAGGAGCGGTATTACAGTAGTTATATTCTTGTACATAGGAGCAGTATTATAGTAGTTATATTCTTGTACATAGGAGCGGTATTATAGTAGTTATATTCTTGTACATAGGAGCAGTATTATAGTAGTTATATTCTTGTACATAGGAGCAGTATTATAGTAGTTATATTCTTGTACATAGTTGCAGTATTATAGTGGTTATATTCTTGTACATAGTTGCAGTATTATAGTAGTTATATTCTTGTACATAGGAGCAGTATTATAGTAGTTATATTCTTGTACATAGGAGGCAGTATTATAGTAGTTATATTCTTGTACATAGGAGGCAGTATTATAGTAGTTATATTCTTGTACATAGGAGGCAGTATTATAGTAGTTATATTCTTGTACATAGGAGCAGTATTATAGTAGTTATATTCTTGTACATAGGAGGCAGTATTATAGTAGTTATATTCTTGTACATAGGAGCAGTATTATAGTAGTTATATTCTTGTACATAGGAGGCAGTATTATAGTAGTTATATTCTTGTACATAGGGGCAGTATTATAGTAGTTATATTCTTGTACATAGGAGGCAGTATTATAGTAGTAATATTCTTGTACATAGGAGGCAGTGTTATAGTAGTTATATTCTTGTATATAGGAGCAGTATTATAGTAGTTATATTCTTGTACATAGGAGCAGTATTATAGTAGTTATATTCTTGTACATAGGAGGCAGTATTATAGTAGTTATATTCTTGTACATAGGAGCAGCATTATAGTAGTTATATTCTTGTACATAGGAGGCAGTATTATAGTAGTTATATTCTTGTACATAGGGGCAGTATTATAGTAGTTATATTCTTGTACATAGGAGCAGCATTATAGTAGTTATATTCTTGTACATAGGAGCTGTATTATAGTAGTTATATTCTTGTACATAGGAGCAGTATTATAGTAGTTATATTCTTGTACATAGGAGGTAGTATTATAGTAGCTATATTCTTGTACATAGGAGGCGGTATTATAATAGTTATTTTCTTGTACATAGGAGCAGTATTATAGTAGTTATATTTTTGTACATAGGAGCAGTATTATAGTAGTTATATTCTTGTACATGTGGGACAGTATTACAGAGGTAGAGGATATCTCCATCTACAATTAACAGGACAGCGCAGTCCATATTTCTAATGGATAAATCTCAGACTAACATGAAATTCTAATTTACTCACTAATAGAGCAATCTATAATTGTCCTGTGAGAGATCACCAATAATTAAAGGACTCTCCTGGTATTATTCTACAATAACTCTTCTCTACCGGTAAATCGATGGCAGTGAATGATTTCCGATGTCACATCTGTCAGACACGTGACAATTCCACAGACTATATAACTAATTCCAATGTAAACATTAACACGACTCAGGACTGACTTAAAGAGGAAGCGTCAGTGAATTGCGGGTGTTTTTTTCATCTCTATGTTACATATAACAAAGTTGTGGACTATTAACCCATAATATCTCAAAAACATGTGGGTACTTTAGTTAGGGGTGACTTTGTGTTATCTTGAAATTCGAAAAAATAAAATATTTTTTTTTTTTTAAAACAAATGTCAAAAAATGGCAAGTTGGGGACTCAGACCTCCATTTTTTATAAAAATGGTCCCAACTTAGGGCTCGTTCACACGACCGGTGGTGTCCCGTTCCCGTATTGCGGACGCATTTGTGAATCCGCAATACACGGGCACCGTTCCGTGGTCATTCCGCATCACGGATGCAGACCCATTCATTTCAATGGGTCCACAAATTCGGAGATGCGGAACGGAAGCACGGAACGGAACACTATGGAGTGCTTTCTGGGGTTCCGTTCCGTGCCTCCGCACCGCAAAAAGATAGAACACGCTCTATCTTTTTGCGGAACAGAGGGATCGCAGACCCATTCAAGTGAATGGGTCTGCGATCCCCCATGCTCCTGCCCCAGGGAAGGTGCCCGTGCATTGCGGACCGCAATTTGCGGTTCACAGCACGGGCACGGGACACCAACGGTAGTGTGAACGAGCCCTTAGCGGTAGGCCTTAAATTAAGGTTTTATGCTGCAACCGTGCATGCATATCATAATTAAAGGGCAATCCAAAGAAAAATTTCCTATAGAAATTATAGGAAGTGGGGTTAAAGTACCGCACGCCTTCCTCGGCCGTCTTAACAATTTCTTTAAGCCATAGTTGCCAACAGTCCCAGGACATGGGTGGAAAGGGTTTAGGGTCGCCCACAAAGGTGGGTGGAAGGCGGTTGCCTTGTCAAATACCTGTAGGAGTGATAACAAGGGCGGAATTTAAATGTTCCACAAAAATTTGGAATTTATGCTTTAAAGAGGACCTGTCAGCTGGATCAACCCTATCCAACCAGGTATACTGTCTAGTAAGGTTAATCCTGCTGACTAAAATGATACCTGTATTGTGAAAATCGGTTGCAGCAAAGACAAAAAACAAAACAAAAAATACAAATTGTGGGAATACTTTATCGCCTAAATTACGCGAGGAGTCTTATAGACCAGACAACGCTCCTCTGGACTTCTAGGAAAAAAAGGGATGCAAATGAGCTCTTAGCACAAGATGTAAGGCAGCTATCCTATAGGTCAATGGTCAACCTTGTAAACAGGCCTTGAGACATGACTTGGATAATAATTTTAGGGATTGTGCAGGCAGTAGTTATTGATGACCTATCTTCAAGATAGGTCATCAATATGTGATTTGAGGGGGTCCAACACCCGGCACCCCCGCCAATCAGCTGTTTGAAGAGGAGGCAGCGCTCCACGAGAGTGCTGCTTCCTTTAGCAGCGGCGGCGTAGTATAATTACAAGTACTCGCTCCAGTCAAGTGAATGGAGCGAGTACTTGTAATTACACTGCACTTCCAAGTCGACGGGCAGTGTAACTCCATGCGAGCGCCGCCTCCTCTTCAAACAGGTGGCCACCCGGATCCTTTTTTGGGAGCTCCACAACCGATTTTCACGTAGGTAGATTTTTAATCAGCAGGATCAACCCGATCAGACAGTATGCCAGCTCTTTAAGCTGAGGAACTCTGTACAGTAACTGAAGAGAGACTGGCTGCTACAAAATACATGCTTACCAATAGGTCTGATTTGGGCCTGTTTGGTGGTTGTTAGGCAGCGCTTCTCTAGCTAGTCCCTCGGCACTGTACTGGCACTGGGCAGTATTCACACTATACCAATCCCTATTTCATCCCAGGATTTAAATTAAATTGTTCTAAAAGAAAAACAAAAACATATGCTGAGTCTGCAAACATCTCTATTAACTCCGTCTGATATTCGCCATCTTGCTGTTCGGTGGTGTCTGTATATCCGCACAATACAAACCACACACAAAAGAGCAGATTGCTTTCCGCACTGAGGGACTCTATTGTCAGACAATGCATTTAACATGTGCGCTTCCCACAACAAAGGCCGATGGAATAAACGGAGAAAGCACAGATTTTTTTTTTTTGCTACTGCAAGTCGTTCCTGGAAATAGCCCGCTCTATTGACTTGCTGCCAAGTGGCATCTTACCCCCAAGGGCACCTTTCTCTGAAAGACAGGAGCATGACTTGGAGACTTCGTCTAAATAACAAAACCGATTCTGCATTCGTAATTAGCGAGCGAGGAAGATTAAGTCTAGTGCCGAGGCTTTCCAAGCAGTCAACATGGAGTACTGAGGGAAACAATTGTTTTGCCAAGCTGTCTAAGTGCTTGTACTGCTCCAGATGTCCTGAGCTATTTGCAATTATAGCTTCTGATAAAATAAAGCTGCTTTCATGTGTAAATAGCGGCGCTCTCCACACTGAAAACGCACAACCGTTAAGGCTGAAAAGCAATATTAAAGGCCTGCGCGCCGACAGAATAGAACGGAAATGTCTCATGTCGAGGCATATTGTGAAAACGATCATTTACTTCCAAAGCAACAAATACCAGACGTCGTAACGTTTTACAGACATCGACGAATACAATCTGGCGACATGCAAGGAAAGGACAAAAGTAGAGGACAAAGCACTCTATCACCTACGGTGTGTATTCTCTATATATCCACTTAAAGGAGTTCTCCGGGACTTAGATACCGATGACATATCCTCAGGATAGGTCACCAATATCGGATAGGTGGAGGTCAGACACTCTGCGCAACCACCACTAATGCAATTCAAGTGAATGGGAGCTGAGCTGCAGTTACCGGAGCCGTAATCTACACAGTGGACGGTGCTTCCCGTCCACCATATTGTTTCTGGTGGCGGCAGTGGCCCAAAACAGCTGATCGTGGGGGTTAGGGGTCTCGGACTCCCACCAATCTGATAATGATGACCTATCCCGAGGATACGCCATCACCAATGAATACAATGTGGCAACCTGCAAGGAATTATTCATATTTGAGACATACACTGGGTAAGGTTTATCAAAAAGTTTATCTACAGATGCCTATGCAGGTGTTGAACCTATCTTGTCCAAGGTGAAAATGTAATACTTTTATTATTATTTGGGTTAAAATACGTGCTTTATACCTTTATTTAATTTTACTTGATGAACCAAATAATAGAAAAAGATGAAAAATACAGTAAACACTCCACTGCGTGGTCAAATGATGCTCAGTGAGTCAGGAGGGAGACACGTGCGCTATCTCTCACCCCTGTCACTAATAGGCAGTTGGCTGCCTTCATGTCGCTTGCCGTGACACCTTCATCTAGGCTAAGGGCTCTTTCACACTTGCGTTCTTTTCTTCCGGCATAGAGTTCCGTCGTCGGGGCTCTATGCCGGAAGAATCCTGATCAGTTTTATCCTAATGCATTCTGAATGGAGAGAAATCCGTTCAGGATGCATCAGGATGTCTTCAGTTCCGGAACGGAACGTTTTTTGGCAGGAGAAAATACCGCAGCATGCAATCCTGAAGACTTGCCGCAAGGCCGGATCCGGAATTAATGCCCATTGAAAGGCATTGATCCGGATCCGGCCTTAAGCTAAACGTCGTTTCGGCGCATTGCCGGATCCGACGTTTAGCTTTTTCTCAATGGTTACCATGGCTGCCGGGACGCTAAAGTCCCGGCAGCCATGGTAAAGTGTAGCGGGGAGCAGGGGAGCAGCATACTTACCGTCCGTGCGGCTCCCGGGGCGCTCCAGAGTGACGTCAGGGCGCCCCACGCGCATAGATCACGTGATCGCATGGCACATCATCCACGCGCATGGGGCGCTCTGACATAATTCTGGAGCGCCCCGGGAGCCGCACGGACAGTAAGTATACCGCTCCCCTGCTCCCCCTACTATGGAAACCAGGACTTTAATAGCGTCCTGGGTGCCATAGTAACACTGAAAGCATTTTGAAGACGGATCCGTCTTCAAATGCTTTCAGTACACTTGCGTTTTTCCGGATCCGGCGTGTAATTCCGGCAAGTGGAGTACACGCCGGATCCGGACAACGCAAGTGTGAAAGAAGCCTTAGTTGTGGGAGCTGAACTCACTCTTCCCACTTCTAATGCAGCACATGGATAATACCATATGTTATCTGACCTCTGTCTATCCCTTTGGTGGTGCACACTGCGTACATAACATTCACGGTTTGAATACCGTATCACACTGCTAAACTACTCTAGCTTTGATAAGTAGGCCGTCCGGACTACTGCTAACTAACTGACAGTGGAGTGGATCGCTGATTTAAAAGCTAAATCTGCCCCCCAACATGTTTCACCAGATAACTGGCTTCTTCAAGGGATTTGGGCAGCAACGTTGGAGATTCAGATCCACGAAATATTGGGGGCTGATGATTCTACTACACATAAAGATAAAACTGCACAATATGTACAGCGGCATAAAGCAGAGGTAGAAAGAACAAAACGCGATAAATGGCATCGTGATTTCGAAGACTATCAGACTGGTAAAAAAATACAATTGGAAGAATCAACAGACACAGGGAAGACCAAAGAGGAGACAAGGCAGAAAGTTTGATCATGGCCACCTTGGGTTTACCACCTGTGACTCAGAATCCACTGATGAATCCAGTAAATCAGTTTTTTTAGGTACAACAAACAAGGAAGAGGAGGCAACTTAGAAGGAGCAGAAGGAAACATCATAGGACCCAAAAGAAATATTCCTCCACAAATGTACCCGGGACGAATGAAGGAGACACAACGGAGGACAACGAGACGCAATCCCAAGAAAGGGAACTCCTAGTGGTCAACATTTCGTCTGTTGAACTATCTGAGGATCAGGTTAGGGTTACCTTTTGTCCATCAGCTCCCACTAACTTGTTTGACATTGAATTGGACTTACAGCATTATTTTAGAAGATTGAGATTAAGGTTTTTTTGCCACTAAGTTAGCAAATGACACCATCAGTATTGATAACAGTAATGCTAATAAATTGCTGCTGAAAGATTTAGATCTTAAAAGGAAGAGCAATTTTTCTCCACCACAGAACATCGGTGTAATTGAGTCCTATATTGAAATAGTCACTAAACAAATTAATGAATTAAGAGAAACTGAAAGTTATTGTTGTATATGCAATATGTCTATGGCTTTAAGAGCACTTGAGCAAAATAAGGAAATAACTGTGAAACCCGCTGACAAGGTGGGAGCTGTTGTTCTAATGGACACACATAAATATGTGGAAGAGATACGTAAACAGTTGGCTGACAGAGATGTCTATGAGGTACTAGAACGAGATCCTAAGGATGGCATAATGGAGTGTATAGGTGGCATCATCGACAAAGGGGTATGAAGATGATGTCATTGATAAAGAGTTGGGAGAGAACCTCATTACACTTCTGTTATATACACTCCCAAAAATACATAAAAGTCTGAGTGACCCTCCTGGTAGACTGATAGTCTCGTGGAGGGGCTCAGTATTTAGTACCATAGCCACCTTTCTTGACCGACTGTTACGTACCTATGCCATAAATGCACCATCCTATATCAGGGATACAAGCCATTTTCTCCTGAAATTGAGAGACATTATGTTACCGGAATGTTTTTATTTTGTGAGTTTTGATGTGGTCTCACTATATACATCAATTGAACATGATCATGGTCTGAGAGCGGTCGATGTGGCGCTGTCCAGTGCAGGGTTCTCTCCGACTGGTGCACGGTTTGTCCTCCAGCTCCTCGAGGTGGTCCTCAGCAGGAATTATTTTCTCTTTGGGGATACCTAATATCAACAGAAGCGGGGGACGGCCATGTGGCCCCAACTTATGCTAACATCTATATGGCGAAGGTGGAGGGCAGGCTAGTGTACTAGTCATTGTTTAAGGAGAGGATCCTGTGCTGGTGACGCTACATCGATGATATTTTTTTTATTTGGTGTGGTACACTTGAAGAATTGGAAATGTTTCATCATCATTTGAACACCTATTTTCAACAGAAGCAGGGGACGGCCATGGGGTCTAAAGTGACCCCAACTTATGCTAATATCTATATGGCAAAGGTGGAGGACAGGCTAGTGTACCAATCATCATTTAAGGAGGGGATCCTGTGCTGGTGGCGCTACATCGATGATATCTTCTTATTTGGTGTGGTACACTTGAAGAATTGAAAACGTTTCATCATCATTTGTTTACAATTTACAAAGGTAGTGTCACAGGAGCAATCACAATTTTTGGATGTTATGGAATAAATGGAAGATGGTCATATTGGAACTGATTTATATCAGAAACCTACAGATATAAAAATAACTTACTTAGGTATGACAATTGTCATCCTCAGTGAATGATTGAATCACTTCCTTGGAGCCAACTACTTAGAGTGAGGAGGGTAGTATCGGATGAACAACGATCCATCTTGAGAATAGATTAAATGTGCAATATGTTTAAGAATAGGGGTTATCCACATAGATTACTACACCGATCCCGAGACAGGGTGATTAAAACAGCGAGGGAAATTACCCTACAAGTGAACCCTAAAGCCAGTGAAACTCAGAAGATTCCATTTGTTTCTACTTATCGTGTTGTGGGGATTCGCTCTGGTAGTTAGGACTAGCGGATGCAGTATAGAGGCAAAGTGCACGGTTCTTGAATCAAACAGCGGTGTTTATTCACACATTGGTGTGAAACAAAATGCAGATAATTTGTATCACAAAACACAGGTGGCTTGGTGTTTGTTCACACACAAGGAAAGTCTATAAACAATAAAAGTCACCTTTTCTCCTGGGTGTTAATTCTCACCCTGCTAGCAGTTCAGCCTCATCAAGTCCATAGGCGGCCTGTTTGCCTTCAGAGTAGCCCGAGTCCTCCAGCCCGGCTCAAACCTCAAATCCCAGCACAGCCCTCAGTTCACAGCACACAGACTCCTGAGCTCCACTGTCAGAGGGAGGTAAATCCACCACACCTGGCAGTGCTGGCTGGTTTTTATGCCTGGCAAAACCCGATCTGGAACATGGGGAGTAGTCACCCACCCAGCACTTTGACTACTCCCAGTAAGAGCTGTCCCGCATCAGCTATGACAGCCATGCTAACTCTCAAGGTGTCAATGAGCAATAGCTGCTGCTGACACAGAAAATACCGGCTCTTACTACACCGAGGCCAGAAACCTCGTGACACATACCTTCCATCCACGATGATTTCAGGTACCTTCTTAGAGTATCTATAGTGGCCAAATAGCAAAAATTTTGAAAAAATAATGGCACATTTTACAAAAAGTCTACCCTCAGTGAAGGTTTTTTAAATAGAACCTCTGATGGCATATAAAAGACAATCTAACTTACGAGATAGATTAGTTAAATCAGATGGGGGTAGTGCACAGGTGGATAGACAACGATATTTAGCCCCACGTAGGTTAGGCAATTTTCCATGCTTAGGTTGTTATAATTGTGGCAATATGATTAAAGGGAATACCTTTGGACATCCATATACTGGGCAAAAATGTAAGATCAATGGCTTCTATACATTCAGATCACGGGATGTGATCTACATGATTCAGTGCCCCTGTAGTCTAATTTACGTTGGCGAGACGACTATGGAGATCAGGGAGAGAATAATAAAAAAACACAAAAGAACCATCAGGAAAAAGATGATGGATAAACCAGTGGCCAAACATTTTGTGGAGAGTGGACATTCAATTAATCAACTTAGATTTCGCGGGATTGACTCTGTAGGAATATTGAGGAGAGGTGGAGATAGAGGAGCAATACTCGGGAAGTAGGGACTTAAGTGGATTTTTACTTTGAAAGCGTTGCAACCACATGGATTAAACTTAGAATTTTATGTGAGTGGTATTGAATAATGTTTATCAGTCATGTATAACAGTGTATAATTAAGTTGTTTTTGTCTTTTTACAAATTTTGTATCTGTGTTTTATAGGTCAAGGCCGGATTGCATCTGGATCCCCCATCAAGCGCGATATGAATTTAGTGATTATGAAGAAACACTAGTTAAGGGTTTGTTTTACATCTCCATTCGATTACATAGCCGTCCTGTAATGATCAATATGCTGGGACACCCGCTAGATCTATTGTTTGGGTGAATCGGCGGATACACTGCACGAAGAGGCTGGTCTCTATGGTGATGGAGACGCCTCTAATACTAGGAGGTTCCTGGTGAGGTCACGTGGACCAGAGGTATGCGATCATGTGATCTGTATTGAAGCACATGACGGGGATACGTCACAGCTTTGGAGGTGGGCGACTCAGAATCTCATCGAGCGTGCGCCAATATGACACATATGTACGCGATGTGGGGTGTCCGGCTGCAGCCATCCTTCCGGAGGTAATGGGGCTGTTACTGATTGGTGGCCAGTGATGACAATTACGGCACAAACCCTGGCCATTGGTGGATATAATTAACACAGGTGTTCATATGGTGTAATTAACTATTCTATTGGCATATTGGTATGGGAGGAGGGATTGAATGTGCTTTATATACTCCTGTTTTACACTTCATAAGGTACTTGAAAAAGGCTACCATGTAGCCGAAACTTTGCATTTTTGGACCTTTTGTACTGGCTCATGCACCACTTGTGAATAAACCTTGTTGGATTGGAGATGCTGCCATCTCTCTTTTTTTTGGACTCTATCCTCAGGATAGGTCATCAATATCAGATCGGCGGGGGTCCAACACCCGCACCAATTAGCAGTAAGAAGAGAAAGCACGTGCCATGTGCTCATGCCGTCTCCTGTCTCTCTTCTTGTTCGCTGCTGCTATGTCTATGGCAGGCAGAAAGATAGACAGCAGACAGCACGCGAGCACGGTGTGATCTGTGGGGGTGTTGGATGTCGGACCCCCGCCGATCTGATATTGATGACCTAGAAAACCCTTTCATTCCTTATGTGTTCCTGAGAGCAGTCATATGCGCTCTCTCAACCATAAACCTAAGATCTGACCTGTTTTGGGCTGTAAGGCAACTGGCTGCAGCGAGAACCCTCCTCCACTGCACTGTCTACTATAGGAGACCAGACACACTAAATCCCACCCCTTCACCAAAAGCTCATCCTAGTCAGCCATTTGGAAGCAGAAAATTGATGCAATCAGATTTAAATCAGTTTAAATCCCCCTCCTCGCATTATAGCAATAATTCTGTCACTTGTCTTTCACTGATATCATCACATAAGTAGACAGGTCACTTTCCCTCACATGAGCAACACACTCCTCTCCTGCTGCTGTCATTCACTCGATCCACCTACAAACTCTATAAAATATCAGAATAGGCATGTGTGGTTGAGTTATAGTATAATGAAATTCCCTTGTGTTTATATGAGTGGACAAGTGGTTAGGTAATAGTAATAATGATCTTAATTTATATAGCGCCACCATATATCGCAGCGCTTTACAATTCAGAGGGTTCATGTACTCTACATAGTGAGAGGAGCAGAGCCTCAAGCAGCACAGAGTATTTTAGCAGATGAGCATGCTGATCTTGTGGTGTAGGGGGGGGAATGACCTATGTGTTCATGTGATTTCGTTAGTATGGGGGCTGAATATGACGGTGATGATAGGAGGGGAATGGAGACAAGTGGAGCACACTCTTCTCCTCAAATCCTCTGTGTTGCTGGTATCCCCGCTTCTTCTACTATTTAACTATCAGTCTGTGACTTCTACAACATCAGCACACTCGTCTCCTGAAATCCTCTGTGCTGCTAGGAGGACCCAGCTCCTTCCACTATGTAACTCTGTCTGTGACCTCCCACAAGATCAGCACACTCTTCTCCTGAAATCCTCTGTGCTGCTGGGAGGACCCAGCTCCTTCCACTATGTAACTCTGTCTGTGACCTCCCACAAGATCAGCACACCCAGAGTTCTGGGCATCCTGCTCCTTCCACTGTTTAACCCTCAGCCTGTGGCCTCCCAACAGATCAGAACGCTTCTCTGCCGAAATCCTCTGTGCTGCTGGGACGACCCTGCTCCCTCCACTATGTAACTCTCAGCCTGTGATCTCCCACTTGTCTCCATTCCCTTCCTTACATCTTGACACTGCCCCTGTCCTCACTAACATCATATCACCAGTGGACAGGTCTGCCCTCCCACTCCTCTCCTCAAATACTCTGCGCTGCCAAGGACCTTGATCTTCCTACTAGGCAACTCTTGTCTGTGACCTTCCACTTGTCTCCATTCCCCTCCTATCATCACCGTCATATTCAGCCCCCTTACTAACAAAATCACATGAACACATAGGTAATTCCCCCCCCTACGCCACAAGATCAGCATGCTCATCTGCTAAAATACTCTGTGCTGCTGGAGGCTCTGCTCCTCTCACTATGTAGAGTACATGAACCCTCTGAATTGTAAAGCGCTGCGATATATGGTGGCGCTATATAAATTTAGATCATTATTACTATTACCTAACCGTCTATCACCTCCCACTTCTCTCCATTCTCCTCCTCACACCATCAGACGTGTGGACAAGTCACTTTCCCTCACAAGATCAACCCACTCCTCTCCCGCTGTTGTCCTCATTCCTGATTCCTGACTACAGTGTGCTCCATCTTTGCCTTTAGATTCCACAAGACATCAGAATGAGCACACAAAGGCGAGGTAAATAAATCATCGTCCCTTGTTTTCTTTCTGGTGTGCGGTGAGAAGTCTTCTCCGTTTCCAGCCCGCCTGACTCTCAGGTTATTATTACCCGTGTTCCTGCACAGCGATGGCAGCTCAGACACTTCTGTCATCGTACGCCGCTCCTAATTATTCCCCAGCGCTGACTTGACTTTCATAAGCCGGCTCTGCCGCAAGGATGGAAATCCAGGTTTATTCATGCAGGGTCAAGTGTTTCATATTTATAACGGGCATTAATTACCGCTCGCTGGATTGTCTAACCTCTTCGTTTTTAAGGGGGCGTGAAGAATTATCTTCAACTAGCGGAGAACTCCGGAGAGGTAGCAATGAGTGTGTTATCATAAATGCCAGGATAATGGGAGGCGCGAGCTGCCCCCTCATAACATCTACAAGGGCTCAATAGCCAGCATCTTCCATAGCAAGAAAGAATGGTGTGCTGGTAAGGGAGGGGTGTGATTATTTATGCAATCCTATATAGACACCTGCATTAGACCATTAGTATAATAATACTATTTAAAGCGATTTCCAAAGTGCACAATTTCATCCAAATGCCTTCTTCTGGACACCATATTGTGGAAAGGAGTCCAGAAGAAGGGACCAATCTCAGGGGGCACCATGTAATACTGAGAGTAGATTACCTTTAAAGGGGCACTCTAGAACAGGGATTGTCAGCTGCTGCAAAACTACAACTTCCAGCATGCCCTAACAGTCTACAGTACTTTCCTGGGGAGGCCCTGATGAGCAGGAGGTGGATTTCAGACTACCTCAGACTCTAATAGGCTAAACACCTAAGCAGGAGTCAGTGATCGATAAAGGAGTTGTGATCCCCCCCTCTTAGGCAGACTTGCGAAGGGAAACATACTTACCTGCTTCTAGGGGCTGGCTCCCAACTCCTTCGCTCCACGTTCTCGGCTGCTCTGCTCGGCTCCTTCAATGTGAACTTCTGGTTTGACGCTGCAGCCAATCGCTAGCTGTAGCAGTGACATATGGTCACGTGATGCAAGGGGAGCAGGTCACCACTGCAATCAGCAACTGGCTGCAGCGGCGTCAAGCCATAAATTCATATCCAGGGACCTGAAAGGAGCAGCCAAGGCCAGAGAGCGCAAGAGCTGGGAGCCCCGTGCCAAAAAAAAAATTTAAAATGTGCACAGCCCCTTTAAGGTGTTCCAATGTAGCAGAGGTAAAAAAGCAGATACTGCCATGCAAGGTAATTACGGTATACGTTTCTTGAGAAAATCCTCAAAATTCTCAGAAATGCTTTTGGTTAATTTTTATGCAAATAAGCTATTCGGTGCACCATGGGCGGGGCCACTCCATTCGGTGCACCATCACTTTGCCAGTAACCACCTAGTGCCTCCCTACCTTGCTTGTTTGATTGACAGTCCCTGAGATTTCAGAGCCGATAGCGATACGTGTATATGGCAGAATGCTGACTTGGAGGTGACAGACTCGCCGTAAGCATCGTTTCGTGGAGGCAATAAAATCGCTTCAAAAGTTATAGAAATCCAGCACAATTACGCCACAGTTAGGTCCATATATATTTGGACAGAGACAAAAATTTTGTAATCTTTCTTCTGTACATTACCACAGTTCAGATGCAGTTGAAGTTCAGACTTTCAGCTTTAATTCAGTCGGTTGAACAAAATGATTGCATAAAAATGTGAGGAACTAAAGCATTTTTTACACTCAATCCCTTAATTTCAGGGGCTCAAAAGTAATTGGACAAATTAAATAATTGTAAATAAAAGTTAATTTCTAATACTTGGTTGAAAACCCTTTGTTGGCAATGACTGCCTGAAGTCTTGAACTCATGGACACCACCAGACGCTGTGTTTCCTCTTTTTTAATGCTCTGCCAGGTCTTTACTGCAGCAGTTTTAGTTGCTCTGCCAGGTCTTTACTGCAGCAGTTTTAGTTGCTCTGCCAGGTCTTTACTGCAGCAGTTTTAGTTGCTCTGCCAGGCCTTTCAGTTGCTGTTTGTTTGTGGCCTTTCTGTCTGAAGTTTAGTCTGTAACAAGTGAAATGCTCTATTGGGTTCAGATCCGGTGACTCGGCCATTCAAGAATATTCCACTTCTTTGCTTTAATAAACCCCTGGGTTGCTTCGGCTTCATGTTTTGGGTCACTGTCCATCTGTATTATGAAACGCCGACCAATCAGTTTGGCTGGATTTGAGCGCACAGATGTCTCTAAAAACCCCGGCTGCTTCTGTCCTGTGTCCCATCATCAATAAACACTAGGGCCCCAGGGCCACTGGCAGCCATGCATGCCCAACTATCACACTGCCTCCGCCGTGTTCTACAGATGATGTGGTATGCTTTGGATCATGAGCTGTACCAGGCCTTCATCATACTTTTTTCTTTCCATCATTCTGGTAGAGGTTGATCTTGGTTTCATCTGTCCAAAGAATGTTCTTCCAGAAGTGTGCTGGTTTTTTAAGATGTTTTTTTTTTGTAAAGTCCAATCTAGGCTTCTTATTCTTGAGGCTGATGAGTGTCTTGCACCGTGCAGTGAACCCTCTGTATTTACTTTCATGCAGTCTTCTCTTTTTGGTAGATTTGGATATTGATACGCCTGTATCCTGGAGAGTGTTGGTCACTGTTGGTCGGCTGTTGTGAGGGGTTTCTCTGCACCATGGTAATTATTCTGCGATCATCCACCACTGTTGTCTTCCGTGGGCGTCCAGGTCTTTTTGCATTGTTGAGGTCACCACTGCTTTCTTTCTTTCTCAGGATGCACCAAACTGTAGATTTTTCCACTCCTAATAGTGGAGCAATTTCTCGGATGGGTTTTTCTGTTTTCGCAGATGATGGGTGGCTTGTTTCACCTGCATGGAGAGCTCCTCTGACCGCATGTTTACTTCTTAGCAAAATCTTCAAAATGCAAGCACCGCACCTCAAATCAACTCCAGGCCTTTTATGTGCTTAATTGAGAATGAAATAATGAAGGAATTGCACACACCTGCCCATGAAGCAATGTAAAGGAGCTGAAACTCCTAAACCCTTCATCTAATTTTAATGTGGATACTCTCAAATGAAAGCTAAAAGTCTTGACTTTATGTCCATGTCCATTATCTAACTATAACGTGAATATGTTTTAGTAAACAGGTAAAAAAAATTATAAATTCGTGACAGTGTCCAAATATATATGGACCTAACTGTATGTTGGTTAGTGAGTAGACGGAGCAGAACTAGTGGAGTAAGACCTGACCGCAGCATCTGACTACACGGTGTTTGATTGTAGTCTGTAACCATGGAGATTGATGACATTGATGTGCACAGGGGCTGTATACAAACTGTTTGCAGCAGCAGTACACATCCCCTTTAAATGACAATAAGATCATCTGATGAACCAGACATTTGACAATCTCACGTCAGGTGCTGAAGACTATTTGATCTTCTCAGTAGCAGCTCCGTATTATAAATGATGGTGTACAGCAGTGTGTATATGAACGTGTTCCCGTGTATCCAGTGACAGGTTGTAGTTACTTTTATGCTCTATGCATTATCTTTCTTTTAGATGGAGCGCTCAGGGAGGCGGATGAGTGAAGTGCAGGCATTCGCGATGATCTGATCGTTCTCCGCAGAGAAATACACACTAATAAGGTCACCCTGCATATAGTACTAATTAGTATTTAGTGCTGAGTAGGGTTGTTTCGATATTAAAATTTTGATTCAGTTTCGATATCATAAAAAAGTATTGCGATACTCGATACCACACAAAAAAAATAAAACGCCCAAAAAAAACATCCGGCCCATAATCGAACAGTCCTATCCCATTTTTTGGGGGGAACAAGGTGACTAAAAAATGGCGAATCGTGCTGTTTTTCTTTTCTTTTTTTTTCTGTTTTAAGGCGTTCACCGCATAGGAGATTTTTTTTATATTTTAAGTTTGGAATTTTCGGAAGTGGCGATATGTAATATTTTATTTATTTATTTATATATTTTATCTGTAAAATTGGGAAAGGGGGTGATTTGTACTTAAATATTTTGTTGTGTTTTTTTTTTAGCTTTTTTTGTTTTTGTTTACAGTTTATTTAATAACTATTTCCCCCCTTAAGGGCCAGAACCTGGGATCTTTTCATCCCTTGTCCTATCACCCTGATAGATCTCTATTAGGGTGAATAGGATCTCACACTGTCCCTGCTGCCCTGTGCATAGCGCACACAGCAGCAGGGAGCTTACCATGGCAGCCAGGGCTTCAGTAGCGTCCTGGCTGCCATGGTAACCGATCGGAGCCCCAGGATTACACTGCTGGGGCTCCGATCAGAAGCTGCCACTGCTACCAATGAGGAGGAGGGTAGGGGACCCTGTGGCCACTGCCACCAATGAGGAGGAGGGGAGGGGACCCTGTGGCCACTGCCACCAATGATTTTAGTACTGGGGAGGGGGGGCACCAATGTTTTTAATAATACTGTGAGGGGGCGCACTGCGCCACAAATGTTTTTAATACTGGGGAGGGGGGGTCAGGGCGCACTGCGCCACCAATGATAATTAACGTTTAATATACAAATAAAGCCAGCGGCAGAAACAAATTGCTGGCACCCTGCCTCTAACATGGCACCTGAGGGGTTAATTGCTGCGGATCGCAGCGCCCCCTGTCAGAGGCAGGGTGCCAACAATGCGTTTCTGCCACCGCCTGCATTTAAAATTTATTAAATGTTAGTTATCATTGGTGGCGCAGTGGCCACAGCCCCTCCCCTCCTCAGCCCCTCTCTCCTCCTATTGGTGGCAGCTGCACCACAGGGGGAGGGAGAGACTGCTTTCTTCTCCCCTGTACTGCTGAGGGAACATGGTGCACGCTGAGAGCAGCGCAATCCATGTTCTCTGATACTGGGCTGTGCTGTAGTATCGATAAAAGCCTAGTATCGAAAAAAGACAAATCCCGGTATCGTATCGATACCGGGCTAAAAGTATCGATTGGGTATCGAAAGTTCGATACTCGAAACAACCCTAGTGCTATGCCGGTAGAGAAATACTGGATCGCCCTATAAGACGCACCTAGGTTTTAGAGGAGGAAAATAAGAAAAAAAAGCATTTTTCGTTAGACCTCAGCTCAGATCCCCAATCAGATCCCCTCAATGTTAATCAATCCTCAGCTCAGAGCCCCAATCAGACAGCAAATGTTAATAAGGCCCCCATTCAGACCTCAGATCAGACCCCAATCCAACCTTAGATCAGATGCCCACTTTTTATAAGACCCCCAATGAGACCTCAGCTCAGACCCCAAATGTTTAGAAGACCCCCAATCAGACCCCCAATGGTTATGTGACCCAGAGGCAGACCTCAGATCAGACTGCCAATGTTTACGAGACCCCCATTGAGACATCAAATCAAGCCCCCAATGTTTATGAGACCCACAATCTGACCTCAGTTCAGACCTCCATGTTAATAAGTCCCCCCATGTAAAGCAGAGCTCAGATCAGAGGGAAAAAAACGTAGTTCTCCTGTTCCGGACGCCACCTCCGCTCCTGAGACCCAGCATTCTTCCTGTTCTTCCTGCTGTGTTATGACCCAACGCTGCACATTGTGAAGTCACAGCGTCCTAACGCTGTGTGACCGCCAACGAGAATTTTTCTTTTTTCTGGACAACTTATCCCAAAATCACGCAGAGTCAACATTTTTTAATGGAAAAATTGGAAAAATATAATGAAAGATAAAGATGATAAGTAATACGTGTCTATAGGTCAATTTACTTAAAAGAACTCATCACCGGCATTTACTGTGAGCTGGAAAATGATGAAAATTACAACCAAAATAATCTCCTTAACAACCACCAGCCTCAAAAAAATTATCATGCGGTCTGATGGGCCGTTTAGGCTTCTTGCACACAACCTTATTTTCACCTGTGTTCCGATTTTTTTGCAGACCCATGTGGCTCTTCCATGAATAATAGAGTATGTCCAATTCTAGTGTGGATGGGGAAAGCTCTTTTTATTGACAGGAGTAAAAACTAAATATGGAATGAATACGGAAAGTATCCGTATTTTGCGGATCCGTTGTTTGCAGGCTGAAATACAGACATGGTGTCACTGTCTGCCCTGTGAGAGATCTGAGAAGATTGGATAGACTTGCAGCACGTGAGTCTATCTGACAGGTCTTTCTGTGTTTCCCTTCTGTTTGTTGTTGTGGACAGGATCCCACCTCTCCACAGGTTCTGCTCGATAGGCCTCATGCACACGACCGTTGTTATGTTCCGTGTCTGTTGTTCCGTTTTTCGTGATTTTCTGCGGACCCATTGACTTTCAATGGGTCAGTTGAATACTCGGATAATGCACCGTTTTTCATCTGCGTCCGTGATCCGTGTTTCCAGTCCGTCAAAAAAATATGACTTGTCCTATTTTTTTCACGGACAACAGTTCGCTGACCCATTCAAGTCAATGGGTCAGTGAAAAATCACAGAGGCACACAAGATTGTCATCCTTGTCCGCGTTTGTTTTTTTCCTATCATTTGCAAGGCAAACTTGACTTAGATTTTTTTTCACTTTCCTTCATGTCTGGTGATCCTCTAAAAATCAAGGAAGATACACGGAAACAAAAACGGAAACGGATCACGGAACAACGAAAACCCGTTTTGCGGACCGTGAAAAAATACTGTTGTGTGCATGAGGCCTTAGCTGTATAAGAGGCTCTATTTAAGTCCGCCTCTTACTGCTGACTTTGTGTCACGGCTGTAAGTGAGCAACACACAGTAAATAGCAACTGACCGGACCCAAACTAGGGAGGATAAAGGGTGACCCCTGTCAGACCCTAAAAGCTCTCCCTAAGCTGCTATGCACATGTCCGGATCCATATGGTGGATCGAGACATGCCCGTGTACCTCAGGCTGATGACCACTGAAACCCCTACAATAGTGGAAGGGGCACGGCCACCGGTGCCCTGCTCAGTATATGGACGGAACCGGGGTCGCCTCGGATCCAGTCAGAAAAGAAACAGAAACACACAATGTCTGAACACTTATCTGACGGAGCTGCGGTTGCAGTGAAAACAGATCCAAAGTCAGAAGACAATATCCGAAGTACTTGCTTCAGCAGAACACAGATCCAGTTGTCACACAGGTGAAGCTACTCAAGCGAGAGATACAGCTCAAATGAAAAGTATAATCCGCACCTCTACAAAGGAGGAGGGGTGATTTAAAGGCAGCAAAATCAAACACAGGAGAGACAGCTGGGAGGAAGGAAACCGAAAGTAAAGACCTCATCACAGGGGCGGAGAAACAGGGCAGAGGGAACTCCTCCAAGCTCTAGTAGTGACATCATCACAGGGGTGGAGAAACAGAGCTGTGAGAACATCTCAAAGCTCTGGTAGTGACACTTTGTGGTTGATATTTTCTTTCTGGAGTTCTACACTGGTTGTTTGTGGATCCTCTATTTCCCGCTCGTCTCAAGCTAAGTTCTCCTGTTCTCCCCTTTGTGCGGGTGTTGCTTCTAGGTCTCAGAGAGACGCTGGTCCCTTCATGGTGGAAGGTACAGGCTGTCTCTTTCCCCGCTCCTTAAGTTAGGGTTTGCTTCAGTGTCAGCAGGGCTTAGGTTCCAGCGTATGAGTTTGTTCACCATCAGGACTTGCTCATACTGTCAGCAGTCGGGGAGAGGCCCGGGGATTGTTAGGAGGTTACCATTCCCTCCTCCCTAGCTTTGGGGCCTAGTCTGTTTACCTGTTGCTGTTTGTTTACTTGGTGTTCCTCTTATCCCCACTCGCCGTGACACACGGCCACGTGCATGATGTAACACAGTTTCCAGTCTTATGTAAAGGAAGCTGTTTCACACGAACATGATCAGCCCAGGAAAAACAGTCCGTGTTTCTGCCGGATCTCCTGGCCTGACTGGAATTTAGTGTTTTATAATGCAGTCAGTTCATACCTGATGGCGGGTCTCTTGTACTGAACCCACATGATGATGTGTTGATAGACCCGCCATTAGACCTCTCAGCTCTGTACTAGTAAACAAAATATCGGCTCTTTTCATTCACTGACAGCAAGCAGATATCTTGAAAGTGGTGAAGAATCAAAACACAAACTGTATTAGGAAGTTGCACAATTTCTCATTGTGTAGTAAATAATCTGGATCGCGCCAGACTCCGGCAGGATTCCCGCCGCCGTATGAGTAATATTTGCCTGTAACATTTTCGGTATAATAACTCTGCGCTCCCGTGACTTCCGATGGGCGATATTTTTTATTTGACGTTCCTATTTGACTGTTTTGCATTTAATAGAAAGATGCTGGGATCTCAACGAGAGTCGTAAACATGAATGGTGATGCACGTCGTAAAAGGAATTGTTTCCATTCCGCCCGTGTGACGCCGTGCGCTGGGCCGCTCACATTTTCATTGTTGTGGAAGCGATTATAATAAAAATACTCCGTTAATTCCCTTCTAAAAAGATGAGGATTTAATAGAAACTTTATGACGTATAATTGCCGGCACAATCTGAAACGCATTTTCCAACAATGTTCCGGACGCCGCGGTTATAACGAGCTTTATACTGTATATTGTTACAGGCTAGAACCACATTATCTCATTGTGTGCTTTTCTAGGCTCGTCCTACAACTTATTTAGCAAATTTCTCTTAAATTGGTTGTCCGAGTGTTTCATACTCAAGGCCTATCCTCAGGATAGGTCATCAGTATGTGATCGGTGGGGTTCTGACACCTGGCACCCCCGCTGATCAGCTGTTTGAAGAGGCTGCGGTGCTCCAGTGAGAGCCGCTGCATTCTCCTAGCTCGCCAAGCACAGCGCCGTCCATTGTGTAGTGGCTGTTTTTGGTATTGCAGCTGCTTCACGAATGGGGCTGAGCTAAGCCTAGGCCATGTGACCATGAAAGTGACGTCAGTGGCCTAGGAAGAGGTGGGTCTCTTCAAACAGCTGATTGGCAGAGGTGCCGGGAGCTGGACCCCCACCGACCAAATACTGATGACCTATCCTGAGGACAGGTCTTCGGTATTAAACTCTCGGACAACCCCTTTAAAGGGAAAGAAAACCTCCTGAATCAACCCCCATACCCTCCAATCCATGCGATGCGTCCCAAATTTTTTTTTTTTATTACAACCTCCCCATACTCTGGACCATTTTTCCCCAGCATTTCTTCGGTAGTATAATACATTCTCATATCTCTTCACCTTCTTCACCAAAGATAGACATTCATTCAACTTTGGAATATTATGTGAGATCCAAACTCGAGTAACCGGCAGTCTAGCTAAGAACACGATTCTTATCAAAAGAATCTTTTTATATTTGTGACAATTAACCCTAGAAAGGTCGCTCAATATCCAATATCCAGATGTGAACGGGATTATTACCTTCATTTTATGGGTAATGAAATTATAAAACGAACCCCAGTAAGTTGTTAACTCTGGACACAACCAGATCATATGCAAAAAGTCTGCCAGCGTGGACAGTTAGACGACTGACCAAGGCCACATTTTTTAAGCCGAATTGGCGTAATATAAATTCTATGAATAATATTAAACTGAACCAATATATGATTAAGATTATGTGAAACTGTTCTTAGTGAGCCAAATATATTACCCTAATCAATTCCCCAAGCCCTCTGACCCGGCGAGACCACCTCATTAAATAGTTTATATAATTGAGTCCCTATCACAGTATTTAAAGGTGAAGAAGTATCTATTTCCAGAAGTGAAGATTCTTTTTAAACTAGAAAGCGCTGAGTATATCTCAAAGTACCTAAACCAACTAAAGTTACCCATTTGTGTTAAGGGGGAAAAAGAGAGAACCTCCCCATTCCTCACCACCTGTGAAACATAAATAATATCACTTGTTTGCCAAAACTTATCCCCAGCTAGTTTATCCAAACCCTTTAAAAAAAAAGTTATGCCAAAGAGGGCTACATACAAGGGAACCCATTATCCCCAGCCATCTTCTAATGGTGGTCCAGGATCTAGAATATACTTTCCCCCGTCACTCTATATTCTTGTTCAAGATTTATTAATCGCCCGGATTCCAGCAAAGTGAATATATTCTCGAATGGGGAACGATCTACAAACAGGATTCCCAAAAAGTTGGGACACTATACAAATCGTGAATAAAAACTGAATGCAATGATGTGGAGATGGCAAATGTCAATATTTTATTTGTAATAGAACGTAGATGACAGATCAAACGTTTAATCCGAGTAAATGTATCATTTTAAAGGAAAAATATGTTGATTCAAATTTTCACGGTGTCAACAAATCCCCAAAAAGTTGGGACAAGTAGCAATAAAAGGCTGGAAAAAGTAAATTTGAGCATAACGAAGAGCTGGAAGACCAATTAACACTAATTAGGTCAATTGGCAACATGATTGGGTATAAAAAGAGCTTCTCAGAGCGGCAGTGCCTCTCAGAAGCCAAGATGGGTAGAGGATTACCAATTCCCACAATGTTGCGCAGAAAGATAGTGGAGCAATATCAGAAAGGTGTTACCCAGCGAAAGATTGCAAAGACTTTGCATCTATCATCATCAACTGTGCATAACATCATCCGAAGATTCAGAGAATCTGGAACAATCTCTGTGCGCAAGGGTCAAGGCGGTAAAACCATACTGGATGCCTGTGATCTCCGGGCCCTTAAACGACACTGCACCACAAACAGGAATGCTACTGTAAAGGAGATCCCAGAATGGGCTCAGGAATACTCCCAGAAACCATTGTCAGTGAACACAATCCACCGTGCCATCCGCCGTTGCCAGCTGAAACTCTACAGTGCAAAGAAGAAGCCATTTCTAAGCAATATCCACAAGCTCAGGCGTTTTCACTGGGCCAGGGATCATTTAAAATGGAGTGTGGCAAAATGGAAGACTGTTCTGTGGTCAGACGAGTCACGATTCGAAGTTCTTTTTGGAAATCTGGGACGCCATGTCATCCGGACCAAAGAGGACAAGGACAACCCAAGTTGTTATCAACGCTCAGTTCAGAAGCCTGCATCTCTGATGGTATGGGGTTGCATGAGTGCGTGTGGCATGGGCAGCTTGCATGTCTGGAAAGGCACCATCAATGCAGAAAAATATATTCAGGTTCTAGAACAACATCTGCTCCCATCCAGACGTCATCTCTTTCAGGGAAGACCCTGCATTTTTCAACAAGATAATGCCAGACCACATTCTGCATCAATCACAACATCATGGCTGCGTAGGAGAAGGATCCGGGTACTGAAATGGCCAGTCTGCAGTCCAGATCTTTCACCTATAGAGAACATTTGGCGCATCATAAAGAGGAAGGTGCAACAAAGAAGGCCCAAGACGATGGAACAGTTAGAGGCCTGTATTAGACAAGAATGGGAGAGCATTCCTATTTCTAAACCTGAGAAACTGGTCTCCTCGGTCCCCAGACGTCTGTTAAGTGTTGTAAGAAGAAGGGGAGATGCCACACAGTGGTGAAAATGGCCTTGTCCCAACTTTTTGGGGATTTGTTGACACCATGAAATTCTGATTCAACATATTTTTCCCTTAAAATGGTACATTTTCTCAGTTTAAACTTTTGTTCCGTGATTTATGTTCTATTCTGAATAAAATATTAGAAGTTGGCACCTCCACATCATTGCATTCAGTATTTATTCACAATTTGTATAGTGTCCCAACTTTTTTGGAATCCGGTTTGTACCAGCATCTTACAAAGGGCACTTTTCTCCCAGTCACAATATAGCCACAACTGCGCAGCAATAAAATAGCCCTTGAAGTAGGGAATATTAAAGGGGTTATCCCATCTTAGACAATGGGGGCATATCGCTAGGATATGCCTCCATTGTCTGATAGGTGCGGGTCCCACCTCTGGGACCCGCACCTACAAGGAGAACGGAGCCGGGGAGCGTCGTGGCTGGAGGACGCCGGGTTTTCCGGGGTCCGTCCACCACCAGGCGCAGCTCCCCGCCTCTCCGTGACCTACCTTGCTTCAATTCTGTATTATATATTGTATCATATGTTTATATTTGTATTATCTATTTCTATCTTGGGGCCAATTTTCTCTTATCAGATAATTATTTAAAGGTAAGTTTTATATTGATCATCTATTCACTTCTGCAGCTCCCCGCGTCTCCTACTGAAGTGTATTGGAGCGCACCGCGCATGCGCGGCCACCGCTCCCGTTCATTTCTAAGGGGACGATGGAAATAGCAGAGCCAGCACTCGGCTATTTTCAGCGGCTCCACAGAAATGAATGGAGGGCGGCTGCGCATGCGCAGTGTGCCCTCCTCAACTTTCTCCGCTCCGTTCTCCTTGTAGGTGAGGGTCCCAGATGTGGGACCCGCACCTATCAGACAATGGGGGCATATCCTAGCGATATGCCCCCATTGTCTAAGATAACCCCTTTAAGCCCTCCCTGCTTTTACAAATAATCCAGTTTTAACCTCACTCGCTTTCTTCCCCAGAGTAAATCATTAATCATCCTTTGAATAAGCTTGAAAAACCTATGCTCAATCCAAACTGGAAAATTCTGTAAAATATAAAGAAATCGGGGTAGGATCACCATTTTGACTAACGATATTCGGTCAGCTCTGGATAAAGGAAAGTGAAGCCAGATAGAGATTTTTTATCTTGTTTTGGCCATCGTGGGCATCAGATTAAGGTGAGTAAAGTCCTCAATCCTAGGGGAAATCATCATGCCCGGATATTTAAATTAGTCGACAATCTTTAACATCGGCAGGAACCCCTCACACTTGTGCCCAAAATTATCCAAAGGCATAAGAGTAGTCTTTGCCCAGTTGATATCTAAGCCAAAGACTTCCCCAAAAGAGTTAACTACAGAGAAAATTCTTGGGAGAGTTACATTGGTATGAATTACAAAAAACAACACACCATCCTCATACAAAAAGATCTTATCTTCCAATCCCATTGCTCCAAACCCATCAATCCTTGTATCTTGCCAAATCTTAAGTGCCAAGGGCTCAATATATAATTTCAAACAATAAAGGTGAAGTGGGCAACCCTGCCGGGTACCTCTGGTCAACTTAAAACTAGATGTCAAACTACCATTTATATTCAATCTATCAGTGGGGGGGGGGGGGGGGTCTATATGAAAGCCTAACCATGCTAATGAACCTTGTACCAAAACCCACCCTTTCCAATACCTTCCATAGGAATTTCCACTCCACCCCATCGAACGCCTTAGAGGCATCCAAGGACAGGATTGAGCGGAAGAGCCCTCCGGGCAAATAATCGATGGAGATCATAGCGAGTACCTTTATTGGGGATGAACCCATTCTGATCCGGATGAATAATCGAGGAGATTACTGTAGAGAGTCTTGTAGCCAACATCTTTGCAGGAGTGATATCGGCCTATAGGACTTCATATCTAAAGGGTCTTTTCCCTTTTTCAATATTAATATTATTAGTGCTTCTGACATTGATTCAGGAAGGGTTTCACTTTCCACAGACTCGGCAACTACCCTCAACAATCGCGGAAGAATCACTTCCCCATACTTGCGATAAAGCTCGTATGGGAAGAGTTACCTGAACAGGATTTTAGTGCTTCAAGGGAGTCTCTCTGAATTTCAGTCAGAACCAGAAAAGTAATCGCATCTAAATAGACATTGATTTTTTCATCAGGGCTATCATCACTAGTTTGATATATTTCCGAGAAATATTCTACAAAAGCTCTCTTTATTAACTCCTGATTTCCAGTAATTGTATCATCTGATAGACGAATACTAAGTATTTCCTTTTTTTTATCCTGATTAACTATCACTCTGGCGAGAGGTTTCCCTAGACGACCAGATTCACAGAATTGTTTTTGACCCTCTGTTGATCCTTTTCGAGAAGAAAATCAGAATATTCCCGACTTTCACTGTGCATAAGATTTCTATTCTCTTCTGTGCCGTTCATAGCAAACTTCTGTGACCCGCAAAGCGCAGCTGCTTTTAAGGCCCTCTCTTTTAACCGATAACCCCATCTCAAATTAGAGATGTTGCTAACAAATACCCCCCTCATAAAGGCCTTAAATGTATCCCAAACCAGTTGAA
Organism: Bufo gargarizans; assembly: GCF_014858855.1. Taxonomy (NCBI): domain Eukaryota; kingdom Metazoa; phylum Chordata; class Amphibia; order Anura; family Bufonidae; genus Bufo; species Bufo gargarizans. The sequence goes on along the minus strand of NC_058083.1, from coordinate 522,990,573 downwards.
TTTTAGCTGTTTTATAATTAACCTCCTAAAAGCATACCATCTCCTCTATCGTCCAATCGTGATTGTCTATTACCGACAACCAATAAGGATGTAATCTACAGGGAGGAGCTGCCCCCTCCCCGACATCAATCATAGAAATTTCAAGGGATACTGGAACATGCTCCGAGAGTGACCTGGCTTCATATCTCATATATCTAATGTATCTCAGAAATTTTTCATTTATTAAAGGATAACTCATATTTTTATTTATTTGCTAGTTTATTAGAGCTACGCATGTATACCCGAGTTAGTCTGTCAATGATTGCCAAAAGATCTGTAATTACCCTATGATAACAGCTTTCATTAATGTCCTCTGTCCCTTTCCACTGCTCCCTTAAAAGACATTTGCTAGGACTTGTCTGTCTTCCCTTTAGTATAAACAGAAGACGGAGGGGCAGTCCTTCACACTGCATGCCTGCGTTAGGCTTCAGAGTGAGGAGGCGTGTCTCTCAGTAATCCAATCTGATTGGCTGGCAGGAAGCTGCTGGCTTCAGCAAGTTTGTATGTGACCTGAGGGAATGCAGTTTTGGCCTCAGAGAACAGGCAGAGGAGCCATCTTGAGAAGATCCTCATAATATAGAATTCAAAACAGCCGTAACCAAGGGAAAAACCCAAGGAAAACAGTGGTAAGTGAAGAAACTAAAGATTGCTTTATGCATAATGCTGCTACAACAGTAACCTATGCTAAAATTTATTTTTTGATTAAAATATGACAGCTACCCTTTAAAGCCAGATCAATTCTGAAAAAAACATTTCCCAGATTTTAAGAAGCAGGAATAGGCTCTCCTCCCTCGTCCAAGAATGCCCCAAACATCTATAAAACCCAACTCCCGACAGAATCGAGCCAAGGGGGATCCCTGATTAAGTATAGGAGCAGGGGCATCTCTACCCATAGAAATCCAGTCTATCTTAGAATTCAAAACACAGTTGAAAATCCCCATTTATTAAGGTAAGACAGTCCCATCTTGGATATTGGCATCATAGAGGTGGGACCTATCCTTAGAACGGAGCCCGCTAAGTACAGGAGGGAACACCGCGCATGTGCGACAACGTCCATTCATTTCTATGGGACTGCCAAAAATGTATTAGCTGTATTTTTAGAAGTCTCATTGAAATTAATGGGAAGTGCGGCCACCAGTCCATTCACTTCTCTGGGGCTTACAGAAACAGGCAAGCCAGCACACGGATATTTTCGTCGGTCCCATAGAAATGAATGGAGGGTGGCCGCACATGCGCCCTCCTGCACTTTGCGGGCCCTGTTCTAAAGATAGGTGCAGGGCCTGCACCATTCAGACACTGGGGGCATATTTTAGCGATATGTCCCCAATGTCCAAGATAGGACAACTACTTTAAAGTGCCTATTGAAATCAATGGGGTATCTGTGTAAAGCAGGGCAGGACAGGTCCTCCAGAGGAAGAGACACTCTTTGTAACCACTCTCCATTGTGGCCAAGAGATGAGGAGGAACAGAGTACCCCATCTTTATTAAAAAGGTTTCCTCAGTAGAAGCCATAAATACCAGACGGGTGGAGGCAGGGCCGTAGCTAAAGAATCTGTAATGCTTGCATAGGTGCCACAGCCTGTTCACAGCTGACTGGTGGGGGTTTTGGAGTGTCAGACCCCCACCGATCTGATATTGATGGCCTGTCCTTAGGATTCCCTAACAGGATATATGACAATGGGTTTTCTAAGGTGGACAACCCCTTTAAAGAGAGACCCTGACCACTACTGACCCCTGTATATTAAAGCATCTGTGAGATACAATAATAGACTTATATAAATGAGCACCCCAAAAATGCCAAACAGGGGGGCTGAAAAGAAAACTACATTTGATAATGTGGAGTGACATCTTGTATCACATGACCACTCACAGCCAGTCAGCACCTCTGAAAACGATCATGTGACAAACATTCTAGGACTCTAGAAACAGGAAGCATACTGTAGATGTGTGGATTTTCAAAGCTGCTGATTGGCTGGGAGGAATCATGTGACTTAACAGGACCAGGAAGTGCTTTCTTTTCAGGAGGGCCTGTTTGGTACTTTAGGGGCTGTTTATTGGGAGTCATGGCACTCACCAGTATAACGTTAGGCTATCATTACGGATGTCCTTACTTTATCATAATGACAGGTCCCTTTTAAAAAGGGGGTTTTCTGCTTTCAGCATATCCTTAGGATCCGTCACCAGTATCTGATGGGTGAGGGTCCTGCTCCCTAGACCCCTCTCATTCAGATGTTAGAAAGGATTGCAGAGCTCGAGCGAGTGCTGTCGTCTCTCCAAGGCCTTGAAGTGAATGCGACTGAGCTGCAATACCAAGCACAACCACTACACAATGTACGGCGCTGTTCTTGGTATGCCATAAGGGGGTATTGGCGCTCATACACTGGTCGACAGGGGTCTTGGGAGTGGGACCCCCAATGATAGGTGATTAATATTTAAAGAAGTTGTAACATTATCCTCTATCTATCTAGTAGTATCCTCTGCTTTACCTTTCTTCACTTCTCCTGATGTGGCTTTTTTCGTAAATACTTGGGACCTACTAATACATATGTCCGAAAAGGTTAAGGAAGAAGGGCAGCAAAGCGGAGAATACGAGGAAATAACCTGCGGAGCGAGGTGCGTTCATGGAATACACAACAACAAGACCGTCAACAATGAGTGCCAGGAACAATGTGAAATACAATGAACCAAAAAAAGCATTAAAAATAATAAAAACAGCACCTTGAAAATAATGAAAAAGTGAAAAACACAGAATAAGCAAACTATAGCATAGTGAAAAAAGAAAAAAACCTAATCAAAGTGGGGGGGGGGGGGGTAAGGTCATGAGGGGGTTTCCTGCGGATCCACTGGCATCTATATGGCATGGCGATCAGTAAAGGGTTGGTCCAGGGTCCAGGATTAGGGCTCATGCACACAAATGTATTTTTTGTCTATGTCCGTTTTTTTTTTGCGGCCTGTATGGGGAACCATTCACTTCAATGGGGCCGCAAAAAAATGGAAATAGCCCTGTGTGCATTCCGTGTCCGCATGGCCATTCCCCCCAAAAATCGAACATGTCCTAATATTATCTGCATTATGGACAAGGATAGCACTGTTCTATTGGGGGCCGACGGTTCCGCAAAATGCGGAATGAACGCGGCCAACTGTCGTGTGCAGGAGCCCTTAAAGGGAATTTTCAGAATTGGAAAAAAACGGTGTCCTTGTGCTGTGTCTGGTGTTATAATGAATGTGTCTGAGCTGCAGTACCACACACCAGACAGGTGTGGCGCTGTTTTCAGAAGAAGGCCGACATGTCTTTCCAATCCCCTACAACTGTTTAAGCCTCATGCACACGGCCGTTGCCCGTATTGTGGCCTGTACTGTGGCCCGCAAACAGCGGGGACGCAAAATGCGGGCACCAGCCGTGTGCTCACTGCATGATGGATGCGGACCTATTCATTTGAGTCCACAATACGGAGGTGAGATGCGGAACGGAGGCACGGAAGCACTATGGAGCGCTTCTGTGAGGTCTTTCTCCGTGCCTCCGCACCACAAAAAAATAGAACTAGAGTTAATACAGCCATGTTTGTTTAGTTTTTTCTATCAAGCAACCCCTTTATACAGACTGAGCAAAGTGTGGGGGGAGGGGGGCTTCTAGGGTTATATAGTTTAGAAAATAAAAAATATAGGTAAGGGGATGAACTAATGACATGTATAACATATCAGAGGTCAGATCTCTGCCAACATAAGGGGTGTCCGCTACGTCTAGAGGAAAGGAGATTTCCACCCTGACATACAAGGAGATTCTTTACAATAAAAGCAGTGAGACTGTGGAGCTCTCTGCCAGAGGAGGTGGTGATGTGACCTCACTAAAGGAAGAGGGGCCTTGTTCTGCCCAGCAGGGTATGATTCCAGTTCATTCTGCCAGAGTCTTGGTATTTCTCAAGTGGTTAGTGTGGTTATAGCACCATCTAGTGGTTTTAAGTTGTATTACAGTTTGTTTTTCCTGTTGCAATGACTACTGCATTGTGGGGGTGCAAAGCATGGGAAAGAGAAGTCTCTAGTCTCCAGAACACATCAGCAGAGCTGTCCTATGCATGTCTCCTTTTTAAACTCCACCATCCTTGCATAAGAATATCTGGTGAAAGATCTACCTTTGTTTCAGGGACATGATGTTAAGCAAAGCTGTTCAGCTAGTTGTAATTGTTACTCAGGGAGTTGTTACTAATGTTAGCTAGACATGTAATCTTATGTATAGGCAGCCATTTTATCATCTGCTTTCAGTGTTAATGCAAATGTTCTAGTACTTGCTCTTTATTTTCTTATAGTTTTATCAATCAATCAATCGATCGTATATAATGAATCAATCACATATTTACGACCTGTTGACCAATAAACAAGTTAGACTACAAAGAACAGTCCTCTTATTTGGAAGACAGGAATGTTTTATGCTGAATGTCAAACTGCACACTGTGTGAACGTGTATAAAGACAGAACAGGCCTGGATGGATTGCATCCTAGATCTATCGTTCCTTCATGACTTTCCACCTACCGTAGACTGTGCTCTGCAGGTTCAATAATAAGATGTTACTTATTAGATATATACTATTATGCAGCCTCCAAACTGGCTGGACCTGCTGGGTGTTGTAGTTACTCTACAGCTGGAGCATCACTAGTTGAAAACTAGTGTTTTTGTTTTAGCCAAGGCTTGTCGAGCATACTGAAGAACACCTACCTCCCCATATCTCAAAGCTCTGCATCCAGCATCGGCTCACATTGGACCTGCCTGTCACTATAAAAAAATAATCCCAAAAAGGTTCAAAAGTACCCCATTGTTTGCATTTAAAGAGTACGTCCAGCGTTAAAGGGGTTGCCCCACAAAAAAATTTCTACAGTTTAAACCAGCACATGGAACTGAATACTTTGTAATTGCACGTGATTAAAAATGAAGCATAGCCACTGAGTTATTCAATAAAATGTATCTGTATAGCGCCACCTGCTGTTTTTTTTCTTATTTCTTTGTCCTGCAAGCTAAGATGGCCGCACATGCTCAGTTTCATCCTTCAACTGCCTCCTGAATTGTGATAGGCAGAGCATGGACACGCCTCCTGAGCTGTGATAGGGAGAGCTGAGACACGCCCCCTGAGTTGCAGAAGAAAAGACACGGCCCCTGAGCTGTCAGCTTGATATAAATCTAGCAGAGCAATGACTAGGGAGATCTCTGGATCCATATGAGCTGGTTCTAGCTTTGTTAGAAAGAGATTGCCATGTACTCTATGATTATAATTTTTTACATTAATCATAGAGTAACCCCTTTAAGAAAAAACATAGCTGCTTTATTATAAAAACAGCACCACCCTTGCATACAGGTTATATGTGGTATTGCAGCTCAACTCCAATGGAGCCAGGTTACAATATTATACAAAACCCATGGACAAGTGTGAAACACCCCAGTGGCGCACCGACAGGGGTGGTCCAGCAGGTCTGGAAACCCCCCCCCCCCCCCCCCCACCTAGAACAATCAGTGAATCGCAATTTTTTTTTTAATCTCTCAGGGCCGTAGGAGATGAAAAGCGCTAATCTCCATATTGATTTGTATCACTGTCCTCAGGACAGTGATACAGATGGCTGTGCTGCGGCAGGGCAGGGGAGGGAGAGGTGTCTCCCTTCCCTGTTCTAATGCCTGCGGACTATCAGAGGCCGGCTCGGGCAGCGCAATGACGTCATTATCATCGCGCCGCCTGAGCCGGGCAGCACACAGAGGGGGACACAGTCCGGAAGAGGCCTGCATCGCATCCCTGCTGATGAAGGTATTAGTGTTTTCTTTGGGGGTTTTTTTGGGTGGGGGAGCTGGCACTATAGGGGCATCTGGCAGCCCCATTTTTTGGGCGGTGGCATTTATTTCTTGCCCATTTTGGGGGGGCACTATGGGGGCATTTGTTACTGGCACATTATGGGGGGCACCATGGGGGCATTTGTTACTGGCATATTATGGGGGACATTATGGGGAAGGTGGAGAGGAGCACTATGAGGGCATTTACTGGGGCACTATATAGGGGTATTTTATACTGGCATACATTATGGGGACATTAGCTCAACTGCGGGCACTAAGCGGGGGCATTTCATGTACTGTCATATTATAGGGAGAATTATTACTACTAGGGGGTATTATGGGGAGCTTTACTACTACTGGGGGCGCTATGAGGAACATGATTACTAGTATCGGCACTATAGGGGCATTATTACTACTGAGTGTGCTCTGGCAGATAATTATTTATATTAGTGGGATTTTGGGGAGCACTGTTACTTTGGGGGGCACCCTGCCACAGTGTCAGCTTAGCACAATTATTTTTGGGGGCCATTATCTTTATACTATTAGTGTCTGGGTGGTTATTTTTTAGAGCACTGTGTGCCAATAGTTGTTGAAGGGGGTACTATCTGTGTGGTAGTAGTATTTCCAGGGGGACTGTTTCTGCAGTATAGTATTAGGGGCACAGTATTGGGGGCACTATCTGTGTGGTAGTCGAAATTCCAGGGGGACTGTTTCTGCAGTATAGTATTATGGGTGGCAGGAAAGGGTGTTCAGAAGATGTGAAGATGATGGAAATGTGGGAAACTAATGTCTGTTTCTCAATCTCTGCAGAGATGGGAGATGGCTGTAAAATCATCATGGCGGTCTGGTCCGAATGGAGAAGATGAGGAAAGAGAACGTCTACAACAAAGGTGACATCACTGGATGTAAGAGGTAGGGGGCGCTATGTAGGAGAGGAGATGCTCCGGCTCCTCCACCTGCCATTTGCAGAAGGAGGATTCAGAGCTGGGTGAGGATGGCCAAAGGGGGGCAGCAGGCCACGGGCGGGTGGCAGATGGTGGGGGGAACCACAGGCCTTGAGCAGGGTCTGGGGAGGGAGGAGAGCGGAGGAGCTTCCTGGCTGTAGCCGGCTGTCTATTGTATAATGTGAAGCAGGCAGTGCAGCCAGGACAGACCTCCCCTCTCTCCATATGGTGTGTAGAGACAGGCCTCAACAATAGAATGTCAGCTGTACAGTGTTTGTTGGGAGTGGCCTATTATATGTAGGAGGGGCTTTAATAATGGGCGGTGCTAAAAATGTGCATTTTTTCACTCCTACAGGGCTTTTAGAAATGGCCAGGCAAAAGAATCGGCGCAGCACACAACGCGTCCCGCTTTTTTTAAATATGAAGGGGGCTTTGAAAAATGGGCGGACAAAAGAATTTGCATAGCGCGCTACACGTGCCACATTTTTTACCTTTCGGACCCCCCTAGACAAAATTCCTGGGTGCTCCCCTGACCGCATTAGACCATTTATAGTGAAACTCAGCCATGGTTTGTCAATTATACGGAAGAGCACCCACCATATATCTTGTGGCAATGGGTTTCTCCACCCAGTGAAGTGGGCTCTCGTCTCGAAAGGATTGGTCCACCAAAAAGTTGCATTGGCTATATTCATGTTCTCTGCTCTACATTCAAAGAGCCCAAAAGATGCCATTTTTATTCTCCATGTATTACCTTCAGCTCCTTGGATGTTTTTCACATACTAATAAGCCAAAAAGAAAACCCCTGATTGATACAAATGGCAGATTCCGGGAGAAATTCACATTTTCTCGTTATTTCTCGGCAAAATACGTGCAGGAAACGTTGTCATCACTTCTACATCAGGCCTACTGTGCTGTAAGCAATGAATAAGGCAGTCTGTCTGGAGGATAACAGAGGTAGATATAGCAGTGTATAAATGTAATCTGAAGGAATGTCCCTTTAATCTCAGAAGCGGTGGTTTTAAAGACCTGTAAACCAGAGATATCACACATCTGAGGAGATCAGCCGATTCCCGGCACCGAAGGTGACAGCTGACGTAGATGTAGGAGGAAGGAAAGGATATTGCTCTGAAATGGTTTCCAACTGCTCGGAGGATTAAAGAAAGTACAAAGAGCACAAAAAAAATCGAAATATTCTGGAAACTTCTCCAAAAACTGTTATTGAGTGCAGAAAATTCATAATTGCTTATTTTTACAGAATTGCGCGTACATGTATGCCCAATGTCGGGTCTTTAAAGATGGTGTCCGGTTAGGAGATGAGCCACTGGGTGCCTGCTGTTTTACACAGAAGATACTTGCTGATTGCTGCAGCACTTCCTTAAGGGCCGCCACGCGTCACTTCCTGGGCTTTATGGGTTTGGTCATGTGACCTCGCTGACCTATCCTAGCCCTCCTGCGCATATATAAGTGGCTCAGCCCCCTTCCCAGATGCCTCAGTGTCAAGGTCCTTGTGTCCTGCTAAGGTTTCTTGTTTCCGCTAGTGTTCCTGACTCGTATCTGAATTCCTGGACTGTTAGATCCCTATCTGCTTGCCTTGACTCTCCTGTTGCCGATCCGGATTGCCTGACCTGTACCTGTGCCGCCTGCCCTGGCCTTTTGCCTATCTGACTACGCCTCTGCCTCATCCTTCGGTCTTGCACCTCTGGTACCTTTCTCAGGTACCTCCTGGTCCGCCTGGACCAGCTGCCTCGTGTGCCTATCCTCCTCAAGAGGTAGCGACCTGGTGTTCCCCTTGGGAAAGTCTGTACCCACAATCAGGGGTACTGTGAAGATCAAGGGGTTCACTTAGACAACGCCCTTAGCGGAGGTAGGACACGTGGCACAGTGGGTTCACACCCGCAGGTTCGTGACAAAATCCCACCAAAAGGATAAATAGGAGTGTCAATAGACTGAATGAAACGATGATTGTTCATACACGCTACTGCTCCGTGCGTGCGTGGCCATTGCTGCATTCAAAAAGGGACATGAGCCTTTGTGAATAGCGTGGGTCCCAGAGGTGGGGGCCCTAGCAATGAGACACGTCACCTTTAAGAAATTACTTTGCGCAGAATATTGGACCTGCTAAAGAGTTACATTCATTAGAATGTCTCCAAATTCTTCCTCTGTATACCGCAGCAGGTCCGTGCCCGTATTGTGGTCCTCAAACAGCAGGTCCACGATATATATGGGCACCGGCCGTGAATGGAGACATAGATCGGAAGTCCCACGGAGTGCTTCCATGGGTTTTCTGTTAATGCACGCACTACTTTTTTCGTAGTGCGGATTCAAGTGAATGGATCTGCGTTCACAGGCGTCGGGCACGCGGTCGGTAGCGGTGTATTGCGGACACGGCTCGTATGTATGAGGCCTAAGTCAATGGTTCATTTTGTACCAAGAGCTGACTTGTGCGAAAGGAAACAGAACTTCACAAATATAATCTGCCCTAAATAAGTAGAGACATCGTTACACTATAGTCTTCTCCCAGAATCTAAGTCGATGATGATCCTCAAAAATTAAACCGCTGAGAAGGTAATTAGTCATCTCCTGCTTTCTATAATTAGAATGTTCCTTGATTGAGACCACTTGTAAATGTTTCGGCTGCAAAAAAAAATAGAGAAATCTGCAAAGTTAAAACCAGTGAATGTCTCATTAGATCCAAGTTTGGCCAAATTGTCAATTTTTGATGTTTAACCACCAGCCAAACTCGAGGTGGGAGTTTCTCAAGAACGTCCATCCTCGGGACCACCAGACGATAATTCAATTAATGTTATGCCGCAAACATCTTTGCAATCCCAGCAGACTCAGCAGAGTAGGGCCCGATGGCTTGTTTCTAGTGAGAATACAGGCCGAGACGCTGATGTAACAACCATCAAGACCAAAGAACAAAAGGTGATCATTTACAGTGCACCAGAATGATATCAGAGATTAAGGTAGACTGACCAATACATGTAGCTGTAGTGTCCCAGAGCAAGAGTATTTTGGACTATGGAGGTTTGAGGACATTAACCCTATGCAAAGCCATCAACCCCTCTACTTTATTGCCCTGTGAAGGGTTAACATGCACTGTGATACATGCTGTTGTGTGCCCTTTTACTGTTTTATATTGTTGAACTTTATTTTATATGTTTATTGTAACATACCGTTCATTCGCACTGCACTATGGAAAGGGTTAATACACAGCCAGATAATACTGAAAGACTTTGGGACTTTCTACCTATGCAATGAGAAGCTAGCCATTTTCCACAGTTACTATAAGGGCTCATTCACATGAACGTGTGCTGCCTGTTGCCGTATTGCGGCCCGCATTTGCGGATCCGCAATACACGGCCTCCGTTCTGTGTGAATTCCGCATCACGGATGCGGGCCCATTCACTTCAATGGGTCCGCAAATTCGGAGATGCGGATCGGAAGCACGGAAGGGAACACTACGGAGTGCTTCCTGGGGTTCCGTTCCGTGCCTCCGCACCGCAAAAAGATAGAACATGCTCTATCTTTTTGCGGAACGGATGGATCGCGGACCCAAGTGAATGGTACCGCGATCCCCATGCGGCTGCGCCACGGTCGGTGCCCTTGCATTGCGGATGCAGAGATACGTTTTGGAGGGGTAAAAAGAGAGACTGAGACCTTTTAACTGTCTGGTTAAGCTTTGTCTAGACTGTTGTCTGCTTAGTCATCTCAACTGACTTGTATTGATGCTTGATAGAAATCTATGGCAGACTGGAAATGCAACATTGATTCTGTTAGGCTGTGCTTCTCCACTCCACCCCTTCCACTACAAGTTTCTAGTTTAGTTAGATACTGTATAAATGTACAGCAGTCAGAGGACCTAGCTGTTTGCAGATAGGGAGCAGAGAGACTCTGCTAGACCACGGAGGTGAGCATTAGAAGGCACCGAAATGGGAAAACTCTGCCACGGACCCTTGGTCACCAGCTCTTTGACCAGTGAGCCAGTCAGACGACTGAGCCACAGGCCCTGGGCCAACAGCCCCTCGGCCAGGGTACCAGCCTTCTTATAGAGAAAGAGAGGGGCAGCTAGCTCAGACCTTTCCTCGGCACAGAACCTACTTCTCCCAGGGAGGAGACTGGAGAACCCAGCTCAGTGCACCGCCTGTATTGTTTTGCACTTGAATTCCACCAGTAAAGAAGCATTCTGGTTTACTGCAGACCCTGAATCTCTGGACTTATTTCCTATTGGGGTGCACCACGACTTACCATCCCTTACAGAGAGCAGCAACACTAGACAGTCTCTGGGGGACTTAACTTTGGGGCCACGTCAAACATGGCCACTGCATTGACATGCTTGAAGTTTACTTTTAGAAAATCAAAGATTCTCCAGGTAGAAAAGTTCCAGCAACAGAGAGAAGAACGCATTCTGTCCTCTAGGCCTCCGTGCCAAGCAGGAAGTCTCACTGTGTCGTAATCAGTAGCTTTGTGCTTTACTCCAAGTCATTCTTCTCTAATTCCAGAATAATTGTCACCATTCTAGAACAATAAAGATCCCTCAGATACTCTAAGCTTTACTGAAGGACACACATATCACAGAACCAGAGGCATGCAGCTACCTATCTATCTCATATCTATCTATCTATCTATCTATCTATCTATCTATCTATATCTATCTATCTCATATCTATCTATCTATCTATCTATCTATCTATCTCCTATCTATCTATCTATCTATCTCAGAGCGAGCGAGCGAGCGAGAGCAGAGCGAGAGAGCGAGCGAGCGAGCGCAGAGCGAGCGAGCGCAGAGCGAGCGAGCGAGCGAGAGCAGAGCGAGCGAGCGAGCGAGCGAGCGCAGAGCGAGCGAGCGAGCGAGCGAGCGAGGAGCGAGCGACCGAGCGAGCGAGCCCGAGAAGAGCGAGCGAGCGAGCGAGCGAGCGAGCGCAGAGAGCGAGCGAGCGAGCGAGCGAGAGCGAGCGAGCGAGCGAGAGCCAGGAGCGAGCGAGCGAGCGCAGAGCGAGCAGCGAGCGAGCGAGCGCAGAGCGAGCGAGCGAGCGAGGCAGAGCGAGCTAGCGAGAGAGCGCCGAGCGAGCGAGCGCGAGCGAGCGAGGCCGAGCGAGCGAGCGAGAGCGAGCGCGCGGAGCGAGCGAGCGAGCGCGAGGAGCGAGCGCAGAGCGGAGCGAGCGAGCGCAGAGCGAGCGAGCGGCGAGCAGCGCAGACCGAGCGAGCGAGGAGCGCAGATCTATCTATCTATCTCTATCTATCTATCTATCTATCTATCTCATATCTATCTATCTATCTATCTATCTCATATCTATCTATCTATCTATCTATCTCATATCTATCTATCTATCTATCTCATATCTATCTATCTATCTATCTCATATCTATCTATCTATCTATCTCATATCTATCTATCTATCTATCTATCTCATATCTATCTATCTATCTATCTCATATCTATCTATCTATCTCATATCTATCTATCTCATATCTATCTATCTATCTCATATCTATCTATCTATCTCATATCTATCTATCTATCTATCTATCTATCTATCTATCTCATATCTATCTATCTCATATCTATCTATCTCCTATCTATCTATCTTCTATCTATCTCCTATCTATCTCATATCTATCTATCTCATATCTATCTATCTATCTCATATCTATCTCCTATCTATCTGTCTCTCTCTCTCTCTCATATCGATCTCATATATTTCTATCTATCAACCTGTTTAATACATCTAAAAATGAAATTCTATGTTTCTGTCTTCCATTCACACTTGGGGTCCGGGTACAATAGGAAACGGACACAAATTCTAATCTGAACAAGTGCGAACCTTCCTGGAACATCTCCCAGTAAGCTGACTACACCAAGCTACACTGCCTCTGAGTCTTCACTGTCCACCACACACCGGAACCACAAGACGTCTTCTGCAACCCTTATCTGCTGGGGATTTGTTATCTTGAAGCACATTGCCCTTGTGAGTTGTCTGCATAACGATTGGTAAGAATTCAATCACAGCCATAAAAGATGCATAAACAGTGGTTTTGTGGCCCCCACCCCCTCTCCCACTCGCTCCTCCGGCTACCCTGGGGTCCTCCACTAGGCTCTTTGATGGATGAGACCAGTTATTTAAAGAGAAATCTTGAATTGTCTTTTTTTATATTTGCAATGTGCGGCATTCCCCGGGCGAGGGTCACCTCATTATTTGCATGGTGCACCACGTTGCGGGTTATCCCAGCTGAATTATGGTGACAACTCATTAGAAGGCTGTTCTATTGATCACAGAAGGAGCACAAGTTGATTTCTTAAGTCCATCGAGCCCTTATTCATAAGACTAGTGGCAGTGAAGTAGATCTACTTTGCCTCGAGCAATGCAGCGAGGCTGAAGCAGCGGTTGCCTGGAAAATTGGGTCAGAGCTGAATGTACAGAAAATCATGGAGAAAGTAAAACTTTTATACTCCAGGAGGAGCAAAACGCCCGGTTGGCATATTCCTTTCTGATTGCCATTATTGCTGGGATGAACGAAAACTACAAAGAAGTGCAAATATAACTGTCATTTATAATACTCCAGAGCTGCATTCACAATTCTGCTGGTTGTTACTGGAAACAGTCATCTATCTTGTCCACAGACACACCTAAATAATTTATACTAAATGTCCTGTAATACTGATTCAAAATACTACCATATGCTGGAAAAAAACTTTACACCACAGAGTGTCATACAGTATGTACAGGGAGTGCAGAATTATTAGGCAAGTTGTATTTTTGAGGATTAATTTTATTATTGAACAACAACCATGTTCTCAATGAACCCAAAAAACTCATTAATATCAAAGCTGAATATTTTTGGAAGTAGTTTTTAGTTTGTATTTAGTTTTAGCTATTTTAGGGGGATATCTGTGTGTGCAAGTGACTATTACTGTACATAATTATTAGGCAACTTAACAAAAAACTAATATATACCCATTTCAATTATTTATTTTTACCAGTGAAACCAATATAACATCTCAACATTCACAAATATACATTTCTGACATTCAAAAACAAAACAAAAACAAATCAGTGACCAATATAGCCACCTTTCTTTGCAAGGACACTCAAAAGCCTGCCATCCATGGATTCTGTCAGTGTTTTGATCTGTTCACCACCAACATTGCGTGCAGCAGCAACCACAGCCTCCCAGACACTGTTCAGAGAGGTGGACTGTTTTCCCTCCTTGTAAATCTCACATTTGATGATGGACCACAGGTTCTCAATGGGGTTCAGATCAGGTGAACAAGGAGGCCATGTCATTAGATTTTCTTCTTTTATACCCTTTCTTGCCAGCCACGCTGTGGAGTACTTGGACGCGTGTGATGGAGCATTGTCCTGCATGAAAATCATGTTTTTCTTGAAGGATGCAGACTTCTTCCTGTACCACTGCTTGAAGAAGGTGTCTTCCAGAAACTGGCAGTAGGACTGGGAGTTGAGCTTGACTCCATCCTCAACCCAAAAAGGCCCCACAAGCTCATCTTTGATGATACCAGCCCAAACCAGTACTCCACCTCCACCTTGCTGGCGTCTGAGTCGGACTGGAGCTCTCTGCCCTTTACCAATCCAGCCACGGGCCCATCCATCTGGCCCATCAAGACTCACTCTCATTTCATCAGTCCATAAAACCTTAGAAAAATCAGTCTTGAGATATTTCTTGGCCCAGTCTTGACATTTCAGCTCGTGTGTCTTGTTCAGTGGTGGTCGTCTTTCAGCCTTTCTTACCTTGGCCATGTCTCTGAGTATTGCACACCTTGTGCTTTTGGGCACTCCAGTGATGTTGTAGCTCTGAAATATGGCCAAACTGGTGGCAAGTGGCATCTTGGCAGCTGCACGCTTGACTTTTCTCAGTTCATGGGCAGTTATTTTGCGCCTTGGTTTTCCACACGCTTCTTGCGACCCTGTTGACTACTTTGAATGAAACGCTTGATTGTTCGATGATCACGCTTCAGAAGCTTTGCAATTTTAAGAGTGCTGCATCCCTCTGCAAGATATCTCACTATTTTTGACTTTTCTGAGCCTGTCAAGTCCTTCTTTTGACCCATTTTGCCAAAGGAAAGGAAGTTGCCTAATAATTATGCACACCTGATATAGGGTGTTGATGTCATTAGACCACACCCCTTCTCATTACAGAGATGCACATCACCTAATATGCTTAATTGGTAGTAGGCTTTCGAGCCTATACAGCTTGGAGTAAGACAACATGCATAAAGGGGATGATGTGGTCAAAATACTCATTTGCCTAATAATTCTGCACGTAGTGTATATATACGGTATGTCATTGCGTGACAAAAAATTAAACCGTGAACAAAAGACAAAGCCATACAGCATCCACATAAGAAACGTCATACAAGACCTGCATACCGTATTTTTCTCTTTATAAAAAAGTGAATACTAGTGAGCACTTCAATTATGGACGTGCTCACTAGAATGCAGGAGACACAGGGAGCAGTGAGTGTTGCGCTGCTAGTGCTGGCTGTACTCACCGCTCCCTGGTCTTCTCCAGAGGCTGATCCGCACCGTCCTGGCTGCATACAGCATCAGGACGTAGTGCACGTATTATGACCTAATGTTATGGGACGTCAGATCTGACTCAGAGCGGGCCCACAGAAGACCAGAGAGCGGTGAGTGCAGGAAGAGCGGATGGATGCACAGAGTGGAAGTGCTGTCCAAAGCGTTAGAGGTAAGTTCATTTAGTTATTTTTGGTCTGATGTGAGGTTTGATATTTGTCTCTGATGGGAGGTCTGATAATGGGCTCTGATGTGAGGTTTGATATGGGCGTCTGATCTGAGTTCTAATATGGGCGTCTGATCTGAGGTCTGATATGGGGAAGTGTCTGATATGGGTTTCTGATCTAAGGTCTGATCGGAGGTCTGATATGGGGTCTGATATGGGTTTCTGATCTAAGGTCTAATCGGAGGTCTGAAGAAGATTGGGGGTCTGATCTGAGTTCTAATACGGGCGTCTGATCTGAGGTCTGATCTAAAGTCTGATATGGGTTTCTGATCTAAGGTCTGATCGGAGGTCCGAAGAAGATTGGGGGTCTGATCTGAAGTCCTCTAAAACCCAAGTGTGTTTTATAATCCTGTGTGTCTTATAAAGTTAAAATGATGATACCATGCACACTGTGACTACATAATAACTGCATACACTGCCCACATAATATTGCCATACAGAGCTTATGAAACAAGTGCCATATAGAGGAAATTTAAAAGTGTCATAACGTATCCACAAAATACTGCCATGTAGCACCTACATAATAGTACCATGAAGGGAAATCATAGAAATGTCATACAGTGCCCACATGATACTGCTAACTAGTGCTTATAAAGTAATCACATAATTCTTCCAAGTAGCACTATTTACAGTGAGTATATAAGAAAATTGTACAGTCCACATAATGCTGTCGAATAGTACATAACAGTGAACAAATAAGGCGCATTACACAAAATATTGCCATTTAGTACCTACATAACTGTACATCACATACCACAGTACCATACAGTGTCCGGTTAACGCTACTATACAGTACCTAACACAAAAGCGCAACACAGTACCCACAGATCACTGCCATACAACACCTACATAAGAGTAGAACACAGAAAAAGCACTATATAAAACTCAGCCATACAGTGTCAATTTACCACTACTATATAGCACCTAAAATAAGAGTGCCTGCACAACACTGCCATACAGTACCACATTACAATATCATATAACACAGCCCTACAGTCTCCACACAGCCCTACAGTCTCCACACAGCCCTACAGTCTCCACACAGCACTACTATACACTGCAAAGAAAGTAATGGGGGTTAGTCGGCACATCCCAGCGCACAGGTGCACGTCGCCATGGCTGCAAGCATCAAAAGCAAAAACAAACAATGCACCAGCACTCTGCAAACACAAATAATAAAATAAACACAATAGTGCCATACTCACTACACATTACTTAAAGGGGTTGTTTCATGAAAAATATTCTACAGTTTTTAAGCCGGCACCTGGATCTGAATCCTTTTGTAATCGCATAGCCGCTGAGTTATTCAATAAAATCTGTCTGTATAGCGCCACCTGCTGTTTGTTCTTTTTCTTATTTCTTTGTCAGGCTCACTGAGAAGGTCGCACATGCTCAGTTTCATCCTTAAGCTGTCTCCTGAGCTGTGATAGGCAGAGCATGGACACGCCCCCCTGAGCTGTGATAGGGAGAGCATGGAAATGCCCACTGAGCTGTGATAGGGAGAGCATGGACACGCCCCCTGAGCTGTGATAGGGAGAGCATGGACATGCCCCCTGAGCTGTGATAGGGAGAGCATGGACACGCCCCCTGAGCTGTGATAGGGAGAGCATCGACATGCCCCCTGAGCTGTGATAGGCAGAACATGGACACGCCCCCCTAGCTACAGCAGAGAAGACACTCCCCTTGAGCGGTCAGCTTGATATAAATCGAGCAGAGCAATGAATGGGGAGATCTCTGGATCCATGTGAGGTACAGGGCTGGTTCTGGCTTTGTTAGAGATTGTCCTGTTCTATATGACGTCTGATTTTCATTTTTTACAATAATCATGGGAGAACCCCTTTAAGATAAGAGTGCCACATTGCACCCACACAACACTGCCATACAGTACCTACATATAACAGTACCCTATAGCACAGGCCTACAGTGTGCACATAACACTAGTATATATTACGTAACACGAGTGCCACATGGAGCTGAAACAGTCCTAAACAGCCTCTAGACACCACTTGAACCAATACCCTGGAGTCACCAAATCAGCTCTGCTACACCGGATGATAGTTGCACTGGCACGCCTGCAGGTTACAGGTTAATAGCTCACGTCTGAATGTGTCCCTTCCTTCAGTATTTGCATTGAGTCTCCAGTGTCCTGTGTGAACGCTTGTTACAGATGTCACATACACCGGGACATTGTCTCTGCGCTCCTGGGAACGCAACATTTTCCAGAACTGCAAACAATGACCCCTGCGCCGCAGCGGGAATGACACAGAATGGAGACATTATTGAACAGTCGGTGTGACTGCCATCGACAAACTGCTCCAGAAACCCAACTAGCAGCAAAAGATTGCTGCCGCCTCCTTAAAGCCGCACAGACTGGCGCCGAGCCGGGCGGACGGCGAGCAGACGTCAGACCTGGTTATAATGTGTGGACTCAACGCCAGCAGCTGCCTAAAGGGCTTGTTCACACGACCGTTCAAATTGCGGATCCGCAAAACACGGATGTCGCCCGTGTGACTTCCGCAATTTGCGGAACGGAATAGACGGCCCTTTATAGAAATGCCTATTCTTGTCCGCAAAACGGACAAGAATAGGACACGACTTATCATTTTTGCGGGGCCACGGAACGGAGCAACGGATGCGGACAGCACACAGAGTGCTATCCGCATCTTTTGCGGCCCCCCTTGAAGCTAATGGGTCCGCACCCGAGCCGCAAAAAATGCGCCTCGGATGCGGAAACCAAACCATGGTCGTGGGAATGAGCCTGTCACGTCTCCTGATGGGTGGTTCACTAAATAATTGTATTCCACATGGAGCATCTTATGATTTGATGTGGTGCCATTTCTCTATTATTCCTACTAGAAGTTTATGAATGAATTGCCCACAGTTTGCACTACAGTCCAGTTGTGGGGTGTGTCCCTGACAGTCCCCTTTAAAGGGTGTGTCCACTACTTATGTGGACACGTCCAACAGTTTGCAATCCAATCCGAATGGGTGTAACCAGTGTGGGGAGGGGGGAGAGCCCAACGTCAGCCTGGGCAAGGACACTGCAGGGCCAGTTAGCAATTTATTCATAAACTTCTAGTAGGAATAAAGGAGGAAAAACACAACATAAAGTTATATGAAAAGATGCTACAAAACTGTTACTACATGTGGGATACAAGCGGTTGCAAAAACAGACAAGTCAAGATAGGTGACAGGTCCCTTTAAAGGGCGTGTCCACTATTTATGAGTTTACCTATAGGTTTTGCTACATTGTAGATACATTGCGTCACTTGTCTTGGATACACGAAGCGTATAGGAAATACTCTCATTCTCTTCCAGGACGGCAGGGAGCGGCAGACACATCCAGTACCGCGCCGGTCACCACTTCTGCCAAATGAGGGAATCCATCAATATTATTCAAAGAAATGTTCTGCAAGGTTTAACAAGTGACAAGACAAATAGGACACAGATGTCACCGCCGCTACGTGCAGCTAAATGAGACATTTCAGGAGAGCAGGAGCCCCTGGGGGATGCTGGGAGTGATAGTACGGGTCTGCAAGGTTCATTCTATCCCTCTGCCCCTTGGAGAATGAACAGCGCTCTGCAAGGTTACGGGTTAAAGAGGTAAAGATTGCGGTTCCGTGTTAACACTGCTCCGTTCTCAGTATTTAAAGGGGATGTCCGGAATTGTATGAAATGTCCTAAAAAATGGAAGTCAAAAATGGAAAACAGGCTACTACATAGGGTTTCATGTGCTTACTGATACCTGTATTTATCGTTAGGCCTCAAGCACACGAACGTAGTTTGTTTCCGTGTCCGTTCCGTTTTTTCTGCGGATAGGATGCTGACCCATTCATTTCAATGGGTCCGCAAAAATACGCGGAGACAGCACACCATGTGCTGTCCGCATCAGTATGTCCGTTCCGTTTCTCCGCAAAAAAAAATAGGACATGCACTATTTTTTTCTAGTTTGTGGACAAGGATAGGCATTATTACAACGAATCCGCAAAAAAAACAGATGCCATACGGACGTCATCCATTTTTTTTTTTTTTTGGCGGATCCGCAAAACACATACGGTCGTGTGCATGAGGCCTTACGGTATAATTTCTACATCGGATGTGTTGGTTGCCACATTTACACAGTCATCTGACAAAATAGGCTCCGCCCAGTCAAGGACAGCTTTAAAAAGGTGTAAAAGTTAAATAAATAATAACATATAAACAAAGGTGGAGAATAAGAACTTTTCAATTATTATGATTAAACCCTTGGTTGCTGGGTTTTGTACTCTGACTAGAAAGCCCCCTGCAGACCAGTTTCTTTGAACCCCCATCATCCATCCGCCCTATACTTTAGGTCACCTTGTATAGATAAAGTCTGTGCAGAGCACTTCTACGCTGAATCCATTTCCACCGGGACACATATAGGATTCTACCGGCACGTGCTTCGCGTGAATTATTCATGTCACATCACCCGTCAGGCCATAAATCCGTCCGGCTCGGAGACTGATTTATTGAGGACTCTGCGCGGCTGCTCCGTTATTATTAAATATTAATACCGCCTGATATATGTGTTGTCATGAAGGAGCTGCCGATGCTGCCACACTCCTAAATGAGATCTCCTTTTTCCTGGCCCAATGGCCAGTAATACATGGGACAAGGTCCCTACTGTCCAATGTGCAGGTGAAGCATTGGGCCCCTGATTGCGAGTATTGCTGGTTTGCTATTTATTATCTCACGCGTTGACCGTTTTTAAGTTCTTCTTCTTTAGAAAACAGCTTTAAGCATTGACTCTGGTTTAGCGGCAGTGCCTATTGGAGTCGGTGGTGGTCTGAGATCCCTCTTCTATGATCTAGGCCCTTCTTGCTACTTTGTTACTTCCCAGGAAGCTCTGCTTTTTCAGATTGGCTGCTGAGTACAAGGGCCGTCAGGTCTGTGTGAACGCAAGCAAAGATGGAGAGGAGAGGACCAAGGAGGCGGAGATAAATAAAGCAGGGGCGGGATTACTGGGGGGGGGTGGTAACCTGGTCCGCCGTCTTACAAAATAGTGCACCTGTTCTGTGTAAGGGAGCCACAACATGACATTTCAGCAGATGGAGTGGTCAGGATTCAAGGCTGAGAAATAGTGTCCATCATGCAATACCACCAGGGTGGCGTCTGATTGACTCTGAAAGTATTCTGCAACAGGACAACAACTCCAAACATCTAGCCAACGTCATTAAGAACTATCTTCAGCATAAAGAAAAATAAGGAGTCCTGTAGATGGTGATATGACCCCCACAGAGCCCTGATCTCAACAACATACAGTCTCTCTGGGATTACATGAAGAGACAGAAGGATCTGAGCAAGCCTACATCCTCAGAAGATCTGTGTTTAGTTCTTCAAGATGTCTGGAACAACCTCCCTGCTGACTTCCTTCAAAACTAGTGTAAAGAAGAAGAAGGAGCCCTAGAAGTGATGATATGGCCCCCACAGAGCCCTGATCTCAACATCATCCAGTCTGTCTGGGATTACAGGAAGAGACAGAAGGATCTGAGCAAGTCTACATCTATAGAAGATCTGTGCTTAGTTCTCCAAGATGTCAGGAACGGCCTCCCTGCCGACTTCCTTCAAAATAAGTGTAAAGAAGAAGAAGGAGTCCTGGAAGTGGTGATATGACCCCTACAGAGACCGGTTCTCAGCATCATACACTCTGTCTGGGATTACATGAAGAGACAGAAGGATCTGAGCAAGCTTACATCCTCAGAAGATCTGTGCTTAGTTCTCCAAGATGTCAGGAACAGCCTCCCTGCAGTGTAAAGAAGAAGGAGTCCTGGAAGTGGTGATATGACCCCCACAGAGACCAGTTCTCAGTATCATACATTCTGTCTGGGATTACATGAAGAGACATAAGGATCTGAGCAAGTCTACATCCTCAGAAGATCTGTGCTTAGTTCTCCAAGATGTTAGGAACAGTCTCCCTGCAGTGTAAAGAAGGAGGAGTCCTGGAAGTAAAGATATGACCCCCACAGAACCCTGATCTGAACATCATCCAGTCTGTCTGGGATTACATGAAGAGACAGAAGGATCTGAGCAAGCCTACATCCTCAGAAGATCTGTGCTTAGTTCTCCAAGATGTCTGGAACAACCTCCTTGCCGAGTTCCTTCAAAACCAGTGTGCGAGTGCACCTAGAAGAAGTTATGCTGGAGGCAAAGGGTGGTCACATAAAACTAATCAATTTTGATGATTGATAAAAATAAACTTCCATTTTTCAAAGCATTCTGACTTTGCAGCATTTTTCCTACACCTGCCCCAAACTTTTGCACATCACTTCAGATATTTAAAATACAATCTAAGGAAAACAGATAAGAGGCAAGATAACAGAAAGCGGGAAAAAAATATCTGATGAGGAAAGTAGTTAAAAGAAGTGACAAGAGATGAAGCAATCTCCGGGCGCCGGCAGAAAAATTCAATAAGCTGCTCTTTACAAGACAAGATAAACGAGGACATAATAACACATAAGAGCGCGGCGGCAAAGAAAAGTTCTGAACAAGAAAACTTCACACAACGTAGACACAAACCGCTGCTTCTGAGCTATCAACCCCAGCTGCCAACTTGGCACTACAGCTCCCAGCAATGCCTGCCAGCCGGTGGTGGCGGAGTTCAAAACAGTCACAGCTCATCCCTTCCTGAACTCTCTTGCAAACAACGGTGGTCATGGTGTGATCCTTAAAGAAAGTCTTACAGGGGCTATCCTATGAGTAATGTAAAATAATAAAATGTGGTATCATATAGTATATGACAATCTTTTTCAAAAAAACTTAGAACCAGCCCTGTACCTCACATGGATCCAGAGATCTCCACATTCATTGCTGACAGACCAGGGGGCGCGTCCTTTCTACTGCAGCAGGTGGAACTGAGCATGTATGTCAACCTCAGTGAGCTGGACAGAGAATTTAGAAAAAGGGCAAACAGCAGGTGGCGCCATACAGATAGATTTCACTAAATAGCTCAGTGGCTATGCAAAATTTTAAATTAAAGGCAATTACAAAAGTATTCTGAGTCAGGGTCTAGTTTAAAAAATGTAGACATTTTTTGTAGGACAATCCATTTAAGCCCCAGGGACCTAAATTTAAAAAGATTCACTGAAATCTAAAGGGAGCCTGACCAGGTTAAACTGCTGACAGCACTAAGTAGAGGACTGGAGACAGCCGGGCAAGCTTATCAGGAGTAGTGTGAATCTAAAGGTTTATTCTGCCAGATTCTACCCCAGTAAGTGCCCAGCAGGTGGAGCGTCTGTAGAATTCTCTGCACTGAGCTGTATCCCAGCCCCTCTCCTCTTCTCCAAGAGGGAGACCACCACAACTGCAACTCAAAGCAGAGGGGAAGTGAAGCAGCTCAATGCAGAGAGCACTTTACAGTAAAGCTCCACCTCCTGGATAGAATCTGGCAGAATAAAATTGAATATTATTATAGAGATCCGCTCACCCCTGCTCTCTCAAGGTAGGTGCACCAACCAAATTTGAGACACCCCTCAAAATTGGATTAAATATAAAGAAAGAAATATGGATGGGCACTCGTATATGGAATTAAAGGACAGGATTTATTGAAACATACAAAAAAGACAGCAATAAAACAATAATAAAAGATGTATAAAATATAGAAATTATTTTCTAAGCAGAGGCTATCCAATCCAGTTGATCTCACTGGAATATATTCCAGTACTAGGTATATAGAAGAGGTCACACTGGATAGGCGGCCCCTACCAGAAAAAACAACTTATTCAATCTTCTATACCCTTAAAAATGCATTAAACATTGTAATCCTATGTCCAAATAAAATGCACTTGAGTATTCTACGTTGATGTATTAACCTAAGTGAATAGACTATTATGAGAACACAGATATATCAACTATGTTTCCTATTATGAATACACAATAACACTGTGTGTGTCAATTTGTATCCTATTAAGTAAGCGCAGGTATCGCTAATGTCCCGGTAACTTCTCCTGTGAGACTGGCAATCTTTGTAAAGAGTGTGAGTCTCTATATATTTCCAATGCAGTTCAAGCGGAGGGGTTAAGATGAAATGGCCAAATATAGATCGTCAGTTTCTTCGGTCTTATTAACCTACTGCCTCTTGATTCTTTACCCACTATGTGGGCTTACCTTTTGCCTGATTTTCTACTTTCCTGGGAGTAAAAAGACGGTCTCTGCTCCGTGCTGTAAGCCGGCGTCCCGGCTATAGAGTCCGTCACGCCCCACGTGTGTTGCGCAGCTACTTCCAACAGCTGACTTGGTATAGGAGCTGCGTGCTTGTGATCTCAGGCGCAGGTTAGATGACGTAATGGAGATCTTTTCCAAAATAGTGGCAGATATTCCTCTTTAAAGTGCACTTTTCTTTCATGAAGAGCGGGGTATTCTTCTAATTAATCACCAAACGCGTTTCGGGGAGACGCTGTCCCCTTCCTCAGTGGCACTGAGGAAGGGGACAGCGTCTCCCCGAAACGCGTTTGGTGATTAATTAGAAGAATACCCCGCTCTTCATGAAAGAAAAGTGCACTTTAAAGAGGAACAACTGCCACTATTTTGGAAAAGATCTCCAATACGTCATCTAACCTGCGCCTGAGATCACAAGCACGCAGCTCCTATACCAAGTCAGCTGTTGGAAGTAGCTGCGCAACACACGTGGGGCGTGACGGACTCTATAGCCGGGACGCCGGCTTACAGCACGGAGCAGAGACCGTCTTTTTACTCCCAGGAAAGTAGAAAATCAGGCAAAAGGTAAGCCCACATAGTGGGTAAAGAATCAAGAGGCAGTAGGTTAATAAGACCGAAGAAACTGACGATCTATATTTGGCCATTTCATCTTAACCCCTCCGCTTGAACTGCATTGGAAATATATAGAGACTCACACTCTTTACAAAGATTGCCAGTCTCACAGGAGAAGTTACCGGGACATTAGCGATACCTGCGCTTACTTAATAGGATACAAATTGACACACACAGTGTTATTGTGTATTCATAATAGGAAACATAGTTGATATA
Source organism: Bufo gargarizans (assembly GCF_014858855.1). NCBI lineage: Eukaryota > Metazoa > Chordata > Amphibia > Anura > Bufonidae > Bufo > Bufo gargarizans. The sequence goes on along the minus strand of NC_058083.1, from coordinate 522,966,018 downwards.
TCTGTGTTCTCATAATAGTCTATTCACTTAGGTTAATACATCAACGTAGAATACTCAAGTGCATTTTATTTGGACATAGGATTACAATGTTTAATGCATTTTTAAGGGTATAGAAGATTGAATAAGTTGTTTTTTCTGGTAGGGGCCGCCTATCCAGTGTGACCTCTTCTATATACCTAGTACTGGAATATATTCCAGTGAGATCAACTGGATTGGATAGCCTCTGCTTAGAAAATAATTTCTATATTTTATACATCTTTTATTATTGTTTTATTGCTGTCTTTTTTGTATGTTTCAATAAATCCTGTCCTTTAATTCCATATACGAGTGCCCATCCATATTTCTTTCTAAAATTGAATATTCACACTATTCCTGAGGAGAAAAAAAGATATGTTTGGCCTGCTCTCCCCAGCCCCCACCTAGTGCTATCAGCAGTTTTGCAGGCTATACCGGCTGATAGGCTCCCTTTAACCACTCAATATTTGATCAATATTGCCCTTCCAATCAGCAGAATGAGGGGGGCCACTGCAATCCGATCAGCGCTGTATACCCTTTATTGTTTACAAAGGCATGACGGCTTGCTCCTACAAGTCATGCCAGCTACTGAAGCTCAACCTCATTCACACATTTGGCTAAGGCCGGGTTTCACAGCTACAGGCGGTGCAGAAGCAGCAATTGCAATGGTCCCTATGAGGGCAAAGGCACCTCTGCATGAAAATGCACTTAGAAGAAGGGTGGCCCTGTTCCAGATTTTACATTTATGCCCTGTGCGAGGCTGTGTCTGTGCAAACAGGGGCTGATTGGTGGGGAGCTGCAGCAGCTGAGGGCACTTCAGTTGCCTCCTACATTCTGAATTATGCAAGGAGTACTTTTGCAACATCTGGACTGCTACACATTGTAGACCAACCATGTAACCCTTGCAATGCAGCCTTGTTTGACCATCAGAGGCTTAGACGTTGCTTCAGGCTGGCCAGAAGACAACAAAACCGAAATCCGTTCAGAGCGCGGCTTCCCATCAATAATATTTAATTAAAATGAAGGCGGAAAACTCTGATTTGCTTGTCTACGTGTAATCCCGTCGTGTCTGGTAAAGCTTGTGATGAACATTTTGATATACTAATAATTGCGTTCCTTTTATTGCCACCACCATAACGAAACATGACAGCAGCCTGTTTATCCATGCTAGATTGTAGTGCAGATTTCATTACATGCACCTGCGCCCGGGACGCCACATGTGCTCTGCCGGGCGAGATATCGCCAATGGTAATTCATTCACTGGCTGCCAGGAAGCTGATAAAATCCCTGAGATAAATCAGCGAGCAGACGCTTCACAGGGAGGGGACGGTCCCCGCCGTATACCCTGCTTAATTATTCTCCAGGACATTTTCCTATCAAGTGACAAGCATAAAGGCTAAGTACACCTTTGGGGTAATTTTTTTTAGTTATTTAATGCATTGTACTTATTTTGAGCTAAAAATCATTTATTCAATTGGTCTTTATTAACAATATGGAGTCCTTTTTTCTGTACAGAGCTGAGATGCTCTATTAGCAGCCTGTGGATTTTCTGTCTTTTCCGGCATCTGGGGAGAAGACAGGCTCCTTATCTCTGCTCTCTGACCTTAGAAACACTCATTATAGCTCAGTTCTAATCTTACTGATAAGAATGTGGCTTAAATAAGTGTTTATGTCCTTTTAGTAAGGGCTCTTTCACACCTGCGTTCTTTTCTTCCGGCATAGAGTTCCGTTGTCGGGGCTCTATGCCGGAAGAATCCTGATCAGTTTTATCCAGTTTGCATTCTGAATGGAGAGAAATCCGTTCAGGATGCATCAGGATGTCTTCAGTTCAGGACCGGAACGTTTTTTGGCCGGAGAAAATACTGCAGCATGCTGCACTTTTTGCTCCGGCCAAAAATCCTGAACACTTGCTGCAAGGCCGGATCCGGAATGAATGCCCATTGAAAGGCATTAATCCGGCCTTAAGCTAAACGTCGTTTCGGCGCATTGCCGGATCCGACGTTTAGCTTTTTCTGAATGGTTACCATGGCTGCCGGGACGCTAAAGTCCTGGCAGCCATGGTAAAGTGTAGTGGGGAGCGGGGGAGCAGCATACTTACCGTCCGTGCGGCTCCCGGGGCGCTCCAGAGTGACGTCAGGGCGCCCCACGCGCATGGATGACGTGATCGCATGGCACGTCATCCATTCGCATGGGGCGCTGACGTCATTCTGGAGCGCCCCGGGAGCCGCACGGACGGTAAGTATACCGCTCCCCCGCTCCTACTATGGCAACCAGGACTTTAATAGCGTCCTGGCTGCCATAGTAACACTGAACGCATTTTGAAGACGGATCCGTCTTCAAATGCTTTCAGTTCACTTGCGTTTTTCCGGATCCGGCGTGTAATTCCGGCAAGTGGAGTACACGCCGGATCCGCACAACACAAGTGTGAAATAGGCCTAAGGGTTATTAGATGACCACAAAGTCAAAGTGAAAATACCAGCCACACAGTTAAACCAAAAGTTAACCTTTTGTGACAGAACGGCTCAATATTTTTAATAGAGGCCAATTGAAAATATGATTTTTAGCCAAATCTTAGTAAGATGCCATCATGAACCAAAACTGCCTTCAAAGGTGTACATAGCCTTTAAGACCATAGCATTAGGAATTTCATAAGGAGACAGTATCATGATGTAGATGCTAATATGTTAAGTTAAACCTTTCCTTGTTGCCCACAGTGCCTCATAGATAAGGATTTGAAGAATACAATATGTCCTTATGAAGAGCGCCTTAAAGGTTATATTAGCCAGGCAACGCTCCTCTGGACTTCTGGGAAGAGGGAATCCAAATGAGCTGAGGTGCACCAAACAATCTAGAAGGAAAGGTAGGAGTAAAGAGTATATCCGCTTTGGGTTATACTTTTTTGTTAGAGGAGTCCTCTAACTATGAGCAGATCACAAGGGGGCAGATGAATCATGCCTTCACTCCAGAATTCTGCCTTCAAAAAGTTGAAAATTAGGGTTTTCGTGACTTTGTGCACTTGCCTGCGCAAACCTTTTGCTACTTTTTTTTTTTACACCACTCACTCCAGTTTTGAAATATACGTAGAAAAGTGGGCGTGGCTAGCTATGTTAATGAGTTTCACTCCAGATTTATCATTAAGACTTTTTAAAAAGTCGCAATCTCGCTCCAGTAGGAGGATGGAGCTGGAAAACTGGAGGAGCTTTTCTAGACAAAAGTGTTAGGTTTAAGGATAAGACAAATTTATCAAACAACATGAAACATGTAATAAATGTGGCATAAAGTACAATAAACGCAGACTCTAGCAAAACTGACTTCAGATATTCCCCTCATGATAAATTCCCCCCCAAGGTGTCTTGGTGCCAAGATCAGTGCTGATCACTGAGGACCCAGGAGAGCCCTCAAAGGAGAAGTATTACATGGCACCAGGACAAATGAATAGATTATCCTGTGTACATACATTACTGATCCTGTACTGATCCTGAGTTACATCCTGTATTATGCTCCAGAGCTGCACTCACTATTCTGCTGGTGGAGTCACTATGTACATACATTACTTATCCTGTACTGATCCTGAGTTACATCCTGTATTATTCTCCAGAGCTGCACTCACTAGTCTGCTGGTGCAGTCACTGTGTACATACATAATTTATCCTGTACTGATCCTGAGTTACATCCTGTATTATTCTCCAGAGCTGCACTCACTAGTCTGCTGGTGCAGTCACTGTGTACATACATTACATTACTGATCCTGTACTGATCCTGAGTTACATCCTGTATTATACTCCAGAGCTGCACTCACTATTCTGCTGGTGCAGTCACTGTGTACATACATTACTATCCTGTACTGATCCTGAGTTACATCCTGTATTATACTCCAGAGCTGCACTCACTATTCTGCTGGTGCAGTCACTGTGTACATACATTACATTACTGATCCTGAGTTACATCCTGTATTATACTCCAGAGCTGCACTCACTATTCTGCTGGTGCAGTCACTGTGTACATACATTACATTACTTATCCTGTACTGATCCTGAGTTACATCCTGTATTATACTCCAGAGCTGCACTCACTATTCTGCTGGTGGAGTCACTGTGTACATACATTACTTATCCTATACTGATCCTGAGTTACATCCTGTATTATACTCCAGAGCTGCACTCACTATTCTGCTGGTGCAGTCACTGTGTACATACATTACTTATCCTGTACTGATCCTGAGTTACATCCTGTATTATACTCCAGAGCTGCGCTCACTATTCTGCTGGTGGAGTCACCGTGTATATACATTACTTATCCTGTACTGATCTGAGTTACATCCTGTATTATACTCCAGAGCTGCCCTCACTATTCTGCTGGTGCAGTCACCGTGTATATACATTACTTATCCTGTACTGATCTGAGTTACATCCTGTATTATACTCCAGAGCTGCACTCACTATTCTGCTGGTGGAGTCACTGTGTACATACATTACTTATCCTGTACTGATCCTGAATTACATCCTGTATTATACTCCAGAGCTGCACTCACTATTCTGCTGGTGCAGTTACTGTGTACATACATTACTTATCCTGTACTGATCCTGAGTTACATCCTGTATTATATTCCAGAGCTGCACTCACTATTCTGCTGGTGGAGTCACTATGTACATACATTACTTATCCTGTACTGATCCTGAGTTACATCCTGTATTATTCTCCAGAGCTGCACTCACTAGTCTGCTGGTGCAGTCACTGTGTACATACATAATTTATCCTGTACTGATCCTGAGTTACATCCTGTATTATTCTCCAGAGCTGCACTCACTAGTCTGCTGGTGCAGTCACTGTGTACATACATTACATTACTGATCCTGTACTGATCCTGAGTTACATCCTGTATCATACTCCAGAGCTGCACTCACTATTCTGCTGGTGCAGTCACTGTGTACATACATTACTATCCTGTACTGATCCTGAGTTACATCCTGTATTATACTCCAGAGCTGCACTCACTATTCTGCTGGTGCAGTCACTGTGTACATACATTACATTACTGATCCTGAGTTACATCCTGTATTATACTCCAGAGCTGCACTCACTATTCTGCTGGTGCAGTCACTGTGTACATACATTACATTACTTATCCTGTACTGATCCTGAGTTACATCCTGTATTATACTCCAGAGCTGCACTCACTATTCTGCTGGTGGAGTCACTGTGTACATACATTACTTATCCTATACTGATCCTGAGTTACATCCTGTATTATACTCCAGAGCTGCACTCACTATTCTGCTGGTGCAGTCACTGTGTACATACATTACTTATCCTGTACTGATCCTGAGTTACATCCTGTATTATACTCCAGAGCTGCGCTCACTATTCTGCTGGTGGAGTCACCGTGTATATACATTACTTATCCTGTACTGATCTGAGTTACACCCTGTATTATACTCCAGAGCTGCCCTCACTATTCTGCTGGTGCAGTCACCGTGTATATACATTACTTATCCTGTACTGATCTGAGTTACATCCTGTATTATACTCCAGAGCTGCACTCACTATTCTGCTGGTGGAGTCACTGTGTACATACATTACATTACTTATCCTGTACTGATCCTGAGTTACATCCTGTATTATACTCCAGAGCTGCACTCACTATTCTGCTGGTGCAGTTACTGTGTACATACATTACATTACTTATCCTGTACTGATCCTGAGTTACATCCTGTATTATACTCCAGAGCTGCACTCACTATTCTGCTGGTGCAGTTACTGTGTACATACATTACATTACTTATCCTGTACTGATCCTGAGTTACATCCTGTATTATACTCCAGAGCTGCATTCGCTATTCTGCTGGTGAAGTCACTGTGTACATACATTACATTACTTATCCTGTACTGATCCTGAGTTACATCCTGTATTATACTCCAGAGCTGCACTCACTATTCTGCTGGTGCAGTCACTGTGTACATACATTACATTACTTATCCTGTACTGATCCTGAGTTACATCCTGTATTATACTCCAGAGCTGCACTCACTATTCTGCTGGTGGAGTCACTGTGTACATACATTACTTATCCTGTACTGATCCTGAGTTACATCCTGTATTATACTCCAGAGCTGCACTCACTATTCTGCTGGTGGAGTCACTGTGTACATATTTGACTGAAAAACCTTTGTAAAACTTTCTAATGATTTTCCAAGAATATATTTTATGACAAAAGTCTGGTAATAAATTCTGATCAGTGGAGGTGGAGGGTCCAGATTATGTGAATGTTCGGACGTGGAGACATTTGTGAGACAACTCAGTGGACAAGAAGTGAGGAGAAAAATGGGACATAGAATAAAAAAATGTCTATTGTGTCTTTTTATTGCAGTTTCTTCTTACATCCTGGTCTTTATATTTACCTCGCGGGGCCAAACCAGACCATGAAACAGTATATCCTGACACTGAACCAGAAGGGACTGCAGAAAAGTGCGAGTTGAAAGCAAAGCTCCTTCAGGTTACTGTTTCTAACTCTTCTCTACTGTCATCTGTTTACTCATGAAAACCAGTAGAGATGAGATCAGGGGACAGAAAGGGTCCTCCAGAGGAGAGGACATCACCAGGCTGACGTCAACCTACCTGTAGTGTCTGGTGTCCTTAATGGCGCGGTCACTGGGGGTGCGCTCGCTTTCCCTCTGGTTGAAGGCGTACAGCCTGTAGGGGTCTTCTCCGGGTTTCCATCTTTGAGCATTCAGGTATCTTCGCTCATCAAACTGGTCCCACAGGTCATCCCAGTCCACGTCTGTGTCCTGCAGACAGGAAGAGGAGAAGTCTAAGGAACCGAGCTGTCAGAGGTTACAAAGTAGTGTCACAAACAATGTTGCAAAATGTTACCCTGGTGTCTGGACTGACATATATTTCAAAGTATTCACAGTGCATGAACCTCCTGCCCTAAGCACTAAGGGGGTTATGCAAATATACACAAGCAAAGGTAGAATATAAAGCGTTGGGTCCTCGCTACAGTGTATGTGTTGTGCTACTATTGATATAACCCCTTTAGATAACAAGTTCAGCTCTGCTACATCCGTACAAGTAATTTATCTGACTATCCAGCAGGAGACTCAAATATCGGGTAAAATGTGAACATTAGCTGGATACACATCTGACTCAAGCGATGTACAGATCGAGCAGATACAAGTACGCAGCTCTCCTGCTGCTAATGAAACCAGCACCCGAACCATGCCATCCGTCCCTCACTATCTATCATGTTCTCTTAGCAAATGCAGAAAGCTGGAGATTTGGAGGAGTGAGATATTTATCCAATAATTGACTCTTATTCACTTAGTTGTCCGACATTCATCACGGTAATAAGATTTGGAGAAACGATTTATTTACAAGTGTATGAAGGAGAACCTCTTATAACACTCGGCGGTAACTGGACGCCTTCCCCGAATAAATCTACTCTTAAATGGAAAGATGTGCCTGGCGGTGTGCGCCAGTGATGTGTAAGTGTGAGTGGTACACGCAGTCATACAGACACCTCCATACACATACATAACATGCACACACATGAATACACAGACACACATAAATATACATAAATATACATACAGTACATGCACACACATGAATACACAGATACACATAAATATACATAAATATACATACAGTACATGCACACACATGAATACACAGATACACATAAACATACATACAGTACATGCAAACACATCATCATATCTAAAAACATGTAATACATAAAAAAGAGACATACAAAAGTAGTAATACAACAAACACACAATTCTACAGCCACATAAAGAAAATGCACAAACTGAATATATTAATAAATACACACATATACAGTGTTTGAAAAAGTATTCATATCTATTGAACTTTTCCCAATTTTTTCATGTTACACCCACAATATTACATATATTTTATATGATTGACCAATATAAAGTAGCAAGTAGGTGTGAAGTGAAAAGAAAATGATACATGGTGTTCAAAATTGTTAATACATAAAAATCTGATAAGTGTAACATGCACTTGTATTCAACCCCCTGTACTCTGATATCCCAAAATAAAATCCAGTATGGACAACAGACTTCAGAAGTCACCTAATTAATAAATAGAGTCCATATGTGCGTAATGTATTCTCAGTATAACTACAGGTGTTCTGTGAAGGCTTCAGAAGTTTGTTAGAGAACATTAGTGATCAAACAGCATTATGAAAAGGAACACACCAGACAGGTCAGGGATAAAGTTGTGGAGAAGTGTAAAGCAGGTTATAAAAAAAAAATATCCCAAGCTCTGAACATTGTTTAATCCATCATCCAAAAATGGAAGGAGTATGGCACAACTGCAAACCTACCAAGACATGGATGTCCCCCTAAACTGACAGCCCAGGCAAGGAGAGCAGTAATTAGAGAAGCAGCCAAAAGGCCCATGGTCACTCTGAAGGAGCCGCATAGATTCACAACTCAGGTGGGAGAATTTGTCCACAGGACAACTATTAGTCGTGTACTCCAGAAATCAGGCCTTTATGGAAGAGTGGCAAGAAGAAAACAGTTTTTGAAAGCAAGTCATAAGAAGTCACATTTGAAGTTTGCCACAAGCCATATAGGGGACACGGCAAACATGTGGAAGAAGGTGATCTGGTCAGATGAGACCAAAGTTGAACTTTTTTGGCTTAAATGCAAAAAGCTATGTGTGGTGGAAAACAAACCCTACACATCGCCCTAAATACACCAAGCCTACCGTGAAACATGGTGGTGGCAGCATCCTGCTGGGGGGAGGCTTTTCTTCAGGAGGGACAAGGAAGCTGGACAGAGGTGATGGGAAGATGGATGGAGCTAAATACACGGCAATCCTGGAGAAAAAACATGGTAGAGGCTGCAAAAGACTTGAGACTGGGGAGGAGGTTCACCTTCCAGCAGGACAACCACCCTAAACATCCAGCCAGATCTACAATGGAAGGGTTTAGATGAAAGCATGTCCATGTGTTAAAATGGACCAGTCACAGTCCAGACCTAAATCCCTATATAAGATAGATAATCTAAATTCCAATCAGCACTCTCAGTACATAAAAAGACGGCGTGCCAGCATCTGAGGGCATGACCAAACGTCCAAAAATGCAGTTAAAAAAATCTGCAGAACTCCAAAAGTAAGCTCAAAAGTCAGAGTAAGAGACTGAAACGCTGCAATGGTGAATAGCAGACAACACTTTTGGACTTGTTTTGGGAGTGCTGTGCATTTTGACTAGGCAGATAGATCGGTGCGGCATATTGAGCGATCAGGAGCTGACTTGATGTCTAATAATTATAACTGTACACAGAATAGCGGTATTAATGCTGTGCAGACTTGATGAATAAGAGCACCATATCAGGGTAATAGAGTTAACATTGATTTATTTCCCATGTCTTCCCCAATGTTGTCGCACCGTTTGATATTAATTACTACACCAGCCTTGCTGAAGGTTTGCACGGTCTGATAGGGACAGTGACAAAATGTCATCTCTGGTAGAAGATGTACTGCATGGCCCGCGCTGCGACAAACCGCTCACAACTATGTTATGAAACGTACACATTAAAAAACACTTTCAGCCTCTAATTATCACTACATCACCTCAGCCATGATGAACTAAAGATGAAATTCAAGGTCTTTCATGAGGCGGCCCGCTGCACCGGCAAGATAACACCCGCCATACACCAAAGAAGAGCTTTCATCTGAGAACTTATCAGAACAATTTACATCAGTTGAAAAATAGACAATGAGGTCAGTGGCAACTCAATGAACATACGAAGAAAGAGGCAGGGAGCGATATTCCTCAAGCCCAGAAGGAGCATTTAGTAAGTTACATAAGATAACTTGTCACAATTGACTTTCAGAAGCTATCACTTGTCCTGTTTCCTGCATTGGATCTGAAGAATATACCTACTATAATACTGCCTCCTATGTACAATAATATAACTACTATAATACTGCTCCTATGTACAAGAATATACCTACTATAATACTGCTCCTATGTACAAGAATATAACTACTATAATACTGCTCCTATGTACAAGAATATACTACTAATACTGCTCCTATGTACAGAATATAACTACTATAATACTGCTCCTATGTACAAGAATATAACTACTATAATACTGCTCCTATGTACAAGAATATAACTACTATAATACTGCTCCTATGTACAAGAATATAACTACTATAATACTGCTCCTATGTACAAGAATATAACTACTATAATACTGCTCCTAGGTACAGAGAATATAACTACTATAATACTGCCTCCTATGTACAAGAAGATAACTACTATAATACTGCTCCTATGTACAAGAATATAACTACTATATACTGCCCTATGTACAAGAATATAACTACTATAATACTGCTGCCTATGTACAAGAATATAACTACTATAATACTGCTCCTATGTACAGAATATAACTACTATAATACTGCTCATATGTACAAGAATATAACTACTATCATACTGCTCCTATGTACAAGAATATACTACTATAATACTGCCTCCTATGTACAAGAATATAACTACTATAATACTGCTCCTATTACAGAGAATATACTACTATAATACTGCTCCTATGTACAAGAATATAACTACTATAATACTGCTCCTATGTACAAGAATATAACTACTATAATCTGCCTCCTATGTACAAGAATATAACTACTATAATACTGCCTCCTATGTACAAGAATATAACTACTATAATACGGCTCCTATGTACAAGAATATAACTACTATAATACTGCTCCTATGTACAAGAATATAACTACTATAATACTGCTCCTATGTACAAGAATATAACTACTATAATACTGCTCCTATGTACAAGAATATAACTACTATAATACTGCTCCTATGTACAAGAATATAACTACTATAATACTGCGCCTATGTACAAGAATATAACTACTATATACTGCTCCTATGTACAGAATATAACTACTATAATACTGCTCCTATGTATAGAATATAACTACTATAATACTGCTCCTATGTACAAGAATATAACTACTATAATACTGCTCCTATGTACAAGGAATATAACTACTATAATACTGCATCCTATGTACAAGATATATACTACTATAATACTGCCTCCTATGTACAAGAATATAACTACTATAATACTGCTCCTATGTACAAGAATATAACTACTATAATACTGCTCCTATGTACAAGAATATAACTACTATAAATACTGCCTCCTATGTACAAGAATATAACTACTATAATACTGCTCCTATGTACAAGAATATAACTACTATAATACTGCATCCTATGTACAAGAATATAACTACTATAATACTGCTCCTATGTACAAGAATATAACTACTATAATACTGCCTCCTATGTACAAGAATATAACTACTATAATACTGCTCCTATGTACAAGAATATAACTACTATAATACTGCTCCTATGTACAAGAATATAACTACTATAATACTGCCTCCTATGTACAAGAATATAACTACTATAATACTGCTCCTATGTACAAGAATATAACTACTATAATACTGCTCCTATGTACAAGAATATAACTACTATAATACTGCTCCTATGTACAAGAATATAACTACTATAATACTGCACTCTATGTACAAGAATAGTAACTACTATAATACTGCCTCCTATGTACAAGAATATAACTACTATAATACTGCTCCTATGTACAAGAATATAACTACTATAATACTGCTCCTATGTACAAGAATATAACTACTATAATACTGCTCCTATGTACAAGAATCTAACTACTTATACATACTGCTCCTATGTACAAGATATAACTACTATAATACTGCTCCTATGTACAAGAATATAACTACTATAATACTGCTCCTATGTACAAGAATATAACTACTATAATACTGCTCCTATGTACAAGAATATAACTACTATAATACTGCTCCTATGTACAAGAATATAACTACTATAATACTGCTCCTATGTACAAGAATATAACTACTATAATACTGCTCCTATGTACAAGAATATAACTACTATAATACTGCTCCTATGTACAAGAATATAACTACTATAATACTGCCTCCTATGTACAAGAATATAACTACTATAATACTGCCTCCTATGTACAAGAATATAACTACTATAATACTGCTCCTATGTACAAGAATATAACTACTATAATACTGCTCCTATGTACAAGAATATAACTACTATAATACTGCCTCCTATGTACAAGAATATAACTACTATAATACTGCTCCTATGTACAAGAATATAACTACTATAATACTGCCTCCTATGTACAAGAATATAACTACTATAATACTGCTCCTATGTACAAGAATATAACTACTATAATACTGCTCCTATGTACAAGAATATAACTACTATAATACTGCTCCTATGTACAAGAATATAACTACTATAATACTGCCTCCTATGTACAAGTAATATAACTACTATAATACTGCCTCCTATGTACAAGAATATAACTACTATAATACTGCTCCTATGTGACAAGAATATAACTACTATATACTGCCTCCTATGTACAAGAATATAACTACTATAATACTGCTCCTATGTACAAGAATATAACTACTATAATACTGCTCCTATGTACAAGAATATAACTACTATATACTGCTTCCTATGTACAAGAATATAACTACTATAATACTGCTCCTATGTACAAGAATATAACTACTATAATACTGCCTCCTAGTACCAGAATATAACTACTATAATACTGCATCCTATGTACAAGAATATTAACTACTATAATACTGCTCCTATGTACAAGAAATATACGACTATAAGTACTGCTACTATGTACAAGAATATATACTACTATAATACTGCTCCTATGTACAAGAATAATAACTACAGAATACTGCTCCTATGTACAAGGAATATAGACTACTATAATACCCTGCCCTATGTACAAGAATATACTACTATAATACTGCCTCCTGATGTACAAGAACAGGAATATAACTACTATAATACTGCTCCTATGTACAAGAATATAACTACGATATCTCTCATATGTACAGATATACTACATATATGCTCTATGTACAAGAATATAACTACTATAATACTGCCTCCTATGTACAAGAATATAACTACTATAATACTGCTCTATGTACAAGAATATAACTACTATAATACTGCTCCTATGTACAAGAATATAACTACTATAATACTGCTCCTATGTACAAGAATATAACTACTATAATACTGCTCCTATGTACAAGAATATAACTACTATAATACTGCTCCTATGTACAAGAATATAACTACTATAATACTGCCTCCTATGTACAAGAATATAACTACTATAATACTGCCTCCTATGTACAAGAATATAACTACTATAATACTGCCTCCTATGTACAAGAATATAACTACTATAATACTGCCTCCTATGACAAGAATATAACTACTATAATACTGCTACTATGTACAAGAATATAACTACTATAATACTGCTCCTATGTACAAGAATATAACTACTATATACTGCCTCCTATGTACAAGAATATAACTACTATAATACTGCCTACTATGTACAAGAATATAACTACTATAATACTGCTCCTATGTACAAGAATATAACTACTATAATACTGCTCCTATGTACAAGAATATAACTACTATAATACTGCTCCTATGTACAAGAATATAACTACTATAATACTGCTCCTATGTACAAGAATATAACTACTATAATACTGCTCCTATGTACAAGAATATAACTACTATAATACTGCTCCTATGTACAAGAATATAACTACTATAATACTGCTCCTATGTACAAGAATATAACTACTATAATACTGCTCCTATGTACAAGAATATAACTACTATAATACTGCTCCTATGTACAAGAATATAACTACTATAATACTGCTCCTATGTACAAGAATATAACTACTATAATACTGCTCCTATGTACAAGAATATAACTACTATAATACTGCTCCTATGTACAAGAATATAACTACTATAATACTGCCTCCTATGTACAAGAATATAACTACTATAATACTGCTCCTATGTACAAGAATATAACTACTATAATACTGCTCCTATGTACAAGAATATAACTACTATAATACTGCCTCCTATGTACAAGAATATAACTACTATAATACTGCTCCTATGTACAAGAATATAACTACTATAATACTGCTACTATGTACAAGAATATAACTACTATAATACTGCTCCTATGTACAAGAATATAACTACTATAATACTGCTCCTATGTACAAGAATATAACTACTATAATACTGCTCCTATGTACAAGAATATAACTACTATAATACTGCTCCTATGTACAAGAATATAACTACTATAATACTGCTCCATTGTACAAGATATAACTACTATAATACTGCCTCCTATGTACAAGGAATATAACTACTATAATACTGCTTCCTATGTACAACGAATATAACTACTATAATACTGCCTCCTATGTACAAGAATATAACTACTATAATACTGCATCCTATGTACAAGAATATAACTACTATAATACTGCCTCCTATGTACAAGAATATAACTACTATAATACTGCCTCCTATGTACAAGAATATAACTACTATAATACTGCCTCATAGTACAAGAATATAACTACTATAATACTGCCATCCTATGTACAAGAATATAACTACTATAATACTGCTCCTATGTACAAGAATATAAACTATAATACTGCCTCCTATGTACAAGAATATAACTACTATAATACTGCTCCTATGTACAAGAATATAACTACTATAATACTGCTCCTATGTACAAGATAAACTATAATACTGCTCCTATGTACAAGAATAACTACTATAATACTCCTCCTATGTACAAGAATATAACTACTATAATACTGCTCCTATGTACAAGAATATAACTACTATAATACTGCTCCTATGTACAAGAATATAACTACTATAATACTGCTCCTATGTACAAGAATATAACTACTATAATACTGCTCCTATGTACAAGAATATAACTACTATAATACTGCTCCTATGTACAAGAATATAACTACTATAATACTGCTCCTATGTACAAGAATATAACTACTATAATACTGCTCCTATGTACAAGAATATAACTACTATAATACTGCTCCTATGTACAAGAATATAACTACTATAATACTGCTCCTATGTACAAGAATATAACTACTATCATACTGCCTCCTATGTACAAGAATATAACTACTATAATACTGCCTCCTATGTACAAGAATATAACTACTAACTCCTACAATAACTACTAATCCTGTCCTAGTACAAGAATATAACTACTATAATACTGCTCCTATGTACAAGAATATAACTACTATAATACTGCTCATATGTACAAGAATATAACTACTATAATACTGCCTCCTATGTACAAGAATATAACTACTATACTACTGCTCCTATGTACAAGAATATAACTACTATAATACTGCTCCTATGTACAAGAATATAACTACTATAATACTGCCTCCTATGTACAAGAATATAACTACTATAATACTGCTCCTATGTACAAGAATATAACTACTATAATACTGCTCCTATGTACAGAATATAACTACTATAATACTGCTTCTATGTACAAGAATATAACTACTATAATACTGCATCCTATGTACAAGTATATAACTACTATAATACTGCATCCTATGTACAAGTATATATCTACTATAATACTGCCTCCTATGTACAAGAATATAACTACTATAATACTGCCTCCTATGTACAAGAATATAACTACTATAATACTGCTTCTATGTACAAGAATATAACTACTATAATACTGCATCCTATGTACAAGTATATAACTACTATAATACTGCCTCCTATGTACAAGAATATAACTACTATAATACTGCTCCTATGTACAAGAATATAACTACTATAATACTGCCTCTATGTACAAGAATATAACTACTAGAATACTGCCTTCTATGTACAAGAATATAACTACTATAATAATCCTTCTAGTACAAATAACTACTATATACTGCCTCCTATGTACAAGAATATAACTACTCTAATACTGCTCCTATGTACAAGAATATAACTACTATAATACTGCTCCTATGTACAAGAATATAACTACTATAATACTGCTCCTATGTACAAGAATATAACTACTATAATACTGCTCCTATGTACAAGAATATAACTACTATAATAATGCTCCTATGTACAAGAATATAACTACTATAATACTGCCTCCTATGTACAAGAATATAACTACTATAATACTGCTCCTATGTACAAGAATATATCTACTATAATACTGCCTCCTATGTACAAGAATATAACTACTATAATACTGTCTCCTATGTACAAGAATATAACTGCTATAATACTGCTTCTATTACTAAGATTTTTACTAGCTGTGAGTCAGGGGAATGTATTATGTAGTAACATTTTATAGTATTGATTATAACTGTATAATTAATTGTACTGCTATCTGACATCACTTCAGGATAGAACATGAACGCTGTAAATGAGATGCAGCGCTGAGCGGTTTGCTGGTGTGGGGGTTTCATGTGGCCGTATCCAGGGAGCTCATTAGGCCGTGTCTATTCTGGAGGTGATGTTCTCCGGCCAGATGTCCACACTGCAGTTAGATGCTCAGTACAGTGCGGCCAGGACTCTATTGCTTTTTATTGCTTTTACATATTTTTAGATATTCAGCTGAAATATTTACCAGCAGCAGCGTGTTGATACGGAGATAAGCGTGAAGAACAGACTGACAAGATATAAATTTACCATAATGTAACATTTGAAGTAGCCGGCGTCGCGGTGCCAGTAAGCTCCCACAGCAGATGTTTGAGCCCCAGTCTACACAAGCTGGTGATTGTAGCCTATGCCAGGGCTGCTGGCGTGTGCCAGCTGTGCTCCTCTCCCCTCCATCATTTACTTCAGGCTGGATTATAGCCCATAAACTATGTTTCATCTCAGTCACAACACTCCTGCGCATCTCCCACTGATTTATAGGACAGATGCCGAAAACTCTCCATGTTGGACCCTACTTCTAATTGTTACGTTTTATGAGCAGGCGCTGTGGTCGGGATTCATGAAATTGGTTAAAGGGGTTGTCCCAAGAGTAATATAAAAAATGAAAATCAGACGTCTAGTACATGACAACCTCTGTCTAACAAACTTAGAACCAGCTCTGTACCTCACATGGATCCAGCCCTGTGCCTCACATGGATCCAGCCCTGTGCCTCACATGGATCCAGCCCTGTGCCTGACATGGATCCAGCCCTGTACCTCACATGGATCCAGCCCTGTGCCTCACATGGATCCAGCCCTGTGCCTCACATGGATCCAGCCCTGTGCCTCACACGGATCCAGCGATCTCCCCATTCATGGTTGCACTTTATTTCAAGCTGGCAACTCAGGGGGCACAAACTTTTTCAAGGTCATGTCCTTTCTATTGCAGCTGGTGGCAGTTGAAGGATGGAAATTAGTATAAATATCAACCTCAGTGAGCTGGGCAGAGAATTTAGAAAAAAGACAAACAGCAGGTGGCGCCATACAGATATATTGAGAGAATAACTCAGTGGCTAGACTAAATTGTTAGTTAGATGCAATTAAAAAAGTATTCAGATGTAAATGTAGAACCCTTTAAATAAATGTGATGCTACTTTTGACGTCGGCAGTACATAGCTCATGAAGGAAGTCATGTGTGCTGAGCTGGTTCGGTGGCTATATAAGGGGTGATAGGCTGTCTGCACACATATCCCTCGGTGGGTATATAAGGGGTGTGATAGCCTGTCTGCACACATATCCCTCGTGGGTATATAAGGGGTGTGATAGGCTGTCTGCAAATACATCCCTCCTTGGGTATATAAGATGTGTGATAGGCTGTCTGCACACATATCCCTGGGTGGGTATATAAGGGGTGTGATAGCCTGTCTGCACACATATCCCTCGGTGGGTATATAAGGGGTGTGATAGGCTGTCTGCACACATATCCCTCGGTGGGTATATAAGGGGTGTGATAGGCTGTCTGCACACATATCCCTCGGTGGGTATATAAGGTGTAATAGGCTGTCTGCACACATATCCCTCGGTGGGTATATAAGGGGTGTGATAGCCTGTCTGCACACATATCCCTCGGTGGGTATATAAGGGGTGTGATAGGCTGTCTGCACACATATCCCTCGGTGGGTATATAAAGGGGTGTGATTGGCTGTCTGCACACATATCCCTCGGTGGGTATATAAGATGTGTGATAGGCTGTCTGTACACATATCCCTCGTGGGTATATAATGTGTGATTGGCTGTCTGCACACATATCCCTCGGTGGGTATATAAGGTGTGTGATAGGCTGTCTGCACACATATCCCTCGGTGGGTATATAAGGGGTGTGATAGGCTGTCTGCACACATATCCCTCAGTGGGTATATAAGGGGTGTGATAGGATGTCTGCACACATATCCCTCGGTGGGTATATAAGGGGTGTGATAGGCTGTCTGCACACATATCCCTCGGTGGGTATATAAGGGGTGTGATAGGCTGTCTGCACACATACCCCTCGGTGGGTATATAAAGGGGTGTGATTGGCTGTCTGCACACATATCCCTCGGTGGGTATATAAGGGGTGATTGGCTGTCTGCACACATATCCCTCGGTGGGTATATAAGGGGTGTGATAGGCTGTCTGCACACATATCCCTCGGTGGGTATATACGGTGACAGTATTTCTGAACCTGCACAGTGTGAACTGTTCTCATACTGCTGTGGTAAATCGTGAGTAGAAAAATGGCAATATTGTGAATACTCAATGTGGAAACTGTACAGCACCATGTGCCACTGATGTGAGAGGTGAATGTCGGCTACGACGGTGCGCAAGGGTGAACCAACACTGCAGTGGAGCTGCTCACCTCCAAAATGAATCAGGGGACACCAGGTGTGTGTCTAAGGTTATTTTCACACTAGCGGCAGGACAGATCCGATAATGGGGACGGGGATGGAGCTCCGGTGCAGCACGGCAGTGCGCGGTGAGAGGCCGCTGGACTACAAAGTCGGACATGCAGTACTTTTAGTCTGGCGGCCTCTCGCCGTTCTCTTTACTGAAACATATAGAGAGGAATTTATAAAAGCAAATGACTGTTTACATAATATCTCTCTTCTTTTTAGGCTTTACAGCACTATTCCATTAGAAGGCCTATGCAAAAATCAACTGACTGGATAAGTACTGTAGTAGTTTGTAAGCATGGTGGGTAGGACTACTTGGAGCTCACCAGACAAGATGTAAATGAAGACCCACAATCCAGCTTTTCAAAACTGCTCAATCTCTACTTTATAGGCTGGGAACCATTATCATTTCAGGACCTGAATCCACTGAAGAATGTCCTCTGGTTGGCCAAACCAACTGTAAACATAAGTGTCCTAGACAAGTGATCACACCATCTACTTCAGTAGGCACTAGGCCAGTCCTGAAACCAATGTAATATCATACAATTTTATATAAAGGTGCTGTCTCATAAAAACAACCCTAGACTATATGCCCAATCAGGGCATTTGGCCGTAATAGCAAGAGGTTCTCCATTCAGGTTCCACCTGTAGAAGACAGATCAAAGAACTTTGTGCTTGTAGGCTCGAGCTGTCCTTGCATTACATGGACATCCATTCATCTGGAAATGCCTGGCTGGCCTTACCTTCACCTTGAAAAGTCAGCTGTTTGCTGGCGGTTCTGGGAGTATTTGTGGCAATCAGCTGGTGGCCACAGCATTTGCAATTTGAAAGGTTTTGTTTCTGATGAGGCAACCCCTTTAAGGCATATCAGAGAGGGAATAGATGCACTTACAAAATGCGGCAGATTAGATGGGATGAACTGTTGCCCAAGCATTCGAGCTGAGAAGTGTTTGAGCCAAGACTAAGGACAAAGACTAGCAAAAGTGGATACGGTACGTGCACGGTACTGCAGAATGTGGCAGTGCCCTGAAATCAAAACAAAAATATTACCAACATATGAAACGCTGAAGAGTTTGTGCTCCACTATAGAGCCTCAAGAATGCTGCCAGTCCTTAACAATAAGAGGGGAAACAAGTTGTGGTGTTGGGCATCTATTGATGGTAGATTGTTTGGGTTTCATTGGATCGACTCTTCAATGCTGTCTTACCTTAGTGTGGGCACTTAAGAGGCATCATGGAGCGGGTTAATGGTGTTTATTAAGTGGCGAACAAGGAGGTTTGAGACTGAAGAAGGTACAAATAGCATTTATTTTTAGATTCCTATGGAAATGCTATGAGCGGAGATTGTGCCGCACTAGAAAGCCACTACTTTACTGACAACCCTGTGGCTTAGGTTGTACTATACTCCCCTTTACCAGGTTCTGGCCTGGGCCATGGACAGGACATCATTTTCTGCTGTGCAAGGATCCAGAAGCACATGTGCAGATGAGGTGGTTTCAGGAGTTTTTGCATGTGCTAGGGACAGGAACACTTCTGGACCTGTCCACAGAGGAAGTTACGTCCTGACTGAAAACGTGGTGTGGACGGAGCTGGGTTTTGTGAAGAAGAGCATTTCATGACTGGGTTCCTGAGCGGTCGTACCATGCAATTTCAGGAGGTAAGTTATTCTACAGTTATGTGCAACTAAGGTGGTCTTGGAAACCCCCTTTAATAGTCATTGGGGCATGCACCGGGATGGGGCAGGAGAGGTGATGTGGGACTAGTGAAAGTGCATTCTAAATTTCCTGTGGGGCTCACCGCTATAAGATTGTAGTTAAAGGGAACTTTCTGCATTGTATGTTATAGAGCAGGAGGAGCTGAGTAGATTGATAGTTTTGTGGGTAAACGTTCTGTAGAACGTGTATTTTATTTACATTTCTGCTTTCTAAGGTGGGCGGTCCTATTAGTGACTGACAGCTGTCTCTCTAGGCACAGTCTTACCACAAAACTATGTATCAATCTGCTCAGCGCCTCCTGCTCTATAGCACTCCGCCTGTAAATCAGACTGCTTTTTCAATGTGACAGGTTCCCTTTAAGAATATAAGAGGAACATTTTTAATGCTACCAACACCTTTAATATTTCACTAGGCCCGTCGAAGGGCTGTGGAGGATTGAACCTCCTGCAAAATAAACTCAGGCCCACATCATAAAAGAAAATGATGGCGTTTGGCAGGGTATCCAGGGAGAGTTAATGGAGTACACTGAACACTAAGGACGGCTGTAATTTAACTTTTTAAGGGAAACAGTTCTGCTGCGAAAATTTCCCTTATGAAATATCGGCCAAACTTTATAACTGTAATAACTCTTGGGGACTACGAGACCGTTCATCTAGCAAGCTGCCAAGAAAGTTATAGGTCGAGGCGCGATCCGGTGTTGATCGCCGCACCGTTTATCAAATGATTGGAGTAATTATTCAATTTGGACTCCTTAGTGCTGTAATTCTTTATCTCGGACTCGATTAAAAGCAACATTGTATTTCTTCATGGTGTTAACTACTCAATTTGTATCCAAACTATTGTTTCTTACGTCTTTTAAGGACATGAAGGATTGGATTATTGAGTTGTTGACAGGAGAGTGGTTTAGTGATTGCGGTGTAACGTGGAATAATAAATTGAGTTTTTTATGGTGGGTCACTGATCACCCACCAAAGGGAATTTAAGGGGTGGTCTTATAAACTAAGCCCTTTAACTTGAGAGCTGCATTTACTTTAGATAAATGGATGGAGTCCGCTCGAGCGAGAGCCGCTTTTTATCACAGGTATTATCCTAGAAGAAGAATTTATCCCCTATGTATGATCCCTGGGGACCCCACCATTTGGACCACCACCAATCTATAGCCCCTGTTTAGGAGTTGTGGTCCCGCATGTGCACAGCCATTCCAATCAATCTGTATGGAGACTGAATATACTCTGGTATCCCCGTCAGTTCCGTAGGCTTAGAATAATGTGGCCGTGTACACGCATGACCGTTACGCCATTCAAACTCCAATGGAGTCCCATTCTAGTCATTGGTGGAGGTCTAAGCATGGGCCCCTGTTATCTATCATACTATATATCATGGGGATAGGTGATGAGGTTGGGATACCCTCTTTACTGGCTCTCTCCTCTGGTTAACAATGGACCTCTCTGCAACCTAATAGGCCAAACGGAGGGGTTGTTTCATGGGTCAACCCCTTCAAAAGCTGAGAAAGAAGATGTTTTTCCTAGAGAGAGAGCTCGAGACAACTAAAAATACTCAATCCCCATGGTTCTGGAGATCCTTGGTGGTCACTATGGGCTGGTCCTAAGCAGTGGTTGCCATAAGCTGCCCAGGAACCTGTACAGGAAATAATAGGACTATCTCCACACAGTCCTGAGAAAGTGACCTTCAACCTTTACAATAAATCTTCCGAACAAATTGGGAACGTCACATTCGTGACTGGTTAATAATTCAAAAAATTCTGTGATTCAGCACCCTCCGCTCCATCTCGATCAATAAAGGACGTTATAAAGAATAAAGCTCCCAGATCCTCGTTCCTACGACATTTAGTTAAACACAATAATTCGCCGTCAATGGTTTCCAGACACGCTGATAAATTAGTCATTGTGTTTTTACTTCTCGAAACACAAAGAAAGAAAAAAAATCAAGTGAACATAATTACTTGTTTGATGTAACATTTGTGTAATTAGAGGCAAACACTCGGCTGAGCGCACATCGTATGAATGAACCAGTCACTGCCATTAGAAATTACCATACAATATGAAGTCCCGTAAATGTCAGGTGCGATCCGGTGACTATTCTGACCTGCGTAATTATAGCTGGTGATATATTCAGAGCTGACATTTCAGCAGAGAAGCTTCTCAGTGCAAAGAAAAGTCTAAAAGTAAAAGGATAAAAAATACTATGGGAAGGAAAAGATCGAATATTCCCTGGCAGCAAAATACATAAGGAAGGAGAAGCCTAGAGTGGGATGCCGGGCATCTGTATGAAGATTCCTCAGGTGGGTGAAAAGTTGCCTCTTGTGCATCTTAAGTAAAGATCATTATTTAGAACGTAACACCACCCAAATCACATACTTCTTCCCCGGGTTTCTACTAATTTATACTCTTGGTTTACAAACGTTGCTGTGAAATTCTCTCCTTGTTAATAATTAAGGCACAGATAGTACTGTCTCCTGTCTCCCCCTGTAAATTATGTAGATACAGATAGTACTGATTCCTGTCTCCCCGTGTAAATGATGTAGGTACAGATAGTACTGACTCCTGTCTCCCCGTGTAAATGATGTAGGTACAGATAGTACTGCCTCTGTCTCTCCCTGTAAATGATGTAGGTACAGATAGTACTGCCTCTGTCTCTCCCTGTAAATGATGTAGGTACAGATAGTACTGCCTCTGTCTCTCCCTGTAAATGATGTAGGTACAGATAGTACTGTCTCCTGTCTCTCCCTGTAAATGATGTAGGTACAGATAATACTGTCTCCCTGACTCTCCCTGTAAATGATGTAGGTACAGATTGTACTACATCCCTGTCTCTACCAGTAAATTATCTAGGTACAGATAGCACTGCCTCCCTGTCGTTTCCTGTAAATTATATAGGTATAGATAGTACTGCCTCCCTGTCTCTCCATGTAAATGATGTAGGTATAGATAGTACTGCCTCCCTGTAAATTACATAGGTATAGATAGTACTGCCTCCCTGTCTCTTCTTGTAAATTATGTAGGTACAGATAGTACTGCCCCCCTGTTTTGATGGACTTATGTATTTTTTCAACCGTATTAACTATGTCTTTCCCTGTAAAAGATGTAGGTACAGATAGTACTGTCTCCTGTCTCACCCTGTAAATGATGTAGGTACAGATAGTACTGCCTCTATGTCTCTCCCTGTAAATGATGTAGGTACAGATAGTACTGCCTCTATGTCTCTCCCTGTAAATGATGTAGGTACAGATAGTACTGCCTCTATGTCTCTCCCTGTAAATGATGTAGGTACAGATAGTACTGCCTCCCTCTCTCTCCCTGTAAATGATCTAGGTACAGATAGCACTGCCTTCCAGTCTCTTCCTGTAAATGTTGAAGGTACAAATAGTATTACCTCCCTGTCTCTACCTGTAAATGATCTAGGTACAGACAGCACTGCCTTCCAGTATCTTCCTGTAAATGATGTAGGTACAGATAGTACTGCCCCCCTGTCTCTCCCTGTAAATGATGTAGGTACAGATAGTACTGCCTCCCTGTCTCTCCCTGTAAATGATGTAGGTACAGATAGTACTGTCTCCTGTCTCTCCCTGTAAATGATGTAGGTACAGATAATACTGTCTCCCTGACTCTCCCTGTAAATGATGTAGGTACAGATTGTACTACATCCCTGTCTCTACCAGTAAATGATCTAGGTACAGATAGCACTGCCTCCCTGTCGTTTCCTGTAAATTATATAGGTATAGATAGTACTGCCTCCCTGTCTCTCCATGTAAATGATGTAGGTATAGATAGTACTGCCTCCCTGTAAATTACATAGGTATAGATAGTACTGCCTCCCTGTCTCTCCATGTAAATGATGTAGGTATAGATAGTACTGCCCCCCTGTTTTGATGGACTTATGTCTTTTTTCAACCGTATTAACTATGTCTTTCCCTGTAAAAGATGTAGGTACAGATAGTACTGTCTCCTGTCTCACCCTGTAAATGATGTAGGTACAGATAGTACTGCCTCTATGTCTCTCCCTGTAAATGATGTAGGTACAGATAGTACTGCCTCTATGTCTCTCCCTGTAAATGATGTGGGTACAGATAGTACTGCCTCTATGTCTCTCCCTGTAAATGATGTAGGTACAGATAGTACTGCCTCCCTCTCTCTCCCTGTAAATGATGTAGGTACAGAGTACTGCCTCCCTGTCTCCCCCTGTACATAATGTAGGTACAAATAGTACTACCTCCCTGTCTCTACCTGTAAATGATCTAGGTACAGATAGCACTGCCTTCCAGTCTCTCCCTGTAAATGTTGAAGGTACAGATAGTACTACCTCCCTCTCTCTTACTGTAAATTATATAGGTATAGATAGTACTGCCTCCATGTCTCTCCCTGTAAATGATGTAGTTACAGATAGTACTGCCTCCGTGTTTCCACCTGTAAATGATGTAGGTACAGATAGTACTGCCTCCCTCTCTCACCCTGTAAATGATGTAGGTACAGAGAGTACTGCCTCCCTGTCTCCACCTGGAAATGATAGTGATACAGATTGTACTATTTTTTTGTCTCTCCCTGTAAATTATGTAGGTACAGATAGTACTGCCTCCATGTCTCCCCCTGTACATTATGTAGGTACAGATAGTACTGCCTCCCTGTCTCCACCTGTAAATGATGTAAGTACGGATAATACTGTCTACCTGACTCTTCCTGTAAATGATGAAGGTACAGATAGTACTACCTCCCTACCTCTTCCTGTAAATTATATAGGTATAGATCAGGCATCCTCAAACTGCGGCCCTCCAGCTGTTGCAAAACTACAACTTCCAGCATGCTTGAACAGCCTACAGGTATCAGCCTACAGCAGGGCATTGTGGGAGTTGTAGTTTTACAACAGCTGGAGGGCTGCAGTTTGAGGATGCCTGGTATAGATAGTACTGCCTCCCTGTCTCTCTATGTAAATGATGTAGGTATAGATAGTACTGCCTCCCTGTCTCTCCCTGTAAATGATGTATGTACAGATAGTACTGCCTCCCTGTTTTGATGGACCTGTGTATTTTTTAAACCATATTAACTATGTCTCTCCCTGTAAATGATGTAGTTACAGATAGTACTGCCTCCCTGTTTTGATGGACCTATGTCTTTTTTAAACCGTATTAACTATGTCTCTCCCTGTAAATGATGTAGGTACAGATAGTACTGCCTCCCTGTCTCCACCTGCAAATGATGTAGGTACAGATAGTACTGCCTCCCTCTCTCTCCCTGTAAATGATGTAGTTACAGAGAGTACTGCCTCCCTGTCTCCACCTAAAAATGATAATGATACAGATTGTACTTTTTCCCTGTCTCTCCCTCTAAATGATGTAGGTACAGATAGTACTGCCTCCCTTTCTCTACCTGTAAATGATGTAGGTACAGATAGTACTGCCTGCCTCTCTCTTACTGTAAATTATATAGGTATAGATAGTACTGCCTCCATGTCTCTCCCTGTAAATGATGTAGTTACAGATAGTACTGCCTCCCTGTTTCCACCTGTAAATGATGTAGGTACAGATAGTACTGCCTCCCTCTCTCACCCTGTAAATTATGTAGGTACAGAGAGTACTGCCTCCCTGTCTCCACCTGGAAATGATAGTGATACAGATTGTACTATTTTTTTGTCTCTCCCTGTAAATGATGTAGGTACAGATAGTACTGCCTCCAAGTCTCCCCCTGTACATTATGTAGGTACAGATAGTACTGCCTCCCTGTCTCTCCCTGTAAATGATGTAAGTACGGATAATACTGTCTACCTGACTCTTCCTGTAAATGATGAAGGTACAGATAGTACTACCTCCCTACCTCTTCCTGTAAATTATATAGG
The DNA here is from genome assembly GCF_014858855.1 of Bufo gargarizans. Lineage (NCBI taxonomy): Eukaryota > Metazoa > Chordata > Amphibia > Anura > Bufonidae > Bufo > Bufo gargarizans. Next base: position 522,939,505 of record NC_058083.1, on the reverse strand, counting down.
TATAGATCAGGCATCCTCAAACTGCGGCCCTCCAGCTGTTGCAAAACTACAACTCCCAGCATGCTTGAACAGCCTACAGGTATCAGCCTACAGCAGGGCATTGTGGGAGTTGTAGTTTTACAACAGCTGGAGGGCTGCAGTTTGAGGATGCCTGGTATAGATAGTACTGCCTCCCTGTCTCTCCATGTAAATGATGTAGGTATAGATAGTACTGCCTCCCTGTCTCTCCCTGTAAATGATGTATGTACAGATAGTACTGCCTCCCTGTTTTTGATGGACCTGTGTATTTTTTAAACCATATTAACTATGTCTCTCCCTGTAAATGATGTAGTTACAGATAGTACTGCCTCCCTGTTTTGATGGACCTATGTCTTTTTTAAACCGTATTAACTATGTCTCTCCCTGTAAATGATGTAGGTACAGATAGTACTGCCTCCCTGTCTCCACCTGCAAATAATGTAGGTACAGATAGTACTGCCTCCCTCTCTCTCCCTGTAAATGATGTAGTTACAGAGAGTACTGCCTCCCTGTCTCCACCTAAAAATGATAATGATACAGATTGTACTATTTCCCTGTCTCTCCCTGTAAATTATTTAGGTACAGATAGTACTGCCTCCCTGTCTCCACCTGTGAATGATGTAGGTATGGATAATACTGTCTCTGACTCTTCCTGTAAACGATGTAGGTGCAGATTGTATTGCCTCCCTGTCTCTACCTGTAAATTATCTAGGTACAGATAGCACTGCCTCCCCGTCTCTTCCTGTAAATGGTGAAGGTACAGATAGTACTACCTCCCTGTCTCTTCCTGTAAATGACATAGGTATAGATAGTACTGCCTCCCTGTCTCTCCATGTAAATGATGTAGGTAAAGATAGTACTGCCTCCCTGTTTTGAGGGCCTTATGTCTTTTTTAAACCGTATTAACTATGTCTCTCCCTGTAAATGATGTAGGTACAGATAGTACTGCCTCCCTGTCTCCACCTGCAAATGATGTAGGTACAGATAGTACTGCCTCCCTCCCTCTCCCTGTAAATGATGTAGTTACAAAGAGTACTGCCTCCCTGTCTCCACCTGAAAATGATAATAATACAGATTGTACTATTTCCCTGTCTCTCCCTGTAAATGATGTAGGTACAGATAGTACTGCCTCCCTCTCTCTCCCTGTAAATGATGTAGTTACAGAGAGTACTGTCTCCCTGTCTCCATCTGGAAATGATAATGATACAGATTGTACTAATTCCCTGTAAATGATGTAGGTACAGATAGTACTGCCTCCCTGTCCCCTCCTGTAAATGATGTAGGTACAGATAGTACTGCCTCCCTGTCCCCTCCTGTAAATTCTGTAGGTACAGATAGTACTGCCTCCCTGTCTCCACCTGTAAATGATGTAGGTACAGATAGTACTGCCTCCCTGTTTCTCCCTGTACATGATGTAGGCACACATGGTACTGCCTCCCTGTCTCTCCTGTAAATGATGTAGCTACAGATGGTACTGCCTCCCTGTCTCTTCTGTAAATGATGTAGGTGCAGATGGTACTGCCTCCCTACCTCTCCCTGTAAATGATGTAGATACAGATAGTACTGCCTCTCTGTCTCTCTTTGTAAATTATGTAGGTACAGATGGTACGTTCTCCCTGCCTCTCCGTGTAAATGATGTAGGTACAGATAGTACTGCCTCCCTGTCTCTTTATGTAAGTGATGTAGGTATAGATACTACTGCCTCCCTGTCTCTACCTGTAAATGATGTAGTTACAGATATCAATGCCTCCCTGTAAATTAAGTATGTACCGATAATATTGCCTCCGTTTCTCTTCCTTTAAATAGATAGTACTGCCTCCCTGTCTCTCTATGGAAGTGATGTAGGTACAGATGGTACTGCCTCCCTGTCTATCCCTGTAAATGATGTAGGTACAAATAGTACTGCCTCCCTGCCTCTCTCTGTAAATGATGTAGGTACAGATAGTACTGCCTCCCTGTCTCTACTACAGATGATGCAAGACAGGTGAAAACTTTATAGCACTGCCTCTATGCAGATGTAGTACTACATCCATCTACCTTTAAAGGATTTAAATGCAGCTAGTACTGCCTCACCATCAGATTTTACTCTAACATGGGAGGTCACTCCACATCCCTTCCCAGTGCACTGAGTTCCGTATTAATCCTGCAGGCAGCAGAGGCAATGTGCATCTCTTAGTATTCAATATGAGAGGTTTCTTCAGCCAGGTAATAATTTCAAGGCCCTCTTTTATAAGGAAGGTCACTGGATGATTTTCATTCCGCAGAAATACTTTTTTAATAAAGCTTTTCACAGGCAGCAATAAAGGATATCAATAGTACCAGTAATTTAACGGCAGAAATCACCAATTCATTTGGAGATTGCTTAAAAATCCTATTACACAGCAGACATTTAGATGCACATAGTTACTGACAAACAGCCGCAAGGAATTCTGGAAGCATTAGTCAGAATCTACTTATCAAACCCCAAACAGCCTGAACCGGCTGCCCTTACACCACAGACCATGATTAAAGAAATGCTGCAGGTCAGCAGTATATGAATATAGAAGCCAGCCATAGATTGTAGTCCAAAACTCTGGCCAAGCTCAAAGAGTGGAAAAGGCATTTTTGATTATATCTATATACACACATATAAGGGGGTCGCCCTTTATTTTGCAAATAGCTCTGGGATATATAGCTTTCTAGGATTTTTTTAAAAGTATTTTCTTGTAATACGTTGCGCATTATAATAGAGAAAGCTTCCCCTGATCACTCATACAGCCTGCTTGTTCTGCTTCCCCCATTCACTCATAAAAACTCTGCTCCCCCCACCCACTTACAGAAAAAGCATGTGAGTCCTGCTTCCCCCACCCACATAGAGAAAGCATGTGAGTCCTGCTTCCCCCACCCACTTACAGAAAAAGCATGTGAGTCCTGCTTCCCCCACCCACTTACAGAAAAAGCATGTGAGTCCTGCTCCCCCCATCCACTTATAGAGAAAGCCTGTGAGTCCTGCTTCCCTCACCCACTTATAGAGAAAGCATGTGAGTCCTGCTTCCCCCACCCACTTATAGAGAATTAATGTGAGTCCTGCTTCCCTCACCCACTTATAGAGAAAGCATGCGAGTCCTGCTCCCCCCACTCACTTACAGAAAAAGCATGTGAGTCCTGCTCCCCCCATCCACTTATAGAGAAAGCCTGTGAGTCCTGCTTCCCTCACCCACTTATAGAGAAAGCATGTGAGTCCTGCTTCCCCCACCCACTTATAGAGAATTAATGTGAGTCCTGCTTCCCTCACCCACTTATAGAGAAAGCATGCGAGTCCTGCTCCCCCCACACACTTATAGAGAAAGCATGTGAGTCCTGCTCCCCCACCCACTTATAGAGAAAGCATGTGAGTCCTGCTTCCCCCACCCACTTATAGAGAAAGCATGTGAGTCCTGCTTCCCCCACCCACTTATAGAGAAATAATGTGAGTCCTGCTTCCCTCACCCACTTATAGAGAAAGCATGCGAGTCCTGCTCCCCCCACACACTTATAGAGAAAGCATGCGAGTCCTGCTCCCCCACCCACTTATAGAGAAAGCATGTGAGTCCTGCTTCCCTCACCCACCTATAGAAAGCATGTGAGTCCTGCTTCTCCCACCCACTTATAGAGAGAGCCTGTGAGTCCTGCTTCCCCTGCCCTAGGTCTCTATGAGTTGACAGGGCAAGCAGGACTCCAAGACTGTAGCAGGGGATACAGGGTCACAGACTTTCACTATGAGTGGGTGGAGGAAGCTGGAATTACAGGCTTTTTATGTGCCATTGTAGCTCTTTATATGGATATACTGAAATATATAAAGGAAAACTATATGAACAGCACCCAAGACTAAGGCCTCATTCACACATCAGTGTTTGGTCAGTGATTTCAAGCCAAAACCAGGTGCGGCTCTAAACACAGAACAGGTGGTCTCCCTTATACCTCTACAATCCTGGTTTTGGCTCACAATCACTGACCAAAAACTGACGAGTGAATAAGGCTTAAGTTTGGGGACACATTAATCTCTCTAGTCTGCCTGGCTTGCAGAGCTAGAAGGAGTTATGGGAGGACAATGGTGTTCATCAGCTGCTCCCTTCCAATCAGCAACGGCAAGGGCGCCCCCAGTAATTCTTATGGCACAACTACACAACTGCGCCTTTGAGGTTTTTACCACCTATCAAAATGCTAAATAATGAAACGAGCTGAAATCCCTGAATTCCCTCTCTAAATTAAAACGAGACACATCCTCCCTAAAAACCATGATCCTGCTCATTATCATGATTAGGGGTCTTATAATTAACATTGAACTCGATCCTCGGAGGGACACTACCACGACAGATTGCGTGTCAATCACTAATTTGCAGGCAGTCAATCAATTAACTTATTTCCTTCCTATTTAAACTGGACTGTGGCCTCCTCTCTGTACAGGAGCATGTATTTACGGCGTTTAATGAAGCGCGGACCATAAAGTGCCACCATATTTTGCAGAAGTTTGTTCACAGAAGCAACAGGCTCCGGCTCTTGCCGTAACGCGGTTATAGAAGCCATATACATGTAAAAAAGGCAAAAATTCCAAACCAGTTAAAGCCATTAAACTGTCACTTGCTACAATTGCAACGTTGAGTCGTTAATAGTGTGTGCGGGAAGGGGGGGGGGTAATCTCTGCGTGCAGTTTTTGCAAGGCTAAAAGATTGGCGAAATTTCCCTTTAGAGGTTTCCACCTGCAGCCCTCGGTAAGCAGCATGCTACAAGGCGGCGTAGGCTGACTTCATAATAGTAACTGGACGCCCAGTGGGACGATTTCTGCTCCAAACGATTTTTTTTTCTTACAGGAAAACTAATTAAACCTTCTGCAAACAGTGGCAATCGGCACGGTTACATTGGCCATTTCGGGTCGCAGTCCTATAGGGGGATAATGATGGCAAATTACATTGTCAAGACGTTGTCTCGGGCCGGCCGGTAATTGACTGTCATTCCTAAGGACGAGGAACACAGAACTAAAGTGCTATCAAATATCCCTTTAAGAAAAATTCTATTAAAGGGGTGTGCACTGACAGGTTATATGCACGCACAAGGGTGTCTGTACCTTTCAACATCTTCTCATATGCCAAGGAGACAGGACAGAAAATGTTATCAGAGGGTTCCTCGAGCTGAGACCACCATCAATCACTAAGCGGGGGCGGCATGGAGCGCGGCTGTCGCCTTCAGGCTAAAGGTTACCTTGGTGAAGCTGATGGAGAATTACAAAACTGTCAAAATCAGTAGGAAATGTCTCTCTGAAGCTGCAGGAGCATGTCACTTTCTAGAGAATTCCTTATTCTAACATCACCGAGCACTCACCAAGAGAAGGGATGAGGGAATGGGCAGAGTAGGCAGCTGTCTATGGCATCCTTAAAGTGGGGAGAGGGTATGGATAAAAAAAACTAAAAAAAACTTTCTACTATAAAGGGTCAATGAATTTTCAAAAACTTAGAGAGATATCAAAAGTTTAGATTGGTGGGGGTCTGAGAGGTGAGGAGGAGAGAAGCTACCGCCTAGAGCGCTCTGTATCGTTGTGGCACAAGATGAGCTCCATAGAAGTCTATGGGCCTGTGTCTGGATTCCATCCTCTGCGGTGCGGAGAGAGAGAACGATGAGGGGAGATTGGAGGGGGTCTCGACACTCAGACCCCTACGGATCTAAACTTTTGATATCTCTCTATGACAGATCAAATGTTTTTTTGAATAGCAAGTGACCCTTTAAAATTTCATTGGACAGCCAATCAGACCCAACCATACATATATAGACATTACACAAACTGTAGCATGCATGTCCACATAGCTGTCACCTGCCAGCTATCATAGTGAACTACAGCGATCGAGAGGGGGTTAGGAAAGCCTAGACTTGGCACCAAGGTCCTTGTCCCTGACCCCTTGATCTTCAGACTTTAAAGGGAACCTGTCACCGGTATTTTGTGTATAGAGCTGAGGACATGGGCTGCTAGATGGCCGCTAGCACATCTGCAATACCCAGTCCCCATAGCTCTCTGTGCTTTTAATGTGTAAAAAAACTGATTTGATACATATGCAAATTAACCTGAGATGAGTCCTGTCCCTGACTCATCTCACGTACAGGACTCATCCCCAGGATAATTTGCATATGTATCAAATCGTTTTTTTTACACAATAAAAGCACACAGAGCTATGGGGACTGGGTATTGCAGATGTGCTAGCGGCCATCTAGCAGCCCATGTCCTCAGCTCTATACACAAAATCCCAGTGAAAGGTGGCCTTCATTTTACTAACTGGATGCCTTAAAATTGTCTTACAATCTTGCAAAAGAAAAATCGGAAAATTAAAGATAGAGTAATACAATAAGTATTAAACAGGGAGGAGGGGGATGCGGCTGCAGGATCTCTCCTTCAGAGTTGCTGTGAGTGTTTATGCTGTGAGAGAGGAGGAAGAGCCGCAGGAGCAAATTGCCATTAGCAGGTATTGGGCCTAGTTCACACTTCAGTCATCTGATCAGTGATTGTGAGAAATAAACAGGTGTCGGTTATAAACACAGAACTTGGAAATCTTTCCATTTATATCTTATGTCTTTGTAGCTCACAATCACTGATGGAAATCACTGACCAAACATTGAAGTGTGAACTATTAGTGATTCTTTTGTCACACTTTTTTATTTCATTTATTTATTTGTTTTTGGGGGCATGAACCTATAGAATCATATATATATTTATGGCTTACCATGTCCTGTGTCGGTTTGTAGCCAGAATACTGTCACCATGTGGTTGGATGATCACATGACACGCTAAGCCATTTATATATGTGAGCCAATAGAGGGGCACTTGACACCTGTTTATACTGTAGAGGGCACTGTGGCCAGCACTCACCAGCCGGGGGGGAGGGGGGTTGAGGAAGATTGATGCCGTGCCACCCTGTCACCAGTGTAGCGGAGCGCGGCTCCTGCTGCACCCACAGCGCTCATATTGAAGCTCTGTAGAGGAAGGGGTAATTGGAGGGGAAAGGGGGAGCCGTCTTATCCAAACTGCAGCAGTGTAGCAGAGCACTGCCCCTGCTATACTAACCTGTGCATTTGGCTCCTGCTTCACCAACCTGCGGCTGGGCGCTCCTGCTGCATTCGACGCCCAGCTGATGCCTGTGCATTACAATTATTATTCCTAACCCCACTAAGTAATTTCCCTGAGCATGGAGATTTCTATATGGAGACTGCATTCGTCTTCCTGGGACAAGAACTCTGCCCTTAAAGGGGTTTTCCCACAAAAAAATATTCCACAGTTTTCAAACCAACACCTGGGCCTGAATGCTTTTGTAGTTGCATGTCATTAGAAATGTATTATAGCTACTGAGTTATTCCGTGAAATCCATCTGTATAGCGCCACCTGCTGTTTGCTCTTTTACTAATTTCTCTGTCCTGCTCACTGAGACGGAAGGGCATGCTCAGTTGCATCCTTCAACTGCCACCTGCTGCAGCAGAAAGGACACACCCTCTAAAAAAAAACACACACGGGAATCCGAAGTTGGCTTAAAATGTTCATTACAGTTGTAGAATCGAAGCCCAAAGTCTTGCACGACTTCAGACAAAGCACGAGTCGCTCACCCCTGATCAAAAACGTACACTAAGAGCCTCAATGTACACATTTATATAGAATGCAACAGATCAGCGCACGGCCTGTGGAGGTGCCATCCACGTCTTATGTTTCTACAGATAGGTAAATTGGCAATATGTTTTATCTTTTTCGTTTTTCCATGGTATTCGCACTCCTCCCATTCGACCAGGGGGTGTTTAACCACTTCAACCCCGCTAGCTGAAACCCCCTTAATGACCAGGCCACTTTTTACACTTCGGCACTACACTACTTTCACCGTTTATCGCTCGGTCATGCAACTTACCACCCAAATGAATTTTACCTCCTTTTCTTCTCACTAATAGAGCTTTCATTTGGTGGTATTTCATTGCTGCTGACATTTTTACTTTTTTTGTTATTAATTGAAATTTAACGATTTTTTTGCAAAAAAATTACATTTTTCACTTTCAGTTGTAAAATTTTGCAAAAAAAACGACATCCATATATAAATTTTTCGCAAAATTTATTGTTCTACATGCCTTTGATAAAAAAAATGTTTGGGTCAAGAAAAAATGGTTTGGGTAAAAGTTATAGCGTTTACAAACTATGGTATAAAAATGTGAATTTCTGCTTTTTGAAGCAGCTCTGACTTTCTGAGCACCTGTCATGTTTCCTGAGGTTCTACAATGCCCAGACAGTACAAACACCCCACAAATGACCCCATTTCGGAAAGTAGACATCCTAAGGTATTCACTGATGGGCATAGTGAGTTCATAGAACTTTTTATTTTTTGTCACAAGTTAGCGGAAAATGATGATTTTCTTTTTTTTCTTTTTTTTTCTTACAAAGTCTCATATTCCACTAACTTGTGACAAAAAATAAAAACTTCCATGAACTCACTATGCCCATCACAAAATACCTTGGGGTGTCTTCTTTCCAAAATGGGGTCACTTGTGGGGTATTTATACTGCTCTGGCATTTTAGGGGCCCAGATGTGTGAGAAGAAGTTTGAAATCAAAATCTGTAAAAAATGACCGGTGAAATCCGAAAGGTGCACTTTGGAATGTGGGCCCCTTTGCCCACCTAGGCTGCAAAAAAGTGTCACACATCTGGTATCGCCGTACTCAGGAGAAGTTGGGGAATGTGTTTTGGGGTGTCATTTTACATATACCCATGCTGGGTGAGAGAAATATCTTGGCAAAAGACAACTTTTCCCATTTTTTTATACAAAGTTGGCATTTGACCAAGATATTTATCTCACCCAGCATGGGTATATGTAAAATGACACCCCAAAACACATTCCCCAACTTCTCCTGAGTACGGCGATACCAGATGTGTGACACTTTTTTGCAGCCTAGATGCGCAAAGCGGCCCAAATTCCTTTTAGGAGGGCATTTTTAGACATTTGGATCCCAGACTTCTTCTCACGCTTTCGGACCCCTAAAATGCCAGGGAAGTATAAATACCCCACATGTGACCCCATTTTGGAAAGAAGACACCCCCAGGTTTTCAATGAGGGGCGTGGCAAGTTAGCGGAAATTTTTTTTTTTTTTTTTTTCTCACAAAGTCTCCCTTTCCGCTAACTTGGGACAAATTTGGCAATCTTTCATGGACTCAATATGCCCCTCACGGAATACCTTGGGGTGTCTTCTTTCCGAAATGGGGTTACATGTGGGGTATTTATACTGCCCTGGCATTTTAGGGGCCCTAAAGCGTGCGAAGAAGTCTGGAAAATAAATGTCTAAAAATTTTTACGCATTTGGATCCCGTGAGGGGTATGGTGAGTTCATGTGAGATTTTATTTTTTGACACAAGTTAGTGGAATATGAGACTTTGTAAGAAAAAAAAAAAAAAACTATTTCCGCTAACTTGGGCCAAAAAAAATGTCTGAATGGAGCCTTACAGGGGGTGATCAATGACAGGGGGGTGATCAGGAAGTCTATATGGGTGATCACCCCCTTGTCATTGATCACCCCCCTGTAAGGCTCCATTCAGACGTCCGTATGCGTTTTGCGGATCCGATCCATGTATCCGTGGATCCGTAAAAATCATACGGACGTCTGAATGGAGCCTTACAGGGGGGTGATCAATGACAGGGGGGTGATCAATGACAGGGGGGTGATCAGGAAGTCTACATGGATGATCACCCCCTTGTCATTGATCACCCCCCTGTAAGGCTCCATTCAGACGTCCGTATGTGTTTTGCGGATCCGATCCATGTATCCGTGGATCCGTAAAAATCATACGGACGTCCGAATGGAGCCTTACAGGGGGGTGATCAATGACAGGGGGTGATCAATGACAAGGGGGTGATCAATGACGGGGGGGGGTGATCAGGGAGTCTATATGAAGTGATCAGGGGTTCATAAGGGGTTAATAAGTGACAGGGGGGGTGTAGTATAGTGTAGTGGTGTTTGGTGGTACTTTACACAGCTACCTGTGTCCTCTGGTGGTCGATCCTAACAAAAGGGACCACCAGAGGACCAGGTAGCAGGTATATTAGACGCTGTTATTAAAACAGCGTCTAATATACCTGTTAGGGGTTAAAAAAATCGCATCTCCAGCCTGCCAGCGAACGATCGCCGCTGGCAGGCTGGAGATCCACTCGCTTACCTTCCGATCCTGTGAACGTGCGCACCTGTGTGCGCGCGTTCACAGGAAATCTCGGCTATCGCGAGATGACGTGTATATGCGTCGTTGAGCGCACAGCTGCCGCCTCCGGACCGCAGATCTGCGTTAGGCCGTCCGGAGGCGGTTAATTAGCAAGAGACTGAATAAGGGTTAGGCCTCTTGCAGATGACCGTATGGCTTTTTCAGTATTTAGCAGTCTGTTTTTAACGGATCAGTTTTTCCGGGTTTTTGTTTCGGTAGTGGTTACGTTTCGTTTTTCCATTTGGGATCCATTTTTTGCGGATCAGAAACAGAAGCATACAACAATGTTTAAACAGTAAGTACATAAAAAAAATTGGGCTGTGCATAAAATTTTCAATCGATGGTTCCGCAAAAACAGAACAGATACGGAAGACATACGGATGCATTCCGTATCAATGCCGTTTTTTGTTTTTTTTGCAGAACCATTGACGTGAATGGAGCCACGGAACGTGATTTGTGGGCAATAATAGAACATGTTCTAGGCATATGGAGTTCCTTCCGTTGTTTTTGCGGACCCATTGAAGTGAATGATTACCCATACGGACCACAAACGGGACACAAAAAAATGGAACGGAAACGTTCGTGTGCAATAGACCTTAATAAGCTCCTACTTTTGAGATTTGTTCACTCAGTCTGGCCCAGGCCTAGTTGACGACTGGGTGTCATCATTCCCTTTGTAAGGAGGATGGGTCCCTACGCCGCGCCAATGATGTACTGGACACTGCCCCTTGACATGCAAAAGGTGAGAGCCAGCTGTTACCTTATTCATACACTTCCAGAAGGAGATGCAGAAGAACGGCACTGTGCAAAGAAATATTCAAGAATGTATCTACTAAAACGGATCCGTCAGGAGAGGCGACGGACGTCGTGTGATGTATCGTGCGGTCATTGCGTCTGATCCGTGCTGTATTCTCCTGTGTAGTATGGATTGTGATAATGTTCTGCAGAGTCTGTGTAGTCCTGGTATCTGACGACTCTATGGTCAACATAGGGCGGCATTACTGGTCATACTGGTGATTGTATAATGGCAGCATACACCTCATCACATCATTGGGTGCTTCTGGTTTCCTTCTTTCTTGTCGGTGTGGCTCACATATTTGGGCAAGAGGTGGCGGGCATCACCAAGTAAAGTTACATTTGCTGCAGTACGCATTGCACGCCATTTTTGCACTCCTTTAAAAACTGTTCACTTCACCTATAAAGTTAAAAAATAACATTTTTGCATCCTAAGCAGTGGCGTGCCTAGGGTGATTGGCACCCGGGCGGGTCCTTTCTCTGGCACCCCTCCTCCCCAATACTTAAAAAAATTGTACCCCATCACAGTAGTATTGCCCTCATTGTACAACCTTAACAGTAGTTTTGTACAGATGTGTGCCCCCTTACAGTAGTTATGCCCACATTGTGCCCCCCTCACAGAAGTTATGCCCTCTCTGTGCCCCTTTCACAGTAATAATTCCCATTGTGCCCCCTTCACAGTAACAATGCCCTCCGTGCCCCCTTCATTTTAGTAATGCCCTCTGGTTCTGTGCCCCCTCCATAGTAGAAATGCTCTCTGTGCCCCTCCATAGTAATAAAGTCCTCTGTCTGTGCCTTCTCCATAGTAATAAAGTCCTCTGTCTGTGCCTTCTCCATAGTAATAAAGTCCTCTGTCTGTGCCTTCTCCATAGTAATAAAGTCCTCTGTCTGTGCCCCCTCCATAGTAATAAAGTCCTCTGTCTGTGCCCCCTCCATAGTAATAAAGTCCTCTGTCTGTGCCCCCTCCATAGTAATAAAGTCCTCTGTATGTGCCTTCTCCATAGTAATAAAGTCCTCTGTCTGTGCCCCCTCCATAGTAATAAAGTCCTCTGTCTGTGCCCCCTCCATAGTAATAAAGTCCTCTGTAACTCAGTAACTACTCACCTTGTCCCGTTCCTGAAGCTCACAGTCCTCTTCCCTGCAGGCACAGATCGCTCTGCAGCGCAGTGTGGGTGGGGCTTATGCAGATTTCCAGGCTGCAGGCTCCGCCCACACAGGCCTGCAGCGCGATCTGTGCCTGCACGCTGAATGGTGGAGCGGTGAGAAGTCTTCCTGCTTCACCATTCTGTGCGCCGCAGGCCTGAAGGAGGGGAGGAGCGCGGGGAGCTGAGCGGCGAGGGACAGGACCGCAGCTCCCAGCAATGAGAGCTTCCAAGTTTCATCTGTATTAATAGAAGTGCTCATTGTTTCTGGCACCCCCCTGAGAGCCGGCACCCGGGGCGAACCGCCCCCCACCCCTTAGTACGCCACTGATCCTACGCATCACTTTTTATTAGCTTTAGGGGCAGCCACCTGACACTGAGCACTAATACTCAGTCTTCTCACTGCATTCTGAAATAGGATGACACCGCTGCCACAAGTCATCTCCTAGAAATAGCTTCCCTCCTAGATATTCCATCATCACCTGTGAGCGGTATTATTGTAAAGTGGAAGCAACCACAGCAGCTCAGCCACAAAGTTACAAAGCGGGGTCACCGAGTGCATTACAGTCACTAACGCTCTGCTGACTCCATAACTGCAGAGTCCAGACCTTCCCTGCCAGGAACATCAGCACAAAAACTGTGCTGTGCCGGGAGCTTCATGGCATTGGGTTTCCATGGCCGAGCAGCAGCACACCTGGAGCAGTGGAGACATCTTCTGTGGAGTCTGGTGAATGCCAGGAGAACGTTACCTGCCTGACTGCATCGTGCCAGCTGTAAAGTCTGGTGGAAGAGGGATACAGCTATAATGTTTTTTTTTTAAGGAGGCCAGCCTCGGCCCCTTAGGTCCAGTGAAGGAAACTCTTAATACTTCAGCAGACAAAGACACTGTGGACAATCATATGCTTCTGACTTTGTGGGAACAATCTGAGGAAGGCTCATTTCTCTTCACACATGTACCCCAGTGAACAACGGAGGCTCCATGAAGGCATCGTCGGGAAAGGGTTTGGGGTGGAAGAACTTGATCGGCCAGACAGAACCCTGACCTCAGCCCCATCCAACATCTTTGGGATAAACTAGAATGGAGACTGCGAGGCAGGACCTTCTCACCGCCCAACATCAGTGTCCACCAGGTTTTTCTGGATGAATGGCCAAAAATTCCCACAGACACCCTATAAAATCTTGTAGAAAGACTTTCAAGAAGAGCAAAGGGGCAATCAACTTCATATTAATGTCTATGTACTTAGAATGGAAGGTCAAAAAATCTCCTGGAGGTGAAATGTGGAGGAGGTCAAGTACTTTTCTCCAAGTAGTGAATATACACTTTATATAGATAGAGATGGAGAGATAGATACAGAGTAAAGATAGACAGATAGAGATAGGTAGATATGAGATAGATAGATAGATGTATCTTCTGCCACGTTACATATTACAGCGTTGTTTATCCAGATCACGTCTTCTCCGCCTTCCCTTACATTCTCAGCCCATACACAGCGGTAACATGCAGACATACGGTATTATTTACACAGAATCCTTCTAAGCCGGGTTAGGTTGATAAGGAAATATTAGGGGCGGATCACAGTATTATGAATTCTTCTGTTTATGCCCGGAACGAAACAATGTTACAATTCCCACATATGATTTTGAGACATTTCACACGACGTCCTGGAAGAGACATCCTCTCGCCGCAGTCTGATGGTGATGTCACACCTCCATTAGGACTCACACGACCATGGAATGTGGTCATTGTCTATTTCTAACATAAACTATAGATTTTTTTTTTATATAACTGGAAGGCAAAACAATCCATGAGTCGCCTGTAAATGGATCCACATGTCGGCGCTGATGAATGTCATACTGCTGCTCGATCGATCCCTGTTTGTAATCGTATCTGCAAATAGGTTATAAATGATATTTTTAAACTGGACAATATTATCAACTGTAGGACATGGCAAGCTAAAGAATGCAAAAAAGAAACACCCAATGAGGTCAGGAATTATACCGTATACAGTACACACACAACCTCAATGATAAAGAAGCAAGAAGACTCACTCTCTATAGTAATATACACAGGAATCAGTATTATAGTAGTTATATTCTTGTACATAGAAGCAGTATTATAGTAGTTATATTCGTGTACATAGGAGGCAGTATTATAGTAGTTATATTCTTGTACATAGGAGTCAGTATTATAGTAGTTATATTCTTGTACATAGGAGCAGTATTATAGTAGTTATATTCTTGTACATAGGAGCAGTATTATAGTAGTTATATTCTTGTACATAGGAGGCAGTATTATAGTAGTTATATTCTTGTACATAGGAGCAGTATTATAGTAGTTGTATTCTTGTACATAGGAGCAGTATTATAGTAGTTATATTCTTGTACATAGGAGCAGTATTATAGTAGTTATAATCTTGTACATAGGAGCAGTATTATAGTAGTTATATTCTTGTACATAGGAGGCAGTATTATAGTAGTTATATTCTTGTACATAGGAGCAGTATTATAGTAGTTATATTCTTGTACATCGGAGCAGTATTATAGTAGTTATATTCTTGTACATAGGAGCAGTATTATAGTAGTTATATTCTTGTACATAGGAGCAGTATTATAGTAGTTATATTCTTGTACATAGGAGCAGTATTATAGTAGTTATATTCTTGTACATAGGAGCAGTATTATAGTAGTTATATTCTTGTACATAGGAGGCAGTATTAGGCTAGTTTCACACTTGCGGCAGGACGGATCCGACAGGCTGTTCACCATGTCAGGTCCGTCCTGCGGCTATTTCGCCGTGCCCGCGGACCGCCGCTCTGTCCCTATTGACTATAATGGGGACGGGGCGGAGCTCGGGTGCAGCACGGCGGTGCACGGAGAAAGCCGCCGGACTAAAAAGCCTGACATGCAGTAATTTTAGTCCGGCGGCCTTTCTCGGTGCACCGCCGTGCTGCGCCGGAGCTCCGCCCCCGTCCCCATTATAGTCAATGGGGACGGAGCGGCGGGCCGGCGGCACGGCGAAATAGCCGCAGGACGGATCCGACATGGTGAACAGCCTGTCGGATCCGTCCTGCCGCAAGTGTGAAAGTACCCTTATAGTAGTTATATTCTTGTACATAGGAGCAGTATTATAGTAGTTATATTCTTGTACATAGGAGCAGTATTATAGTAGTTATATTCTTGCACATAGGAGCAGTATTATAGTAGTTATATTCCTGTACATAGGAGCAGTATTATAGTAGTTATATTCTTGTACATAGGAGCAGTATTATAGTAGTTATATTCTTGTATATAGGAGGCAGTATTATAGTAGTTATATTCTTGCACATAGGAGCAGTATTATAGTAGTTATATTCCTGTACATAGGAGCAGTATTATAGTAGTTATATTCTTGTACATAGGAGCAGTATTATAGTAGTTATATTCTTGTATATAGGAGGCAGTATTATAGTAGTTATATTCTTGCACATAGGAGCAGTATTATATTAGTTATATTCCTGTACATAGGAGTAGTATTATAGTAGTTATATTCTTGTACATAGGGGCAGTATTATAGTAGTTATATTCTTGTACATAGGAGGCAGTATTATAGTAGTTATATTCTTGTACATAGGAGCAGTATTATAGTAGTTATATTCTTGCACATAGGAAGCAGTATTATAGTAGTTATATTCCTGTACATAGGAGGCAGTATTATAGTAGTTATATTCTTGTACATAGGAGCAGTATTATAGCAGTTATATTCTTGTACATAGGAGCAGTATTATAGTAGTTATATTCCTGTACATAGGAGGCAGTATTATAGCAGTTATATTCTTGTACATAGGAGCAGTATTATAGCAGTTATATTCTTGTACATAGGGGGCAGTATTATAGTAGTTATATTCTTGTACATAGGAGGCAGTATTATAGTAGTTATATTCTTGTACATAGGAGTAGTATTATAGCAGTTATATTCCTGTACATAGGGAACAGTATTATAATAGTTATATTCTTGTACACATGAGGCAGTATTGTAGTAATTATATTCTTCTACGTAGTGGACAGTATTATAGTAGATTATGCTGGGGTAGTAAGGACGCTGGATGAACATGATTAAGAGCTGATAACCTCTTTGTGTGCCAGAAATCTTCATAATGTCCCTACAATTGGGTTGTGCGCTGCATTTTAAACTGATTGGTGATTTGCTGTGTTACTATCCAAGTGACTGTAGGGGAATAATTACATCTTAAGCTTCCAGGGAAGATGCCAGATGAAGATGTTAGAACTGTAGAGGAGCAGATTTAGTACAATTATAAGTGGGAAATCACATGAAATCTTAGAATATTTTCTCTAAAAGCCAAACCGCTCCCCAGTTCCCACTCTGAAGGATGAGTCATGTGTCCTGCTATAAATCATGTGCGACTTATTTGCTCTTCATAATTCAAGGCATGAAACCTCGTGGGGTATTCCCATGTGAAGCCATGGCTTCAGAACCACATCTGTAATGTAGCAGCATTAATGCAACTCCCGGGCAGCCGATTCAGCTGGAAATCGCCTCTCTCCGGGAATAAATGGCAGAGACGACGTCTTCCATTTATGTACACATAATTATACTAAAAAGTATTTTTCGTTCTATCAATTGAATATATAAACCAGCTCCTTCCATCTCTTAGCAATCAGCTTCCAGCAAATGGAATTGTGCTGCTGTCCATGGTGCTGATTGTAAGGAGCCAGGCGTCGAAAGCTGAGCTAAGCCCTTTATGAGCGGCTCTGACCCATCCGAAACCCAGAAATGGCGGCTCCTGCGGGTATTGCTATCAAAGCTATTAGGGGGTGTCATTCAGCAAGTTGTGCAGGCAACTAAAGTAACTCATAATGTGAATGTGCACCAGCCTCAGCGTCCTTCTCTTTTATGGAGTAGTATATGCCTCTTCCTCTTTCGTCTTGATGCTACTGGTTGAGGAATAGAATTCTAGAATACTGAGTCTGTTAAGGCTCTCATTCATCCTGGTCAAGGTATATCAGTGGTAATAAGTCAGAGCAACCGGTCTTGTATTTTCCTATGAAGACGTTCGCTAGTGGCTTTCTCATTTAGAATGACTTGTACAATAAATCTCCAGCATTAAACAGGGGTGACTCACGCGTCAGTCAGCGTAACCTGAATATCATAATCAACACAAGGTCAAGGACCTTATGGAGGTAAAACACTGATTGCAATTTCCATGACTGAACTATCAGGTGTGAATAAATTGCCTTGGGAGAGGTGTCAGAACAGCCTTGTAAGCGGAAGACTATAGATGTCACAGAATACAGACACATGCAGTGCAGAAGTTAAAGGAGTTGCTCGTGACCAGAAACCGATGTTCAGCTCTACTGAAGTGAATGGGGCTGAGCTGCAATACCACAGATAACCTGTGGACAGGTGTGGTGCTGTTTTGTTTGTTTTTTAGAAGAAAACAGCCACATTCTTATATTCTTGGACAACCTCCGTAATACCGCAAAACACTGACAGGTATTCTAATGCATAGCGGGAAAAAATAAAAACTGTACCTGCGCTCCCTGGACTTTGTGTGGCTGTCATGGCCCATGAAAGGTAGGAACTAGTGTTAGGGACCACTCATTAAGGCGACCTTGACGTGGTGAGTGGCTTATTACGCTTTGGCCAAAATGTACACCAATGCCTCATTCAACATCCGGCATAAAGGCAGGACAGAGTGCGATAGCATTTTGTGTTTTTGCGTTTGTTTATATATATATATATATATATATATATATATATATATATATCTCTATATCTATATCTATATATATATATCTATCTATATATATATATATATATATATATATATGCAAAAAAAATGCATAGGTAACAAAAAATAAATGTAATAATAATTTTAAAACATAATGAACAAAGTCATAAAATGCAAAAAAAAGAAAAAAAAACATTTACAGATGTAGTGAAAGCCATAATGATCGATGCTACAGTGAGAGCATACTGCGCCTATGCTATGCTCAATATTAGCTGCGGCTTAATAGGGGCTGTCACCTGAGAATTCAATGTTCTATAGGCTCCATGGCGATCTGTTCATCATTTTGGGTCTATTTCCTGTGAACCTCGGTGATCGGCTCAAGATGCTCTGACTGGTTATACACTTTCCCTGCAGCGGCCACTACTGGGAAAACTTAGTATTACGTCTCACCTATTCACATGAAAGCATGAATGACTATTTCATACACAGCAGGTCCTCCAGGTTGACAGCCACTGTAACTGTTTGCAGTGGACCCCCCCTCCTCATCCCCTAAATGATATCTAGTTTGCATGCTGGAAGTTGTAGTTTCACAGCAGCTGGAGTGCTGTGAGTTTCCAATCCCTGGATGAGGGGTCATGGAGGACCCTATCTTACAGAAAGCCGGTATTAGTTTAAATATGAAGCTCTATAATTGCACTTGCTCTGCCGTCAGGAAAAAAAAAAAAAAGCTGTCATAGAAATTTTTCTTCACCCGCCTGTTCAATGTATTATGACAAAAGGGGCTTTCTTTCTCTAATCAATGGGAAAATAAAAGCCTTTTGAAATAAAATATTAATAGAGCAGTCTAATTAAACCAGTAAAAATCCCCCCTCTACGTTTCTAGGAAAAGCTTTTAACTCAGCATGGCAATCGGCGAACAGTCCCCGGAGCCGGCCGCGCTTCCGTTTAACCACTTCATTGTTTGATAACCTTTAATAACAATATTGCATAGGGAGCGAAATACTAGTGACAGATTAATTACATGTTGGGGAATACGTAAGAGCATTGATCAGCACGCGGCTAGACTCAGCGCAGGCACATTGAGAAGGTAAATGGCATACAATTAGGAGAGAAAATAACTACCTATAAGAAGAGAACCCCCAAGGAGGCCATTCTGCAGATATTTGACGGGAAGTGCAGGGGACGGGGGCTGCTGGAGGGAATTGCTTGGCTCGTGCTCATACTTTTAGCATTTTTTTTTCCAGCTGCTGATATAGAATATCCTTTAATGATAGACGTCAATCATATCTGGAGTATCCACAGCTATACCAAAGGTCAACATACAACAGGTGCTATATAAGCCACCAAGGGGGCCGCCATCACCACCTTTGGATACTATTATTAATAATTTCATTTTTGATTAACTTTTGAACAGGTCCGGGCTCCATATTTTATTACAAATCCTCTGCCTAGATCAATTTTACAAAATTATTTCTGCGCTCCATAGCCACTAGAGGGAGCTCACTGCATACAGAGTTATTGAGCTCCCCCTAGTGGTGACTGAAGGCAAAAATAATGTTTGCATTTCAAGGGATTTTCCCAATATGGTAAGAGCATATCCCTCAATATGTCATACTTACTACTCAAGGTCCTACTGTCAGGACCATCACTGATCCTTAGCATAAAGGGGTTGTAGTGCCAACCCGAGGCTCTGAGGACTGAGTCCCCAAATTCCGGGCTTCACGTTAAATGCAGCAGGGCTGATGAAGAAGCAACCTCTGCAGAGCTCCATGTATAATTGATGTGCTCCACGCCATCTCTTGTTAGGTAACAGCGCAGGTTAACATAAGGCCAGAAGAGCAGCCTTGGAGAGATGATGGAAGGAGACTTTTCTAGTTTGGGATTAAAGGGGACCTATCTTCACAAGATTGGCAGAGGTCTGACTCCTGGCACCCCCGCCGATCCGCTGTGTGAAGAGATGCTGCGCTCATACAAGTGCTGTGTTCTCCTGTTCACCTGCAAGCCATCGACACTGCAGCAGCCGTGCGGTGTAACTACAACTGCTCTGCCCCATCCAAGTGACTAGGATGGCGCAGCGTAATCAGAGCTGTCCCGTCTCATTCACTTGAGCAGGTAAAGAGTGAGGAGACAGCATCATTCATATGAGCGCTGTGGTCTCTTCTCACACACCTGATCGGCGGGGGTACCAGGTGTCAGACCCCTACTGATCTGATATTGATGCCTTTAATATGGGAAAATCAGACAACCCCTTTAAGTGATCTTTTGACAGGATGCACTCTGTCTCCATTACAGAAGGAAGAATGAAAAATGATGAGATGTCACACTGTACAGCATCTGTATAATCAGTGCAAAATCCACTGGACCAAGCCAATAAGATCGCTGAGGCAGGGATGACATGATCTGTGTCTTCTCTGCACTGTCAGAGATTACAGGAACCGGTGATGTCAGGGCAAAATGCCTGCAAACGATTCCTTCTTGATCTGTTGGTCTTCAATTTTGTCCTATTTCTGTTCCTTCTTATCATTCCTGTGCTGCTTCTTATCCCACCTCTGTTCCTTCTTCTTATCTCACCTCTGTTCCTTCCTCTTATCCCGCCTCTGTTCCTTCCTCTTATCCCGCCTCTGTTCCTTCCTCTTATCCCACCTCTGTTCCTTCCTCTTATCCCACCTCTGTTCCTTCCTCTTATCCCACCTCTGTTCCTACTTCTTATCCCACCTCTGTTCCTACTTCTTATCCCACCTCTGTTCCTACTTCTTATCCCACCTCTGTTCCTTCCTCTTATCCCACCTCTGTTCCTTCCACTTATCCCGCCTCTGTTCCTTCCCCTTATCCCGCCTCTGTTCCTTCCTCTTATCCCGCCTCTGTTCCTTCCCCTTATCCCGCCTCTTTTCCTTCCTCTTATCCCACCTCTGTTCCTTCCTCTTATCCCACCTCTGTTCCTTCCTCTTATCCCACCTCTGTTCCTTCCTCTTATCCCGCCTCTGTCCCTTCCTCTTATCCTGCATCTGTTCCTACTTCTTATCCCACCTCTGTCCATTCTTATCCCGCCTCTGTTCCTTCTTCATATCCCGCCTCTGTTCCTTCTTCATATCCCGCCTCTGTCCCTTCTTCTTATCCCGCCTCTGTTCCTCCTTCTTATCCAACCTCTGTTCCTTCTTCTTATCCCGCCTCTGTTCCTTCCCCTTATCCCGCCTCTGTTCCTTCCCCTTATCCCGCCTCTGTTCCTTCCTCTTATCCCACCTCTGTTCCTTCCTCTTATCCCACCTCTGTTCCTTCCTCTTATCCCGCCTCTGTCCCTTCCTCTTATCCTGCATCTGTTCCTACTTCTTATCCCACCTCTGTCCATTCTTATCCCGCCTCTGTTCCTTCTTCATATCCCGCCTCTGTCCCTTCTTCTTATCCCGCCTCTGTTCCTCCTTCTTATCCAACCTCTGTTCCTTCTTCTTATCCCGCCTCTGTTCCTTCTTCTTATCCCGCCTCTGTTCCTTCTTCTTATCCCGCCTCTGTCCCTTCTTCTTATCCCGCCTCTGTCCCTTCTTCTTATCCCGCCTCTGTCCCTTCTTCTTATCCCGCCTCTGTTCCTACTTCTTATCCCGCCTCTGTTCCTACTTCTTCTTATCCCGCCTCTGTTCCTACTTCTTCTTATCCCGCCTCTGTTCCTACTTCTTCTTATCCAACCTCTGTTCCTTCTTATCCCACCTCTGTTCCTTCTTATCTCGCCTCTGTCCCTTCTTATCCCGCCTCTGTTCCTTCTTATCCTGCCTCTGTTTCTTCTTCCTATCCAACCTCTGTTCCTTCTTATCCCGCCTCTGTTCCTTCTTATCTCGCCTCTGTTCCTTCTTATCCTGCCTCTGTTCCTTCTTATCCCGCCTCTGTTCCTTCTTATCCTGCCTCTGTTTCTTCTTCCTATCCAACCTCTGTTCCTTCTTATCCCACCTCTGTTCCTTCTTCTTATCCCGCCTCTGTCCCTTCTTATCCCGCCTCTGTTCCTTCTTATCCCGTCTCTGTTCCTTCTTCCTATCCAACCTCTGTTCCTTCTTATCCCGCCTCTGTTCCTTCTTCTTATCCCGCCTCTGTCCCTTCCTCTTATCCCGCCACTGTCCCTTCCTCTTATCCCGCCTCTGTCCCTTCCTCTTATCCCACCTCTGTCCCTTCTTCTTATCCCGCCTCTGTTCCTTCTTCTTATCCCACCTCTGTTCCTTCTTCTATCCCGCCTCTGTTCCTTCTTCTTATCCCGCCTCTGTTCCTTCTTCTTATCCCGCCTCTGTTCCTTCTTCTTATCCCGCCTCTGTTCCTTCTTATCCCGCCTCTGTCCCTTCCTCTTATCCCGCCTCTGTCCCTTCCTCTTATCCCGCCACTGTCCCTTCCTCTTATCCCGCCACTGTCCCTTCCTCTTATCCCGCCTCTGTCCCTTCCTCTTATCCCGCCTCTGTCCCTTCTTCTTATCCCGCCTCTGTTCCTTCTTCTTATCCCGCCTCTGTTCCTTCTTCTTATCCCGCCTTCGTTCCTTCTTATCCCGCCTCTGTCCCTTCTTCTTATCCCGCCTCTGTTTCTTCTTACCCCACTTCTCTTCCTTCTTATCCCGCCTTCGTTCTTTTCCCGACACCCTCACCTCCATGTCTATCCTGTCTCCTTCTTATCCTGCCCTGTTTTTTCCTTGACACTCTAACCTCAATGTCTCTCTCTTCTCCTTCCTCCTTTATCTTCCTCCATATTTTACTCCCTTCTTTCCTTTTTGTAAATGCAGAGAAGTATAAGAGGAAAAGAAGGCTTTTTCCCAGAGACGCCCCATGTTTTATATATTCACATTGATGTCTCCACATTGCAGCCTTAACTCCATGAATGATTCATTACTAATGAGCTATAATGTCAGCAAATTGTTCCCCTCTTTACTCTTCATACCACGCCGGCAGCTTCTTTCCTCCTCATTGTCCTTATTTATAGGACCATAGGTATCAGCAGAGCAATGGAATAAACTGGTTTTATAGGACTCATACTGTATAGGAACCATATTCTTACTGTTCCCAGGGCTGGATCCAGATAACTGTTTTGTATAGGGCTGCGATGTCTCAGACAATCAGTTCACAGTGTTTATTATTCTGCTTCCAACCAGATATCAGATATTATCACCAGCCGAACACACACTAACCGTTCCTGCAGAATCCTGGGAGATCTGATCCGGTAACACTACCTATGAAGTCCTGTGATGTCTGTGCAGGCGCCGACCAGCGACATCTTATCTTTACTTCTCTGTGATAAGTTGCGCTGCTCTGGCAGGGATTATCGCACTGAGGGCTGTGCCGTTCTGCAGGATCAGGACTGCAGACTTTGTATTACCGTGTCACACATTTCTGCCTATGAAAAGATCAGGATATTTGAACTGCCTGCCAGAAATATTCCGCTTTGTTTACTGCGAAAATCTGAACTTCCTATCTCCTCTGCTTTATAATATCAGAGCCGTGTTCTATATCTCTGTATTATCAGGTTCAATGTACAACATGTCATAAGTATAAATTACTGCCTGCGGGATCATAGAATATTGTGTAGCACTATTGTATATCTATCTACCTCTCCATCTAAGTCTACCGGCAATCCTACATAGATTACATTTCAGATTTTTTATTTTTTCCCTTTTAAATGTGAACTAATGTCACACTATGAAATAGTGACTATATAGATAACTTGGTATGAGATGGATACACAGATATCATAGATAGATATTAATTAGATAGATATGAGATAGATATGAGATAGATAGATAGATAGATAGAGAGATAGATATTAGATAGATATGAGATAGATATGAGATAGATAGATAGATAGATAGATAGATAGATAGAGAGATAGATATTAGATAGATAGATATGAGATAGATATGAGATAGATAGATAGATAGATAGATAGATAGATAGATAGATAGATAGGAGATAGATATATAATAGATAGATAGATATGAGATAGATATATAATAGATAGATAGATAGGAAATAGATAGTCTGCATCCTCCGGGACCACAGTGTGTGAGGATTCTGATGACATTTATCGGGTCCCTAATGCCCCCGTCGCCCCCTCCCCCGTCGCCCCACCCCACCCCCGCGGTCCGCTCACCAGATTAATACTTGGAAGTTTCATCCAGGCTGGTTTTTTTTTCGGGAGTTTCAATGAGCCATACTTAGAGAGCTTTAATGTTTTTCTCAGAAGGAAGTAATTTAAAATGCCATTAAAGATAATCCCCTCAGCAGAAGGAAAGATAGCCGCTCCATATATGTCACCGCAGAATCGGGACGCAGCCCTATCGCAGCGCCTGCAAGTATTAACCCTGACACTGCCGAATATCATCCAATAATTACTACAGAAGAGAAGAAATGTCATACAACTTATGAGAAAAGATAATTAGCCAGTGAATCCTCTTATGAATCGGAAGATAATTCAGTTCTACATGAAGTCATCTTACCCTGATCCAAGGATAATGAAAACGTCACAGGACTGTCATCTACCGCCAGATGTGGGAACCGCGGATGTATCCTGAATCATAACATCACCTCCCCCCTTGAGACAAAGATCATTAGTAGGTGACCGCACTGATACTTGCTAATTATCTTTATCCAGAGGAAAACGGATCAGGTTTCTTGACACAACACATTGGATACAAATTTGCAACAAAGTTTAAATTGACTCAAAACAACAAAAACCATTGGAACGTTCACGTTAAAGGGGTTTTCCAGGATGTAACTACCGGCGGGGGTCCGACTTTAAGCAAGCCACGGCTCGGCTGTTTTCTGGAGCTGCTGTGCTGGTACCGGGCACTGGATTGGTCTTCAATAGAGAAGTCCTGAAAAACCCCTTTAAGAGTCGCTGCAATTGTATCCATGTATTCACCAACACATCGGCATCCATCTTTTCATCCTCCATTGAGAGAGAAGCTCTTTGTAGCAGCTGTCACACTGTGCCAGCTCCTGCCGGTCGTCCCTCTGCCCTTACCGCCCAGTGCCTCTTAAAGGGGAAAGTGCAACCTTAAAGGGAAAGCGCAATCCTGACCCCAGTCACTGCCAACATGCCCCTAGCACTTATGAGCAACTCTCCTCAATTTTTCTGGATTTGGCCCCTGCTGTCAGCAAACATATTTGCTACCACTTTCTCTGTTACTGACCCGACTTGCATATTAGACCACATCTACTCCTCTGCCTCCCATGATTTCTAAGTGTGGGTCTGATGTCTAATCTCCTTCTACAGATGCGTCATTTTCCACCTTTTCACTTTGCTGAACATAGTCTAAGGTGTGGTGTGAGATGACCAAAAACAAGTATGATTTTTCGATATTATGTCACAAGATGTCTATCTTACAAGTCTACATGTGACCACCCAGTGGTTGTGTTGTGAACTGCAGTCTGTGATGAGTTTTGCTAACCTGTTGCAATATTGTTTTGAATTTATTTCCTTGGAAGTCTTTTCCCAAATCGGAGCTGATATAAGGGTGGACGCCTCTGTAGGCACAGTCATTGCTAATGGAGATTACTCCGAGGGTAGCGAAAAGATTTCCTTTTGGGAAGAACTCCAGTTCCTTAGACTGGTTCAGCCCCAAGCCAAAAATGGGTGCTGTAACTCAGAAGACCCCTTTAATAATTTCACTGTTTTCTTAAGACATAGAAGGTGCCTTCTAGTTCAGGTTTACTTCCCCTTTAATTGAAGTGCAGCATTATAATATGATATGATCGCTGGTGTGTTATATTCCTCTGAATATGGGATTCAGGATTCAGCACCACGGACAGAGCGAGATCAAGAGGTCCGCTCAACGGAACAGATGTCTCTAAGACACCGTGTAAGTGTCAGCTTTATAACTCAAGTGCAATTCTCCGGGGTCGGGCAACATCTCAAAGACAAGTCGGCAGCAGCGGGCGAGACATCAGAGTGCAAACAGAATGACCGGCTCTGGCCGCAAAAAATACAAGCACTCCAGCCGAATTACAGCAAAATGACTTGTCCTCATGGCAGCAAACATGGAGGGTAGAGAGCGGTATAGTCCGGATTCTTACACAGCCAGCGGTCGGCTGGAAGATCTACATGTGCAGCCAAAGCCAAAAGCAGCTCAAATCACCTGGACCATTCAGATCAGGATTCGGACAATTTAGTTAGGGTGCTCTCCCAATGACAGCGCCATAAAGTGCCTAAATAATACCACCACATACATACCACCATACAGTGCCTAAATAATACCACCACATACAGCCTATATAATACCACCATACAGTGCCTATATAATACCACCACATACAGCCTGAATAATACCATCATACAGTGCCTATATAATACCACCACATACAGTGCCTATATAATACCACCACATACAGCCTAAATAATACCACCATACAGTGCCTAAAAAATACCACCACATACAGCCTATATAATACCACCATACAGTGCCTATATAATACCACCACATACAGCCTGAATAATACCATCATACAGTGCCTATATAATACCACCACATACAGCCTAAATAATACCACCATACAGAGCCTAAATAATACCACCATACAGTGCCTATATAATACCACCACATACAGTGTCTAAATAATACCACCATACAGTGCCTTGCGCTCCCATCTTGATTGAAGAAAACCCGCCAAAGGAGCTGCAGTGAGCAGGAAGACATCACCACGTGATGACGCTGGGCACTTTTTTTTTTTTTTTTTTAAGGACAGGATGAGGCGAGTATAAAGCCTAATTCACACATCCGTGTCCGTGCTCAAATCCAGTGAGCAGGTAATCAGTGATGCATCCATTAAGCTGTCCGTGAAGGATGCATGTTGGGTTTGTGTGTCCGTTTTTTGCTGTCCGTGTTTCACTGACACTGAAAAAAATTTTTTGAAGAATCTCTTCTTAACCACCTCAGCTCTCCTAGCTTAAACACCCTTAATGACCAGGCCACTTTTTACAATTCTGCACTACACTAATTTCACCGTTTATCGCTCGGTCATGCAACTTACCACCCAAATGAATTTTACCTCCTTTTCTTCTCACTTTGGTGGTATTTCATTGCTGCTGACATTTTTACTTTTTTTGTTATTAATCAAAATTTACCGAAATGTTTGCAAAAAAATGAAATTTTTCACTTTCAGTTGTAAATAAAAAAAATAAAAAATACATTTCTATATAAATTTTTCTCTAAATTTATTGTTCTACATGTCTTTGATAAAAAAAATGTTTGGGTAAAAAAAATGGTTTGGGTAAAAGTTATAGTGTTTACACACTATGGTACAAAAATGAGAATTTCCGCTTTTTAAAGCAGCTCTGACTTTCTGAGCACCTGTCATGTTTCCTGAGGTTCTACAATGCCCAGACAGTAAAAACACCCCACAAATGACCCCATTTCGGAAAGTAGACACCCTAAGGTATTCACTGATGGGCATAGTGAGTTCATAGAACTTTTTATTTTTTGTCACAAGTTAGCGGAAAATGATGATTATTTTTTTTTTCCTTACAAAGTCTCATATTCCACTAACTTGTGACAAAAAATAAAAAACTTCCATTAACTCACTATGCCCATCACGAAATACCTTGGGGTGTCTTCTTTCCAAAATGGGGTCACTTGTGGGGTATTTATACTGCCCTGGCATTTTAGGGGCCCTAATGCGTGAGAAGAAGTCTGGAATCCAAATGTGTAAAAAATGCCCTGTGAAATCCTAAAAGTACTCATTGGAATTTGGGCCCCTTTGGGCACCTAGGCTGCAAAAAAGTGTCACACATGTGGTATCGCCGTACTCGGAAGAAGTAGGGCAATGTGTTTTGGGGTGTATTTTTACACATACCCATGCTGGGTGAGAGAAATCTCTCTCTAAACGTCAACTTTTCCAATTTTTTTATACAAAGTTGTCATTATAGAGCGATATTTCTCTCACCCAGCAAGGGTATATGTAAAAAGACACCCCAAAACACATTGCCCAACTTCTCCTGAGTACGGTGATACCACATGTGTGACACTTTTTTTGCAGCCTAGGTGGGCAAAGGGGCCCAAATTCCTTTTAGGAGGGCATTTTTAGACATTTGGATTTCAGACTTCTTCTCACGCTTTAGGGCCCCTAAAATGCCAGGGCAGTATAAATACCCCACATGTGACCCCATTTTGGAAAGAAGACACCCCAAGGTATTCCATGAGGGGCATGGCGAGTTCATAGAAGTTTTAGTTTTTGGGCACAAGTTAGCGGAAATTGATTTTATTTTATTTTTTTCTCACAAAGTCTCCCTTTCCGCTAACTTGTGACAAAAAATAAAATTTTACATGAACTCACTATGCCCCTCACAAAATACCTTGGGGTGTCTTCTTTCCAAAATGGGGTCACATGTGGGGTATTTATACTGCCCTGGCATTTTAGGGGCCCTAAAGCGTGAGAAGAAGTCTGGAATATAAATGTCTAAATAAAATTACGCAGTTGGATTCCGTGAGGGGTATGGTGAGTTCATGTGAATTTTTTTTTTTTTTATCACAAGTTAGTGGAATATGAGACTTTGTAAGAAAAAATATATATATTTCCGCTAACTTGTGTCAAATAAAATGTCTGAATGGAGCCTTACAGGGGGGTGATCAATGACAGGGGGGTGATCAGGGAGTCTATATGGGGTGATCACCCCCCTGTAAGGCTCCATTCAGACGTCCGTATGTGTTTTGCGGATCCGATCCATGGATCCGCAAAACACATACGGACCTCTGAATGGAGCCAGCCTTACAGGGGGGTGATCAAGGAGTCTATATGGGCTATATGTCATTGATCACCCCCCTGTAAGGCTCCATTCAGATGTCCGTATGTGTTTTGCGGATCCGCGGATCGGATCCGCAAAACACATACGGACGTCTGAATGGAGCCTTACAGGGGGGTGATCAATGACAGGGGGGTGATCAGGGAGTCTAATATGGGGTGATCAGTGGTTAATAAGTGACAGGGGGGGGTGTAGTGTAGTGGTGTTTGGTGCTACATATTGCAGAGCTGCCTGTGTCCTCTGGTGGTCGATCCAAGCAAAAGGGACCACCAGAGGACCAGGTAGCAGGTATATTAGACGCTGTTATCAAAACAGCGTCTAATATACCTTTTAGGGGTTAAAAAAAATCGCATCTACAGCCTGCCAGCGAACGATCGCCGCTGGCAGGCTGTAGATCAGCTAGTTTACCTTCCGTTACATAAATAATAACACTACATAGTAAATAATACCCCCATACAAATAATACCACGACATGGTAAATACCCTCATACAAATAATACCACCAAATAGTGCCTAAATACCACCACATGGTAAATAATACCCCCATAAAGTGGATAAAAATACCATATAGTGCCAACATAGTCCAGAGCATGGACACCTCTCTCTCATACCCATATGCTCTAATAGGACAGGAATTGTCCAGATGAAACAATCCATTAAAGAAGAAAATCCAGAATTGTTCTGGTTCAGTCAAATGTGACTTTGCAGAACTAAATATGGACTTGCCTTTTCAGTGTATAAAACATGTGAGATCATATGTGAAGTCAATAAAAGCTCCAGTAATATGGAACATTAAGCATCATGAATGAGTAATAAAAGAGGACTATTTACAGCTGCGGACGGGAACTTGTTTGCAAAGGATTTGGAGGAAGCAATGATAATGGACCAGCTTCCAGCTCCAGCAATAAAAGATAATGTCATAGGGGGACAGGACCTAATGGGATTTACTGGCCGGGTGCTGTAGGGCAGCTCAGCGTGCATCAGCCACTGGAATAAACAGCAGAGAAAAACCGTCCTGGAATTAATGTCTTCAGTACCTTCTGGACAGAGGTCAGGACAGTAAATGTGTGCGCGAGCCGGAGGCCGGCCCGCTGTATTCTGACCCGATCAGCAGTGGTAATGTACAAGTGACGTGGAAGAACCTAAAGAGGGAGTCACAGAGTGCAATAACCAGAAAGCAGACACTGAATATTAGGAATGTAGCCCAGGACTGACATGTGCAAGCTGCTCAACTGTACAGTACAGATGTACTGTATCTTGTACTGATCCTGAGTTACATCCTGTATTATACTTCAGAGCTGCACTCACTATTCTGCTGGTGCAGTCACTGTGTACATACATTACATTACTTATCTTGTACTGATCCTGAATTACATTCTGTATTATACTCCAGAGCTGCACTCACTATTCTGCTGGTGGAGTCACTGTGTACATACATTACATTACTTATCCTGTACTGATCCTGAGTTACATCCTGTATTATACTCCAGAGCTGCACTCACTATTCTGCTGGTGCAGTCACTGTGTACATACATTACATTACTTATCCTGTACTGATCCTGAGTTACAGCCTGTATTATACTCCAGAGCTGCACTCACTATTCTGCTGGTGCAGTCACTGTGTACATACATTACATTACTTATCCTGTACTGATCCTGAGTTACATCCTGTATTATACTCCAGAGCTGCACTCACTATTCTGCTGGTGCAGTCACTGTGTACATACATTACATTACTGATCCTGTACTGATCCTCAGTTACATCCTGTATTATACTCCAGAGCTGTACTCACTATTCTGCTGGTGCAGTCACTGTGCACATACATTACTTACCCTGTACTGATCCTGAGTTACATCCTGTATTATACTCCAGAGCTGCACTCACTATTCTGCTGGTGCAGTCACTGTGTACATACATTACATTACTTATTCTGTACTGATCCTGAGTTACAGCCTGCATTATACTCATGTGCTGCACTCACATAAGACTGGGGGACATTAAGTCTTTCCTATAGTATATTACTTTACTGTGTCTGGTGTGACAACACTTCCCAGAAATCAGGAAAGCTCAGTGTAGACACAGAACACGCAAGGAATGCTTTGCGATTTCAGCTCTGAGGCCTACAGTGAATGCTGCTCAGTAGTATAATACAGGCTGTAACTCATGTGGACATAGAGTATAAATATAAATAAAAAATAAATCTTTTTGAACAAAAGTACTAAACATAAAATAGAATTCATCCTCAGTACAGAAGACTCTCGAAGATGAAAAATCCTTTCCCCTCAGCATGAAATCAAAATTACACTGACTGTAAAGTAATAGCATCATCAAAAGAAATGGTGTTCTCCAAGTCGGAGATTGAGTAATTTTTCAGTGAAATTTCTGCCGTAACTTTTGGCGAGATAAAAGTTTCCCACTATAATAAACATTTATAATACATCTGTTGTATTGGCTTTTGAAGTGTTTTACTGGGAAAAAGTAAAAGAGGCATAAAACAATCTCAGCCAAAAAAGTTCACACAAACAAATATGGGAATGTTTTTGGACACAAGGCTCCTAAAATGTTATGTATCTGCTCTCACAGACAAGTATATGAGAGCACAAGCTGCATACACCTCCATTTTGTGTATGGTCACTCCTCTAGGCAACATATATAAGAATATGACAGCATGGACCCCACCCTCGTCAGTGTTGTACACTGTCACTCCCCTAGGCACCAAACACAATATAACAGCATGAACCCCACCCTCGTCAGTGTTGTACATTGTCACTCCCCTAGGCACCATACATAATAATATAATAGCATGGACCCCACCGTCATCAGTATTGTACATTGACACTCCCCTAGGCATTATACATAAGAATATAATAGCATGGACCCCACCCTCGTCAGTATTGTACACTGTTACTCCCCTAGGCACCATACATAAGAATATAATAGCATGGACCCCACCCTCGTCAGTATTGTACACTGTTACTCCCCTAGGCACCATACATAAGAATATAACAGCATGAACCCCACCCTCGTCAGTATTGTACACTGTTACTCCCCTAGGCACCATACATAAGAATATAATAGCATGGACCCCACCCTCATCAGTATTGTACATTGTTACTCCCCTAGGCACCATACATAATATAATAGCATGGACCCCACCTTCGTCAGTTTTGTACATTGTTACTCCCCTAGGCACCATACATAATATAATAGCATGGACCCCACCTTCGTCAGTTTTGTACATTGTTACTCCCCTAGGCACCATACATAATATAATAGCATGAACCCCACCCTCGTCAGTGTTGTACATTGTTACTCCCCTAGGCACCATACATAATATAACAGCATGCACCCCACCCTCGTCAGTGTTGTACATTGTTACTCCCCTAGGCACCATACATAATATAATAGCATGGACCCCACCCTCGTCAGTGTTGTACATTGTTACTCCCCTATGCACCATACATAATATAACAGCATGAACCCCACCCTCGTCAGTTTTGTACATTGTTACTCCCCTAGGCACCATACATAATATAATAGCATGGACCCCACCCTCGTCAGTTTTGTACATTGTTACTCCCCTAGGCACCATACATAATATAACAGCAGGAGCTCCATCCTCATTTGAGTTGCAGCACAAGTTTCTTCCAAACATTGTCAAGATTGAGCAACTGGCGTCAATCTTTCATCAAAAAGCCAATTCTGTGACCTTCACCGACCCTGATAAATAAGCCTCACAAAATCCGCGCTGCAAAGTCTTCGACCCCCGACACCTTCCAGAGCAGGTACGAGCGCACGGAGCCCTTATTTTCTCGGCGCCTCATTCTAAATTCATCTAAACGGAAGATACTTTCTCCTATATGCAAACCAGTTCTGGCGCTGACACTAATCCATCCCTGGGTGACAGCTCGATATCCGCTGCCGCCTTAAATCGGAGAGAAAATAACTCGCATTGTTATGCGGCTTCAATATTCTTGTCAACAGTCTGCAGTGTTTGCCAATAACATGGAGGCGCTGAGGCCGCGCCGTCTCCATAGGAAGCTCCTGTATATTATATATGAGGAGCACAGAACACAAGGCAGCCATGACTATGCTCCGTATTATTATTTTCCTGAAGTTCTCGGATTCCGGATCGCCCCTCTCATTATCATTTGTAATGGATGCAACATTGCAAACATTCTGCTGCTTGCGCTAAAGTCAGGTTTGAGCCGAGAGAGGTGCCACCTCTGGGACTGTCCCCTGAAGAATGGAGGTCTTCTAACCCCATGCAGGCTGCGGTTGAATGCAGAGGTCACCAGGACTATGGAAGTTTCTCATAATCATGGCCGCCTCGGCATTCAGTGGCAGCCTGGATGGGGGACAGGGGACCTCCCTTCTGGAGATAGCAGATCCTAGAGGTGGGACCTGTATCAGATATCTATAGAAGACCCTGTCAATTGGCCATAAAAGATGACGATACACCTTATACTGTTAGGGTGCCTGCACACGATGCAGATGACGTGCGGTTTTTCCATGCAGAAAAACCGCAGCGTAATACGGTACAAGCAAAGTGATGAACAGGAGACAAATCTCATGTACACTTTGCTTTTTCTTCTGTGCCAATTTTTACATTTTTAGAGTATCAATTGTTTGTAGAGAGGTTTACCCCAAAGACGTCAATGGGATTGTTATAAACAAAAATTCTGCACAAAAAAAAAAACGCACAAAAAATTTAACAAAACCGCAATAAACAGTCCAGATTTTTGTGCTTTTTTGTGCTTTTTTGTGCGGATTTCATACAGATTTTCTGCATTGCGTGCAGGTACCCTGCGTGTGTGCAAGTATGTGTGTATATGTGTGTGTTTAAGTACTTCTGGTTCTATGCCATGAACTCCCAACACAAAAACACAGGTTACACATAATGGAAGTAACAGCCATCATCCTCCAGTGCATCCAGCCCAGCATATGGAGTTTGACATTATAACACACCACAAGCCATACCTCCCATTGGCCCCGGATCTGGCGGGACAGTCTCGAGAACTGGCGGCAGTCCTGCAGGAAGACTGTGGTGAGTCCCTATTACGGGATCTGCATCCTGAGATTCAGTTGAAAGGAAAAGGTCGTCAGCTCCCGGCTTCACCATCCACTGGCTGTCGCTTATCCGCAGCAGGAGCAATGCAGTAACACGTGGCGCCTCCTGGGCTGTGTAGGAGAGGAGTGTGCAGGCCGGGGAATAGGAGCGTGTGCTCTTCTGTCCACCTCAGCAGGTGTGATGTGTCACATGCAGACACATTGGGAGTCATTATTTCCACATGCACACACGTTGGGAGTCATTATTTCCACATGCACACACGTTGGGAGTCATTATTTCCACATGCACACACGTTGGGAGTCATTATTTCCACATGCTATCACACACATTGGGAGTCATTATTTCCACATGCACACACATTGGGAGTCATTATTTCCACATGCACACACGTTGGGAGTCATTATTTCCACATGCACACACATTGGGAGTCATTATTTCCACATGCATACACGTTGGGAGTCATTATTTCCACATGCACACACATTGGGGGTCATTATTTTCACATGCACACACGTTGGGAGTCATTATTTCCACATGCACACACGTTGGGAGTCATTATTTCCACATGCACACACATTGGGGGTCATTATTTCCACATGCACACACATTGGGGGTCATTATTTCCACATGCACACACATTGGGGGTCATTATTTCCACATGCACACACGTTGGGAGTCATTATTTCCACATGCACACACGTTGGGAGTCATTATTTCCACATGCACACACGTTGGGAGTCCTTATTTCCATATGCACACACATTGGGGGTCATTATTTTCACATGCACACACGTTGGGAGTCATTATTTCCACATGCACACACATTGGGGGTCATTATTTCCACATGCACACACGTTGGGAGTCATTATTTCCACATGCACACACGTTGGGAGTCCTTATTTCCATATGCACACACATTGGGGGTCATTATTTCCACATGCACAAACGTTGGGAGTCATTATTTCCACATGCACACACGTTGGGAGTCATTATTTCCACATGCACACACATTGGGGGTCATTATTTCCACATGCACACACATTGGGGGTCATTATTTCCACATGCACACACATTGGGGGTCATTATTTCCACATGCACACACATTGGGGGTCATTATTTCCACATGCACACACGTTGGGAGTCATTATTTCCACATGCACACACGTTGGGAGTCCTTATTTCCATATGCACACACATTGGGGGTCATTATTTCCACATGCACACACGTTGGGAGTCATTATTTCCATATGCACACACACATTTGGAGTCATTTCCACACGCACATCTTGTGTGTATCTTCCGCTTCCTCCACTGCTTCCCCTGGGAGCTAATTTGCTTGTACAGATGGGCAGCGGAGAGAAGCCCCTGCCAGCCTCTGGATCTCCTAACAAGGCTTAAGGCTTCTCCGCCAGACTTTGCATTCGGAATCAGTGCCGCTTTCC
This sequence comes from Bufo gargarizans, assembly GCF_014858855.1. Taxonomy (NCBI): domain Eukaryota; kingdom Metazoa; phylum Chordata; class Amphibia; order Anura; family Bufonidae; genus Bufo; species Bufo gargarizans. The sequence goes on along the minus strand of NC_058083.1, from coordinate 522,904,333 downwards.
GCTCGCCTACTTTGTCTTCTTGTAAGTGCTCACGGGACATATAGAAATGATAAAGCGGAAGACAATAGCGCATCTGTGTGACCTAGATAGCAACATTAAGCAAAGCGAGACGCCGTGTCAGTGATACTTTTCTATTTCCTTAATAACTCGGAGGCGTCTGCCGATGCTGCGGATTTAATGCGCCTCTCATCTTACTTAAAGGCTTTGTTTACACGTCTGTATTTAAACTATACCCGGGCGGAGGTAACCCTTTCATCGCCAAAACCAAAAGACAACTCAATGCATCCTTATCGGCCTCTGAGCGAACGGAGCAAGGAGACGTCCACGCACTGGAGACATGATAGGCCCACCATTCTAAATATCAGAATACAGGGAGGATGAGAGATGAGCAAGGAGGGTCACAGGACTCCGTCCTGGCGGGCTCGCCTATAAAGCCCTGCCGTCAGCCTCAGCCACACATGAAGGACCATAGGCGTGATGCTGGTGGACAAGTCATAGGCACGACATAAGATCTCAGCTAGGATCCGCCATATTTTCCTGGGCTTGTATATAGGAGGAACAGCAAGTCTGTTACATAGAGCAAAGAGATAAGGAAACAAAGAACACAGCTGGTTTAGGGTCAGTGAGGGAGGAGAAGACAAGGGCTAGCTCCATTTATATGACTTCACAGAGAGATGAGTCAGTCTGTGATTGTGTAACTGATCCTAAATCCAGGTATGCCAAACACACAGTGTGCTGCAGGAGGTGCGTTTTTCTGTGCAGTAGGTGTTTGGCATTCCTAATTTTATGACTATTTCTCAATAAAGGATTCCATAGTTTTATCCGGAGGCTGGAATGAACTTTCTTTTCAACTTTGCATTATTAGGGTACATTCACACGACCGTATGTGTTTTGCGGTACGCAAATTGCGGATCCGCAAAACACGGACACCGGCCGTGTGAATGTAGCCAGCCCCATGATAGAAATGCCTATTCTTGTCCGCAGACAAGAATAGGACATGCTCTATCTTTTTTGCGGGGCCGCGGAACGGATCTACGGATGCGGAAAGCACATTGTGTGCTGTGCGCATCTTTTGCGGACCAATTGAAATGAATGGGTCCGCACACGTTCCGCAAAACGTTGCGGAACGGATGCAGAGCCAAAAATACAGTCGTGTGAATGTACCCTTATGGCAGTTATATTCTTGTACATAGGAGGCAGCATTATAGTAGTTATATTCTTGTACAAAGGAGCAATATTATAGTAGTTATATTCTTGTACATAGGAGGCAGTATTATAGTAGTTATATTCTTGTACATAGGAGCAGTATTATAGTAGTTATATTCTTGTACATAGGAGCAGTATTATAGTAGTTATATTCTTGTACATAGGAGCAGTATTATAGTAGTTATATTCCTGTACATAGGAGGCAGTATTATAGTAGTTATATTCTTGTACATAGCGGGCAGTATTATAGTAGTTATATTCTTGTACATAGGAGGCAGTATTATAGTAGTTATATTATTGTGCATAGTTGCATTATTACTGTAGATTTTTGTACATAAGGTCGGTATTATACTATTTTATATTGTTGTACAGAGGGGCACGTTTATAGTAATTATATCCTTGTACACAAGATACAGTATTATAATTAGAGTTGTTGCAATACCAAATTTTTTATTTGGTTTCGATACCATAAAAAGTATTGCGATACTCGATACCATTATATACCACGCGAAATGGCAAATCGCACAGTTTTTATTTTTTCTGTTCCGGCGTTCACCGCATAATTTTTTTTTATATTTTAATAGTTTGGACTTTTCTGACGTGGCGATATGTAATATGTTTATTTATTGTTTATACATTTTCTATGTGAAATTGGGAAAGGGGGTGATTCATACTTAATATTTAGGTGGGTTTTTTTCACACCTCTTATTTAATAACCATTTTCCCCCTTAGGGACCAGAACCTGGGATTTTTTTTATCCCTTGTCCTATTCACCTTGATAGAGCTCTATCAGGGTGAATAGGACTTCACACTCTCCCTGCTGTTACCATGGCAGCCAGGGCTTCAGTAGCTTCATGGCTGCCATGGTAACCGATCGGAGCCCCAGGCTTACACTGCTGGGGCTCTGATCAGAAGCTGCCACTGCACCACCAATGAGGAGGAGGGGAGAGGGGACCCTGTGGCCACTGCCACCAATGATTTTAATACTGGGGGGTTGAGAGGGGCCGGCGCACTGTGCCATCAATGATTCTAATGGGGGGGAGGGCGCACTGCGCCACCAATGATAATTACCCCTTTATACAGGAGGCGGGTACTGGCAGCAGATCAGCGGCAGTTAAGGTGCCGCAACTGAGGGGTTAACTGCAGCTGATCGCAGCTCCCTGTCAGGGGCAGGATGCCGGCAATACGATTCTGCTGCCTCCTGTATTATGTGTTAAAGACCTGGGTCCAGACTTTAAGTATTAGGCTACACAGAGCGGCGACCAGCGATGTCCCAGCACTTACTATTATCCCTGTTCACCGCTCCGTTCGCCCGCTGTGCCCCATACTGTCTCCTGCTCCATATGCTAATTACTATCGGAGCAATGAGGAGGAGACATCAGCTTCTCTAGTGGGCGTTCTTTCTCCTGCTTATCGCTGTCCAATCGCAGCGCAGGGAGAAGGAACGCCCACTAGAGAAGCTGATGTCTCCTCCCCATTGCTCCGATAGTAATTAGCATATGGAGCAGGAGACAGTAATGGGGCAATGCGGGCGAACGGAGCGGCGCCCAGGGATAATAGTAAGTGCTGGGACATCGCTGGGCACCTCTGTGTAGAAAAGTCCTATCATTGGTGGCGCAGTGCGCCCGCCCCTCTCTCCGTTCATTGGTGGCAGTGGCAGCAGCGGCACAGGGGGGAGGGAGAGACTGCTTACTTCTCCCCTGTGCTGCTGAGGGAACATGCAGCGCGCTCATGTTCAGAGATACCAGGACAAAAGTATCGATATTTCAATACCCGCAACGACCCTAATTATAATAGTTGTATTCTTGCACATATGGAGCATTATTATAGTAGATTCTTGCACATAAGGACGGTATTATAGTATTTATATTGTTGTACATAGGGGCAGTTATATTTGTGTATAGTAGGTATATTTTTGTATATAGGGACAGTATTATGGGAGAATTATGTCTCTGATTTTTAACCAACGTCCTTTTCCACCCAGTTATAAGATTATATGGTCCCATCATTCACCTCTGTCCTCCTCTTGAGAACATTGGTTACTGTAGAAGATTGCTGCACTTGTGTCCTTTAGACTTTTCTTAGCTCCAGCTCTTCACGGCCCCGGAGATGAATGGAGCAGCAGAGAATCGGCCTCGTTTATTGCTCTGTTGATTATCCTCTCTCATGGACCCAGCAAGGTAGAGAAGGTAGAGTGCGTCTTAGTTAGAGCTTCTCGCTCAGCAGGAAGCTTTATTAAGAAAGCATTTCATGGAGCTGCTGGGAGAAGGAGCCTTGCAGTCACTCTTAAATGTTCCTCTGAATGGCTCAGCGATCTGCCTGAAACCTCTCCAGAAAGAGACTCTTCTCACAAGGGGGAACATAATTAAAGGCAACGTTGATTTCTTCATAAATTCTGCAGGAGACAGAGAATCTAAACTTGTTGCAGCAATGTTCTTAATACCGAAAAGGTCACCAAGATCTCATGAACCTCCCAGAGGCATTCACAGTAATATAGTGCTGAGCCCGAGACATTTTTTTCTTATTATTGTGCCTCTACGAAATAAAAAGGAAGCAATTTATTGTCATCAAGGTCACAAGATCCTCGTCCCTGGGGACATCTTATCGCCGAGAAATAAAGTAGTTTCCGTTGTTCTCTTATTTCCCACTTCTCAATGACAGAATTGAGTTATTAGTGGCTCAGTGTGAAAATACGGTATATCAACGCATTTAGAAAATTTGGCGCATTTCAGCCACCGTTTTTTCATGTTTTTCTCATAGCTGGCAATATGCAGACTGAGGGGGGAAGGGGGGGGGGTGGATTTAAAATGTTACAAGACTGACCAAGTCAGATTACATTAAAGAAGGATTGTAGAGCGGAATTGGGCTCTTATGATACATTTCCATCCAGAAAACTTTTATCTTAAAGGGATATTCCACAATTAACCACTCCTGAAGTGTCCTCCCAACAATAAAAGTGATTAGAGGGTGTCCCAATACTGGTAACCTTCAATGATCAGCTGCAATCCAGCAGAAAGTGTTCAATTACTCAACACTGCCTCCACAGGCGAAATTAAGTATTACATAGTTCCTACTGAAATTTTAATAGGAGGTCCACACTGTGTGCAGAAATGGTGGGTCCTCCAGAGTGATGCATGCTCCTGGTGGACACCTGGGCTTATAAATTAGGGTCCTGAATGGGGGAATGAGTTTCTAAACAACCTTTGAAGGGCATCTGTCAGCAGATCTGTCCCTATGAAACTGTCTGACCTGTTATACATGTGCAGCTGAAGGCATTTGTGTTGGTTCCATGTTCATACGTGCCTGTATTGCTGAGAAAAATGAAGTTTTAATATATGCAAATGAGCTTCTAGGAGCAACGGGGGCGTTGCCATTACACCTAGAGGATCTGCTCTCTCTGGGACTAACGCAACCTCTGCAATTTGATGTGTGATCACGTTTACCCTGCCTGGACCTGTGAATCAAGTGCAGAGAGTGCAGCAGTTGCGGAGGTTGTTGAGACTCTAGGTGTAATGGTTACGCCCCCGTTGCTCCTAGAAATGAATTTGCATATATTAAAACTTCATTTTTCTCAGCAATGCGGGTACAAATGAACATGGGACCAACACGGATGCCTTCAGCTGCCAAGAGCACATGGAACAGGTCAGCCAGTGTCATAGGTACAAAACTGCTGACAGATGCCCTTTCAAGGTTTTGTCCTCTCTGGACATTTATGTCCATATCGATACGATAAGCAGTAAGGCCTCTTTCACACGGGCGTCATGTTTTTTGCCCGGATAAGAGGCGGGTGCGTTGCGGGAAAAAGCGTGATTTTTCCGCGCGAGTGCAAAACATTGTCATGCGTTTTGCACTCGCGTGAGAAAAATCGCGCATGTTTGGTACCCGAACTTCTTCACAGACGTTCGGGCTTGGGATTGATGTTCAGAAGATTGTATTATTTTCCCTTATAACATGGTTATAAGGGAAAATAATAGCATTCTGACTACAGAATGCATAGTATAATAGTGCTGGAAGGGTTAAAAAAATAAAAAAGTTAACTCACCTTCTCCTCTTGTTCGCGTAGTTCGTTCCCGGTCTGTTCTTTGCTAGCTGTGGGCTTGGGCTGAATGACCTGTGATGACGTCAGATCACATGCTCCAATCACATGCTCCATCACCATGGTGATGGAGCATGTGATCTGACATCACCACAGGTCCTTTAGCCCAAGCCCACAGCTAGCAAAGAACAGACCGGGAACTACGCGAACAAGAGGAGAAGGTGAGTTAACTTTTTTATTTTTTTAACCCCTCCAGCACTATTATACTATGCATTCTGTAGTCAGAATGCTATTATTTTCCCTTATAACCATGTTATAAGGGAAAATAATACAGTGAATAGACTGTCACCTAGAACCCATGCGTGAAAATCGCACCGCATCCGCACTTGCTTGCGGATGCTTGCGATTTTCACGCAACCCCATTCACTTCTATGGGGCCTGCGTTGCGTGGATTATCGCACCGCAACGCACAAAGAGGAGCATGCTGCAATTTTCACGCAACGCATAAGTGATGCGTGAAAATCACCGCTCATGTAAACAGCCCCATAGAAATGAATGGGTCAGGATTCAGTGCGGGTGCAATGCGTTCAACCCGCGCAGAATACTCGCTCGTGTGAAAGGGGCCTAATTGTTCTATAGGTGCAGGTCCCACCTCTGGGACCCACGTCTATCTCAAGAATGGGGCTTCATCGTGAATTTAGAGCACGCTGAACATGCGCTGCAGCTTCTCCATGAACTGCTATGGGACTTAAGAAAACAGCTAAGCGCACAGTGGAAGGGGAGCGCACCACGTCTGTGCATCCACCCTCCATTCACCACGGAACGTCCAGAATAGTTCAGCCAGTGCTTGGTTATTTTTGGAAGTTCCATAGCAGTAAATGGAGAAAACTGCGCATGCACAGCTTGCTGTCTATTCACTTTAGAGGCCCTGTTCTAGGAGTGGGTCCCAGATGTTGGGACATCTTATCATATGCTACAGTATAAATATCCTGATAGAAATCCCCTTTAAGTTCCATTTAAAGGGGAAGTCCATATTAATGGGATATTGTAATATACAGGAGGTGCAGTTTCTAAATGAGGGGCTCTGTTCAGATAACCTAATTTCCTGGTAATCACAGCTTCAAAAAGAGTTGTCATCTGGTTTTAATACAGATATAAATGATAAATCTACCCATCAGTGTCTATCTAACGTCAGCAGAAGCGGATTAGAAAGCCAGGTAGAATGGGTAACGTCCCCTTTACTGGTTGTACTCCGGTTTTCCCATTGACAGGGAGTGGGGGTAGAGGGGGCAGGGGTGCACCTAGCATTTCTGCTGCCTAAGGCGAAAACTCAAACGGCGCCACAACCGCCCAATGTCAATTTCATAACCTAACCCCTTCCCTCCAGTCCTACTGTTAAGGACATAATTGGAAAACATTACATACAGAACTACAAAGCATACAGGGTAATACAGCGCCATATACTGTGTCCACTGTGCTTCCCAATACTATACTGCCGAAACAGATCACCCCCCTTCCACTGCCCCCCTCCATGCCTCTACCGGGTGTTGCCTGAGGAAATCGCCTCACCTCGCCTTACCGGTGGTGCGCCCCTGAGAGGGGGGTTTGATTTATTGAAATAGATGCAACATGCAGATGACGAGATGATTCCTAGAGATCTGATACTTAGAGGAGACATAATTTCATGAGGTTCTGGAATATCCTGCAATACGAGCCGTTTTCCATCAGAGCTCAACCTGATGACATTCACAGGTGCCTCCTATCACACCTGCAAATCTACACCTTGGGACGAGGGATGGAGGAGTCGTCTGCAGAAGAGGAAGCGGCTCCAACGTGACACCTGAAGAGTCACAAATTGTGCTTCAGGTAAATCAGGACAGCGAGGCCGCAACAAAATCATATACATCGATAAGCCCCCAAACATTTCATACAGGGCAGTGCACTGATCAGGGATTAATGAGGCGACAGAGAGGGGTCCTCTGATTGGGACCCTCAACATATTTTGAACACACTTGTGACTGATGAGATAGATAATAGATAGGTCGATATGAAAAAGATAGGAGATAGATACACTGCCTGTCCCAAAAAAAAAAGTCGCCACCAAAAATAAGCCTTTAGCTTTGATTACGGCACGCAGTGGCTGTGGCATTGTTTCGATAAGCTTCTGCAATGTCACAAGGTTTATTTCCATCCAGTGTTGCATTAATTTTTCACCAAGATCTTGCATTGATGATGGTAGAGTCTGACTGCTGCGCAAAGCCTTCTCCAGCACATCCCAAAGATTCTCCATGGGGTTAAGGTCTGGACTCTATGGTGGCCAATCCATGTGTGAAAATGATGTCTCATGCTCCCTGAACCACTCTTTCACAATTTGAGCCCGATGAATCCTGGCATTGTCATCTTGGAATATGCCCGTGCCATCAGGGAAGAAAAAATCCATTGATGGAATAACCTGGTAATTCAGTATGTTCAGGTAGTCGCTGACCTCATTCTTGGAGCTCATACTGTTGCTGAACCTAGACCTGACCAACTGCAGCAACCCCAGATCATAGCACTGCGCCCACAGGCTGGTACAGGAGGCACTAGGCATGATGGGGGCATCACTTCATCTGCCTCTCTTCTTACCCTGATGCGCCCATCACTCTGGAACAGGGTAAATCTGGACTCATCAGACCACACGACCTTCTTCCATTGCCCCAGACTCCAATCTTTATGCTCCCTAGCAAATTGAAGCCTTTTTTTCTGGTTTGCTTCACTGATTAGTGGTTTTCTTACGGCTACACAGCTGTTCAGTCCCAATACCTTGAGTTCCCTTCGCATTGTGCGTGTGGAAATGCTCTTACTTCCACTATTTAACATAGCCCTGAGTTCTACTGTTGTTTTTCTTCGATTTAATTTCACCAAACGTTTAAAGGGACACTGACAGGCCCAATAAGCATAATTATCTATATATATGACTGCACAGGTCTTCTAATGTGTATTAAAAACAAGTGAAGCTGAAACGCCGCCCCTTGGGCAGAAAGAAGAGCGATTACATCAGGTTATAAAACATGAGTTTGCTGTATTTATAAGGTGGACAGGGGTTAGACTTATATGTTTTTAATACACATTAGAAGACCTGTGCATGCATATATATAGATAATTATGGTTATTGGGCCTGTCAGTGTCCCTTTAAGTGATCGCCAATCACGATCATTCAGGATTTTTTCCGGCCACATTTCTTCTTCGAACACAATGGGTCCCCACTGTCCTTCCCGTTTTTAAAAATACATTGGACAGTTCTTAACCCAATTTTAGTAGTTTCTGCAATCTCCTTAGATGTTTTCTCAGTGATTTGACCCTTCTCAGACTAACATCTTTTCCACGACCACGAGATGTCTCTTTCGACATGGTTGGTTAAGAAATGAGAAGCAACTCATTGCCCCAGCTGGGGTTAAATAACTTGTTGCAGCTGAAAGATAATCGCCCGGCAGTAATTATCCAATAGGAGGCTCAGAACTATCTGCTTAGTTAAATCCAGGTGGCGACTTTTTTTTTGGACAGGCAGTGTTGATAGATATGAGAAAGATAGATAGATAGATGAGATATACGAGATAGATAGATATTGTGTAAAAGTATTAAAACAAATAAATAAATTACATGTATTTGGTTTCGCTGTAATCGTTGCAATAATTGACTCAGAAAATAAAGGTATCATGTTATTTATGATGAAAGCTGAATGTCGCTAAATTTATAACATAAAAACTCAGTGTTTTCCCCCCTCTCCCACCCAGAAAGAGTTAATAAAAGTTAGGGCTCATGCACACGAGTGGCGTTCGTGCCCGTGCTGCAGTCAGCAATGCACGGGCACGGGCCGCGAGCCCACCGTCTGCGGAAGCGGGCCCATTCACTTGACGGAAAAATTAGTACATGCAATACTTTTCTGCGTTGCGGAGGAACGGACAGAAAACCCATGGAAGTACTCCGTAGTGCTTTCAATACATGCCGCCATTCCACGCTGGGATAACGGCCGTGTGCATGAGCCCTTAACCAGTAAGCAACTCAAGATGGCACCATTAAAAATGACAACTTGTCCCGCAAAAAAAATAAGCCCTCATACAGCTATACAGACTGAAAAATAACAAAGTTATAGCTCTTGGAAGGCGACAATGAAATATTTTAAAAAAATGACGTGGTCATTAAAGCCCCAAACAGGCTGGTTACTAAGGGGTTAAGGCGAATCTACTATAAAACATCCATACCGGAGTATCATAGAGATTAACAATCCTCTAGGACAAGTTCCTGGACCTCAGCTAATGCCATCCTCTGATATGTCAGTCACAGGAGAGATGTGAGATGATGGGAGTTCCCTTTCTGAACATTTTGTAGAGGGACACTGAATTCCCACCTACAGACGACTATGAATCCCATCATCCCCCTGTCTCTAGTGCAGATCTGCTCAGATGCAGACCATTCCCTTCTGCTTCAGAGTCTTATTTTTTCCCCACTTCTTACACAAACCTCAGATGAAGGAGAGGATACGGCATTAAACTCGCAGGAAATCAATAGGAGCCGGAGACTCATAAATAATTTTACATCAGCATAAAGTATAATAAATATTTCTTTATTTCACCAAGAGCGGCTATAACCCTCCTGAAAGTCTCCTTGAGAATCGAACAGTTTACAGCCGAGACGTGATGGAAATACCAGTGAATTGCTGATGGCACGGAGATGACCTGGAGGTAGCGCGCCGGCTGCTAATGCAACCAACACCTGGACGCCTTCTCCTGAACTAGCAAAGTGCCACCGTATGTCAGGAGGACAGCGAGCGCGTAGGATGTGATGAACATATGGTTTAATCCCTTAAAGGGGTCTTCCCAGTTGACCACTAGAGGTACCTCCATCCCTCACCTCTTACAGGGATCTGGTCCGTTCAGTAGGCGCACCCCCAATATAGTGTACTGCTATAAAGTGCACAAATAATGATAGCACACACTACCTAATCATGGCTGAAATCTGTCAAATAAAAAGGTCAGACCATAAACTGCAAAAATACATTACAGTGACTAAGTAGTATAAATACCGCCATTCAATGGCTTAATTAATACCGCCATACAGTGCTCAAATAAATAAAAATGGAGGAAAGGTAATTTTTCTTCTGTATTAGGCCGAATGCACACGGCCGAGAGCGATCCGTGGTATGCCGGGCTGGATTCCTGTTCAGAGCAGGAGCGCACGGCGTCATTGGTTGCTATGACGCCGTGCGCTTCATGCCGCCGCTCAACTACAGTAATACACTGGTATGATCTATATGAGTGTATTACTGTACAGCGGCGGCAGCATGAAGCGCACGGCGTCATAGCAACCAATGACGCCGTGCGCTCCTGCTCTGAACAGGAATCCAGCCCGGCATACCACGGAGCGCTCTCAGCCGCGGAACACGGCAGTGTGCATTCGGCGTTAAGATGTAACTTTTTTAGGTAATAATTGAAAAATATTCGAACTTCAAAGCAAATGACACGTGTGGCGACTACTACATCCCTTCGGCAGGTAACGGGATGATCGCTCTGACAATAGCAATCCCCAAAGTCAAAACCCCTCACCTAACCTGACTGTCAATCCCTACATACTATGGTTGTTTTTCACGCTTGCACGTCCCACTAGTTTCATCCAGGCTCATAAGAATAACAGATCAGTCAACAGCAGCTTGCTGTTGTCAATTTTAATAAAAGGAGGCGTTTAAGTGGAGTCTGTCAGAAGTTTTGACCATGGTAAACTGCTGACAGCACTAAGTAAGGGTCGGGGAGAGCAGGACAAACATACTTTTGTAGAGGTTTTATTTTTCAGGAGTAGTGTGAATATAAAGTTTTATTCTGCCAGATTCTGCTCCTGCAGTGGTGGAGCTACACTGTGAAGTGCTTTCTGCTCTGAGCTGCTTTACAGCCCCTCTGCTCTGAGTGACAGCTGTAGTGGTCTCCGGGTTAGATGCTACAGCAGAGAGGAGGGCCGTGTATAGTTGAGCTGCACTGTCCTGTCCTGTGGTTATATGGGTACCCGGGCAGGCCCAGCTGCCATTGTAATAGTACGACTGGGCACCTGAACTCGGAAACCGGAAGGCTGGGAAGCAGATGTGCTTCAGGCCAACAGGGATAAGGGGTCACAATTGGTTGGGTTCTTCAACTGTTTCTCTTATCTGATGTTATGTAAATAAAGTGCGACCTCCAACACAATATTTCACCAAATTAGGGTAGTGTGGATTACCGCTGGCAGGTGCACCACCCCGGAGAAGGTGTTGGAGACACGTACAGATAACGTGGCACTGAGCATATAGTGAAATGAGGTTCTTAATTTGCAACCAGAATCTTATTTTGAGCTACATGTACAGCATTAAAAGACAAAACCCTCCGACAGGTGCAGCAGTCAGAGAATAGCAGAAGCGGCCGCTCCGTTAATTACATTTTCCTGTGCTTTTCATGAACTCTGCGCGACCTCTTTGTAATTTCATTTTTTTCATTTCATGAAAACTGCATCTACAACCATTTTAATGCTTTTTCATGTGAGCTTTCTGTTCTGTTCCAACGCAATAGATTTGGAAATATTGTCCTAACAAAACAGCACCACACACAGCAAAATCATAGAGGAACATTTCAAGAAATAATTACCCCCTTAAAAGATCACCCAGGAAAAGAGATGCCTCAACAAGGAGCTTACTGAATGGTTTATTACTACATAGTGACAATAACATTTGTCTGTGAGTCCTATTTCCCCACCCCATGAAAAAGAGGAACTGTGAGTCCTGCTACCCCCAACCACTCACATAGGAAGTCTGTGAATCCTGCTTCCCCGCCTACTCAGAGACAAAGATTGAGTCCTGCTTCCCCCGACCACTCAGAGAAAGCCTGCGAGTCCTGCTTCCCCCACTCACAGACAAAGCCTGTGAGTCCTCCTTCCCCACACACACTCATATAGGAAGTCTTTGAGTCCCTGCTACCCTTAACCACTCATAGAGAAAGCCTGTGAGTCCTGCTTACCCCGCCCACTTATAGAGGAAGCCTGCGAGTCCTGCTTCCCCCACTCACAGACAAAGCCTGTAAGTCCTCCTTCCCCACACACACTCATATAGGAAGTCTTTAAGTCCCTGCTTCCCTTAACCACTCATAGAGAAAGCCTGCTTGCCCCGCCCACTTATAGAAAAAGCCTGCTTGCCCCGCCCACTTATAGAAAAAGCCTGTGAGTCCTGCTTACCCCGCCCACTTATAGAGAAAGCCTGTGAGTCCTGCTTACCCCGCCCACTTATAGAGAAAGCCTGTGAGTCCTGCTTACCCCGCCCACTTATAGAGAAAGCATGTGAGTCCTGCTTACCCCACCCACTTATAGAGAAAACCTGCGAGTCCTGCTTCCCCCACCCACTCATAGAGAAAGCCTGTAAGTTCTGCTTCCTCCACACACATATATAGAAGGTCTGTGAGTCCTGCTACCCCACTCACAGAGAAAGACTTGGAGTCCTGCTTACTCCACCCACTCTCAGAGAAAGCCTGTGAGTCCTTCTTCCCTCATCCACTCATAGAGAAAATTTGTAAGTCCTGCTTCCCACGCACTGATATATAGTAATGTCTGTGAGTCCTGCTTCCCTCACCCACTCACAGAGAGAGCCTAGAAGTCCTGCTTACCCTGCCCACTCTCAGAGAAAGAGTGAGTCCTGATTCTCCCACGCACTCACAGAGAAAGCCTGTGCCTACTTCTTCCTCCACCCACTCACACAGAAAGCTACACTTGCCTACTCATAGAAAAATCATGCGAGTCCTGCTTTCCCTGCCCACATATAAAGTCTGTGAATTCTGCTGCCCCCACACACTTGTAGAAAAACCATGTGAGTCTTGCTTCCATCATCTACTCAAAGACTGTAAGTACTACTTCCAATGCCCACTCATAGAGAAAACCTACTTCCCCTAGAGAAGATCTGTGAGTTCTGCTTTCTCCACCCAGTCTTACATACAGTTGCAAGTAAAAGTATGTGAACCCTTTGGAATGATATGGATTTCTGCACAAATTGGTCATAAAATGTGATCTGATCTTCATCTAAGTCACAACAATAGACAATCACAGTCTGCTTAACCTAATAACACACAAAGAATTAAATGTTCCCATGTTTTTATTGAACACACCATGTAAACATTCACAGTGCAGGTGGGAAAAGTATGTGAACCCTTGGATTTAATAACTGGTTGAACCTCCTTTGGCAGCAATAACTTCAACCAAACGTTTCCTGGTGTTGCAGATAAGACGTGCACAACGGTCAGGAGTTAGGGTCCATTCACACGTCTGTTGTTTCTTTCCTGATCTGTTCAGTTTTTTGCGGAACAGATCTGGACCAGTTCTGTACCCATTCATTTTCAATGGGTCCTGAAAAAAAAAAATCAGACATTGAGCTGTCCGATTTTTTTCAGGACCCATTGAAAATGAATGGGTACAGAACTGGTCCAGATCTGTTCTGCAAAAAACGGAACAGATCAGGAAAGAAACAACGGACGTGTGAATAGACCCTAATTCTTGACCATTCCTCTTTACAGAACGGTTTCAGTTCAGCAATATTCTTGGGATGTCTGGTGTGAATCGCTTTCTTGAGGTCATGCCACAGCATCTCAATCGGGTTGAGGTCAGGACTCTGACTGGGCCACTCCAGAAGGCGTATTTTCTTCTGTTTAAGCCATTCTGTTGTTGATTTACTTCTATGCTTTGGGTCGTTGTCCTGTTGCAACACCCATCTTCTGTTAAGCTTCAGCTGGTGGACAGATGGCCTTAAGTTCTCCTGCAAAATGTCTTGATAAACTTGGGAATTCATCTTTCCTTCGATGATAGCAATCCGTCCAGGCCCTGACGCAGCAAAGCAGCCCCAAACCATGATGCCCCCACCACCATACTTCACAGTTGGGATGAGGTTTAGATGTTGGTGCGCTGTGCCTCTTTTTCTCCATACATAGTGTCGTGTGTTTCTTGCAAACAACTCAACTTTGGCTTCATCTATCCGCAGAATATTTTGCCAGTACTGCTGTGGAACATCGAGGTGCTCTTGTGCAAACTGTAAACGTGCAGCAATGTTTCTTTTGGACAGCAGTGGCTTCCTCTGTGGTATCCTCCCATGAAATCCATTCTTGTTTAGTGTTTTACGTATCGTAGATTCGCTAACAGGGATGTTAGCATATGCCAGAGACTTTTGTAAGTCTTTAGCTGACACTCTAGGATTCTTCTTCACCTCATTGAGCAGTCTGCGCTGTGCTCTTGCAGTCATCTTTACAGGACGGCCACTCCTAGGGAGAGTAGCAGCAGTGCTGAACTTTCTCCATTTATAGACAATTTGTCTTACCGTGGACTGATGAACAGCAAGGCTTTTAGAGATACTTGTATAACCCTTTCCAGCTTTATGCAAGTCAACAATTCTTAATCGTAGGTCTTCTGAGATCTCTTTTGTGCGAGGCATCATTGACATCAGGCAATGCTTCTTGTGAAAAGCAAACCCAGAACTGGTGTGTGTTTTTTTTTATAGGGCAGCTGTAACCAACACCTCCAATCTCATCTCATTGATTGGACTCCAGTTGGCTGACACCTCACTCCAATTAGCTCTTGGAGATGTCATTAGTCTAGGGGTTCACATACTTTTTCCACCTGCACTGTGAATGTTTACATGATGTGTTCAATAAAAACATGGTAACATTTAATTTTTTGTGTGTTAATAGTTTAGGCAGACTGTGATTGTCTATTGTTGTGACTTAGATGAAGATCAGATTACAATTTATGACCAATTTGTGCAGAAATCCATATCATTCCAAAGGGTTCACATACTTTTTCTTGCAACTGTAAATTCTGCTACCATACTTGAACTTGAAGATCACGGGTTCCTTTCCAAAATATGTAATAGGGTTGTAATGACCCAGAGTGGCATTACCACCTCTTTTTGTACCCCACTATCTTTATGGATGAATCCCGTGTCATATATATATATATATATATATATATATACACACACACACTCACCGAAAGAATTATTAGGAACACCATACTAATACGGTGTTGGAACCCCTTTTGCCTTCAGAACTGCCTTAATTCTACGTGGCATTGATTCAACACGGTGCTGATAGCATTCTTTAGAAATGTTGGCCCATATTGATAGGATAGCCTCTTGCAGTTGATGGAGATTTGAGGGATGCACATCCAGGGCACGAAGCTCCCGTTCCACCACATCCCAAAGATGCTCTATTGGGTTGAGATCTGGCGACTGTGGGGCCATTTTAGTACAGTGAACTCATTGTCATGTTCAAGAAACCAATTTGAAATGATTCGAGCTTTGTGCCATGGTGCATTATCCTGCTGGAAGTAGCCATCAGAGGATGGGTACATGGTGGTCATGAAGGGATGGACATGGTCAGAAACAATGCTCAAGTAGCCCGTGGCATTTAAACGATGGCCAATTGGCAGTAAGGGGCCTAAAGTGTGCCCAGAAAACATCCCCCACACCATTACACCACCACCACCAGCCTGCACAGTGGTAACAAGGCATGATGGATACATGTTCTCATTCTGTTTACGCCAAATTCGGACTCTACCATTTGAATGTCTCAACAGAAATCGAGACTCATCAGACCAGGCAACATTTTTCCAGTCTTCAACAGTCCAATTTTGGTGAGCTTGTGCAAATTGTAGCCTCTTTTTCCTATTTGTAGTGGAGATGAATGGTACCCGGTGGGGTCTTCTGCTGTTGTAGCCCATCTTTCTTTCCCATTCTGACATTCAGTTTGGAGTTCAGGAGATTGTCTTGACCAGGACCACAACCCTACATGCATTGAAGCAACTGCCATGTGATTGGTTGACTAGATAATCGCATTAATGAGGAATAGAACAGGTGTTCCTAATAATTCTTGAGGTGAGTGTATATATATATATATATATATTAGGGGTGCACCGAAATGAAAATTCTGGTCCGAAACCGAAACCGAAACTTCAGGATACCCCTTGACCGAAACCGAAACCGAAAATGGCTTTTTGCCCAAATACTTTTAAAAGACCCCCCACCCCATAACAGTGCCATCCACAGACCCCCCCACCTCATAACAGTGCCATCCACAGACCCCCACCCCATAACAGTGCCATCCACAGACCCCCCCACCTCATAACAGTGCCATCCACAGACCCCCCCCACCTCATAACAGTGCCATCCACAGACCCCCACCCACCCCATAACAGTGCCATCCACAGACCCCCACCCACCCCATAACAGTGCCATCCACAGACCCCCACCCCATAACAGTGCCATCCACAGCCCCCATTGTACAATTAATAGAAAATATTTCAAAATAGCGGGGAGGGACTGGGAGGAGGAGCTGGGGGCCGGTGCGTTCACTGTGCTCCGGCCCCCAGCTCCAGTAGTTATAAAATGTTGTACAATTAATAAGCATTCTATTCATGAGGCCCCCTCTGCAGTATTACATTCAATATAGCCACATCCTACTCACAGGGCTGTCATCTTAATGCTGGCCGGCCGGGCAGAGGAGCAGCAGCGTCACGACTGACGTCATGTGCCCGGCCTACTTTCTGAATGAAGGAGGCGGCGCAGGCATGTGACGTCAGTCGTGACGCTGCCGCTCGTCTGCCCGGCCGGCCAGCACAGCCCTGTGAGTAGGATGTGGCTGTATTGAATGTAATACTGCAGAGGGGGGCCAAATGAATAGAATGCTTATTAATTGTACAACATTTTATAACTACTGGAGCTGGGGGCCGGAGCACAGTGAACGCACCGGCCCCCAGCTCCTCCTCCCAGTCCCTCCCCGCTATTTCCGGCCGATATGTAAAAATATCGGCAGAAACAGATTAGGTGCATTCTCGGCCGATATTTTCGGCCGCCGAAATTTCGGTGCACCCCTAATATATATATATATATATATATATATATATTTATTGCCATTTCCTGCAATGTGTATATGTATTTCCTTGCTAATTACCGTTTAAGTGTAATGTTCCTGGTTTACCAGCAGATGGCGGCAATCTGTGCAGTGCTAGTTTCTCTGGAGAGGAACCTTCTAGTTTTATTCCAGCCCTCTCTAGAGAGGGAGGAGTTTAGATAGAGTTAGTCACATTGCCTATAAGTAAGCTTGAAGCCAGGAGGAAGTCCTAGGATTAAAGATAAAGATACAGTAAGAGACAGACTACAGACAGCTAAGCTAAGTTCCAGCAGGAAAGGAAAAGTTCCTATTTACTCCAGAAAACATAGCAGAGCTGAGAAAGTTACAGCATAGCAGAGCAGAGATTGTTGCAGAAGTCTTTGTCTGCCAAAGTTAAGCCAATACCTGCTGATGACCAAGATAAAGTTTGGAAGATTGTTCCTTGATAAAGTTTATGCCACGTAAAGCTGTGTTCAATGTTACTATATACAAGTCTGGACTCAATTATTCCTTTATCATCCAAGTTATTCATCCCTTTTGCACTGCTTAGTCCAACCACATCTGGAATCCAAGGATATCCAGGTAGGAGCACCGTGACATGTGCATATAACACCTTCAGAGAGATTGTAGGCCACTCTACACCACTCTGGCAATCCTACACCTGGGTACCAACACCATCTACAAAGGGGACTCCATGTCCTCGTTGCTTCAATGCAACTGGCATCACGACTACTTGCTCTAACAGAGGGACATATATTATAAAAACCTCTTAAGGGGTAAGGGATACCCCAGACGCTGGCAGCAGGGCATTGCAGGGTCCTACAACTACTGTGTGCCATTTAAAATACTCAGCTTCTTATTTTGTTGAAGGGCCATGGGGCCCTTTAAGGCACCAAGATCCAGTGTCATGTTCAGGGGTTAGGAGAACCACTTAACATATCCGAAGTGTTAAGTGGACAGAGAATTGGTATTGGAATCAGGATCAAGGCATAAACTGTAACCCGTACGGATCAGGATACATACAGGAAGCATGGCATTGAAGGTCGGAACAGAAACTGACCAAAGACATAAAAAAGGTATATCAGACATACAGTTGCAAGAAAAAGTATGTGAACCCTTTGGAATGATATGGATTTCTGCACAAATTGGTCATAAAATGTGATCTGATCTTCATCTAAGTCACAACAATAGACAATCACAGTCTGCTTAACCTAATAACACACAAAGCATTAAATGTTACCATGTTTTTATTGAACACACCATGTAACCATTCACAGTGCAGGTGGAAAAAGTATGTGAACCCTTGGATTTAATAACTGGTTGAACCTCCTTTGGCAGCAATAACTTCAACCAAACGTTTCCTGTAGTTGCAGATCAGACGTGCACAACGGTCAGGAGTAATTCTTGACCATTCCTCTTTACAGACCTGTTTAAGTTCAGCAATATTCTTGGGATGTCTGGTGTGAATCGCTTTCTTGAGGTCCTGCCACAGCATCTCAATCAGGTTGAGGTCAGGACTCTGACTGGGCTACTCCAGAAGGCGTATTTTCTTCTGTTTAAGCCATTCTGTTGTTGATTTACTTCTATTCTTTGGGTTGTTGTCCTGTTGCAACATCCATCTTCTGTTGAGTTTCAGCTGGTGGACAGATGGCCTTAAGTTCTCCTGCAAAATGTCTTTATAAACTTGGGATCTAATTTTTCCTTCGATGACAGCAATCCGTCCAGGCCCTAATGCAGCAAAGCTGCCCCAAACCATGATGCCCCCACCACCATACTTCACAGTTGGGATGAGGTTTTGATGTTGGTGTGCTGTGCCTCTTTTTCTCCACACATAGTGTTGTGTGTTTCTTCCAAGCAAGTCAACTTTGGTTTCACCTGTCCACAGAATATTTTGCCAGTACTGCTGTGGAACATCCAGGTGCTCTTGTACAAACTGTAAACGTGCAGCAATGTATTTTTTTTGAACAGCAGTGGCTTCCTCTGTGGTATCCTCCCATGAAATCCATTCTTGTTTAGTGTTTTACGTGTTGTAGATTCACTAACAGGGATGCTGGCATATGCAAGAGACTTTTGTAAGTCTTTAGCTGACACTCTAGGATTCTTCTTCACCTCATTGAGCAGTCTGCGCTGTGCTCTTGCAGTCATCTTTACAGGACGGCCACTCCTAGGGAGAGTAGCAGCAGTGCTGAACTTTCTCCATTTATAGACAATTTGTCTTACCGTGGACTGATGAACAGCAAAGCTTTTGGAAATACTTTTATAACCCTTTCCAGCTTTATGCAAGTCAAAAATTCTTTATCGTAGGTCTTCTGAGAGCTCTTTTGTGCGAGGCATCATTCACATCAGGCAATGCTTCTTGTGAAAAGCAAACACAGAACTGGTGTGTGTTTTTATAGGGCAGCTGTAACCAACACCTCCAATCTCATCTCATTGATTGGACTCCAGTTGGCTGACATCTCACTCCAATTAGCTCTTGGAGATGTCATTAGTCTAGGGGTTCACATACTTTTTCCACCTGCACTGTGAATGTTTGCATGGTGTGTTCAATAAAAACATGGTAACATTTAATTCTTTGTGTGTTATTAGTTTAAGCAGACTGTGATTGTCTATTGTTGTGACTTAGATGAAGATCAGATCACATTTTATGACCAATTTGTGCAGAAATCCATATCATTCCAAAGGGTTCACATACTTTTTCTTGCAACTGTAGATGAATAATCAGGCTGATCAGGGCCAAGTCACAAACAGTCTAGTCAGGATAGCCAGCACCCTGCACACAGCTTTCCTGGGGACAGAAGAGAGACTGATCTCCCAGACATACAAATCACAAATCACCCTTACATGAACAAACACCGGGAGCATACAAGTCACAGGGAATGGTTCACACACAACCACAAAAGTCTGCAGCAGGCACGCACAACCCAAGCAACTAGCAAAAATGGGAACTGCAGCCAGTACATGAGAGCGCAGGCAGCCAGTCTACAAGGCAACACAGTTTCACAATGAACAGCACTGGTACAATTCTTACTCTGCACTAGGGATCGACCGATTATCGGATTTACCGATATTATCGGCTGATATTCAGGATTTTGAACGCTATCGGTATCGGCATTTATTTTGCCGATATTCCGATAGCGTATGGGGAACACAGATCGCGCTGCTCTCAGCGCTCTCCGTGTTTCCTCAGCAGCAGCACAGGGGAGAAGCACAGTGTCTACTCCCCCTGTGCTGCTGCCGCCAATGAAAGGACAGGGGACAAGAGGAGGGGAGGAGCTATGGCCACTGCGCCACCAATGAAGCTTAAACTCTCATTTATTCATATACAGGAGGCGGGAGCTGCAGGATCACATAGCCGGCTCCCGACCTCTATGAGCTGTAGCTGCGATCCGCGGCAGTTAACTCCTCAGGTGCCGCGGATCGCAGCTACTGCTCATAGAGGTCGGGAGCCGGCAGCCAGCTCCCGCCTCCTGTATATGAATAAATTAGAGATTAAGGGCAGTGCGCCCCCCCTCCCCCCCCAGTATTAAGCATTGGTGGCGCAGTGCGCCCCCCCCTCCCCCCCAGTATTAAGCAGTGGTGGTGCATAGGGCCCCCCCACCCCAGTCGCAGTGTGCCCCCCCACAGAATCCCCTCTCCCCTGCTCCTCCGATCGGAGCTCCAGCAGTGTAATGCTGGGGCTCCGATCGGTTACCATGGCAGCCAGGAGTCACGCTATTGAAGCCCTGGCTGCCATGATAAGCTCCATGCTGCTGTGTGCACAAAGCACACAGCAGCAGGGACAGTGTGAGCTCCTATTCACCCTGATAGAGCTCTATCAGGGTGAATAGGACAAGGGTTCTAGTCCCTAAGGGGGCTAAAAGTTAGTAAAAAAAAAAAAGTTACAAAAATAAAAATAAAAACACCAAAATATTAAATATAAATGAAAAAGAAAGATTTACAAAAAAAAATACACATTAACAATAAACATTAATTTTCAGCAGATTTGTGGGAAATTTTTATTTTTTTTCAAAAATGAAAATTCCCAGAATATCGATATACATTATCGGCTATCGGCCTGAAAGTTCACAAATTATCGGTATCGGCCCTAAAAAATCAATATCGGTCGATCCCTACTCTGCACACCCTATACTTACACCAGTTGTCCTACCCCAAATGACCAATCCACCACGTCATATCATACCAACCACTGCCCAGATACAACACTCCAGATTCTTACATATGTGCATACTCTACGGATCTCATTATCTGTAATTGCATTTTTTTTATTATTTATTTACCCTTACAGTTAAGGTTAAATATTTCCGACCCTGTCATAACGCATGGCAATGTACCTGGCGCTGCAGAAATTATTAATATACTAAGAGGAAGCATTTCATCTGGTGTTTCCAATTTAAATGCTAATGGAGACCTTTAACATAATTTAGTTACTCTTGTATAATCTGTTGCCCAAACCGAGTCCCATTTCCGAACAGCGATGCGTTATCACATTGTATAAGAAACAATCAAACACAAATTCACAGCGAGCTCTAAATTCCACTAGCATCGCTCTTCATGTTCTGGATGGCTGTAAAAGATGTCTCTTCAGCAAAACATCAGAATTTATAAGCAGCTGATGTGTAAACACAGCACAAGGTCATAAAGCGAGAATAACGTAAGGTGGAGCCACATGAAAAAGGAGAAGACACAAACAAGAGATGGGGATACATTGTAACATAATTTAGGAAGACAGAAAGTAGAATGATGGGCAAAACTCTTCGTCAAAGACAAAAATCTGTAGACATGTCCATCATCGATAACTGAGTGAGATCTTCCCTGAAGGTTTAGATTTCTCAGACATGCCTACTATAAACCCATTGAATGATGGGCAGAACTCTTCATCAAAGACAAAAACCAGTAGAAATGTTGAAGAACTCTTCATCAAAGAAAAAAACAATTTGACATATGGATCGCCAATGGCTGTGTGAGATCTTCCTTGAGGATTTATATTCCTCAGACATGGCTACCATATATCCATAGAATGATGGGTAGAATTCTTCGTCAAAGACTAAAAACAGTAGGGTTCAGATTTCTTGGCTAGCTACCTTATGTTGATGCTAGAAAGCAGAACCTAGGGCTGACCCGGCAAACCTGTCTGCATTTTAGGGCAAAAAAGTAGAAAGGTTGTGGGATTTTTTTATTTTATTTTTTTACTTCCAATATTTCATTTGGTAGAATCACATGAAAGGTCAGGAGGAGAAGATAAGAGCAACAATCTATTTGCTTCCAACTTCACTTTTATTTAGGCAAAACATGTTCCCATCACAATCATTCACTAGAAGTGGTCACTGGAAAAGTAGTTTGTTGGGTATTTCCATAAAAATATTTTTACGATTTCCAGTGGCTAGGGTTTCCAACATTAATCTACCTAATTCTGTACTCGATGAAGAGGTATATGCATTTACATGGCCTCTAGGTGCAAGGGTTATGGAAATAACTGAGAGCATTCGGAGCTTTGACTATCTCATTCTGAGACTTTTTAGGAGTAAGAAGCCAGACCTACACCAACTGTTATCGCAAGTTTGATGGACTTCATAAATGTCTATTTATGCAATATCTCTTTTAATCATGATAGTTACACAAAAGATAACAGGTAATATGATGGAGGTGTTTTACAAATGGGGATATGGTGCTGGCTGGGGTGTGGTTTTACTGGGGCAAGTTGTTTGGGGGGTTAGCTGTTCCCCATTTTAGACATAAAAAATGTGAGGGTTGTCAATACAGATGGAAACTTCTTGAATTTGGACTTTTATAGGATTGCTGTATCTGTGATCCTTGGTTATAATTGATAACACAAAATAGTTTTAAAGGACATGACTCAAGAAAACCTCTATAACAAGTACCTTTTTTAATAATGGATCTACCCCCATGAGGTCCATCAACTCTTTCCAAAATGGCTCACGGTTAAATGGGCTGTCTGTCTGATTCAAAATGGCTCAGAATGGTGTCAAATAATACAATGTGACATACTCCTACCATTCTTGTTTAGCTGCTTCCTGGTCCTTCGCTGGTCTCAACTTTCAGGTTCTTCTTGACACATAGGAAATCCTCAGCCAATCACTGGGGAGGTCACTAATATGGCCACTGATTGACTGAATGGGCATTTTTTAGTGTGTCTTGAGGGACTATAAAGCAGAGAACCATTTGAACTGGAGCATCAGGAGGGTCAGGATGAACTTTTGTTGTTTTACACCATTCTGAACCTTTTTCCCAAAAATGTTCATTGGTCAGAACCCCTTTTAAAGGGTTACATAAGCAATTGTGGATGCACCAACGAGGCAATTGTCGTGCATCCATCCATAGCTAGACCACCTTCACTATGGGCAAAAACTCATTTCCATGCCCTATCCATGTGTCTAACTATGCTAGTAAATCCAGGGTACCACCACCCAGAGCACACGACTTGCCAGCCTCCCCTATCTGCGCCCCTGCATTGGGACCTACTGTGGCCCCCAAGTTTTTTCCAACAGTTGACTTACCTTATATTCTCTTAAAATAGGTTTAAGATCAGTCCAAGAGTCATTCCACTTTCACTCCTGTAAGGGTCCCTTCTAATAACAAAAGGGGGAATATTTTTGCAAGAATTTTCAGTCTCTTCTTCACAACCCCTTTAACGTAAAAGGGTTCTCCAATCTCATAAAGTGATGGTATATTGCTAGAATATGCCATCATTGTATGATCATCGGGGTCCCAAATTGTTGGAACCCCAACTGCTTCTGGCCACTGACTGTACAGGGTCCACATTCCCTCTAATGAAGATGTGTGCCATTTCCTGCAGAGCATCATATTTTCCAACAGTCCTGATTGTACTGGGATAATTCGAAGGGAGGGGTGGTACTTCTGCAAACCCTTCCCTCAAAGTTTTATGGGCCTTCCAGGTTGTTTTGGGGTGGAGCGCAAATGTCCAGATTTTTAGCTTTCAGATGAAGGTAAGTATGGAGCAGGAGAACACTTTGAAGGTAATGTCATGCTTAACACCGATCTCCTGGGGTTGTGGATGGTCTGAGAAGTAGGTTCTCCACTGATCAGAAAGTGATTGCAACATCTCGCAATATGCCATCACTTCATGAGATAGGAATACCCTTTAAGACCACAGAGAGGTGCATTTTTCTTTAACACTTTAGGGACCCGGGAGCCTAAAAATTGGAAAAGGAATTACGCCAAATGTTTCATACCTTATTAAATCAGCAGAAACCCTTTCTAACGACCACGTGGGTGCAGTGCCATTTAATTCTGCCAAGCATTCCACTATCGTTAAGGACATGATACTTGTTTACAAATGACTGGCACTTGCCGACGACGTTTTGTCAATTTCAGTAATAATTGCCGGCGACTCGGAACGATGCAAATTAAGAACAAAAAGCGTTCACAGAAGGAGGCACACGTTATTTAAAAGTAATTACATCCAAATGTTTTTCCCGAGTAAAGTTTCCCTGCGAGTTTTATATACCGAGGAGCAGAAATGATTATTCACCGCGAAGCAAAAAATATTATAATGAGATTATTTATATCATCAAATACGAAGTAAAACCGCAGATCTGCCGGTTCTGGGCCAGGAACATGTCAGCAAATCAAAGAAAATGGAAATAAGGAATTTATACACTGTGATTTGCTATGCGCTTTAAAGAAGCCCTTGTACCTTTCTTCAGTCTGCCCAAAGGATTGCAGACATCCTGCGCCGACAGGTAAAAGCGGGAAGCAAAAAAAGCAGTTGGGCCTACTTTGAAGTGAATTTCAACCTTTTAACCCCAAATTCTGTGCTCCTGTCTATTTGTATAGCAGTCAGAGCTCCAAATCCTCTGCAGAGACAAAGATGTGGAATAGAAAATGTCTGCCTGCAGCCACCACCAGAGGGAGCTCAGGAGCATTACACAGTTTCCATTGAAAACTATGGGCTGGCTGTGCACAGGTAATGCAAGGTCCATCACAGTGAGAGAGACTCTTTCTAGCCACTCTATACTCTGGCTGATAGACATGGGTAAGGAATGCAGGACCTTGTGTATTAGCTTAGATTTAAGTAATAGGGTCATCTAAAAAGTGAAAGCAAGTGTTTATTTTACTCGGGACATTTCTTCCACAGAATGGCTAAAAATCATATTTTCAATTGACCTTTATTAAAAATATTGAGCCATTCTGTCACAACTGTAACTATTTTTCTAGTTGTGTGACTGGTACTTTCACTTTTTTTTTTTGTGCTGGTCATCTAATAAACCTTCTCTCTAAACTACTAAGAGGTCATAAACACTTATTTAAGCCACATTCTTATCAGTAAGATAAGAACTGAGCTATAATGAGTGTTTATAAGGTCAGAGATAAGGAGTCAGTCTGCTCCCCAGATGCCGGAAAAGACAGAAAATCCACAGGCAGGTAGTAGAGCCAATTGAAAAAATGCTCAAAATAAGTACAATGCAATAATAAAATTGCCCCCAAAGGTTTACATATCCTTTAAGGCTGCATGCACACCACCATATGCATTTTGTGGTCCACAACCTGCGGATCCACAAAATATGCATACCGGCTGTGTGCATCCCGCACTTTCCTTAGTCCCTATTATAGAAATGGCTGTTCTTGTCTGCAAAATGGAAAAGAATAGGATGTGTTCTATAATTTGCAGAACGGCCACAGGGATGTGGACAGCACACTCTGCATTTTTTAGGGGCCTCGTAGAAACGAATAGGTGTGAGTGCGATCCGCAAAAATGTGGAAAGGATGTGGATTTAAAATACAGTCGTTTGCATGGGTCCTTACAATGAAAAAAATACAATACAATGTAATGTTCTATAAATATAATACAGCACAACACAATGCGATACAAGATCATATAATACAATACAATGTAATGGTATACAATGCAATATCATAAAATATAACTAGAATCAAGCAAATTGATTCTAAACGAGTCAGATTCATTATGAATAAAAATAATAATTCTACTTCCATATAAATTCAACGTTTTTGGTGACTGGATGTGGACAAGTCGCATAAAACGGCACCCGCCATTTTACATTTCAAATTCAGTACAGTAGTGAGAGGAAAAGGGCAGGAAAGATGCAGATGGAGGATCAGCTGACCTGTATCGGGGCCCTGGCCAGTGGGTATGCCCACAATGCTTTGCAGTCAGCCTAACAGCCAATCAGGAGGGAGAGACTCCATTCTGAGCTCAGTAACTGATGCAATTGGACATGTCTGTCACAGACACAGCAATTAGACACAGAAGACGCCACTTTAGGGTCTTGCGGGGACAGTGTAGGAATTGTGAAGAAGACATTTAGGTAGATGGACTGAATTACTAGATAGAAGTCAGGTTTCATCATTAAAGACGGGATAGGGGCAACCGTTATAACGGATCCGGTTGTATTATCTTTAACCCCTTAACCCATAACGCCATATATATACGGTGTTATGCATCTGCGTGTGTAGGGAGCATGCCTCTGCAGCGGGCCCGCTCCATACACGGCAGGTGCTGGCTGTATCATATAGCCGCCACCAGCCGGCACTGACAGAAAGCAAAGATTAGGCTGCCCCTGTCAGTTAACCCCTGCACTATTGCACGCCAGTCGACGATCAGCGGACTCCCACCAACACCCCACAAATGGGGTGCCGATGTGTGTATAAGCTGTCTGGAACCTGGTGTAGGCCCCAAGCCTGCCTTGAGTGTTCTCCAATGGGCTGCACCTCTCTGGCTCAGCCTGCTGGTCAAGGTCAGTATAGCACTGACATTAAAATGCAATGCAATGTTAAGTGGTTAAAAAATAATATATAAAAATTTAATTAAAAAAAATTACAATAAAAAAAATACGCTTTATTTAATTGAAAATACACTTTTCAATGAATAAAATAGCAAAAATAAAATCTCCCCCACCTGTTTGGCATTGCAGCGTCCATAACGACATGCAATACACAAATATCATGTAAATTATCCCCTACAGGATAATAAAAAAAAAACAAAAACGGAATTGCTCATTTATTCTTAGTCACCACCGAACAAAAATGAATAACAAGTGATTGAAAAAAGTGTTATTTACCTCAAAATGATACCAATGAAAACTCCAAGTCATCCCGCAAAAAACAAGCCCTCAAACAACTCCACAGAAAGAAAAGAACCGTCTGGTTTCCATTATGAAAAATCCCTAACGGAATCCATAACGGTGAAGTGAACAAGCTCTTAGACGGCAACAATGGAAAAAAGGAAAGGAAATGCTAGGCCCAGTAAAGCCCAAAACAGGCTGGTCACTAAGGGGTTAATGCCCGTGTTTACCCATAACTATGTACGTCATTGTCACACTGTCTTTGCATTAGGGCTCATGCACACGACAGTATAGCATTTTGCGGTCCGCAAAAAATGCGGATGACGTCCGCGTGCATTCCGTATTTTGCAGAACGGAAGAGCTGGCCCCTAACAGAGCAGCGCTATCCTTGTCCGTGATGCGGACAATAATAGGACATGTTCTATTTTTTTGCAGAACAGACATACGGAAACGGAATGCTAACGGAGTAACTTCCGTTTTTTTTGTCTGACTCATTGAAATAAATGGTTCCGCATACGGTCCGCAAAAAAAAAAAAAACTGGAACGGACACGGACACAAAATAGTTTAAAAAGAAGAAAAAATAAATAAAAGGAGAGAGAGAATAAAATGTCAGTCGTAGGAGACCTTTGGGTCTCATGGATCAATGTTCATGCCGATTGGAGCAGTTTCAATTCTGATCGAACATATTCGTCCCCAAATCGAATCTCCCGAACGATTTACTAGAATCGGGCCTGAAACTATTTATTTTTTGTATGTGTTTATCTCTAAATATAACATAAGGCAGTTATATAATATACTATAGTATAAGAGCATAAAACAGTACAACACCATGCAATGTAATAATGTTGTAGAGTCTTTTAGTATCTCGTGGAAGCAGGAAATTCCACTTCAGCTAATGTATTAAATGCCGAGGTAATCTCATTAAACAATAGCAGAAGCTCGAAGACAGCTCGGAAGGGAAATAAATCAGCATCCCCCGGCAACACCGTTACGAAATAAAGACGCTCGTTCTCAAACAATCGCAGGCCATTTACCAAAATCCAACAACCGTCTGAGGAGAAAGCATTTATGCCGCCACGTTCCCAAGAGGCCTGGAAGTCAGCGGCCGGGCAGCTTGTTACTTGCTGAGGATCTCAGCCTTTCAATTTCTTCTCTTTTTCATGAAGTAAACAAGCTGGCTCTATTAGAAACCGGGAAAAAAAGAATTGCCACTCAATCTCCGGTAACCCCTGAAGTGACAGCAAATCATCAGAGAGGCCGGGGGAACGTATTATATGACACGCAGGACTCGGTTCATGGAGGACGCGTTCCTCCAGTTATATAATGCGGCTATATTTAACAATGCAACGGTAGCAAGATGAAAGACTCAAAAATCAATATTCGGCAAGGAGGGAAAAAAAACCTGCAGGGTATAATGAATGGGCCTATCAAAGAAAATGGCTCCTATCGACTGAAGAACTGGGCCGGAAAGATGACAAATGAAAGAGGCCTTCACCCTTGGTATACCACCATGTTGGACCTATTGGTTTGCCCTAGGATATAGCTTATTTATTTAAGTGCTTGGAAAGGTTTGAAATTCTGCATTGCTATGTTCCAAGTATGGAAGGATCATGGTATTCTAGCATGGCCAGGTGGTGATCTCCTCAGAGGAAACCAAAGCAAACCAAAATATGGGAAAAAGCAGGCACCAACTAAAGACCCCTATTAGCTGTCAACGAAAATAAAGTGTCAATTCCTTCTATGGAAGATTAGGTCCTAGAAAAGTCAAAGACTAGTAGCCCCCTCCTACTAAGGCATACACCAACCCTATTGGGCAATGGCATTGGTTAGGGATCCAAGCGTGTATAAAAGGGTTCCAGGTGGGTGAGAAACCTGATGGCCACACATCCTGACCATAATATTATGAGCCACCATGCAAAATCTGTAGTGGCGACTTTATACTACCAGAAACTGTTTAGAAGACTGTTGAAGCCAATGGACCATCTCATGCATCTACACCCAGTTGAGACAACAAGTGGACAACCCCTTAAAAGAAGATCTTTCACCTGGATACATGTATAGAAACAGTTACATTACCTAACAGTGCGGCCCCCAGTGATGTATTTCTGATTATTAGTTTTTCAAAGGACCCCCCCCCTTTTGTCCGCTGTGATCTCCGGTAGTTCTGGCGCCTCATATGCTAATGAGGCGATTCGGTTCAAGTAGGCTGTGACCAGAATTTGTCATGGGCGCGGTTATCTTATCCCTGGCTAAGAGTGCATCCAATCAGAGCGCCGCGCGCGTAGCCAGGGAGAAGGAGCTCAAGTTCTCGTGAGATTCGCAAGAACTTGAGCTTCTACACATCCCGAGGCGTGCGCCATCTTGGAGTCCACAGGATGCTGCTGCTGCCGCCTATGCCGCCGCTGCGATCCTCTCCGCCGGGGACTCTAAGATGGCGCATCATGAGCTCCTTCTCCCTGGCTAAAAGCGCAGCGCTCTGATTGGATGCGCTCTTAGCCAGGGAGAAGATAACCGCGCCCAGGACAAATTCTGGTCACCACCTACTTGAACCGAATCGCCTCATTAGCATATGAGGCGCCAGAACTACCGGAGACCACAGCAGGACGAAAGGGGGGGTCCTTTGAAAAAATAATAATTGGAAATACATAACTAGGGGCCGCACTGTTAGGTAATGTAACTGTTTCTATACATGTATCCTGGTGAAAGGTCCTCTTTAAAATTGGTTGGCTTCAATGACTGAACTAACAGACCCCTGTATGAAGTCTCCTTACCAATGCTACGTAACACGTAACAAATCTTCTGCCAAAGACATGGTGAGAAGAGCACAAACATCATATGACCCAAGACAAAATGAGATACTAATAGGACCTTAATTTGCCTATTCAAAGGCTCGTCTCCAGAGGATATGAATGTCATGACGGCCCTCATAATTTTGAGGGTTCCTCACTAATAAGCATGGTAATTGTGTTACGTGCCCTTTAATATCCCCTCGATCTGTATAACAGAGCCCAAAGTTTAATGCTGCCAACTCCTCGACCTTGTGTTAATGTTGACACTTACAATTTCTTGCCAGCTTGATTTAGTCAAACAGCTTGAGATACTGTGAGCTTTACAAAGAGATCATCAGGCGGAGGAATTAATTGATACACATAGATGTTTGTACAACTGACTAACCGCAAGAGAAAATCAGACGACGGAAAAACAGCAGAAATTACTAATTATACTGATTATGTCGACAGTCACGGACACTTCATCAATATTCCAGTCTAGGATATCAATTAGGAGACTGTGTGGACTCAAAACAGGGACTTACCATACTACACAGGGGGCAGTATTATAGTAGTTCTATTCTTGTATATAGGAGCAGTATTATGGTAGTTATATTCTTGTACACAGGAGCAGTATTATAGTAGTTATATTCTAGTACATAGGAACAGTATTATAGTAGTTATATTCTTGTACATAGGAGTCAGTATTATAGTAGTTATATTCTTGTACATAGGAGCAGTATTATAGTAGTTATATTCTTGTACATAGGAGCAGTATTATAGCAGTTATATTCTTGTACATAGGAGCAGTATTATAGTAGTTATATTCTTGTACATAGGAGCAGTATTATAGTAGTTATATTCTTGTACCTAGGAGGCAGTATTATAGTAGTTATATTCTTGTACATAGGAGACAGTATTATAGTAGTTATATTCTTGTACATAGGAGACAGTATTATAGTAATTATATTCTTGTACATAGGAGGCAGTATTATAGTAGTTATATTATTGTATATAGGAGCAGTATTATAGTAGTTATATGATTGTACATAGGAACAGTATTATAGTAGTTATATTCTTGTACACTGGAGGCAGTATTATAGTAGTTATATTCTTGCACATAGGAGCAGTATTATAGTAGTTATATTCTTGTATATAGGAGCAGTATTATGGTAGTTATATTCTTGTACACAGGAGCAGTATTATAGTAGTTATATTCTAGTACATAGGAGGCAGTATTATAGTAGTTATATTCTTGTACATAGGAACAGTATTATAGTAGTTATATTCTTGTACATAGGAGTCAGTATTATAGTAGTTATATTCTTGTACATAGGAGCAGTATTATAGTAGTTATATTCTTGTACATAGGAGACAGTATTATAGTAGTTATATTCTTGTACATAGGAGACAGTATTATAGTAATTATATTCTTGTACATAGGAGGCAGTATTATAGTAGTAATATTCTTGTACATAGAAGCAGTATTATAGTAGTTATATTCTTGTACACAGGAGGCAGTATCATAGTAGTTATATTCTTGCACATGGAAGCAGTATTATAGTAGTTATATTATTGTATATAGGAGCAGTATTATAGTAGTTATATTCTTGTACATAGGAGCAGTATTATAGTAGTTATATTCTTGTACATAGGAGCAGTAATATAGTAGTTATAGTCTTGCACACAGGAGGCAGTATTATGGTAGTTATATTCTTGTACACAGGAGGCAGTATTATAGTAGTTATATTCTTGTACATAGGAGCAGTATTATAGTAGTTATATTCGAGTACACAGGAGGCAGTATTATAGTGAGTTATATTCTTGTACATAGGAGCAGTATTATAGTAGTTATATTCTTGTACATAGGAGACAGTATTATAGTAGTTATATTCTTGTACATAGGAGACAGTATTATAGTAATTATATTCTTGTACATAGGAGGCAGTATTATAGTAGTAATATTCTTGTACATAGAAGCAGTATTATAGTAGTTATATTCTTGTACACAGGAGGCAGTATCATAGTAGTTATATTCTTGCACATGGAAGCAGTATTATAGTAGTTATATTATTGTATATAGGAGCAGTATTATAGTAGTTATATTCTTGTACATAGGAGCAGTATTATAGTAGTTATATTCTTGTACATAGGAGCAGTAATATAGTAGTTATATTCTTGTACACAGGAGGCAGTATTATGGTAGTTATATTCTTGTACACAGGAGGCAGTATTATAGTAGTTATATTCTTGCACACAGGAGGCAGTATTATGGTAGTTATATTCTTGTACACAGGAGGAAGTATTATAGTAGTTATATTCTTGTACATAGGAGCAGTATTATAGTAGTTATATTCGAGTACACAGGAGGCAGTATTATAGTGAGTTATATTCTTGTACATAGAAGCAGTATTATAGTAGTTATATTCTTGTACATAGGAGCAGTATTATAGTAGCTATATTCTTGTACATAGGAGCAGTATTATAGTAGTTATATTCTTGTACATAGGAGCAGTATTATAGTAGTTATATCATTGTACATAGGGGCAGTATTATAGTAGTTATATTCTTGTACATAGGAGCAGTATTATAGTAGTTATATTCTTGTACATAGGAGCAGTATTATAGTAGCTATATTCTTGTACATAGGAGCAGTATTATAGTAGTTATATTCTTGTACATAGGAGCAGTATTATAGTAGTTATATCATTGTACATAGGGGCAGTATTATAGTAGTTATATTCTTCTACGTAGGAGCAGTATTATAGTAGTTATATTCTTGTACATAGCGGGCAGTATTATAGTAGTTATATTCTTGTACATAGGAGGCAGTATTATAGTAGTTATATTCTTGTACATAGGAGCAGTATTATAGTAGTTATATTCTTGTACATAGGGGCAGTAATATAGCAGTTATATTCTTATACATAGGATCAGTATTATAGTAGTTATATTCTTATACATAGGGGCAGTAATATAGTAGTTATATTCTTATACATAGAGGCAGTAATATAGCAGTTATATTCTTATACATAGAAGCAGTATTATAGTAGTTATTTTCTTGTACATATGAGGCAGTATTCTAGACCCTCAGAATAGGGTCATCATTTTTAGCGCACAGTGAACGTTGTAAAAATACCCAAAACCCGTGGTGGAATTGCATTTTTTTTTTTGCTGCACCAATAATTATTTTCCTGTCTTCCAGTACAAGCTATGAAAAGCTATGAAATGAAATGATGCTATTAAAAAACTTTAATACAGAAAGGGCGTGGCACTCTTGTCTAATATTTTGGTGGTGCTTGTTGCGCTGACTTGCCAGCCAGAATCGTATAATAACTTAATTTATTATGCTATTAAAAAACTGCAACTTGTCTTGCAAAAAAAAAATGAAAAAATAATATAAAAACAAGCCTTAATGTGAACAGAAATCAAACAAAAATTATATTTCTTGTAAGGTGGGGAGGAAAAAAGATAAAAGACAAAAATAATAATAAGCTGTGTCCTGAACGGGTAAGGCTACTTTCACACTGGCGTTTCTGGGTCCGCTTGTGAGATCCGTTTCAAGGCTCTCACAAGTGGCCCGAAACTGATCAGTTTAGCCCCAATGCATTCTGAATGGATAAGGATCCGCTAAGAATGCATCAGTTTCGGCTGCGTTTGGTCTCCTGTTCCGATTTTGGGGCGGACACCAAAATGCTGCATGCAGGGTTTTGGTGTCCGCCTGACGATGCGGCGCCAAACGGATCCGTCCTGACTTACAATGTAAGTCAATGGGGACGGATCTTTTTCTCTGACACAATATGGTGCAATTGAAAACGGATCCGTCTCCCATTGACTTTCAATGTAAGTCAGGAGGGATCCGTTTTTGAAGAATAATGCAAACGGATCCGTTCTGAACGGATACAAGCGTTTGCATTATCGGTGCGGATCCATCTGTGCAGATACAAGACGGATCCGCACCGAACGCCGGTGTGAAAGTAGCCTAAGACTTAATTAAAGACCCGTTAGTACTCGTGTGTTACGTTTCTCTTCAGACTTGAGCCCCATGTAACAATCAGAAACTACAGTAAAACACTGGCAAAGTGCTGCTTTTCTTCTGAGACTCATCATTTGCCTGATGCAGCGCAGGCCTAAATATACTTAGTAAGAGAAGAGGCCCTCAGGGGACATATATCATTTACAGCAGAGGGAATATAATGCCCATATTTACAACAAGGGCCAAGAAACGCGAGCTGTGAAATGATGGAGTAATTCCTTTCTCAGAATTTATTGTGCCATATGAAAGTGTTGGGGAAATAGCTTTACAAGGGAACATTAATATGAAATGATATAATATACAAGCTGTAAATACACATTTCTGTGCCGAGATTTGACAGGAATTTTTTTTTCAGCACTATAAAAAAAATCGGGAAATTTAAAGGGGCTTTAGAAAAATCAAGAAATTACTTTGACTCCACCAATGTAAGTTTGTTGGAGGCAGTGCTCAATAATGCATCCTAACCGGGGGTTAATGGGGTTGGTCCCACCAAAAATATTCTTAATTTTTCACACCAGGATCTGAATACTTTCATAAATGGATGTAATTAAAAATGTAGTAAGCTACTGAGATATTCAATAAAGTGCATCTGTATAGTGCCACCTGCTGTTTGTTCTTTCCCTTATTTCTCTGTCCACCTCAATGAGGTTGTCACAAATGCTCAGTTCCATCTTTCAACTGCAACCAGCCAGATGTAGATTTACAAGCTGTGACCGATACAAGGAAAGAACTGCAGCAGAAAGAACAAACACCCCGAGAAAGGACATACTCTCTGAGAAAGAACAAACCCCTGAGCTGTGACAGGAGGAGAGTTTCAGCAGAAAGTACTCGCCCCTGAGCTTCAGAATGGACTCGCCCCTGAGCTTCAGAATGGACACGCCCCTGAGCTGCAGCACAAAGGATTAGCCCCTGAGGTGTTAGCTTGAAATCTAGCAGAGTAATTGGAGCAATGATTGGGGAGAGCTCTGGATCCATGTGAGGTACTGGGATGGTTCTAGCTTTGTAATAAAGGGATCACCATTGTACTCTATGATATGGGATAACCCCTTTAACTGAGATTGATCTGGGCCTCCTGGTCAGTAAAGTTCATGGGACTCTTCTCAACCATTAAAGCAACTGCATACTTTTATAAGTGACTATTTGCGCTATGGCTCCCTCTCGATCTGGACCCTCCTGCACTGCCTTAAAGGGGTTGAC
Organism: Bufo gargarizans; assembly: GCF_014858855.1. NCBI lineage: Eukaryota > Metazoa > Chordata > Amphibia > Anura > Bufonidae > Bufo > Bufo gargarizans. The sequence continues at coordinate 522,869,113 of NC_058083.1, read as the reverse complement.
CAACACTTTGGAGCGGAACAGACAGGCTTAAAGAACAAAGGAATAAGCTGAACTCAACTGCTAAAGGTCCTTCTGGTCCAGCACCTTGGGTCCGATCTCTGATGCTACCAGTCCCGAACGGACCAGAAGTGATGACATCACGCTTAGTCCTCAATAGTGCATGAACGGCATGACCTTTCAGGCTAGTGATTGGCTGATCTTTGAGGCTAGTGATGTGATGTCATCACTTCTGGCAAGCAAGGACAGGAAACCCTGGGGATTGGACCCACATGGCTGGACTAAATTTGAGCAGGGGAGTCCAGCTTCTTTCTTTGTTTTACAAGCCTTGCTGCTCCCACTGAAAATTTTAGAAAGAGTTAGACTACCCCTTAAATTAGGGCATCCTTGGTTAATAGACAAGAATTTGACAGATAATGGTTAGAAAGAGCGTCTGTTGGTCTGAAGGACTTGGCATGCCCATTCATTACACATCCCATTCTTTTCAATGAACCTTATGTAATACTTCATTTAGCCTGTGATGGCGCTGTAGGGAAATGAAACACCTGCAGCCAGGCCCCTCTACATATCATGGCTGATCGTGAGGAACCTTCTGATTAAGGAGACTTTCTGAAGCAAACTGTTTCTTAAGGGTGCGACCTGCTGTGCAGCTGGCCACAAACTTGTTTCGGACATTGGATGCTGTGGGCAGGCGTGGGTAGGCCGCACAACCTCAAAGAATTAGAGCTTAAAACCACTGCGACGGATAACAAAGGGGTCTGTTCACACTTCAAGTTGCCCTTCCACCGACACACGTTTCGATGGGTCTCACCAGCAAAACCAATTCTAAACACATCATTCTATAGTCCAAAGTCGTTGAATACCCCCCCCCCCCCCGCCAAAAAAACGAAACCACTACAACTTGAGCCACCAAAGCCAGGAGAACTTTGGACGGCATGACTTGTGGAAAAGCATGATCTTTCTTTTGTATGCTGTATATTTTAGTATAATATGCTCCATGTTGTTTCGAGGCCCCCCCCCCCCCCATCTCCGAGAGAATTAGATTGCGGTAAATAATCATTCTCAATGCTTATATTTGAGATATTTTTCATTCCCATTGAAGACCGTTTTCTCCTTTGAATCCACAATAATTTTCCAACTGAGTATTGCGGAAAGCGCTGGCGCCATTCGCCACTCTCTGAAATCGCTCAGCGGGATTATTGTTCGGAGTTTGCTTGTTCTACATCGGCAATAGATAAAACAAACATTTGATGCAGAACTGGAGGCGAACAAGCCTCAGCGCTCCACTACAGAGGCCGCGCCACAGATGCTTGCTGTTCGGAGCTGCCATTTCTCACCGCTCAGTTACGGGAAGCCAAATGACGCCGCACAGACTGGCAGGTAGCAGCGGGCCGCCTTGCCTAAGTTCACACCAAGCATCCATATGGCAGTAAACACCAAGGCGCTTGCTGAGAGAAGCAGGAAAGAGAGGTGGTCTGATCCCGAAAAACCACAACATCACAGGCACGACAGATTGCCTCCTCTACAGGAGATTTCTCCACGTCTGATGGAGGCGACATTAATGTGCCAGCAGCGCAGAAACATTTCCAGACTGAACGATTAAAGTGCCGTCTCCGCTGTAAGTGGAGCTTATGTCTAAAATGTGACTCGCAAAACCAAAAGCATTCTACTATAGTGTGTGTATACAATGTACTATACTGCACTCTATTGTATTATATGTTACAGTATATTGTACTATATTAATTCATACTAAATATTATATTACACTGTATGATATACTATCCTACCTCGTGCTATATTATAATATATTATCCTATATTTTACTATATTACATATAACACTATATAAAACAGTGTATTATATTACAATATATTTTCCTATATTATACTGTATTACAATATATCATACTATATTACATGATATCACTATATAACAGTATATTATATTACATTATATTACATCAAATTACACTATATAACAGTACATTATATTACATTATATACACTGCCTGTCCCAAAAAAAAAAGTCGCCCCCTGGATTTAACTAAGCAGATAGTTATGAGCCTCCTATTGGATAATTACTGCAGGGGCGATTATCTTTCAGCTGGCAACAAGTTATCTAACCCCAACTGGTGCAATGAGTTGCTTCTCATTTCTTAAACAACCATGTCGAAAGACACATCTCGTGGTCGTGGAAAAGATGTTAGTCTGTTTGAGAAGGGTCAAATCACTGGCCTGCATCAAGCAGAGAAAACATCTAAGGAGATTGCAGAAACTACTAAAATTGGGTTAAGAACTGCCCAACGCATTACTTAAAAACTGGAAGGATAGTGGGGACCCATCGTATTCGAGGAAGAAATGTGGCGGGAAAAAATCCTGAATGATCGTGATCGGCGATCACTTAAACGTTTGGTGAAATCAAATCGAAGAAAAACAACAGTAGAACTCAGGGCTAGGTTTAATAGTGAAAGTAAGAGCATTTCCACATGCACAATGCAAAGGGAACTCAAGGGATTGGGACTGAACAGCTGTGTAGCCGTAAGAAAACCACTAATCAGTGAGGCAAACCAGAAAAAAGGCTTCAATTTGCTAGGGAGCATAAAGATTGGACTCTGGAGCAATGGAAGAAGGTCGTGTGGTCTGATGAGTCCAGATTTACCCTGTTCCAGAGTGATGGGTGCATCAGGGTAAGAAGAGAGGCAGATGAAGTGATGCCCCCATCATGCCTAGTGCCTACTGTACCAGCCTGTGGGGGCAGTGCTATGATCTGGGGTTGCTGCAGTTGGTCAGGTCTAGGTTCAGCAACAGTATGTGCTCCAAGAATTAGGTCAGCGACTACCTGAACGTACTGAAGGACCAGGTTATTCCATCAATGGATTTTTCTTCCCTGATGGCACGGGCATATTCCAAGATGACAATGCCAGGATTCATCGGGCTCAAATTGTGAAAGAGTGATTCAGGGAGCATGAGACATCATTGTCACACATGGATTGGCCACCACAGAGTCCAGACCTTAACCCCATTGAGAATCTGTGGGATGTGCTGGAGAAGGCTTTGCGCAGCAGTCAGACTCTACCATCATGAATGCAGGAACTTGGTGAAAAAGTAATGCAGAACTGGATGGAAATAAATCTTGTGACATTGCAGAAGCTTATCGAAACAATGCCACCGCGAATGCGTGCCGTAATCAAAGCTAAAGGCGGTCCAACAAAATATTAGAGTGTGAGACCTTTTTTTTTTCGGTGGCGACTTTTTGGGGGGACAGGCAGTGTATTATACTATATTATACTGTATTACAATATATCATACTATATTATGCTACACTCCTGCTTGTCAGTGGATCACACAATCCTCTCCTCTGGTGGTCTGTCTTGGCCATCCGGAGCCTGTTCGCCATGTGGGCTTGCCCTCGCGTAACCACTGCTTCTAACACAGCTAGGCCAGAACAGCCGAGATGGCGAGCAATTAGTCGAAATGACCATTCTGCTTCTCTCAGTCCAATGATGTGCTCCCACTTAAAATGTCTTCGAGTGCAACATAGAGGCAGGTCTATTAGTAAACGATCTCTCACTGAGAGGTACATTACCCAAAAGAGACCTCTGAGAGCCTTTTTATAGGGCAGTGGGGAAGCACTTTTACGTAGCTCAGTCCCATTGACGTGAATGGGGTTGAGAGCTGCAATACCAACCGCAGCCACTTTACAATGTACGGCGCTGGCTGGGTATGCCGGGGAGGAGGCTGTGCCCTCTCTTAGTGGGAGTGGAGGGGGTCAGATCCCCACCAATCAGGTGTTGATGACCTTATCCTGAGGTTACTGTACTCCCAGCAAACCCCTATGAACTATATTACACTATATCATTATGCCCTATGGGTGGTGAACAGGGATGGGCACTCTGACCGGTCTGTGACTACACAGCCCCATAGACAGCAAGTTGTGATGCCCTGTCTGATCTGACACCTTTCTCTCATCGCCAGCGGTGACGTTGTCAGCAGTTTGTTCTACGGTGGCTCTTCTGTGTGATCAGATCAGATGGGATAATGTTCACTCCCCACCTTTGGGTGTCCATGACCCTATCACCAGTTCTCCTTTCTTGGCAATTTTTGGTAGGTCCTAAGTGCTATGTTCTGGGAACACCACACCGAGTGTTCTGGAGATGTCCTGACCCAGTCTCCACACTTTGGCCCGTGTCACAGTTGCTCAGATCCTTCCAGTTCCTCATTTTACCTGATTCCAAAACATCAACTTCCCAATCTCCCGACAGGCGCCTCAACAAATTGCCCTTACTAGTCAGCGGTATTAATGTTATGGCTGATCGATGCCTCTACAGGATATACCGTATGCTGCATTTCTGATTTTGCCTTAGTAGTCAGAAATTAATTTCAGTAAGAAATATTCTATGTCACTCGGGAATTTTCTGCGAGATCCGGGTTTTATACAGGAGAGATCGGAGGATGAATTATTATTCATTAGAATGGATGTTTATTTAATGAAGTAACTTAATTACATTGTATCTCTGCACTCTTGTAGCGTTCTTGTGCATTATTACGCACGCCCCCCATGCTTCACATTTCCATAAGTCTTCCTGATAATCTTCAGGTGAAAAGCTGCTAAAACTGAACCCGTTTACAAATCACTTCACACCAGTTCTTCTGCCTGATTTACCGCGCAGATTACGCTTTACAGCCCGTTATTCTGTTGCACAATAATTACAAACAAGCAAAGAAAGATTTCAGATTTACCAGTCCGGGACTGTGTACAGGGATTCATTGGGTCCTTACCACCCTCCTCCTCACGTACTATGGCTGACCACTGCAAATGTTAATGGATATCACGTGCAACTCAAGTTTCTACCACTAGGTGGAGCTAAAGAGCATCACCACTGAAACAAGGGCACACCAGGTGGTCAAAAATGGTAATGCAAGTAAAACTAAATAAAAACTAAAATGGTTTGAAAAGCTGTTCTAATAAATTCACAAAAAATGCAGTAAAAAAAACAACGTGTAAGCCAAAGGAGGTGGCCAACCCATACCACGGGCCAGTAAAGAAAATATCTTATAACTTGGCATTAAACATTGAACTGTGTGACTAGGACACCAGCCCCGGGGCATTGTACACACTATTGGCCAGCAGAAAAATCCTATAACTAATAATAAGTATCAACGGAACCCACAGACTTGAGGCTTTGTGCACCAATAGCTATCCAGGGACTGGTATATTTGGATGGGACTATATACAGATACTTAGAATTGCTTAGAATAAGAAGTGGACATTGTATCTACCACTGGCTCTCCAAGGACGAAGCAAACAAACGATGCAGCTTTACATGCAGCTGACTGACCCCAACAACAGCATGAATCTTTAAAGTAGTGTACAAAAGGTCACATAGGTAAGAATGGACATCAACATTACACATACATGCAGATCACCAGGTACTAGGAAATTCATATACCACTGTCCTGATGATAAAGGACCTGAAGGGGGTGTCCAGAATTAGAAAAAACATGGCTGTTTTTTTTCCCCAAAACAGCCCCACCCCTATACTTGGGTTGTGTCTGGAATTGCAGCTTGGCTCCATTCAAGTCAATGAGGCAGAGCTGCAATACAGTACAGGACAGGGGTGGTGCTGTTTTTGGAAGAAAGCAGCCATGTTTTTCCTAGTCTTGGACATACAGCATATAATGGCGCACACAACATACACTGCTGCAGATAGATTTAGCAATGGGCACTGTAGACTAGGTGTATATATATATATATATATATATATATATATATATAAAATAGCATTTGAAAAGTCTTCAGACCATTTCACTTTTTCACATTTTGTTATGTTACAACCTTGTACTAAAATGAAAAAAATATTCATGTGTCTCCCCATCATTCTGCACTCAGTATCTCATAATGAGAAAGCGAAAACTGAATGTAAGAAACCTTTTCTAAAGTATTGAAAAGGAAAAAATAAAATCTTGCGTTGACATAAGTATTAACACCCTTTAATCAGGACTTTTTTCAGGTCTCTCCAGAGATGTTTCGTTGGGTTCAGGGTTCTGGCTCGGCCACTCAAGGACATTCCCAGAGTTGTCCCTAAGACGCTCCTGTGTTGTCTTGGCCATGAGCTCTGGGTCATTATCTTGCTGGAAGGAGAACCTTCAGCCCAGTCTGAGGTCCAGAGCTCTGGATCAGGTTCTCATTAAGAATACCTCTGTACTTTGCTCCATTCAGCTTTTCCCCCACCCGACCAGTCTCCCTGTCTCCCCCCAGCATGATGCTGCCATCACCATGCTTCACTGTGGGGATGGTACTGGGCAGGTGATGAGCAGGGCCTGGTTTCCTCCAGACAGTAATGGTTGACGGTGACCATATCGAAGTTTGTCAAATCTGCACACAGGATCTTTAGAGCTCAGACAGGGTGACTATTGGGTTCCTGGTCACCTCTCTTAGCAAGGCCTGATTGAGTCCTGGTTGTTCAAAACTTCTTACATGTAAGAATTATGGAGGCCACTGTGCTCTTGGCAACTTTCAGTGAAGCAGAAATGTTTTTGTCCCTTTCTCCAGATCTGTGCCTCCACACAATCCTGTCTCTGAGCTCTACAGGCAGTTCTTTCCTCCTCAAGGCTTGGTTTGGCTCCGATATGCATTGTCAGCGGTGAGATCTTATATAGACAGGGCTGTGTCTTTCCAAATCATGTCTAGTCCGTGGAATGTACCACAGGAGACTCAAATCAGGGTGTAGAAACATCTCAGAGATGATCTAGAGAAATGGGAAGCGCCAGAGCTAAATGTCAAGGGTCTTAATACTTATGTCCTTGCCAAATTCAAAATTTCTAAAAGACTGTTTTCACTGCCTGATTATGGGCTGCTGAGTGCAGAATAATGGGAGAAACCTGATCTTTTATTTATTTTTTTGGCGCACGGACCTAGATAACAAAATGTGAAAAAAGTGAAATAGCCTGAAAACTTTCCGAATGCATTGTATAGGTGTTAGGCATTAGAAGTGGACACTGAAGAATTAGAAGTGGACACTGTATATACTATGGGCTCTCCAAGGACTGGGTAGATTAAAAATCATTTCATTATTAATTTTAAAAAAACTGCTTTACGTGCAGCTCATTGACACCAATTACACCAAACATGTTTTCTACAGAGTAAGGAAGAAAATTGTTCAACCCAAAGGACCTTAGAGTTTATCATCAGCACTTCATATACTGCTGGTGATGTAACAGGCACTGAGAACTGTATGTGTGCACTAGGAGCTGCTTGGAATTAGAAGTGGACATTTTATATACCAAGGGATGCAGAGAGCTAAGAAAAGGAAGCTTTGTAAATACCATTCGTATACACCATTGGATGCTGAGTGTGATGGAAAAGAAAGAAAGGTTTGGAGATTGCATATACCACTGACTCTCCAAGGGTTGGGTAGATTAAAAATCATTATAATTTTATTCACAAAGCAGCTTTACGTGCAGCTGACTGACTTCAATTAGCCATAAATGTTTTATCGAGATGGCAAATACATTGTGCAACTCAATTTGTACAAAACCTGTCATACGAGCATGAATCATTTGACCCGGTATCAAGGAGCCAGACTACAAACTGCTTTCCATCCACATTTTCCATCTTTTTTTGTGCTGTTTTGCTTCTCTCGGATCTAAATACAGATTTTCCCAATAAGCCAAATCATGTTCACCAGGGTAACACAACCTCTTCTGCTACAAGCTTGTCTCAATATCTGTAATTGAGCGAGGTCCCTGCTCTGCCAACTGGCGGTAATGAAACCATCTGATCTGATGAAAAAGCTGCTTTATCTCATCATGACACGAATAAAGATATGTTTAGAAAGTCATTTACGTGGAATGTTTGTCCCGCTCGCACAAGCGCCGCCTGGCTACCACCGTTTTTACGACGCGTTCCTGTGTCTCGAACACGTTTCATGTGCCAAGGCAGAGAAAGGTTACGGCTGTGCGTCTCGGAATCTCAAAAAGAAGAAAAAAATTAAAATCGGAAAAATGCACTTTGTTTTCTACATAGGGTGATACATATATACCATCCACTTCATCTGGAAAAAGGCGCTCTCATGCAAGTGAATGGCCACACAATTCTGACTTTTAATCTGAATGGGTCAACATGATGTGCCGGTTTATTTCCTAATATATTTTGAAGGGTTTGAGTCACATTTTTCTGAAGAAGCACTGCACAGACAGAAACAAAAAAAATCTGACTCCCTGGAGTCACCACCAGGGGGAGCTCAAAGGTGTACTATGAACTGTACAGTGTGCAGTAAGCTCGACGGCTCCATCTAGTGCCCTGACCACCAAAACACTCAGCACTGAACTACAGAATACTGAACCCAAAAGGTGAGGATACGTTTAAAGATGATTATAAAGCTTAATTATTATGTAAAATGTCTGCAGCTTTCTAATAGACTTTGCTTTTCATTTCATCAATATCAATCAATTATCAATTTCTCATCATCGGTGAATAAAAACAGTTTTGAAAACCAGTCCTAATGTAGACCTCACACAACTGCAAGGAACATCTGATTGTAACCAGCTGCTCCCCTGTGTCTGTTGGTCTTGATAAGAACCGGTTTATAGATGATATCTATCTAATCTATTTATGTAATATCTATCATCTATCTCATATCTATTTATCCATCAGTCTATTATCTATTACAAATTAGATAGATAGATAGATAGATAGATAGATAGATAGATAGATAGATAGATAAATAGTAGGGCTGCAGCTAACGATTATTTGAATAATCGATTAGTTGTCGATAATTTCATCGATTAATCGGGAAAAACACCAAAATGACAAAAAAAGGGGTTTATATGATTTTACTTGAAAAATTATGTTCAAAGGCCATATTAAAACAAATTTAGGAGTTACATAATTATTAAAATTTTGCATTACAATATAAAAAAGACAAGTTATGGGGGATCTGTGGATGACACACTGTTATGGGGGATCTGTGGATGACACACTGTTATGGGGGATCTGTGGATGACACACTGTTATGGGGGATCTGTGGATGACACACTGTTATGGGGGATCTGTGGATGACACACTGTTATGGGGGATCTGTGGATGACACACTGTTATGGGGGAATCTGTGGATGACAGACACTGTTATGGGGGATCTGTGGATGACACACTGTTATGGGGGATCTGTGGATGACAGACACTGTTATGGGGGATCTGTGGATGACACACTGTTATGGGGGATCTGTGGATGACACACTGTTATGGGGGATCTGTGGATGACACACTGTTATGGGGGATCCGTGGATGACACACTGTTATGGGGGGATCTGTGGAGGACACACTGTTATGGGGGGATCTGTGGATGACACACTGTTATGGGGGATCTGTGGATGACACACTGTTATGGGGGATCTGTGGATGACACACTGTTATGGGGGATCTGTGGATGACACACTGTTATGGGGGATCTGTGGATGACACACTGTTATGGGGGATCTGTGGATGACACACTGTTATGGGGGATCTGTGGATGACACACTGTTATGGGGGATCTGTGGATGACACACTGTTATGGGGGATCTGTGGATGACACACTGTTATGGGGGATCTGTGGATGACACACGGTTATGGGGGATCTGTGGATGACACACTGTTATGGAGGGGATCTGTGGATGACACACTGTTATGGAGGGGATCTGTGGATGACACACTGTTATGGGGGATCTGTGGATGACACACTGTTATGGGGGATCTGTGGATGACACACTGTTATGGGGGATCTGTGGATGACACACTGTTATGGGGGATCTGTGGATGACACACTGTTATGGGGGATCTGTGGATGACACACTGTTATGGGGGATCTGTGGATGACACACTGTTATGGGGGATCTGTGGATGACACACTGTTATGGGGGATCTGTGGATGACACACTGTTATGGGGGATCTGTGGATGACACACGGTTATGGGGGATCTGTGGATGACACACTGTTATGGAGGGGATCTGTGGATGACACTGCTATGGGGGATCTGTGGATGGCACTGTTATGGGGGATCTGTGGATGGCACTGTTATGGAGGGTATCTGTGGATGGCACTGTTATAGAGGGGATCTGTGGATGGCACTGTTATAGAGGGGATCTGTGGATGGCACTGTTATGGAGGGCATCTGTGGATGACACTGTTATGGAGGGCATCTGTGGATGACACTGTTATGGAAGGGGGGATCTGTGGATGACACTGTTATGGAAGGGGGGATCTGTGGATGGCACTGTTATGGGGAGGGGGATCTGTGGATGGCACTGTTATGGGGAGGGGGGTCTGTGGATGGCACTGTTATGGGGAGGGGGATCTGTGGATGGCACTGTTATGGGGAGGGGGGTCTGTGGATGGCACTGTTATGGAGAGGGTGATCTGTCGATGGTACTGTTATGGAGTGGATCTGTGGATGACACTGTTATGGGGAGGGGGGATCTGTGGATGGCACTGTTATGGGGAGGGGGATCTGTGAATGGCACTGTTATGGGGAGGGGGGTCTGTGGATGGGACTGTTATGGAGAGGGGGGTCTGTTGATGGTACTGTTATGGAGTGAATCTGTGAATGGCACTGTTATGGGGAGGGGGATCTGTGGATGGCACTGTTATGGAGGGGATCTGTGGATGGTACTGTTATGGGGAGGGGGATCTGTGCACTGCTATGGGGAGGGGGATCTGTGAATGGCACTGTTATGGAGGGGATCTGTGGATGGTACTGTTATGGGGAGGGGGATCTGTGGATGGCACTGTTATGGGGAGGGGGATCTGTGGATGGTACTGTTAAGGGGAGGGGGATCAGTGGATGAAACTGCTATGGGGGGGATCTATGGATGACACTATATAGCATTGTATGCTATGTGTCATCCACAGATCCCCTCCATAACAGTACCATCCACAGATCCCCCTCCCCATAACAGTACCATCCACAAATCCCCCTCCCCATAACAGTGCCATTCACAGATCCCCCTCTCCATAACAGTACCATTCACAGATCCCCCTCCCCATAACAGTACCATCCACAGATCCCCCTCCCACTAAAAGTGCCATTCACAGATCCCCCTCCCCATAACAGTGCACAGATCCTCCTCCCCATAGCAGTGCACAGATCCCCCTCCCCTTAACAGTGCCATCCACAGATCCCCCTCTCCATAACAGTACCATCCACAGATCCCCCTCCCCATAACAGTACCATCCACAGATCCCCCTCCCCATAACAGTACCATCCACAGATCCCCCTCCCCATAACAGTACCATCCACAGATCCCCCTCCCCATAACAGTGCCATTCACAGATCCCTCTCCATAACAGTACCATCCACAGATCCCCCTCCCCATAACAGTGCCATTCACAGATCCCTCTCCATAACAGTACCATTCACAGATCCCCCTCCCCATAACAGTGCACAGATCCTCCTCCCCATAGCAGTGCACAGATCCCCCTCCCCATAGCAGTGCACAGATCCCCCTCCCCTTAACAGTGCACAGATCCCCCTCTCCATAACAGTACCATCCACAGATCCCCCTCCCCATAACAGTGCCATCCACAGATCCCCCTCCCCATAACAGTGCCATTCACAGATCTCCCAATACACTGGCCACATCAGTATTCAGACTATTCCTTAACTGGCAGTAACTTTTAATTGAACTTTAAATCAGCGCATCTTTATTACCTTACAAATACAATGAAGCTCCGGTAACAGGCAGAGCGGGCAGCGGCGTAACGTCACTCACTCACGTGACGCGCCTGCTCCGCCCACTTTATGAATGAAGCAGGCGGAGCATGCGCGTCACGTGAGTAAGTGACGTAAAGCCGCCGCCCGCTCTGCCTGTTACCGGAGCTTCATTGTAAGTTAGTAAAGATTTAAAGTTGAAGTAAAAGTTACTGCTGGTTAAGGACCCTGACCGCCCGCTCCAGCACCGCATAGCAACGAATCGGCCGATTCGTTGACAACGAATCCCGTTATCGAATATTATCGATAACTTCGATTAATCGTTGCAGCCCTAATAGATAGATAGATATGAGATAGATACAGTATATGGATAAATAGATATGAGATAGATAGATAGATAGATATAGATATTAGATAGATAGATAGAGATAGATAGATAGATAGATACTGTAGATAGATAGATAGATACTGTAGATAGATAGATAGATAGATAGATAGATAGATAGATAGATAGATAGGAGATAGGAGATAGATAGATACATAGATAGATAGATAGGAGATAGATAGATAGGAGATAGATAGATAGATAGATAGATAGATAGATATGAGATAGATAGATAGATAGATAGATAGATATGAGATAGATAGATAGATAGATAGATAGAAGGTAGATAGATAGATAGATAGAGATAGATAGATAGATAGATCGCTCGCTCGCTACGCTAGCTCGCTCGCTGAGGTCGCTCGCTCGTCCTCGAGCTAGCTCGCTAGATGCTAGCGCTCGCTCGCTCGTAGCTCCTCGATAGCTCGCCTGTCTAGCTAGCTCTCGCTCTCGGCGTGCTCGCGTCGATCGATCGCTCTCGCTCCTCGCTCGCTCCTATCGCTCCTCGCTCGATTAGATCGCTCGCTGCGTCCCGATAGATAGAGCCGTCTGATAGATCGATAGATCGTAGATCATAGATAGGCAAATTAATGGTTACAACTGGTTGTTCATGAAATCTATATCTAGTGCTCCTTGCTGAACAGACTGGAAACAGTTAATTGTAGAAAGTTCTATTACCTGTTGGAGACGTTTCTTTGAGTTCCAGAGTAACAAGCATGGAAAGACTGGAGCAGCAGAGGGGCGCGGGAGAACAAGGGCTGCTTCTGCTGAGAGCACATCTTTAATTTATGTCACTGTGCCAATGGCATGGACATGAGAAGGAATCTTAAACAGTGGATTCCAAGTCACAGCAGGTGCCATCAAATTAGCAGCCCCAGGTAAGGGAAAAGGCTCATCACTGCAGACCGCACTGCATTCTGGTGGTATTATGGACATACTGTGTAACACTGTTATTCAGCCCTGTAGGCTATATCTAAGCACTATTTAGCTTTATCATGTACTGTAAGGTATTGTACATGCACTATGGAAGACGTTACTATTCTGCACTCTATAGGAGCAATCTGTAACCACTTTATAGCGGTATTACTCGGGCACTGTAGGAAAGTATTATATATGTATGATATGTATTATTTGAATACTGTATAGCGCTATGTTGATATTCTGTATGCTCTGTATGGCATTATTATTTATGCATCCTGTGACAGTTTCTTTTAGGAACTGTATAAGGTATTGTTTAACCTCTTTATGGTGGTAATATGGATATATTACATGGCGGCCTTTTTATTATTATTTGAGCATTATATATGTACTGTATGGGAGTATTTTATTGTACCGTCTCCCAGTATAACTGTTGCACTATTTGGCAGGATTACTTGAGCACTCTATAATGGTATTTCCTGAGCAGTGTGTTATGGTATTGTAAGCACTGTACTACGCGGTAGTATTATCATGCTTTGTATGCAGGTATACTGTAATACAACAATTGTATGGTGGTATTAGTTAGACACTTCATAGTAGTATAATGTGGCATTGCAAATACATTTTATGGCAGTATTTTTTGACAAAGTACACTACGTGCAGAATTATTAGGCAAATGAGTATTTTGACCACATCATCCTCTTTATGCATGTTGTCTTACTCCAAGCTGTATAGGCTCGAAAGCCTACTACCAATTAAGCATATTAGGTGATGTGCATCTCTGTAATGAGAAGGGGTGTGGTCTAATGACATCAACACCCTATATCAGGTGTGCATAATTATTAGGCAACTTCATTTCCTTTGGCAAAATGGGTCAAAAGAAGGACTTGACAGGCTCAGAAAAGTCAAAAATAGTGAGATATCTTGCAAATTGCAAAGCTTCTGAAGCGTGATCATCGAACAATCAAGCGTTTCATTCAAAATAGTCAACAGGGTCGCAAGAAGCGTGTGGAAAAACCAAGGCGCAAAATAACTGCCCATGAACTGAGAAAAGTCAAGCGTGCAGCTGCCAAGATGCCACTTGCCACCAGTTTGGCCATATTTCAGAGCTGCAACATCACTGGAGTGCCCAAAAGCACAAGGTGTGCAATACTCAGAGACATGGCCAAGGTAAGAAAGGCTGAAAGACGACCACCACTGAACAAGACACACAAGCTGAAACGTCAAGACTGGGCCAAGAAATATCTCAAGACTGATTTTTCTAAGGTTTTATGGACTGATGAAATGAGAGTGAGTCTTGATGGGCCAGATGGCTGGATTGGTAAAGGGCAGAGAGCTCCAGTCCGACTCAGACGCCAGCAAGGTGGAGGTGGAGTACTGGTTTGGGCTGGTATCATCAAAGATGAGCTTGTGGGGCCTTTTCGGGTTGAGGATGGAGTCAAGCTCAACTCCCAGTCCTACTGCCAGTTTCTGGAAGACACCTTCTTCAAGCAGTGGTACAGGAAGAAGTCTGCATCCTTCAAGAAAAACATGATTTTCACGCAGGACAATGCTCCATCACACGCGTCCAAGTACTCCACAGCGTGGCTGGCAAGAAAGGGTATAAAAGAAGAAAATCTAATGATATGGCCTCCTTGTTCACCTGATCTGAACCCCATTGAGAACCTGTGGTTCATCATCAAATGTGAGATTTACAAGGAGGGAAAACAGTCCACCTCTCTGAACAGTGTCTGGGAGGCTGTGGTTGCTGCTGCACGCAATGTTGATGGTGAACAGATCAAAACACTGACAGAATCCATGGATGGCAGGCTTTTTAGTGTCCTTGCAAAGAAAGGTGGCTATATTGGTCACTGATTTGTTTTTGTTTTGTTTTTGAATGTCAGAAATGTATATTTGTGAATGTTGAGATGTTATATTGGTTTCACTGGTAAAAATAAATAATTGAAATGGGTATATATTTGCTTTTTGTTAAGTTGCCTAATAATTATGCACAGTAATAGTCACCTGCACACACAGATATCCCCCTAAAATAGCTAAAACTAAAAACAAACTAAAAACTACTTCCAAAAATATTCAGCTTTGATATTAATGAGTTTTTTGGGTTCATTGAGAACATGGTTGTTGTTCAATAATAAAATTAATCCTCAAAAATACAACTTGCCTAATAATTCTGCACTCCCTGTATAGTAGAATTACTTGAGCACCAAACTGTGCACTAAAATTGTATACATATTAAAGATGTAATAATTAAACACAGAATGGTAGTACTACCTGACCACTATATTATGGTGTTCTATATACATTGTATGGCAGCATTATATGAACACCGTATGGTAGTATTATTTCAGCACTAAATTGTGGTATAGTGTGTACTTTTTGTGGCGGTATTGTATGAACACAGTATAGTAGTATTCGATTTGTGCATACATTTTAGGGCAGTGCTATATAAAAGCAGTATGGAGGTATTCTTTGAGCACTATATTGTGGTATTGTGTATACATTTTATGGCAGTATTCTCTGAGCACTGTGCAGTGACATTCATGTAGGAGCATGTACAGCAATATACAGCGGTTTGAGCAGATCTTAATCCCTGTAATCTTAATCGTGATGTTGTTTTGAAAATTCAGTCAGACTTAGACATCTTACATGTACACGACCGTAGGTGTTTTGTGGTACGCAAAAAAAAACAAAAAACGGATGACATCCGTATGCCATCCGTTTTTTGTTTTTTTTTGCGGATCCATTGTAAAAATGCCTAAAACGGACAAGAATAGGACATGTTATATTTTTTTTTGCAGGGCTAGCGAATTGACATACAGATGCGGACAGCACACGGTGCATTTTTTTCTGACCCATTGAAATGAATAGGTCTGCATCCTAGCCGCAAAAAAAACGGACACGGAAACAAAATACGTTTGTGTGCATGAGGCCTTAAACCTACCTCAGTGATCAGTGGCTGTGAGGTTCCAGTTCCCAGCATGGATCATGTTCCCAGTGCAGCGGTAAAAGCCAGCAGAAAGGACAAGATACATTGTATCCCGTTCTAGGACAACATTGTTACTTTGTCACATTCTCCCAGTGAGATATATAGTTGTTCTATTCGTGTAGCCGCTGACCTTGACGTGTGGGGACACTAAAATCCATCACACACGTCTCTACCTGTAGGTGAAATGTCACAGAGCAGATATTACAAGAAAATGTTCAACTGCACATCCAACATCAGGACTCCTGCCCTTAAAGGGGCTTCACCTTGAATTTAGGGGTCAGAGTCTCCCCGATATGGTGACTGACCCATCTACTGACATTCATCTCAGGAAATGATGAGAAACCAGTACAGTGATCCCTCAAGATACAATGGCCTCAGGATACAATATCTCCAGCATACAGTGGTCTTTTGTGACCCAGACTCAACATACAACGTCTCAGCCTCCGATCCAACCAATCCAGGCCACTTCTCTGGCATAATAGCGGTATTAGTTACTATTCCTGACTGTTATTTTTAAGGACTTGCTTTATCTGTCTTAGTTATCTGCTTATTTTTCTTAAATCTTCACTTTCTCTCATCTTGGATGACATTTTGGGGGTTTGGAACCAATTACTCAACATACAATGGTCATTCTGGAACCAATTAACATTGTAACTTGAGGGACCACTCTATATCAGTGTCAGGTAGGTACTCAACACAACCTTGGACCTATCGCTATGGTCAATGAAAGTCCATGGCAGCTAACGTGTGCAAAGTCCAATAGCTGTTACCTAAGGCCCCTTTCACACGAGCGAGTATTCCGCGCGGATGTGATGCGTGAGTCGAACGCATTGCACCCGCACTGAATCCTGACCCATTCATTTCTATGGGGCTGTTCACATGAGCGGTGATTTTCACGCATTACTTATGCGTTGCGTGAAAATCGCGGATGTGGTGCGATTTTCACGCATGGGTTCTAGGTGACAGTCTATTCGCTGTATTATTTTCCCTTATAACATGGTTATAAGGGAAAATAATAGCATTCTGACTACAGAATGCATAGTATAATAGTGCTGGAAGGGTTAAAA
The DNA here is from genome assembly GCF_014858855.1 of Bufo gargarizans. NCBI lineage: Eukaryota > Metazoa > Chordata > Amphibia > Anura > Bufonidae > Bufo > Bufo gargarizans. The sequence continues at coordinate 522,852,076 of NC_058083.1, read as the reverse complement.
AAATAAAAAAGTTAACTCACCTTCTCCTCTTGTTCGCGTAGTTCCCGGTCTGTTCTTTGCTAGCTGTGGGCTTGAGCTAAAGGACCTGTGGTGATGTCAGATCACATGCTCCATCACCATGGTGATGGACATGTGATTGGAGCATGTGATCTGACGTCACCACAGGTCATTCAGCCCACAGCTAGCAAAGAACAGACCGGGAACTACGCGAACAAGAGGAGAAGGTGAGTTAACTTTTTTATTTTTTTAACCCCTCCAGCACTATTATACTATGCATTCTGTAGTCAGAATGCTATTATTTTCCCTTATAACCATGTTATAAGGGAAAATAATACAATCTTCAGAACATCAATCCCAAGCCCGAACTTCTGTGAAGAAGTTCGGGTTTGGGCACCAAACATGCGCGATTTTTCTCACGCGAGTGCAACGCATGACAATGTTTTGCACTCGCGTGGAAAAATCGCGCATTTTCCCGCAACGCACCCGCCTGTTATCCGGGCAAAAAACATGACGCCCGTGTGAAAGAGGCCTAAGATGTGTCCGTTTTTAAAGGGAAAATCCCATTAGGATCAGGACTCTTGCCCTTTGAGGTCATGTGGATGCCATAGAGGGACGCCCCCCAACCATTAGCCAGAACAGAGAAAACATGGCCATGAGGATTCTTCTGCATACAGGCAGGACATGTGGTGGGAAGGGACACAGCAATCGGCTTCAATCACTTGCTACAATATTATTATCTCAGCTACTTGCAGCCACCAATAGGGGGAGCTCCTATTCAATTTAACCTAATTTTGGCAATATTTTCATTTTTATCTCCCCAAAAATGACATGATTATGATTATGGTGACTCCACATGTTTATAGCTTTTATTATGCTTTACTGCTTTTAAAAAAAAATGAAAAAGTTCTATTTTTGAATTCTGTGCATTGCAATACAACTTTTGAATGTCCTATTATTGTTGCTGAGTAGGGCTCATTTGTTTGAGGGGCAAGCTGTAGTTTTTATTGGTACCATTTTGGAGTGATCATTTTTTATTCTATTTTTATCGAAAAAGTGACAAAAATAGCAATTATGGCACTGGATTTCTGTAGCGTTTACTGTGCGTGATTAAATTATATTTTAATATTCTGGATATTTTCAGATGCTAAGAAGCCAATTATATTGATATATTAATCTATATTCAGTGAGCTCCTCCTAGTGGTGGCTGTATAACTATCTGCAGCGCGATCCCCCTAATAGCGGGTGTATAAATCTATATGGAGTGAGCTCCCCCTAGTGGTGGCTGTATAAAGCTATATGTAGTGAGCTCTCCCTAGTTGTGGCTGAATCTATATGTAGTGAGCTCCCCCTAGTGGTAGCTGTATAAAGCTATATGTAGTGAGCTCCCCCTAGTGGTAGCTGTATAAATCTATATGCAGTGAGCTCCCCCTAGTTGTGGCTGCATCTATATGTAGTGAGCTCCCCCTAGTGGTGGCAGTATAAATCTATAGGCACTGAGCTCCTCCTAGTGGTAGCTGTATAAAGCTATATGTAGGGAGCGCTTCCTAGTAGTAGCTGAATCTATATGTAGTGAGCTCCCCCTAGTGGTGGCAGTATAAATCTATATGCACTGAGCTCCACCTAGTGGTAGCTGTATAAAGCTATATGTAGTGAGCGCTTCGTAGTAGCTGAATCTATATGTAGTGAGCTCCCCCTAGTGGTAGCTGTATAAAGCTATATGTAGTGAGCTCCCCCTAGTGGTAGCTGTATAAAGCTATATGTAGTGAGCTTCCCCTAGTGGTAGCTGTATAAAGCTATATGTAGTGAGCTCCCCCCTAGTTGTGGCTAAATCTATATGTAGTGAGCTCCCCCTAGAGGTGGCAGTATAAATCTATAGGCACTGAGCTCCTCCTAGTGGTAGCTGTATAAAGCTATATGTAGTGAGCGCTTCCTAGTAGTAGCTGAATCTATATGTAGTGAGCTCACTCTAATGGCAGCTGTATAAATCTATAAGCACTGAGCTCCCCCTAGTGGTAGCTGTATAAAGCTATATGTAGTGAGCGCTTCGTAGTAGCTGAATCTATATGTAGTGAGCTCCCCCTAGTGGTAGCTGTATAAAGCTATATGCAGTGAGTTCCCCCTAGTTGTGGCTGCATCTATGTGCAGTGAGCTCCCCCTAGTGGTGGCAGTATAAATCTATATGCAGTGAGCTCCCCCTAGTTGTGGCTGCATCTATATTTAGTGAGCTCCCCCTAGTGGTGGCAGTATAAATGTATAGGCACTGAGCTCCACCTAATAGTGACTGTATAAATCTATACGCACTGAGCTCCTCCTAATGGAAGTTGTATACAGCTATATGTAGTGAGCTCACTCTAATGGCAGCTGTATAAATCTATAAGCACTGAGCTCCTCCTAATGGAAGTTGTATACAGCTATATGTAGTGAGCTCACTCTAATGGCAGCTGTATAAATCTATAAGCACTGAGCTCCCCCTAGTGGTAGCTGTATAAATCTATATGTAGTGAGCTCCCCCTAGTTGTGGCTAAATCTATATGTAGTGAGCTCCCCCTAGTGGTAGCGGTATAAATCTATAAAGCAGAAACTTGCAATGAAACTTACCAGAGCATTTATTAGGAATTAATTATTATAGAAGTTTGCCTTGTGCAATTTTAAAGGGTTTGTCCAGAATTAGTGCTACATGGCTGAATTCTTCCAGAAACAGCTTGACATCTGCCCACCGGCTCCACGTGCTTTTGAAGCACAGTCCCAGTCTCTAACGAAGGTGAGCCGCAATACCCTACACAACCCAAAGACAGGTGTGGCGCTGTTCTGGAAGAAGCATAAGCTCTCAAAAAGCTACAAAAATGAAAAAAAAAAACGCAAAAAGTGGAGGTGAATAGCTTTTCATTTACCTGCACATTCTGGAAGAGGAGCATTTCTTAGGAGAGGATATAAAAAAGTGACACAAATAAAGCAAATGAAAGCTCATTAGGGCACTGCTCAAATATGACGAGGCACAGGCCAAGAAATCGTTACTACTGGTTTCTGGCCAAGGAGCCTCCAGTCTGCGGAATCCGATTCCAGAGGAAATTGCCATCAAAAATTTCATTAAGGAAATTCAAGTAGAAAGAGGAGAAGTTCCTGGAGGAAGTGTGAGCGCTGAACTCTGCCAGTGACATTAAGGTCTTTTATTTGTACTTTATACCGAGTCTATTTCAGCAGTTTCAATATCCCTAATAGTGTTATTAGCCGCGCCGGAGGACTCCGCTTTCTGGGCTTAATCCAATTTATGAAAAAGCTGGTAACACAGTAACATAGTTTGTAAGGCTGAAAAGTGGCTCACGTCCATCCAGTTTAGGCCTATTACCTGATGCAATAAAATCTAAAATATAATTATATATACATTAATTTTAGAGTATTTTAATGGTTCTTAACTTTTGTCCACAATAAAATTGAAGATGAACACTTCCATCTAGACCGCGGTGCAACCAAGACCATCCCAAGATCACGGATGGATGGTGAGGTTAAAGAGCAGGATGAATCATCTAAAACCTTGCACACTACCTGGTAGAGGGGTTCCTGGAGATTAAAATGATACCTGTCGTGTAAAATCCAGTTGTGGCGTTCCAGAGGAAAAAAATACTTTAATCCTTCATACAGATGAAAGTTTCAGTGCACCGAGAGGCGGGGCTTAGCCCCCTCTGTGCTCCGCAGCTGTCCAGTGTTGGCCCCTCCCCTCAGCGCAATGAAGCCCTCACGTACATCAAAATAAATGTTTTTCTCCAATCGCAGCGCAGGGCTCACAGCCTGGGACAGGGAGAAGGAACGCCCAGAGAGAAACAGGGCAGACTCCCCCCAATATAACCAAGTCAGCGAAAATACCGGGGGACATAGAGGGAGAATGGAGTGGCACCCCGGAAAAATAGTAAGTGCAGTGAGATCCCGGGGTGCAGCTCTACACAGCCTGAGAGTTATCTTACAATGTTTGGACCAATGAAAGGTCCTCTTTAAGATTCATTTTGTAATGTAAGGTAAACTCAGAGACACAGCAGAAACAACAGAAGTATAGTGTTAATCTGTTGTTGCTGGGCAGAAGTCTAGACCAATCACAGCCAGCCTCACACACAGCCTGTCTGGGAATTCCCCTAGCAGGAGTAGCTGGAATCATTATTCACCAGAGACAGGAGCTGAAGAGACATTCACTCCACTGAGAGTCTAGTTTTATGGGAACAAAAGGCCAAAATAGGTCATTAGAACAGTTATATAATGTTCCTATTGTATCCTAGAAATGTATACTGAACTAGATATATATATATATATGTTTACTTACAGTTCCACCAAATTCAAATACAATTGCAACCATACAAATTGCAAGCATTCAGATTCCATATTGCAATACACATTGCACACAACCATACCAGATCATACTGAACCAATCTGCAAATAGTCACTGCTAACTGCATACTGCAAGCAGAACTATTAGTTAGACCTCAGATATACCTCTCAGAGAGATCATAAAGTGCTTAAATAACTTAAAGTGAGAGTACAGATACTCAAGAGAGAAATATATCCACCATTGTATGTTGAATGACAAGATTGAACAGTTGAACCACCATCTTATGTATACCGCCATTTTGTGATATCTTTTCAACACGTGTTATGTACATGGACTATCTGCTGCGGAGGCGGCAGTGTTATATAATGAAAAGTTGAAGTTAATAAAGAAGTTATTTCAAGCATTTGGTGTGCTCTTTAAACCTACTGTTTCCATAGAACGGCACTGGAGGAATTAGAGATATCAGAATTCTTCTAATGCCACTTTATAGTGCTGCGCCTGCCACAGCAAGGCTCAATGACCCTCATGGGTAGAGCTACTGTACAGTCAAATGCAGAGCATTACCATTTTATACACTGCCCTATAGTGATATGTGGAAGCTAGCCGTTACATATATAGTCCTATAGAGGGACAAGGAGCCCCATAACTACATACATGTCAGTCAAATGATGCCACCTACTGGACTGGCTCATGGGTTGTCGGGGGCACACAGGCCCAGAGTGCTGAGTACTGCATGTAGTTTGGGGGCAGCCTCCTAAAAGACTAAAGCATCAAAAACTTAGTATAACCCACTTAACGACCAGGCCAAAAAGGGTCTTAATGACACTTTATCGCAATGGTGGTTTAACGATCATACATTTTTAATTTCTTGGACTATAAAAAATATAGCGCTTCTTTTGTCATATAGAGCAATACATAAAAAAAATATTGCTTTATTCGAAATAAACTTTTATTAAATATTGTATAAAAATAGTCATTTTTTTCAATTTCATTATTCTTTAAATGTAAAAATAAGGCAACATTTTTTATTAAAATGGGTTCCCAAGAGACCAAGAACAATTTCTGAGGGGTCTCAGTTAAAAGAAAAACCGTCCCCTGTCCTTTCACTAGCCACATGCACAGCAAATCTGGGTGTGCTAAGACCCAGAATCTGTGGTATACCTGGAGACACCGGTAATCTCATGATAGAGGCAGCGGCACAGCCACTTGTTTTCTTCACTACTCAGCACTCATTGAACTTCATGGAGACCTCAATAGATCATCTTTGCATGATTTCCTCAGTTATCTCAGGTTGGTCAAAACGTTCTTCATGGGTGTTCTAATTCTTAGCAAGGGTTGTCCCACCTAACAGACACCCAACAATAAAAACAGACATGGATATAATCCAGAACTTCCATTGGTTGTTACAAGGTCCATCACATGATGTTATTCCTTTCAGGTCTTAATTCTGAAAAAGTATAAATGCAGATGTATCCTGCCATCATTTTTCTCTTGGCTCAACAAATCCGAAGACAAGCGGTGTGAGACGATACAGGCTCAGATGTCTCCAACCGAAGGCATCCACCAGCCATCCACAAATTAAAGAGAAAATACAAGCAGAACACATCTGTAGAGAAAGCATACTGTATGCTACAATTCTGGAGAAGATGGTCTTAGCTCAAGATGACCTCAGGGTTCTTCATGGGTGGTCTAATCCAAAGCAGGCATTACCCTACAACCACTCTTCATTAGAAAACAAAGGAAGAAGAAGCCCCTCTACTTTAAGTCACTTCAGTTGACATTTCACAAGCCCAAAAACTGTGCGAGTACCTTTATCTACAATATCTACTATCTTGAAGGTTTTAAGAAGAAAAGATATGCGTACACTGGAGACAACCTATGTAACAATGAGATGGACCAAATCGGGCAGGCCACAGCCGCCACATCATAATGTCAATCTAAAAAGAGCCTTACAATAGTGTTAAGAGTAACTGAGATGGTTTTGACCATGGTGCCAAAGCGTAGTAATGTCATGATATCCCTGGCACTACAAGTACACAATAGTTTGAGTGCTTGGAAGCGAGAAACGACACGTGGCCCCTAAAGTCCTGGATGAAGAACATTAGTCTAGAGAGAGTTAATGATGTGGAAGATGGCCCAAGATCAATATGCTCCTCATAGGTGGTCTAAACCTCAAACATGGTGCTCCCACTATGAGCACCACCCCAAAAAACGCCTTGGTGACCCTGGCTGCTAAAAAATCTTTGCATGTTATTTTTATTTTTTTATTTTAGTGTTTCAATATCTGACAAAACTGAAGAATGACGGGAACGATATTAGCCCTACTGTTCTTCAATTGTGTTCATGTCCTAAAAGTCAAGATTTCAGTGGAGTTCATCTTACACCCTTCCCCCGAAGACTGATATCCAGAATTCTGCCTTTTTATAAATTTGATACTGCATTATGTGAACGCTGATTCATCATCAACAAAGGCACCTTCACTGTGCAGTCCATTTATAACAAGGTTCATTAATAAAAAGTTTGCTAAATTCATTCTGTGACATTCTACCGCCTCTCTTCTCCTTTCTTTCTGGACTCCTTTGAAGGTTTCTTCACATCAGCCTGTCTTTCATGTCTGTCTCTGATCTACCTATCCCTTTTTATCTTGGATGCTTCACATGAAGAATAACTGCTACAGAAACACAGGTTCACTTTTTCTCAGGTTTAACTAAAAGAAACAAAAACTGCTGAGACAAAGTGCATAATACCAGCAGTATTGCATTATAATATAAAAATATTAAGTTCCTGTGTATGGGAGAAGTATTGTAATGGTTATATTCTTGTACATAGGAGCAGTATTATAGCAGTTATATTCTTGTACATAGGAGGCAGTATTATAGTAGTTATATTCTTGTACATAGGAGCAGTATTATAGTAGTTATATTCTTGTACATAGGAGCAGTATTATAGTAGTTATATTCTTGTACATAGGAGCAGTATTATAGTAGTTATATTCTTGTACATAGGAGCAGTATTATAGTAGTTATATTCTTGTACATAGGAGCAGTATTATAGCAGTTATATTCTTGTACATAGGAGCAGTATTATAGTAGTTCTATTCTTGTACATAGGAGCAGTATTATAGTCGTTCTATTCTTGTACATAGGAGCAGTATTATAGTAGTTATATTCTTGTACATAGGAGGCAGTATTATAGTAGTTATATTCCTGTACATAGGAGGCAGTATTATAGTAGTTATATTCTTGTACATAGGAGCAGTATTATAGTAGTTATATTCTTGTACATAGGAGGCAGTATTATAGTAGTTATATTCCTGTACATAGGAGCAGTATTATAGTAGTTCTATTCTTGTACATAGGAGGCAGTATTATAGTAGTTCTATTCTTGTACATAGGAGCAGTATTATAGTAGTTCTATTCTTGTACATAGGAGCAGTATTATAGTAGTTCTATTCTTGTACATAGGAGCAGTATTATAGTAGTTATATTCCTGTACATAGGAGCAGTGTTATAGTAGTTATATTCTTGTACATAGGAGCAGTATTACAGTAGTTATATTCTTGTACATAGGAGGCAGTATTATAGTAGTTCTATTCTTGTACATAGGAGCAGTATTATAGTAGTTATATTGCCCAATACTTGGAATGTATTAGACTTGGTATATTCTTTTATATTATTTGTACATTATATACTTTTATTTTTTATAGTTTAGTTTTTATTACAATACCTGATAATGTACATTAAATATTTTTAAACAAAAAAAGGGAATATAGTAAAAATCTTCTAGTACTTGTGCTCAAATTTACCTGTTCAGATATTTTTAAGCAATAAATAGCACCAGACACCAATCCAAACAGCGGTGAATTGGAGATGATGTACCACTCAGGGCAACATCCTCCCACCTACCTCTAACTTTAATGCATTGCAAGGGCTATAAATAATGGATTGAAAGACCAAAGCATTTAAGGGACATGACAATACAAACCCATTTGATGTATTACGTCTCCTTCAGCAGGAGTTGTTACTTTAAGGCAAAAAAAAAAGTTGAAGACAAAACACTATAAATCAAGAAGAAAGCTCTTATTTGCAGCAGTTCATTAATATACATAGATACTAACCTCGAACATGGGGTGTACTTAAAACGGACCAATTCTATCGCTGGTAATGGTGAGAAAGCAATCACAGTAATATGAAATTACCTTGCCCCATGCCCCGCTCCAGCTATTCAAGCGGTGAGTGACCATTTCTTCTGGGACGATTACATGAAATTATGGAAGTGGTTCAAGAATTCTCTGGTCCATTAAGATGTTAATTATGTAGTGTGCACTCCCAGCGTCCCCCTACAGGTTGGAGGAGAGGACTCTCATGGGAGTATTCTCATCCGGTTATTTATGTGGGGCCCATACTGCCTAGTACTCTGATGTTAGCCTAATAAGTGAACAATTGCTAATACAATCACTGATATACCTTGTAAAGAATATGTTATAGCAATCATATATATATATATACAATAATATAATATATATCTTATATAGTAACAATATAGAATAATATTACATTTGACAACATTAATAAGAATAAAAAATCTGAAAATATGAAGCAGTTTCAGATTTTATTTGTTCGCCGTTGACCCGCGGCGAGCAGCAGCGCTTCCTAAACTGGGTGTGATGATAGTTACTAGTGCAAACCTCAGAACATTCTCATGCATTTTGAATAGGGATAATATGAGAATGACCTGGAGTCAATTAACACTATGAAACAGGGGCGTAGCTAAAGGCTCATGGGTCCTGGTGCAAGAGTTCAGCTTGGGCCCCCCTTCACTCAGTACTTTGTGGCCAGGGACAGGGAAACATATAGCTTTCGTGTGCCTGAGACAAAAATTGAAACGGGACCCCCCCCCATGCCAAATTCTTGACCTAACCCCTTCCTTCCAGCCAGATGTGTAACTTGAACACCATGCACTTTCTATATGTCACAACCAGACAGCTGAGAAGCTCTGACAGAGGCCTTTCAGAACCTCCTCCTTGAGTTTCTGTGTTGTGGTATTCAGCTCCTCCTCTCGTTAGCCTCTCTCAGCTGTCATGTGTTGGACTAATTGCTTCCCTTTAAATTCTTCCCCAGAAGGCTTTTCTGGGCGGCTTATATTTCTTCCTGGAGTATGTGTGCATGCCCATCTGGTTCTCCTCTCCTCTACAAAGTTAAGTGTTAACTGTTATCTGTTATTTTCTGTTTGCTGGATCCCAGGTGACCCTGACTCCCTCCGTGTCTGGTGTAGGGAGCCGGTGGTCGTGTCCCCTCACTATTGTAGGGTGCTCAGGGGTTATATAGTCAAGGTACGTGGATATGCATACCTCCACCATTCGGATCTATGCATAGGCTGAGCAGCCAGGGAAAGTGCCAGGTCTTCTACAGGGGTCTCCCTTTTGTTCCTTAGCTTTTGGATCCAGCGAGTCATTTATGCATGTTGCTTTGCCTTGTTTCCTGTACACCGTCCGTGACATTATAAGCCGCCAAAACCGTCTCAAGCATGGATCCGGTTTCACTTTTGGCTGAACGCTTCCAGGGTCTTTCATTGGAGGTAGCTGACCTCCGTAAGACTTTTTCTCAGCTTCAAGTGACCGATTCAGCTTGCGTTCATGGAGCTTGTTCTGAGCCCAAGATCTCGCTCCCGGATACGTTCTCCGGGGGTAGTGAGAATTTTGTGCGTTTTAGAGAGGCTTGCAAACTCCATTTTCGCCTTCTTCCCCATTCTTCTGGTGATGAGGAACGGAGGGTGGGGATCATTATATCGCTGCTCAGAGGTAACGCTCAGTCCTGGGCCTTTTCGCTGCCGGTGGGGGCACGGCCTCTCCGTTCAGTGGATGAATTCTTTTTAGCCCTGGGTCAGATATATGATGATCCGGATCGTATTGCTCTGGCGGAGTCTAGACTACGTCTCTTATGCCAGGGTAAACAATCCGCAGAAATATACTGCTCAGAATTTCGGAGATGGGCAGCTGATACTGGTTGGAATGATGCTGCACTCCGAAGTCAATTTTGCCATGGTCTTTCAGAGCGATTGAAAGATGCATTTGCCTTTCATGAAAGGCCTATTTCTTTGGACTCTGCTATGTCTCAGGCCGTTCGTATTGACAGGCGTCTTAGAGAGAGAGGAGAGATCTCTCCTTCCTGTCATACTCGGTCCCAGGACTGTGCAGCGGTCCCATTCTCTGCGCAGGGGTCTCAGTCGCTGTCAGCCCCTTCTGAGCAGGAGCCCATGCAGCTGGGGTTGATTGCTTCTGACAATAGAAGATTTAGCCCGCATGGGACGGTTTGTTTTTGTTGTGGAGGTATTAATCATTTGGCAAATATTTGTCCCTCTAGGAGATTCAGGCAGTTCTCTGGGTATAATAAAGAAACAAAGAGGAAAAAATCTTTTAAAAATGTTCCGTCTGTTACTATTGGCAGGGTTGAGGCGGAAATTGAAGGTTTTCCGTTTGCTTGTAGTTCCCGTTTTGTCCTGCCGGCTAGGGTGGCGCTAGAGAGCAAGAACATTTTTGTGAGATTTTTGTGGATAGTGGAGCAGCGGTCAATCTCATTGATAATCAATTTGCGATAACTCATGGTTTCCAGGTGTGCGCTTTGAGAAAGGATATTCCTGTTTTTGCTATCGATTCCGCTCCACTTTCTCAGAAATCATTAAAGGGCAAAGTTCACAATATCCGTTTAATTGTGAGTGATTCTCATGTTGAGGATGTGTCATGTTTCGTCCTTAGCGGTTTGCCCACCCCTCTGGTGTTGGGGCTGCCCTGGCTCACTAAGCATAACTTCACCATTGATTGGCAAGCGAAGCAAATAAATGGTTGGAGTGACTTTTGCAGAGAGAATTGCCTCATGACATCTGTTTCTGAGGTTGCTACTAAGACTATACCATCTTTTCTCTCAGAATTTTCGGATGTCTTCTCTGAGAGTGGAGTTCAGGATTTGCCCCCGCACAGGGAGTACGATTGCCCTATTAATCTCATCCCAGACGCCAAGCTGCCTAAATCTCGTTTATACAATCTTTCCCAACCTGAGAGGGTCGCTATGCGTGCTTATATCTCTGAGAGTCTGAGAAAGGGACACATACGACCCTCGAAGTCACCTGTTGCCGCTGGTTTTTTCTTTGTTAAGAAAAAAGATGGTTCTTTAAGACCTTGTCTGGATTTCAGGGAGCTGAACAATATCACAATTCGTGACCCTTATCCGCTTCCTCTGATCCCGGACCTATTTAACCAGGTTGTTGGGGCTAAAGTCTTTTCCAAATTAGATTTAAGAGGGGCATACAACCTGGTCAGGGTCAGAGAAGGGGACAAATGGAAGACGGCCTTCAATACCCCTGAGGGCCATTTTGAAAACTTGGTTATGCCTTTTGGTTTGATGAATGCCCCAGCCGTTTTTCAGCATTTCGTGAACAGCATTTTTTATCATTTGATGGGAAAATTTGTATTGGTGTATTTGGATGACATTTTGATTTTTTCTCCCGATTTCAAAACTCATAAGGAACATTTACGTCAGGTCTTGCTCATTCTGCGGGAGAATAAATTATATGCGAAACTGGAAAAATGTGTGTTTGCGGTTCCAGAAATTCAATTTCTGGGGTTTCTTCTCTCCGCTTCTGGTTTTCGTATGGACCCCGAGAAGGTCCGCGCTGTGCTTGAGTGGGAGCTTCCTGAGAATCAAAAGGCGCTGATGCGTTTTTTGGGCTTTGCCAATTATTACAGGAAGTTCATTTTGAATTATTCTTCTATTGTTAAACCACTCACTGATATGACCAGAAAGGGGGTAGATTTTTCTTCTTGGTCAGTAGAGGCGCGTAAGGCTTTTTCTGATATCAAGGAGAGTTTTGCTTCCGCTCCCATCTTGGTGCAACCTGATGTTTCGTTACCCTTCATAGTTGAGGTTGATGCTTCTGAGGTGGGTGTGGGGGCGGTCTTGTCTCAGGGTTCCTCTCCTGCCAATTGGCGACCGTGTGCCTTTTTCTCAAGAAAACTCTCCTCTGCAGAGAGAAATTACGATGTGGGAGATAGGGAATTGTTGGCCATCAAGTTGGCTTTTGAGGAATGGCGCCATTGGCTAGAGGGAGCCAGACACCCTATTACCGTATTTACTGACCATAAAAATCTGGCCTACTTGGAGTCAGCCAAGCGTCTGAACCCGAGACAGGCCAGATGGTCGTTGTTCTTTTCTAGGTTTAATTTTGTTGTCACGTTCCGCCCTGGAGTTAAGAATGTGAAGGCAGATGCCCTGTCACGTTGTTTTCCGGGAGGCGGGAATTTTGAAGACCCAGGTCCCATTTTGGCTGAAGGTGTGGTGGTCTCTGCTCTTTTTCCTGAATTGGAGGCAGAGGTGCAGGCAGCCCAGTCAGAGGCTCCTGATCTTTGTCCTCCTGGGAGGTTGTTTGTGCCTCTCGCTTTAAGACACAAGATTTTTAAAGAACACCACGATACGGTCCTTGCTGGGCACCAGGGGGTAAGAGCCACACTGGATCTCATCGCCCGGAGATTCTGGTGGCCTGCGCTTCGTAAGTCGGTTGAGGGTTTTGTGGCAGCCTGCGAGACTTGCGCTCGTGCCAAAGTCCCTCATTCACGGCCATCAGGTCCTCTCCTTCCCTTACCCATTCCTTCCCGTCCTTGGACACATCTGTCCATGGACTTCATAACGGACCTGCCTCGTTCCTCGGGGAAGACTGTGATTCTGGTGGTGGTGGACCGTTTTAGCAAAATGGTGCATTTCATCCCTTTTCCTGGTTTGCCCAATGCTAAGACGCTGGCGCAGGCATTTGTTGATCACATTGTCAAATTGCACGGTATTCCTTCAGACATAGTCTCTGATAGGGGCACGCAGTTTGTTTCCAGATTCTGGAAGGCTTTCTGTTCTCGCTTGGGGGTTCGGTTGTCATTCTCTTCTGCTTTCCACCCGCAGTCGAATGGCCAGACGGAGCGCGTCAATCAGAATCTGGAGACATATCTGCGTTGTTTTGTGGCGGAGAATCAAGAGGATTGGTGTTCTTTTTTGTCCCTTGCTGAGTTTGCTTTAAATAACCGTCGTCAGGAGTCCTCTGATAAGTCACCATTTTTTGGTGCATATGGGTTTCATCCACAGTTTGGGACTTTCTCGGGAGAGGGGTCTTCTGGTTTACCCGATGAGGACAGATTCTCCTCGTCTTTGTCATCTACAGTATTTGGCAAAAGATTCAAGATAATCTAAAGAGCATGAGTGAGAGATATAAGCGTGTGGCTGATAAGAGACGTGTGCTTGGTCCGGACCTGAATGTTGGTGATCTGGTGTGGTTGTCTACCAAGAATATCAAATTGAAGGTTCCCTCCTGGAAGTTGGGTCCTAGGTTTATTGGGCCTTACAAAATCCTGTCTGTCATCAATCCTGTTGCATACCGTCTTGATCTTCCTCAGACTTGGAAGATCCATAATGTTTTTCATAAGTCCTTATTGAAACCTTATGTTCAACCCATTGTACCCTCGCCTTTGCCTCCTCCTCCGATTATGGTTGATGGGAATCTTGAATTTCAGGTCTCTGGGATTGTGGATTCTCGTCTTGTCCGCGGTTCTCTTCAGTACCTTGTTCACTGGGAGGGGTATGGTCCTGAGGAGAGGATGTGGGTCCCAGTGACGGACATTAAAGCCTCTCGTCTCATCAGGGCTTTCCATAGGTCCCATCCTGAGAAGGTGGGTTCTGAGTGTCCGGAGTCCACTCGTAGAGGGAGGGGTACTGTCACAACCAGACAGCTGAGAAGCTCTGACAGAGGCCTTTCAGAACCTCCTTCTTGAGTTTCTGTGTTGTGGTATTCAGCTCCTCCTCTCGGTAGCCTCTCTCAGCTGTCATGTGTTGGACTAATTGCTTCCCTTTAAATTCTTCCCCAGAAGGCTTTTCTGGGCGGCTTATATTTCTTCCTGGAGTATGTGTGCATGCCCATCTGGTTCTCCTCTGCTCTACAAAGTTAAGTGTTAACTGTTATCAGTTATTTTCTGTTTGCTGGATCCCAGGTGACCCTGACTCCCTCCGTGTCTGGTGTAGGGAGCCGGTGGTCGTGTCCCCTCACTATTGTAGGGTGCTCAGGGGTTATATAGTCAAGGTACGTGGATATGCATACCTCCACCATTCGGATCTATGCATAGGCTGAGCAGCCAGGGAAAGTGCCAGGTCTTCTACAGGGGTCTCCCTTTTGTTCCTTAGCTTTTGGATCCAGCGAGTCATTTATGCATGTTGTTTTGCCTTGTTTCCTGTACACATTCCGTGACACTATAATACCGGTGTCTTATGTGGAACAAAGGTCTTTGGGCCCCCTCAGGCTCCTGGGCCCGGTAGCGACTGCTACCTCTGCACCCCCTATAGCTACGCCCCTGCTATGAAATAATACTATTTCATTAAGGTCTCTTCTATTTGGGGTATTTCTCTGAATAAGAGATACCTTTTTATTGGTCTGGTGGTCTGGAATCTGACATATTTAAAATTATGATATATACGTATATATATATTTTTTATTATTTAATTTGGAGGACAGGGTAAACAATATCATCTCAATACCATAAGAGGGCACTGTTAGATGACTATCTCATTATAATTAGAGGGTGAGGTTATCAGAGTCATCTCAATATTACTAGAGGGTAGGTTCAGCAAAGGCATCTCAATATCATTAGAACTTAAAAGTCAGCAGAGTCGTCTAATTATAATTAGAGGGTGAGGTCAGCAGAGTCATTTCAATATTACTAGTGGGTAGGTTCAGCAGAGGCATCTCAATATCATTAGAGCTTGAAGTCAGCAGAGTCATCTCAATATTACTAGAGGGTAGGTTCAGCAGAGTCATCTCATTATCATTAGAGGGTGAGGTCAGCAGAGTCATCTCAATATTACTAGAGGGTAGGCTCAGCAGAGGCATCTCAATATCAATAGAGCTTGAAGTCAGCAGAGTCATCTCATTATCATTAAAGGGTGAGGTCAGCAGAGTCATCTCAATATTACTAGAGGGTAGGTTCAGTAGAGGCATCTCATTATCATTAGTGGGTGGGGTCAGCAGTTATTTCATTATTATTATAGGGTAGAGCCAGCAGAGTCAACTCAATATCATTATATGATGATGTCAGCAGTCATCTCATTATAATTAGAGGGCTAGGACAGCAGAGTCATCTCATTATCATAAGCGGACAGGATCAACAGTCATCTCATTATCATTAGAGAGTGGGGAAAGTAGAGTCATCTCAAAATCATAAGTAGGTGGGGTCAGCAGAGTAATCTCATTATGATTATAGAGGGCCAGCAGTCATCCCAATATCAATAGATGGTGAGGTCAGCAGTCATCTCATTATAATTAGAGGGTGGGTACAGCAGAGTAATTTCATTATCATTAGAGAGTGGGGTCAGGAGAGTCATCTAAATATTATTAGAGGCTGCTTAACCATCACCTGCAGGACCAATCCCATAGTCAAATGGGCATTCTCGCAAAAGAAAGTGACGGGCAGAACAAAAGGGGTCCAAACACTACCATTTTTGATTCGATTAGAAATTTTCCCTCCATAGCGCCATCGTTGCCCAAGCATTATTTAGTTACTGCATTCACATGAATAGCGCAGCAAAATGCTGATGGGGACCTAGCCCCTCCATTCTTTTGATGGATAGGAGTCCCTATAGAGAGTGTAGCATATCTTAGTCATACCCCGTCACTTGTCCTGGCTGGAATACCCCTTTAAGAAACCACATTCATAAAATAATCTACAACAGAGCTTTATCTAGCTTGGGTAATTGTTGTATAATTTCCATCATACACTTTGTATTTGATATCTATTTTTTATTCTGTGCATTAGGAGGACGAGAACAATAGAGAAGTAGATGGACACCGATGGGTTCTGGTGGCATCAGCCGATAGATGACATCTCAGGGAACATTGCAGCCCGAAAAGTCTCTGCAAATGCTGATGTTTGCAAAAATCCCGGTGACAGGTAAATCAATCCCTTCACTATTCTTCCCCAATTAGCGTGACGTTACCTGAAAACTTCAGCAATAAATCCCGCTTTGACGGTATCATGGTGCTCACCACAGAGACCTATCGGCACTTTCCGATATTAATAAGGATCTGAAGATCCCCTCCTCCTTTCTTCATTAACTCCTGCTCCGGCTGGGGAGCAACATTCAATTTAACTGCAGCCTATTAAGAAAACATGATAAGCGTTTGTGTAGAAAAATTCATTTTTCATTGAGAGTAATACGTGAAAGCAGACGGTGCCGCGAATTACACAGGTTGTCTCGGCTGCTGCGTCACGGGGCACAAAGGGAAGACGTCTTAAACGCATCCCTGATAAGGTTCTTTGGGCTCACTGGTTAATAGCCTTGTGCGGAGAAGAAATCAGCCGCCATTTGTGAGGAGTCAAATCAAATCTTTAGTCGGGTTAAGTAATCAGTGTATCCTCGAAACCCAAGGGCTGCCACCTAAAACTCTTGCCTCTCCCCACAACGAATAAAACCCCAATAGGCTCATCAATGCTGCCCTGGTCTAAATCTACACAGTATTTACCTTGCGCGAGCAGAGGTTTGCTCTTCAAAGCAGCTCTATCTCGTTTCGGGGACAGGAAGTTGCAGCTCAGTCGGCCATTTTGAACTGATTTGATAGAAGTATACAGAAGCTTTACCTTGGTCTTCCCTCAACTGTACTCTACTTTCACTGACACCGGGATGACCACATGCACCCTGACATTACACATCTCTTCCAAGAGCTTTGACCTGTAGAGAATTAACCCCTGCTGTACTCCACTTCTTCTCCAGTCCTCTCAACCTTAGGGGTTGGGACCAAGATAAGAAACCTGGTATAAAAGTATGCCGACGTTATGAACAATGTATTTTAAAATGTAATTTTTATTTTTATAATCCCAGCTCCTCATTTGATGCAACTACTCTTAAAGATCAGGTACATGTGATGTCCGCCACGTTGGCTACACAAACACTTTCCCCCTCACCCCCTCGAAGAGGTTTTCCACTTGTTCCAGAAAATTCCCATAGGGCTCCATTCAGACGTCCCCAAATGGGTCCGCATCCGTTCCGCAATATTGGGAACGGGTGCGGACCCATTCAGTCTCAATGAACGGGAGCGCGGCCCCGAACTTCCGGGCTTCGGCCCCGAACTTACAAAAAAAATAGAACATGTCTTATTCTTGTCCGCAATTGCAGACAAGAATAGGCGGTCCAATGGTGGGACGGCCGGGTGGGGGTTACCAAGGACGTGTGAATGGACCCTAAAGGAAATGTGTCACCAACATTTTTATCTGCCAGTTAAAACTGGATAGTAACACGTATCCTTTTTATCTAATCACTTTTTTTATTTATTCTACTCCCTGAACATAAATTTGGGGGTGGCCATCTTGCCTAAGCTGTTCTTAAAAGCATTTAGAAATCATTAGGAAAACTGCTTTATGGCACCCTATTGACTTCTATGGGAGAGTTTTCTGGGCATGCTCGGTGACCTGTGCAGAGGTCATTGTACAAGGAAAGAATAGATAAGATTTGACAATCGCCTATTGTGAATGGCGGATCCTGTCTTATCTGTCATTCTAATCCTGCCTGTAATATTACCTCTGTGTATAGATAAGCAGATAACAGCTGTAAAGCTATCTGTACAGACCAAGAAGTGGGGCCTATTATTCTTAGCGGCCAGTGAGAAAACTTGCAATAACATCAACAAAAATTCTTTAAAAACATGTTAAATATAAAACCATGATTTAAACAATAGGTCATTTTGACATATTTATCTTCATTTAAATGGGTTATCCAACCCCAAAAATGGCCAGGTCCTTCACACAGGTTGTACTTACCTCGCTCACCGGCACCCACGTCGCGTCTGCTGCCCGTATGGCCGCTGCTGTATCTCCCCGTCGCGCGGATGAAAACAGTCGCCCGCATTGCTAGGGAGTCTCGTTCCCGTCGCTGCCTGCTATTGGCTGTTTTCATCCACGCAACGGGGAGATGCCCGCAGCGGCCACATGGGCAGCAGAAGCGGCGTGGGTGCCAGGGAGAAAGGCAAGTACAATCTGTGTGAGGGGCCTGGGAATTTGGGGGGGGGGGATTTTAGGGGTTGGATAAGCCCTTTAATCACCCACTTATTGCATTATAAATTTCCAACATTGTACTGCCTACATTAGAATATCCTCACAACAACAAAAAATAAGACGGCGGCTGCAAAGTCAGAGAATTTACGAAGACATTTTTGGACTTTATTAGTGCATTTCTATTATCTCAGACGCAGCTCAGAATATTACAAGCCATAGCATTTTCAGAATGTCACATTTACAATGGTCGAGGTGAACGTTATTTCTGAGCTGAAAGGTCTTCTGACTGCAAGAGGTTTAGAAGTGTCAATGCACCAAGCTTGTATCATTAAAAGACTGTAATTACATCATATGATAATTTATTAATTGTTCTGAGTGTTAAAATCCATTATGAATGCGGTAACCACTAACTCTAGACTCTGAATGTATAAAAAATACATTATAATAAAATATATTAATTTCAAAGCAGCCCCTACAGAGGATAACATTAAAATTCTACATATAATTAAAACTCTATAATTGTACATAAAATATAATTACAAGTAGTAGCTACTATAATACTACTCCTAAACACTATAAAATAACTACTATAATACTGCAACTATGTACAACAATAACTACTATAATACTGCCTCATATGTACAAGAATATAACTACTATAATACTGCCTCCTATGTACTAGAATATAACTACTATAATACTGCTCCTATGTACAAGAATATAACTACTATAATACTGCTCCTATGTACAAGAATATAACTACTATAATACTGCTCCTATGTACAAGAATATAACTACTATAATACTGCCTCCTATGTACAAGAATATAACTACTATAATACTGCTCCTATGTACAAGAATATAACTACTATAATACTGCTCCTATGTACAAGAATATAACTACTATAATACTGCCTCCTATGTACAAGAATATAACTACTATAATACTGCCTCCTATGTACAAGAATATAACTACTATAATACTGCCTCCTATGTACAAGAATATAACTACTATAATACTGCCTGCTATGTACAAGAATATAACTACTATAATACTGCTCCTATGTACAAGAATGTAACTACTATAATACTGCTCCTATGTACAAGAATGTAACTACTATAATACTGCTCCTATATACAAGAATATAACTACTATAATACTGCTCCTATATACAAGAATATAACTACTATAATACTGCTCCTATGTACAAGAATATAACTACTATAATACTGCTCCTATGTACAAGAATATAACTACTATAATACTGCCTCCTATGTACAAGAATATAACTACTATAATACTGCCTCCTATGTACAAGAATATAACTACTATAATACTGCCTCCTATGTACAAGAATATAACTACTATAATACTGCCTGCTATGTACAAGAATATAACTACTATAATACTGCTCCTATGTACAAGAATGTAACTACTATAATACTGCTCCTATGTACAAGAATGTAACT
This sequence comes from Bufo gargarizans, assembly GCF_014858855.1. NCBI lineage: Eukaryota > Metazoa > Chordata > Amphibia > Anura > Bufonidae > Bufo > Bufo gargarizans. Next base: position 522,832,223 of record NC_058083.1, on the reverse strand, counting down.
ACTATAATACTGCTCCTATATACAAGAATATAACTACTATAATACTGCTCCTATATACAAGAATATAACTACTATAATACTGCTCCTATGTACAAGAATATAACTACTATAATACTGCTCCTATGTACAAGAATATAACTACTATAATACTGCTCCTATGTACAAGAATATAACTACTATAATACTGCTCCTATGTACAAGAATATAACTACTATAATACTGCTCCTATGTACAAGAATATAACTACTATAACCCACTTGACTAGAGTTCCTTTACATCCAGGTCATAATTTCCATGCAGATATCATCATTAAGATGGATTAGTAATACAAAAAGCCTTCAACGTGGCTGACAGTGATCACCTAAATAGGACTGAGCTGCAAATATACAGGTCCTTCTCAGAAGATTAGCATATTGTGATAAAGTTCATTATTTTCTGTAATGTACTGATAAACATTAGACTTTCATATATTTTAGATTCATTACACACAACTGAAGTAGTTCAAGCCTTTTATTGTTTTAATATTGATGATTTTGGCATACAGCTCATGAAAACCCAAATTCCTATCTAAAAAAATTAGCATATTTCATCCGACCAATAAAAGAAAAGTGTTTTTAATACAAGAAAAGTCAACCTTCAAATAATTATGTTCAGTTATGCACTCAATACTTGGTGGGGAATCCTTTTGCAGAAATGACTGCTTCAATGCGGCGTGGCATGGAGGCAATCAGCCTGTGGCACTGCTGAGGTGTTATGGAGGCCCAGGATGCTTCAATGCGGCGTGGCATGGAGGCAATCAGCCTGTGGCACTGCTGAGGTGTTATGGAGGCCCAGGATGCTTCAATGCGGCGTGGCATGTAGGCAATCAGCCTGTGGCACTGCTGAGGTGTTATGGAGGCCCAGGATGCTTCAATGCGGCGTGGCATGGAGGCAATCAGCCTGTGGCACTGCTGAGGTGTTATGGAGGCCCAGGATGCTTCAATGCGGCGTGGCATGGAGGCAATCAGCCTGTGGCACTGCTGAGGTGTTATGGAGGCCCAGGATGCTTCGATAGCGGCCTTAAGCTCATCCAGAGTGTTGGGTCTTGCGTCTCTCAACTTTCTCTTCCCAATATCCCACAGATTCTCTATGGGGTTCAGGTCAGGAGAGTTGGCAGGCCAATTGAGCCCAGTAATACCATGGTCAGTAAACCATTTACCAGTGGTGTTGGCGCTGTGAGCAGGTGCCAGGTCGTGCTGAAAAATGACATCTTCATCTCCATAAAGCTTTTCAGCAGATGGAAGCATGAAGTGCTCCAAAATCTCCTGATAGCGGCTGCATTGACCCTGCCCTTGATAAAACACAGTGGACCAACACCAGCAGCTGACATGGCACCCCAGACCATCACTGACTGTGGGGACTTGACACTGGACTTCAGGCATTTTGGCATTTCCCTCTCCCCAGTCTTCCTCCAGACTCTGGCACCTTGATTTCCGAATGACATGCAACAGTCCAGTGCTGCTTCTCTGTAGCCCAGGTCAGGCGCTTCTGCCGCTGTTTCTGGGGAATGCGGCACCTGTAGCCCATTTCCTGCACACGCCTGTACACGGGGGCTCTGGATGTTTCTACTCCAGACTCAGTCCACTGCTTCCGCAGGTCCCCCAAGGTCTGGAATCGGTCCTTCTCCACAATCTTCCTCAGGGTCCGGTCACCTCTTCTCGTTGTGCAGCGTTTTCTGCCACACTTTTTCCTTCCCACAGACTTCCCACTGAGGGGCCTTGATACAGCACTCTGGGAACAGCCTATTCCTTCAGACATGTCTTTCTGTGTCTTACCCTCTTGCTTGAGGTGTCAATGATGGCCTTCTGGACAGCAGTCAGGTCGGCAGTCTTACCCATGATTGCGGTTTTGAGTAATGAACCAGGCTGGGAGTTTTTAAAAGCCTCAGGAATCTTTTGCAGGTGTTTAGAGTTAATTAGTTGATTCAGATGATTAGGTTAATAGCTCGTTTAGAGAACCTTTTCATGATATGCTAATGTTTTGAGATAGAAATTTGGGTTTTCATGAGCTGTATGCCAAAATCATCAATATTAAAACAATAAAAGGCTTGAACTACTTCAGTTGTGTGTAATGAATCTAAAATATATGAAAGTCTAATGTTTATCAGTACATTACAGAAAATAATGAACTTTATCACAATATGCTAATTTTTTTAGAAGGACCTGTATACCAAAGGTATATGACGTCACTGGCTGACCCAAGCGCTGTGGCGAATTCTCACAACTAAGGTGCGGGGACGGGAGGGGGGGGGGCGCTAGTCCGACCCTGACAAATCAGATCCTGAGGACAGGTCATCAAGTCCCAGAAACCCCCCTCTAACTATGCTCTGAATGGCTGCTCCCTCTACCTAGGATGACGGACTGGTAATGAAGGTTACATAAATGGATATTCATTTCATCAATTAACGGGAAATGAGATGCAAATTGAAAATTCATTAAACGCTGGAAAAGTTGTAATAAAACTTTCATTATGAGAAATCTACTTTCCAGCGCTTGCCGCCATGTTTCCGTGATCAGATACTGAAGTGTTTTGTGTATCCAGAAGAAATTTACTATTTAGCTGAAAAATAAAAAATAAATAAAAAATTACAAAACAAGTGCTTGTCCAATCAATGTAAACGGCCGTATAAGTCTCTGTTACACTTCATTACAGCGATACATTGTAATTGGGGAAAATTCATTCATTGTAATTACAAGGGGAAAAATTAACAAGCTCCCGTCAGCTCCTGGTGGAGGCTCGCGCTCGCGCTGAGCTGTACATCGGAAATTAACAGCCTGGGATGAAATAGCATCGAGCTCCTGCGCTCAGTGACGGGTGCAGCCAAACAGCCGATACCGCAGAATGGGGATACTTTATAGCAAAATCATTAATGCTATGGAGGTGATTTATCAAACGGATTCTTTCCAAAATGTAGTAATGCGACGAGGCCGGGCAATTACTCATTGTTCTCAGTCTGCCACTGGTATTACATTTTGCAAATGCTGAAAATGGAGCCGAGGAAAGAGCAGGAAATGTGGAGATGCCTTCAAAGGAGATATATGACGGCGAGTACAGCTGGTGATGGGAAGATGTTACATGGAGGTTTGCAGATGGCGCATGTTTGTTGCCAAAAAGTTGCAACAGAGCTTAATTTAAGGATATGAGTCAAAAATCCACAGCGCGCTATCATTCCTTGTATGGTATGGCTCAACGCCCTGGGCTGATTCATTTTTAATATATTCTCTGTTGTTACAGAGCTCCAAATGCCCTGCAGAGAGTAACAGCATAACATTTAGTCTACATGCAGTCACCAGTAGGGGGAGCTTAGAAGGCATACTGTTCACACACTGAACTCAATAGTACTATAGTATGCAGTAATCTCCTGAGCAATCTCTAGTGGTGGCAGTATATATCTGTATGCAGTAATCTCCTGAGCAATCTCTAGTGGTGGCAGTATATATCTGTATGCAGTAATCTCCTGAGCTCCCTCTAGTGGTGGCAGTATATATCTGTATGCAGTAATCTCCTGAGCTCCCTCTAGTGGTGGCAGTATATATCTGTATGCAGTAATCTCCTGAGCTCCCTCTAGTGGTGGCTGTATATATCTGTATGCAGTAATCTCCTGAGCTCCCTCTAGTGGTGGCTGTATATATCTGTATGCAGTAAGCCCCTGCGCTTTCTCTAGTGGTGACTGTATATATCTGTATGCAGTAATCTCCTGAGCTCCCTCTAGTGGTGGCTGTATATATCTGTATGCAGTAAGCCCCTGCGCTTTCTCTAGTGGTGACTGTATATATCTGTATGCAGTAATCTCCTGAGCTCCCTCTAGTGGTGGCTGCATATATCTGTATGCAGTAATCTCCCTAGCTCCCTCTAGTGGTGGTTGTATATATCTGTATGCAGTAATCTCCTGAGCTCCCTGTAGTGGTGGCTGTATATATCTGTATGCAGTAATCTCCTGAGCTCCCTCTAGTGGTGGCTGTATATATCTGTATGCAGTAATCTCCTGAGCTCCCTCTAGTGGTGGCTGTATATATCTGTATGCAGTAAGCTCCTGAGCTCCCTCTATTGGTGGCTGTATATATCTGTATGCAGTAATCTCCTGAGCTCCCTCTAGTGGTGGCTGTATATATCTGTGTGCAGTAATCTCCTGAGCTCCGTCTAGTGGTGGATGTATATATCTGTATGCTGTAATCTCCTGAACTCCATTTAGTGGTGGCTGTATATATCTGTATGCAGTAAGCTCCTGAGCTTCTTCTAGTTGTGGATGGATATCTGTACGAAGTAATCTCCTGAGCTTTCTCAAGTGGTAGGTCTATATATCTGTATGCAATCAGCTCCTGAGCTCCCTCTAGTGATAGCTATATGTATGCAGTAATCTCCTGAACTCCCTCTAGTGGTGGCTGTATATATCTGTATTCGCTGAGCTATGAACCTGCAGCTCTGCAAGCAGGGAACACCCACTGATAACTAAACCTGCAGCTTCAAAAGCAGAGAACATTCACTGAGCTCTAAACCTTGAGCTCCACAAGTGGTCATGGCAGAGAAAGCAAGTCAAACATTTGTGACTACCCTATTCTCAGGAAAATAACTGGGTGAAATCCAGTCTAAAAATTAAAGAAGACCTTTCTTGGGTCCAGAGACATTATGAAATAACTAGCAGGTTATGTAGGGCATAGTGCAGGGATGTAATATCGCTTACTAGTTTGTCTGGGCGCTTCTCCGTTCGCCAGCTGTTTTCCCCGTTCACTTTTACCGCCTGGTATGCTAATGAATAGCATCTGTACAGGGAGGAGGAGACTGCCCTGTTTCTCACTGGGCGTCTCCTTCTCCCTGGCTGTGACACTCTCCGCTGCGATTGGACCTCGCTACAGCCAGGTAGAAGGAGACGCCCACTAGGGATTTTCTGCCATTCTTCTCTGCCATCCTTCTCCAGCTCTGTCAGGTTGGATGGGGGCCATGGGTGGACAGCTATTTTCAGAGATGTTCCACTGGGTTCAGGTCAGTGCCCTGGCTGGGCCACTCAAAGGGCTCCGATAGGGAAAAACTTTTAGTATTTTTTTTATTTTAGCACCAAGGAGCAACATAACAAAATGTGAAAAATGTGAAAGGGTCTCGACTTTCAGAATGCATGTGGTGATGACCACATAACATTTGTGCATCCTACACCCTCGAAAATATAATCCAATAGTCTTGAGAACCATATTTTTCATGCCCCATCTGTGCTAGGATATTCCACGACTTTGTAACTGATGGGGTCCCAGACGTCCATGCTGTAAATTAGGGAGCTAAGCTCTCCCTGCGCTGCAGAGCGGCCGTCCACATGGTCGTGCAGGGATCTGCAGCTCGCCCTAGTCACCTGAATGGAGCTGTGCTGCAGTTCACCCACAGGGTGCCACTGTGTAGGTGAAAACACTCAAGGGGCAATGCTGTAGACCTTTCACTCTCAGTACTGATGGGGGTTCCAGAGTTGAGATCTCCACCAGTAATATAAAGTGACGGCATACCCCATTTTCATATCTTCAACTGAGCTACACGGGGAGTCTGAAACCTACCCACTGTCTTATCAGAGGCTCCAGCAGCTGTTTTCATCTTTTATGCTTTATACTGCAGCTCTACTTGCCCTGACTGACTCCTGCATATAACCACAAGCCCACCACAAACTCAGCGCATAGAGAGTTGATTTGCCTAGCAGTAAGTACACAATGAATCTCAATACTAAGGGGGTGGGAATGTTGAGATCCACTCAGGAACCCCAAGAAAGCCCCAGCTGTGCATCATCTCTAATTCGCCATGAAATGTGCCGCCGTCATAACACTAACAACCATGGAGCAGTATAATGCGGAATATTTCTCAGTTTAACTTAAACAAACTAAAATCTCCAGAGTATCCAAATATCGCTGGCTCAGCAATCTTCAGAGACGCCTAAGAAAACCAAAAGATATTTCTTAATGTTGTTTACACACAGCGTTCACGTACCGAAATCAGAATGATAAATGGACTGGCTCCGATAGACCGTAATCTCCAGTGTGGAGCAAGGAATCATGGGTAAATGAATAATGAGCCGCAGCAGGTCCAACCTGGTGTCTCAGATCTAGATCTTCTTCACCGAGTCATTAATTATGTTCCCAATAAAAGAGCACCGGTCAAGCAAGATCAACCCTATTATACGAGACATAGTCATGGTTCTCATAATTCCTAATTATCAGTCATAATTCTGCTAATTAAAATGATACCTGTCTTGTGAAAATGCGGCGTTCCGGAGGAAAAGGACTTCGGTGCACTGAGGGGATCGGCCTGGCCCCACAGTGCACTTCAGCTCTTCCGCTTTCCAGTGCTGGTCCCGCCTCTCGGTGCACTGAAGAGTAAAAGAATGTCAATCAGCAGGATCAACCCTACCAGCCAGTATGACTGGTTCAATAGGGTGGATCCTGCTGACAGGTGCTCTATATAACGCACACAGCACTTTGAGGATTTTTTTTTTTATCTACATGAGTCCAAAATTCTTTGATTACTTTCTTAGCATATCTTTATAACAATTGGAACTCCATTTTTCTGATACGGAGCTCCAAACCCCCTGAACATTCACATTCAATGATAAAATTCAGACTAGCTGCAGCCACCACTAGAGGGAGCTGTGGAGATTAATGCTTACAACTATAATTGCTTATGTGGGAAGCTCCCCCTAGTGGTGACTATAATGTCCTCACAGAACTCTAAGTAGAAGATTAAAATCAGGTGAAAAGAAATCAGACCACTATAAAGATATAAAAGTAATCTGCGCCAAATAGGGGACATTACAAGGGGAACAATCGATGTGGGCACAGCCCACGTGCTGCAGAGACAGCTCAGTTTTACCTGTGTTGCAGCAAGACGACCCAGGAAAGCACAGGGTCTTCTCCAGAGAGGAGCAGTCTAGTACCTAGTGTAAGGAACCGTACTCACTTGACCAGTGTACAAAGGCAGGGAAACCACAAAGTTCATCAAAGTCTTTTTTTATTTAGGCTTGTCCAAATACGTACAGCCGGTAAACACATCACACCGTGACAGTGTTACCTCACACTGTCTACCATCTTCCAAAGACTGAGACATACTTAAGTCCAGCAGCAGGATTAAATAGAATCCCTGGACATGAGCATGCCCCAAGTCCAGGACTGGCAGCCACCCAGCACATTGCCTGTTCCTAGTAAAAGCCCGACCCGGACTAGCTGGAACCAGCTATGCTATCTATCATGGTGTCCACCAACTACCTTAGTGGACACCTGATCTGGGGGCCTTTATTCCACCAGGGCCGGGCACCTTGGTGACACATTCCCGATGCAAACAAAACCTCTTTTAGAATGCTTCCTGCAGCATTCTGGGTGACACATATCTCCCATCATAAATGACTCCTGTCACTGCCTCACAATAGCTATAATACAGAGTTTCAACAGTGGTAACAGTGGCTCTCTCTCAGATTCAATATCTCAGTCTCTTACTTGATGCAGGAGTCTCTGAAGGCCGGCACTGTCTCCTGGCCCTGGGTTCTATACGCAGCCTCTCGTACTGTTGCGGAAAGGCTTCCTGGCAAGTCTACCTGTGGTGGCCTCTACTGCTATGGCACTGCTCCAGCCCCAGCTCTCTGACTCCATGCATGGAGATTCCCTCTCTTTCTCTGTACTCCAAGGGCCTACTCCTTTCTGCATTTCTCCTCACCAGCTCCACCTAATCCTATCTATGGCTTCTGGGGCATAGTCACCATATTACTTCCAACCTGCCATGACACCCAGGGTCATATTTGCCCATCGACATTCTGGACTGGGTCCAAGGTGACAAACACATGTTGCAGGGAAAGCAAACCTTGTACAATGACCACATCACAAACATCACAGCAATAAAAGGTTGGCGATGGACACCTCTGGAGAAATTCTTCAATTGATTTACAGTTTTTTTTTTTTGGGCTAAAAGACATTTTTGTAATCGGCCTTTATATAAAAAAAAAAAGTTGCCTTTTTGGCTCCACAGTACATAGCAACTGTTCTCTTCTGATAAATCTAATTTGATTGCTCATCCTCCAGACCCTCTCTGACTTCTCCTGAACAATCTCCTAAGTTGGTTTATAACCAAATCAATCATACTTGTAACGTTTTCTTTTCTTTAACTATTTGGTGATAAAATACATTCAGAATAAATTCGGTGCCACTTTGCAAGCAGTCTTGATAACAATCCTCCCTCAATTTTGGTCCCGCAGCTCCGAGGCAGACTTCTGTGCAGTAGGTTGGTTCAGGTACTGATCCTTGGTTACAGACTTCTGTGTAATTTTAGAGTAATTCCTCAATGATATCTCTTGCTGCTTTTATTCCTAACCTTCTACAGAAATCTGTAGAAGCTTCAGTGGTCACTGCAGGTCATTTCCACCGATCAGCCAAAACAGAAAACCACTCACAGGTGACACTATCTGGTGACCTGGAGGTGGTGGGACCTATTTGACAGCATGAGAACAGGCAGTTCTTGAAGTTGATGAGTTGGAAGCGTGAAAAATGGGCAAGTGTAGGGACCTGAGCAACCACGGCACAGGCCAAATTGTGATGAGTAGAAGATTGGGGCAGATCATCTCCAGAACGGCCGGTCCTGTTGGATGTTCCTGGTATGTACTGGTTAGTCCCTACCAAATTTGGTCTAAGGAAGGACAACTGGTAATAGGGTGATGGGCACCCAAGGCTAATTGATGCATGAGGTAAAGGCTAGCCAGTCTGCTCCAATCCTACAGAAGAGTTACTGTAGAGCAAATTGCTTGCAAGGTTCCTTCTGGCCATGTTAGAAAGGTGTCAGGACATCAAGGTGAACACATGGTGGGCAGAAAAGTCAGAGCTCCCATGCTGACCCATGTCCACCGCTGAAAGCATGGACCTTGGAGCAATAGAAGTAGACAGTCTGGTCGGATGAGTTACATTACATCATGTGGACAGACGGGTGCGTGAGCCTCACTTACCTGGGGAAGAGATGGCACCAGGTGCACTATGGGAAGAAGACAAGCCGTTGGAGGCAATGCAAGTACAAACGCAGACAAGTACAAGTACCCCCTTTTTATGGCAGCATTGCCCCCTAATGGCAGTGCCTTCTCTAAGCAGGATAATGCCCTGGCCACACTGAAAAAACTGTCCAGGAATGAGGAACATGGCAAAGAGATCAAGGTGTTGACTTGTCCCCAAATTCCCAGATCTCAATCCAATCCTCATTTGTGGGATCCACGGAGGCCTCAATGAGCAACTTACAGGGTCTGCTACCAGAGGACAGCTCAGGGGTCTTATGGAGTCCATGCCTTGACAGGTCAGAGCTCAGGGGGACCAACACAATATTAGACATGTGCTCATAAATTAGAGCATGTCCACATCAAAGAGAGAAAAGGAGGGAGGAGACAGACTAGAGCAAGGATGCCCAACCTGCAGCCCTCCAGCTGTTGAAAAACTACAACTCCCAACATGCCTGGACAGCCTTCAGCTATTAGGGAATGCTGGGAGTTTTAGTTTTGCAACAGCTGGAAGGCAGCAGCTTGAGCATCCCTGGACTAGAGCAATCCGAGAAGAAGTCGTGGAGAGGAGCTGTACAGGGAAGGCCCACTGTGCTCTAAACCTGCAGCTTAATAAGAAGATATGTCAGGAAACCCCCCCCCCCCCATGATCGCTCCACCGTCACTGCAGTCAGCTATGAACTGATAATGGCGGCAGGTTCCCAACACAGCTTTGGGTTTTATCTCATTATAATGGAAAACAACATAAGCATAAAGCACAACAGCGCAATACTCGGGATTCGGAAATAATTATAACCAAATTAAAAAAAAGAAACCTGGCAGCCGGTGAGAGCGACGCTAAAGAGAAGGAGGAATAGATTGGTTAACATGATGCATGCCTGAGGGATTAGCATTATGAGGATAAATGTCTCCCGCTGTCAGGGACATTTGGCCATCGTTAATTACCGGTAATAAACACAGCTGTCTGATAAGGCCGTTGCACTGGTTACCCGACGCCTGCATTACGGGGGCTGGCGGTTCTTTATGTGGCAACTATTCAGATGTTTTATATCATCATCCAAATCCTAATTAAAGATCCATCCTCTTAAAGGGGTTGTCTCACTTCAGCAAATGGCATTTATCATGTAGAGGAATTTAATACAAGGCACTTCCTAATGTATTGTGATTATCCATATGTGCTGGCTGGATTCATTTTTCCATCACATTATCCACTGCTCGTATCCAGGGGTTGCGACCACCCTGCAATCCATCAGCGGTGGTCGTGCTTGCACGCTTAGGAAAAAGCGCCGGTCTATGTGCACTCCCGCGGTCTCGGCCACCAGAGACGGCGGCGCATTTTCCCCTTTAAATAACATAGCACATCTAGAAAATATCATTACAGCTTTACATATGCTCTGAGAAAGCTGGGTGACAGCTAATAGGGCTGCCATTAAATGTTTTGTCACCCAGCTTTCCCATGCACCTGGGTGCTACGTCTATCTAGTATTGCAATGATTGGGGTATGCATTTCTGCATAATAAGGCAGACTTACCATTCAGCGATCAAGAAAAGATGAGTGAAGTGTACAGGAAGTAATATCAGTAGTCACCCAGCTTTCCCAAGCACCTGAATGGCACATCTGTCTAGTACTGCAATGATTGGGGTATGAATTGCTGCATAATTAGGCAGGCTTACCGTTCAGTAGTCTAGGACAGATGAGCGAACTGTCAGGGCAGTAATATAGGTTGCTACCCAGCTTTCCCATGCGCCTGAGTGAGGTGCAAAGGCAGTGATATCAGCTGTCATCCAGCTTTCCTAAGCACCTGAATGGCATGTTTTGCAATAACTGATGAGCTGTATAAGGGCTCATGCACACGGCCGTGTGCTGCCCGTGGTCGTATTGCGGCCTGCATAATTAGGCAGTCTTACCACTCAGTAATCTAGGAAAGCTGGGTGCCCTTATACGTGCAGTGCTGATGGATTCCAAACATCAAATTTCAGAATTTAAATGTTGCTTTGGGGGTGACTACAGTGTAAGACTTGATGAAAATCATGTTCTTAAAAATTAGTTAAATGTTTATACAGTTACTTCAAGATGATGCCGAAAGTGATCCTACACCAAATTCAGCATAATAGGTTAAAATACATGGGGCTAGTTGGAAGCCACGTTCGGGATGCAATTTGCAGGTTCTTGCCATTTATGTTAAATGCTACTTCCACCTCCGTAATCAACGTTTTGATTGCTCTAATACATCTAATCGTGAAAAGTTAAGCAACTTTGCAAATAATCTTGATTGCAAATCTTTCTCTTTTGCATACACAGTTTCTATGCAGACCTAGTTGTCTCCATGGTAACAGACTACAAACAAACCGTCCTGTAGTCTGACCGTGCTGTCACAGTCCCTTCTATTTGTCCTCGACTTCTTTCTACCTTTGTCACGGCTTGGTGGTAGTTTGCCGTGACACTTTCGCTGCGCATGCTGGTTGCCGATGGCAACGTGTTGTTGTATTGCATGTGTGTGCGCTTTCCCTTTTAGGCCTCTTTCACACGGGTGTCATGTTTTTTTGCCCGGATAAGATGCTGGAAAATGCGTGATTTTTCCGCGCAAGTGCAAAACATTGTAATGCGTTTTGCACGCGCGTGAGAAAAATCGCCATGTTTGGTTCTGTAGACTGTATTATTTTGCCTTATAACATGGCTATAAGGGAAAATAATAGCATTCTTAATACAGAAAGCATAGTACAATAGGGCTGGAGGGGTTAAAAAAAATATAAAAATAACTTTAATTCACCTTAATCCACCTGATCACGCAGCCGGCTTCTCTTCTGTCTTCTTCTTTGCTGTTCATAGGAATAGGACCTGTGGTGACGTCACTGCGCTCATCACATGGTCCATCACATGATCCATCACCATGGTAAAAAAAAAAGATCATGTTATGGACCATGTGATGAGCGCAGTGATGTCATCACAGGTCCTATTCCTGTGAACAGCAAAGAAGAAGACAGAAGAGAAGCCGGCTGCGCGATCAAGTGGATTAAGGTGAGTTAAATAATTTTTTTATTAACCCCTCCAGCCCTATTGTACTATGCATTCTGTATTCAGAATGCTATTATTTTCCCTTATAACCATGTTATAAGGGAAAATAATAATGATCAGGGTACTCCATCCCGGTCATCTCCTAGCAACGATGCGTGAAAAATCGCACCGCATCCGCACTTGCTTGCGGATGCTTGCGAATTTCACACAGCCCCATTCATTTCTATAGGGCCTGCGTTACGTGAAAAACGCACAATATAGAGCATGCTGCGATTTTCACGCCATGCACAAGTGATGCGTGAAAATCACCGCTCATGTGCACAGCCCCATAGAAATGAATGGGTCAGGATTCAGTGCGGGTGCAATGCATTCACCTCACGCATTGCACCCGTGCGGAAATCTCGCCCAATCTCGCCCGTGTGAAAGGGGCCTTGGGCTACTTTCACACTGGCTTTTCTGGGTCCGCTTGTGAGATCCGTTTCAGGGCTCTCACAAGCGACCCAAAATGGATCAGTTTAGCCCCGATGCATTCTGAATGGATAATGATCCATTCAGAATGCATCAGTTTGCCTCCATTCCGCTCTGGAGGCGGACACCAAAATGCTGCTTGCAGCGTTTTGATGTCCGTCTGACGAAACTGAGCCAAAGGGACCCGTCCTGACTTACAATGTAAGTCACTGGGGACGGATCCGTTTTCACTGACACAATATGGTGCAATTGAAAACGGATCCGCCTCCCATTGACTTTCAGTGCAAGTCAAAACGGATCCGTTTGCATTATCACGAACTGTTGCTGTGAGACTGAGATCATGTTTATGTCTGCCTTGTATGAGAATGAGCTTGCTCCTTTCTTGGATGCTATCTGAGGGCCACCCTAGTTTGACATCGATGTCATTTGCGATGTCATCCCCTTGCCTTCCCTTTGTTTCTATTCCTTTACCTATCCCCACTTGTTGTTTTGAGTATGGTGTGTGATGTACAGGGTGTTTGTAGTATGTCATTTGGTGTTCTATGTCTAGTCATTTGGTGTTTGTTGTCCAGCATGGTTGTTTGATATTTCCCCTGTTTGTCTGTACCTCCGGAAGGGGGTCCCTGGGGTTCCCCGGAGGGGGAACCACAATTCAGTTAAGCAGTGTTGTCTGGGTCTGCCATGCATCTTACCGCATGGTGGTCCAGGCAGTTACTACTGCTCATGTGTTTGGTGTTTATACTGAGTCCAGATATATGTGTTTGGGCTTCAGTGCTTTTAACAGGATCCAGTGGTTGTTGTGCGGACGACTCGTTCCTTTTGTTGTTGTGGGCAGGTAAGTGACGTTGTGGTCCTGTGGTCTGTTGTCATTCTGCCACAGGACACTTACCTGTCGAGTTTGTCCTCTGCTTACTGTCTGTTCCTTTCCTTGCACCTAGGCCTGCTGGAGACTCTGGTTAATCCGTGTGGTGGATGAACTGGTTAATCCGTGTGGTGGATGAACTGGTTGTCTCCTTTTCCTGACCTTTATCCCAGGGATCATCAGGACCAGTTAGGGTCCAAGGTTCTGGTGCATGAGCCCTCCTACTATCTGGGTTCGCTCATGCGGTTAGGAGGTCAGGGCTAGGATGAGGGTGGCGTTAGGAGGTGTCCTGCTTCCCTTATCCCGGTATACAGGCCTGGTGGCATTCCCTTCTTCCCCGACATTGTACAGTGGGGGGGGTTTCCCCACTCCCCACCGTGATAACCTTACATTAGGTGGGTTGACAAGAAGTAAGAATCAGACACAAAGACGTACTGTATTTTTCACCCCATAAGATGCATTTTTTCCCTCAAAAAAGGTGGAAAATATCCCTGCATCTTATGGGGTAAATTATGGAAGCACTCATTAGTACCAGGGGACCGGGAAGCGGTGAAGGCTCTGTACTCACCGCTTGCTGGTCCTCGGCTGCGCACAGCGGGAGGGCACTCTGTGACCTCATGCTGTGCGCATTGGTTCACAGCACAGCCGACGGCAGGATGAAGAGCATCTCGCTGTAGGAGAGGAGCGGTGGCGTCCAGAGCAGGAGAGGTGTTTTATTTTTTTATTTTAAGCTCTCTGTGGCATGGGGGCTGATGAGAGGCAATGGATGCTCATATGGGGGCTGATAACAGGCATGGGGGCTCATATTGGGTCTGATGAGAGGCATGGGGGCTCATATGGGAGCTGATGAGAAGCATGTGGGTTTATATGGGAGCTGATAAGAAGTATGGGGGTTTATATGGGGGCTGATGAGAAGCATGGGGGTTTATATGGGGGCTGATGAGAAGCATGGGGGTTTATATGGGGGCTGATGAGAAGCATGGGGGTTTATATGGGGGCTGATGAGAAGCATGGGGGTTTATATGGGGGCTGATGAGTGACAATGGGGGCTGGTGAGAAATATATGGGGTCTGATATGATGCATGGGGGCTGATGAGAGGCATGGGGCTTTTATCTGAGGTCTGATTGGGGGTCATTTACATTGGGGTCGTAGCTGAGGTCTAAATGAGGGTTTTATTAACATTGGGGGTCTGATTGGGGCTGTGAGTTGAGGTCTGATTAACATTGGGGGTCTGACTGCTGGTCTGACCTGAGGTCTAATGAAAAATATTGTTTTCTTATTGTCTCTCTCTAAAACCTAGGTGTGTCTTATGGGCACTTGCATCTTACAGGGTGAAAAATACAGTATAAGGGCAGGGTCAGACTATGCAGGATTTATTTGTAGTCTGTAACCATGGAGACACAATCCATCTGCAATGGAACTGCATACATAAAACAACAAGAGATCTCAAATTAAGACTGTATTCACAGTTGCTCTACTTTTCATTTCAGATATGAAGGTAATGACAGACTAAATAGGTTCCACTTATCTGACCCTGCATACTAGTCATCATAGAACATAACAGGGCAAATAGATCATCACTACCCCCATTCTCCACCCTCCGCAGGCAGAAGAAATCTTCCAGTCGTATATACCATGGGGTTCTATATAATGGGAGTTGAGGTTTTGCTTCCTAGGCAAGCTTTCAGCTAAGGAGTCATTATTTAGCGATTTTCACAAAACACAAAATGCAACCGACTTTTTTTGTTCGGCCGCTCTAGTTACAGAAAAAACAAGAAAATGGCGACAAATCCTTTTACTCCGGACCCGTCATTTACTGGATGAAAAAGAAAACAGGAAAATCGTAACATGAAAAGAATAATTTTGTAACAAAGACGAAATTGCAGAACGCCTCAATGCGGAGGGGGGAAAACATCTTCAATAATAAATGTTCCATTTTACAGCAAAGCCCAACATAAAAGAATAGAAAGAGCCAGCAACTGAAGGGAGGGAATTAAAATGTTGGATTTTAAAAAGTTTTTTATAAAAAAACAAAAACAAAGATCAGTGTTTGGAATCTGAACAATATTAAGAAAGTATTTAACAGAGGCTTCAGCTTAATGAACTTAAACAATTTATATGCATAATGTACAAAATAAAATAAACACTACTATAATACTGCCCCCTATGGACAAAAACCAGTAAACACAACTCTACACACCAGGGAAAATATTACAACCAGGATCAGCCACCTTCGGCACTGCAGCTGCTGTGAAACTACAACTCCCAGAATGCACACGTACTTGGCTATTTTTGTGACTCCCATAGAAGTGAAAGGAGGATTCTGGGAGTTGTGGTTTCAGAACAGCTGGAGTGCCGGAGGTTGCTGATCCATTTACTATAATATAGTAAGATTATTTCGTATAATCAGAAAAATAATCATCTAACTACTACTATAATACTGCTCCTATGTACAAGAATATAACTACTATAATACTGCTCCTATGTACAAGAATATAACTACTATAATACTGCTCCTATGTACAGGAATATAACTACTATAATACTGCTCCTATGTACAGGAATATAACTACTATAATACTGCTCCTATGTACAAGAATATAACTACTATAATACTGCTCCTATGTACAAGAATATAACTACTATAATACTGCTCCTATGTACAAGAATATAACTACTATAATACTGCTCCTATATACAAGAATATAACTACTATAATACTGCCTCCTATGTACAAGAATATAACTACTATAATACTGCCTCCTATGTACAAGACTGTAACTACTCTAATACTGCTCCTATGTACAAGAATATAACTACTATAATACTGCTCCTATGTACAAGAATATAACTACTATAATACTGCCTCCTATGTACAAGAATATAACTACTATAATACTGCCTCCTATGTACAAGAATATAACTACTATAATACTGCTCCTATGTACAGGAATATAACTACTATAATACTGCCCCTATGTACAAGAATATAACTACTATAATACTGCCTCCTGTGTACAAGAATATAACTACTATAATACTGCTCCTATGTACAAGAATATAACTACTATAAAACTGCTCCTATGTACAAGAATATAACTACTATAATACCCCTCCTATGTACAAGAATATAACTACTATAATACTGCTCCTATGTACAAGAATATAACTACTATAATACTGCCTCCTATGTACAAGAATATAACTACTATAATACTGTCTCCTATGTACAAGAATATAACTACTATAATACTGTCTCCTATGTACAAGAATATAACTACTATAATACTGCCTCCTATGTACAAGAATATAACTACTATAATACTGCTCCTATGTACAATAATATAACTACTATAATACTGTCTCCTATGTACAAGAATATAACTACTATAATACTGCTCCTATGTACAATAATATAACTACTATAATACTGCTCCTATGTACAAGAATATAACTACTATAATACTGCTCCTATGTACAAGAATATAACTACTATAATACTGCTCCTATCTACAAGAATATAACTACTATAATACTGTCTCCTATGTACAAGAATATAACTACTATAATACTGCCTCCTATGTACAATAATATAACTACTATAATACTGTCTCCTATGTACAAGAATATAACTACTATAATACTGCTCCTATGTACAAGAATATAACTACTATAATACTGCTCCTATGTACAAGAATATAACTACTATAATACTGCTCCTATGTACAAGAATATAACTACTATAATACTGCCTCCTATGTATAAGAATATAACTGCTATAATACTACTCCTATGTACAAGAATATAACTACTATAATACTGTTCCTATGTACAAGAATATAACTACTATAATACTGCCTCCTATGTACAAGAATATAACTACTATAATACTGCCTCCTATGCACAAGAATATAACTACTATAATACTGCTCCTATGTGCAAGAATATAACTACTATAATACTGCTCCTATGTACAAGACTGTAACTACTCTAATACTGCTCCTATGTACAACAATATAACTACTATAATACTGCTCCTATGTACAAGAATATAACTACTATAATACTTCTCCTATGTACAAGAATATAACTACTATAATACTGCTCCTATGTACAAGAATATAACTACTATAATACTGCTCCTATGTACAAGAATATAACTACTATAATACTGCTCCTATGTACAAGAATATAACTACTATAATACTGCTCCTATGTACAAGAATATAACTACTATAATACTGCTCCTATGTACAAGTATATAACTGCTATATTGCTGTATTCTGCAGACATGTAGAGACTATACTGTTACACTCTTACAAGTAATGGAGGAGACCAGTCATTTCGAGGATTTTTC
Organism: Bufo gargarizans; assembly: GCF_014858855.1. Taxonomy (NCBI): domain Eukaryota; kingdom Metazoa; phylum Chordata; class Amphibia; order Anura; family Bufonidae; genus Bufo; species Bufo gargarizans. The sequence goes on along the minus strand of NC_058083.1, from coordinate 522,814,491 downwards.
TAGGTCAGCCTTTATGTCCTGACCCCGGGGTGAGGTTGCTCTCCACAGATTATGGTAATTATATGTTATAATAGCGCCTCTTTCAGGCAGTCATGTGCCCGGAGTGTGTAAGTTCCTCGGCATTATGCGGCATTTAGCACCTCACACTGGAGCGCACTTAATCCAACAATGACCGCTTTCTTCCTTCTGAATTGTGCAGCGTGAGGAGTGAAGGATTCGCATTCAGTGCCTACTTGATTTGGCGCTCGACACTTGTGAATGCCTTCTCTATAATAACGGTGTCGAGATAAGAGACTTCGACGGCTCCTAATGATTTCCAGGCACGCCATCATCTTCACAGACGTACTGTAAAGAGCGTTAAAAGCGTTCCTTCCCGGCTTAAGAAAAAAAACGGATCTAATTTAAATAAAAAGTCTCAGATTCCACCGCGGAGGAGGAAGAGACCTCTTTAAAGGACAGTTCATTCAAGAATTCAAAAATATCCCCAATAAATGTACTCCCTTACTGTACTTACCATTTCTTAGTGATTCCTGCTTTCTGGAAACGCATGGTGATATCCAATATGGCCACCGCTATAGGTCCCACATGGGTGGTCGCTGCGCTTTCTTTGAGCCTTTACTTATTTTAAGTTGTCCATGATTGTGATTAGAAACAAAGGGCCTGCTGATTTCAAGAAACAGCGCCACTCCTGTCCATGGGCTGTATGTGGTATTGCAATTTTTTCTTCTAATGCTGAACATCCCCTTTAAGCAGTGATACAGAAGGATTCCTCTATGGCTAGGCCAAAATGTCCTTTAGAACTCGCCATATTGGATGTTGCAGTGCTGGGTAAAATTTCTAAGAACTTGGTGGAAAGAGACGACTCAAGGTCATAATTTCTAGACTCGGGGGCAAGATAAAGGGGTTGTCTGGCCACAAACAAGAAATTATATTCATCTCACCGATCCCCCACTGCTCCCGTTGCAGCACTTCCTGGGTTCCTGCTGGTCTCCACTTTCTGACCCTTTGGTGCACTTGAGGATTTCACACACCAGATGGTGAAATAGTCTAATGTATATGGCCATCTTTAGGCTGGGTTAACACGGGCGAGTTTTCCACGCACTTTATCCGGACCCATTCACTTCTATGGGGCTGTGCACATAAGCGGTGATTTTCACGCATCACTTGTGCGTTGCGTGAAAATCGCAGCATGCTCTATATTGTGCGTTTTTCACGCAACGCAGCCCCCATAGAAGTGAATGGTTGCTAGGAGATGATCGGGATTGGGACCCGATCTTTATCATTTTCCCTTATAACATGGTTATAAGGGGTAATAATAGCATTCTTAATACAGAATGCTTAGTAAAATAGGGCTGGAGGGGTTAAAAAAAAAATAAATGTATTTAACTTACCTTAATCCACTGGTTCGCGCAGCCCGGCTTCTCTTCTGACTTCTTCTGTGCTGTGCAGGAGGAAAAGGACCATGGTGATGGATCATGTGATAGACCATGTGATGAGCACAGTGACGTCACCACAGGTCCTTTATCCAGGTCCTTAAGAAAGAAGAAAGAAGAGAAGCCGGGCTGCGAGAACAAGTGGATTAAGGCGAGTTAAATAATTTTTTAACCCCTCCAGCCCTATTTTACTAAGCTTTCTGTATTAAGAATGCTATTATTTTGCCTTATAACCATGTTATAAGGAAAAATAATTACATCTATACAACCTTGTACCCAAACCTGAACTTCAGTGAAGAAGTTCGGGTCTGGGTACCACATTCAGTTTTTTTATCACGCGCGTGCAACGGAACGCAATCACAGTCAAAACTGACTGAAATTGCGTACCTACTGGCGCAGGTTTGCCGCAATGCAACCGGGACGCATCCTGAGCCAAAACATGACGCCCGTGTGAACCCAACCTTACAGGGGTTTTCCAGGCTCCTGATATTGATGACTTATCCTCAAGGTAGGTCATTAAAGGGTTTTTGTCATCTCAGACTTTGATGACATAGTACTAGGATATGGCATCAAAGTCAGATCGGTGAGGGTCCCACCTCTGAGAGCCACACCTATCTCCAGAACGGGCCCTCCAACCATACATATGCAGGGTGCTCCCCATCCAATTATATGGGTGTTCCGAAAATAGCCAAACAAGCGCAGTTGACTATTTTCAGAAGTCCCACAGAAATTAATGGAGAGTGCACAGCGCAAGTGTGCGACCACCACTCCACTGACTTCTACGGCATCCTAGCTATATGCCACCAGTGTCTAAGATGAGTCAAACTCTTTAATATCCAATTGTTGAAGATCCGACACCCCGCACTCCTGCCAATCAGCTGTTCCCTGCAGCCTCTGGAGGTAGCACTTTGAATGGAACAGGAACCCCACTAGGTGGATAGCGCCCCCTGGGGTTGTACTTCCAACCTACTGAGTACCTAGTCCATAGACTACTAGACTGTGCACATTCATAAGTGGTGGAGGGTATTTCTAATTGCTCAGCTACATCTTACTCTAGGATACAGAAAGCAGACACTGGAAACTTTTAATTAGGATTACGGGAGACAAGCCCTCACTGACTATCCAAATTAAAGTCAAATCCAAAACCAAGTCTTATCAGTGGAATAAATACATGAATCTCTCGACTAAATGTCCATACCTTCCTGACCTCCATGAATAAAAGCTTTGCCTTGTTCTTTTTACCCTATCTGCACCTTGGTCACTTTGGTGTGTTGAGTGGTGGCATATTAGAAAGCATCCATGTTCAGCACTGGGCCCATCGGTTTAGGGGAGTAGACACTGTATTATAAAAATCCAAATGGGCCCTCTTCATGATGCATGCAACCACCACCATACTATAATTTATAAACAGAAAGATCCAGCACCCCACCTTACCATCTCGATGTTGGAGAGAAGGGTGGCATGAGGGCCCAGCACTCCACTTTACCATTTCTCTGCTAGAGAGAAGGGCGAAATGAGGGCCCAGCATTCTACCGTCCCGTCTCTATGTTGGAAAGAAGGGTGGCATGAGGGCCCAGTACCTTACCATACTAGCTCCCTGTTAGAGAGAAGGGTGACATTAGGGTCCAGCACTCTATCTTACCAGCTTCCTGTGGGACAGAATGGCAGCATGAGGGCCCAAAACCCTACCTGCAATCTCCCTGTTGGAAAGAAGGGTGGCATGGGGGCCCAGAACCCTACATAACGTCTTCCTGTTGGAGAGAAGGGTAGCATTAAGTCCCAGAACCCTACCTGCAATCTCCCTTTTGGAGAGAAGGGTGGCATGACGGCCCAGAACCCTATAAAACGTCTTCCTGTTGGAGAGAAGGGTAGCATGAGGGCCCGGAACCCTATAAAACGTCTTCCTGTTGGAGAGAAGGGTAGCATGACGGCCAAGAACCCTATAAAACGTCTTCCTGTAGGAGAGAAGGGTAGCATGAGGGCCCAGAACCCTATAAAACGTCTTCCTGTTAGAGAGAAGGGTGGCATGAGGGCCCAGAACCCTATAAAACGTCTTTCTGTTGGAGAGAAGGGTGGCATGGGGGCCCAGAATCCTACATAACGTCTTCCTGCTGGAGAAAAGGGTGGCATGAGGGCCCAGCACCTTACCCTATCCTTACTGGAGAGAAGGGTGGCAGGAGGTCCCAGCACCCTACTTTACCATCTCTCTGTTGTAAGAAAAGTGGCATGAGGGCCCAGCACCCTACCTTACATCTGCCTATGGGAGAGAAGGGTGGCATGACCATAAAGTTGGTTCCCTCCTACATAAAGCACCCTGTGCCTCATATTACCCACAAAGAGGAGGGATGAGGACAATCTGACCTCGGACCACCATCTCCATGCAGGTTATTTAGAGTCCCATACTTTGTTTCCAGTGTCACTTTTGTGCCCAATGTAAAGGGACTGCCAGCATGGGAAAATGTTTGCATTTTGCTGGAGAGCTTTTTGTTGTTTTTGTCATGTACTTCTGGGTTCCCATCAGTAATTAACTTACATTGCCTAACTTAGTAAATAGGTAGACTAAATCATTAATTGGCAGTTCCAAGTCCAGTTCAGAACAGGAACTTACACAGCGTTTTCAGAGATTGAACAAAACCAGTGACTGTCTCAAGCTGGACAATAAAACTGCTACATTAGTTTTTGTTTCACTTTTTGTTTCCTACATGTCCCAGGCCACCAGCGATGTTGATCTCAACCCAAGTTAGCACCTTCTTCCCCAATGGATGTATACTGAACTACACTTCTACTTATTTCTAATTTATAAAGTATTTAAAGAAAAAAAAAACGATAGAATTTTAGATTATAAATTAATGTGATGCTCCAGATCTGTCTGACACAACACTGATGGCTGTTACAGGCATAGGAATTTAGGTATGCTTTTATTTTTGGATCCACTGGGGTGGGGAGGAGGGGCAGTATTAATCGGCAAAAACTGTTAAAAAATCATTATAATATTAAAGGTGGGGCTGTGATACACCAGATGCAACTATCAATACTGTGAACGGTGGCTCAGTGGTTAGCACTGGTGCCTTGCAGTGCTGGAGTCCTGGGTTCGAATCTGACCAAGGACAACATCTGCATGGAGTTTGTATGTTCTCCCCGTGTTTGCGTGGGTTTCCTCCCACACTCCAAACACATACTGATGGGGACCTTACATTGTGAGCCCCATTGGGGACTCCGAGGGATGATAATGTCTGCAAAGTACTGTAGAATATAGTAGCGCTATATAGGTGCGTAAAATAAATACATTTTCGGGGATCTCCACAGGTCAGTCTCATTTTATATAAACAAGATGAGAATTACTGGAGTTAACATTAGACTTCAAATAATATGGGTCACGGTGTATGCAGATTTATGTATGAGAATATTTATCTGATATCACCACAGATCATTCACATCTTCTTTGGGGAGTATGAGAATGACTGGAGGTATTTTAGACTTTGGGAGATATGGGAGAGTCATGTATGAGAATACATCATACTCCATATCTGGTGTCACCAACATTACACTTGGTATACGGTGGGGACATGGGGTGTGAAGACTTATGTATAGCAAGAACAAGACATTTTAATGTTGCACATTATGCAGAATGTAAGAATGACCTAAGTTAACTTTAGGCCTGACATAAAGTAATTTGCCGACATGGGGTATGGGGATTCATGTATGAGGTTACCTGGCGTCACCGCAGATCATTCTCATTTTATATACACGAGATGAGAATTACCAGAGTTAATATTAGACTTCGTATAGTACAGGTCACGGGGTATGCAGATTTATATATGAGAATATCTGGTGTCATCACACATCATTCACACTTTCTATGAGGAATGGCAGAATGACTGGGGGTATTTTAGACTTTCCATAATATGGGGAGATGGGATGTGGAAAGTGAGGTGTGAGAAAGACTGGTGCTCAGCAAAGGACATTCTCACATATGAACAATATGAGAATCACAGGAGGTTATTGTAAACTTATGTACACATATGGGGCATAAAAAATGAGGCAAGGGAATGTCTGCTGCTTTTTAATATAGGGATATCAGGTGTACAGACTGATGCATTAGAATATACAGTATCTCACAAAAGTGAGTACACCCCCTCAGATTTTTGTAAATATTTTATTATATATTTTCATGGGACAACACTGCAGATCTGACACTTTGATACAATGTACAGTAGTCGGTAGGTGTACGGCTTGTATAACAGTGTAAATTGGGTGTGCCCTCAAAATAACTCAACACACCGCCATTAATGTCTACACCGCTGGCAACAAAAGTAAGTACACCACTAAGTCAAAATGGTCAAATTGTGCCCAAATAGCCATTTTCCCTGCCTGGTGTCATGTGACTTCTTAGTATTACAAGGTCTCAGGTGTGAATGGGGATCAGGTGTGTTACATTTGGTGTTATCGCTCTCACACTCTCTCATACTGGTCACTGGAAGTTCAACATGGAGCCTCATGGCAAAGAACTCTCCGAGGATCTGAAGAAAATAATTGTTGCTCTACATAAAGATGGCCTAGGCCAGGCATGGCCAACCTGCGGCTTTCCAGCTGTTGTAAAACTACAACTCTCACCATGTCCTGCTGTAGGCTGATAGCTGTAGACTGTCCGGGGATGATGGGAGTTGTAGTTTTGCAACAGCTGGAGAGCCTTAGGTTGGCCATCCCTGGCCTAGGCTATAAAAGATTGCCAACACCCTGAAACTGGGCTGAAGCGCGGTGGCCAAGACCATACAGCGGTTTAACAAGACGGGTTCCATCAGAACAGGCCCCGCCACGGTCGACCAAAAAAGTTGAGTGCACGAGCTCAGCGTCATATACAGAGGTTGTCTTGTCAAAATAGACGTAAGAGTGCTGCCAACATTGCTGCAGAGGTTAAACCGGTGAGGGGTCCGCCTGTCAGTGCTCAGACCATACGCTACACACTGCATCTAATTGGTCTGCATGGCTGTCGTCCCAGAAGAAAGATGATGCACAAGAAAGCCCGCAAACAGTTTGCTGAAGACAAGCAGACTGAGGACATGGATTCCTGGAACGTCATCCTGTGGTCTGATGAGACCAAGATAAACTTATTTGGTTCAGATGGTGTCAAGTGTGTGTGGCAGCAACCAGGTGAGGAGCACAGAGACAAGTGGGTCCTGCCTACAGACAAGCATGGTGGTGGAAGGATCATGGTTTGGAGCTGCAAGAGTGCTGCCGGCTGTGGGGGGCTACAGGTCATTGAGGGAACCATGAATACCACCATGTACTGTGACATACTGAAGCAGAAAATGGTCCCCTCCCTTCAGAAACTGGGCTGCAGGGCAGTACTTCAACATGATAACGACCCCAAACACACCTCCAAGACGACCACTGCCTTGCTAAAGAAACTGAGGGTAAAGGTGCTGGACTGGCCAAGCGTGACTCCAGACCTAAACCCTATTGAGCATCTGTGGGGCCTCCTCAAATGGAAGGTGGAGGAGCGCAAGGTCTCTAACATCCACCAGCTCAGTGATGTCATCATGGAGGAGTGGAAGAGGATTCCAGTGGCAGCCAGTGAGGCTCTAGTGACCTCCATGTCCAAGAGAATTAAGAGCAGTGCTGGAAAATAATGGTGGCCACACAAAGTATTGACACTTTGGCCATTTTCACTTAGGGGTGTGCTCACTTTTGTTGTCAGTAGTTTAGACAATGATGGCTGTTTGATTAATTATTTTGAGGGCATGCCCAATTTACACTGTTATACAAGCTGTTCACTGACTACGTTACATTGTATCAAAGTGTCAGATCTTCAGTGTTGTCCCATGAAAAGATATAAAAATATTTTCACTTTTGCGAGATGCTGCATGATGTCATCACAGGTCATTCTCACATATGAAAAATCTAAAAATGGCTGGAGGTAAATTTACACTTGCTATAATGTGGGTACATGGGGTTTGCAGAGTGATGTATGAGCTTATCTGGTGTCACCAACATCAGACTTGGAATCATTTGGAGATATGGGGTTTAAAAATTGATGTCTAGTTTCAGCACAGGACATTCTTATATTGTACATAGTGCAGAAAGTGAGAATGACTGACGTTAAAGGGGGTCTGTACCTTTTTATTACTAATCCTTTGGATAGATCATCGGCATCTGATCGTGGGGGTCCCCTGCAGATCAGCTGTTTGAGAAGACAGCAACGCTCAGAGAAGTGCCGTGGCCTTGTCGTTATTTCCTGCAGTCCTGTGACGTCACGGCTATTATCACTGGCCGCTGTGCAGCTCCGTCCCATTGAAGTAAATGCTACTGCGAGCGACGCTGCCTTCTCAACCGTGCCATAATGTGGGGAAACAGGTTGTGAAGGTTGATGTATGAGAATGTCTGGTGATCATGACAGGTCATTCTCAAGTTGTATGAAAAACAATGTAAGGCTGCTTTTACATCTGATCCTAATGGATCTTATTATAGTTAATGGGGTTTGTTAGGCTCCGCAATTCTGTTATTTTCCTTCTTCTGCTAAAGAACGGAAATAATAGGTGCAAATGAGAAAGCAGCCTAAGAATGATTGGAGGTATCTTTACAGTTGCTATGCGTTGTGAAGACTTATGTATATCTGGTGGTCACCACAGGTCATTCTCATATGAGCAAAGAGGTAACTTTGGAATTGCCATAATTTGGGAAAATGTGTTGTCAAGATTGATCTATGAACATTTCAATGACAATGTATGAACAACATGAGAATGACTGAAGTTTAATTTAGCCAGAGTATGAGGACATGGACTGTGAATGTTCATGCATGAGAATATCCGGCTTGTCATTCTCACACTAGGACCTGTCATAACTGCAAAAGAGCCATTAGATCCGCCCAGATTGTTGTATTTCCGTGCGGCTTTTTTACTCCCCATGTCAGTCATACCTCTCGTGACCATAACACGTAGGGGCAACAACATTAGTTACAGAACATACATTTTTGGCACGTAAACCAATAACCATAACATTTCTCGATATATATCCGAGCTTTAATTCTTCGTGTCCCCTCAGCGCCCGTGATACAGTAACGAATAAAAAGGACTAGTTAATGCCGCTCCTTCCAGAACACAATCCGTTCTTTTTTTTACCACGATAATAGAAGACAGGAGAACACAGAAAATGACTCGTATAATAAATGTCAAATGCAAACAGTAAAACCACCTAACAAGAAAAAAAGAGAAGACAGGGAAGGAAAACAAATAAAAAAAAAAAAAAAGGGAAAAGCGCAAAGACAGCGGCGGCATCGTAAATCCAGGTATTCTAATTACCGACCCACTAAACGACCTAGAGGCAGACATGGATGAGGGGTAGGACGGCACGTCTTCCTCAGTCGGGAGACGGTATTGTAGCGGAGGTAATGGAGGAGATTGAATTGTTAATTGGCGCTTTAATGAAATGCCGCCTGCATCTGTTATACACACATTAATAAATAACTGATTTGCCAAAGGATAAACTGAAAATGATAATGAAGGCTAATTACAGATAGGTTACAATAGTCAGTCACACCTGGGAGTACACTGCCGGCTTAAAGGGAAACTGTCAGCAGGAAATCCAGTGTCGGCTCTGCTGAACGTAATGACAGCTATCAATTAGCGATCCTTTGTTTCATTTTGGAGCATAGCCACATGCAAATAAGCATTTAAGTGCACCGAGGGCCGGCCGGAGCTCCTCCTGCTTCCTGTGTCAGCCCCTCCCTCTCTTTCTTAATTGACAAGGCCAGGTCCCTGCGCAAACATCTAGTCTAGGCCTATCAATCAAGAAGACGAAGGAAGGAGCTAGCAGAGGAGCAAGGGTGCACAGATTGGCCTGGGTCCACCCTCGGTGCACTTAACTGCTCATTTGCATATGGTTTAAAGGTAATTTTTCTCCAAAATGAAGCAATGGATTACTAAGTGAAAGGTATCATTACAGTCAGGGCTGAGCTAGCCCTACAAGGCGGTGTGCCGGATGTAACCGTGAATTTCCTGCTGACAGACTCCCCAAGTTTCCTGCTACTGTCTCTTTAAAAAAAAAACAAAAGGAAACATGTATTAAAATGTAACAAAATGTCAATTTTTTTTTTGCCTGGTCGTACAGCTTACGCCTCATGCACACGGCGGTATGTGCAGGGATACCTTCTGAGTAGCACCTTCCTTTTTCCGGACCCATTGACTTCAATGGTTCAGTGGTTATCATTTGGGCTCGGAGTATAGCCTCTTTCACACGACCAGTATGGCTTTTTCAGTGTTTTGCGGTCCGTTTTTCACTGATCCGTTGTTCCGTTTTATGTTTCCCTTGTGTTTCCGTTCAGTTTTTCCGTATGGCATATACAGTCTACAGTAATTACATAGAAAAAATTGGGCTGGGCATAACATTTTCAATAGATGGTTCCGCAAAAACGGAAAGGATATGGAAGACATACGGATGCATTTCCGTATGTGTTCCGTTTTTTTTGCGGACTCATTGACTTGAATGTAGCCACGGAACGTGATTTGCGGGCAATAAAAGGACATGTTCTATCTTTCAACGGACCGGAAATACGGAAACGGAATGCATCCTTTTTTTTTGTGGAACCACTGAAATGAATGGTTCTGTATACGAACCGTATACAGAATAAAAAAAAACGGTCGTGTGAAAGAGGCCTATAGGACATGTTCTATCTTTTTGCAGAATGGACATACGGATGATGAAAGCACATGGACCATACCTGTGCCTTCCGCATCCGTATGTCCGTTCCACAATAATATGGAATATGGACCGCAGACCCATTGAAGTCAGTTTTTTGGACCGCAAAATGGCCATGGTCGTGTGCAAGAGGTCTTAAAGGGTAGGTATACACTGTGACTTCAGCCATGACACGGATTGCAACTAGACAGTGAATGGGGTCATGCAATGACCCAAAAGTCATAAGAAATCCAAACCTGACGGATTCCTACACCTGTTGGCCAGCGAGAGCCTCAACTTTCAGTTCGCTCCGAGAACCTATTCTCTCTCACTAGATGCAATCCATGCAGGAAAACACGTGAGGAATGCATTACTCATATGGCACCAGGACTGGCACCATGTCAGGAGGTCAAGAAAAGTTGAGTTATTAACTGGTTCTCAGGTAGAAATCTGAGGAGCTCTTTGCGTGTTGAATATTTGCAAATTTCCAGTGGATTTGCTGGTTGTTTGCAACAGATGAAGCCCTCCAGATAATGACCACGTCACAAGACAAGTAGCCAGAGTGCCAGATAGCATAATGTTCCTCAAGCTAGCATACAAACAGGTTCTTCACCACCAGGTGTGCTGGGTTGACCTGCTGATGACCTGGCCACCGACACTTTACGGAAATTCTTCCTTATCACCAACCTTAGGTCGGCTTTAGTTTCCAGATCGGTGCCAGAGATGTCTCACCTTGTATCTTGACTTCTGGTGTACGATGGATGGATGGAGGTAAGATGCAGGTCAAGTGCTGTATGATTTAGAGGTTAGGGAATTTGAGCTTAGGGTAGGATCAGAGACCACAGCTGTCTTCTATGGATTGCGTTAAAAAAACGTGTAAAAAAGCGTATTTTGATTAATACCACCCTGAAGTGGCTGAGGGGCTAATGGCTGATAACAGAGAGAACAAGAGACCTCAAGATTCAACATCAGTGACTACCGACCAGGACATGCTCTGAATCTGCTACACTGCAAGAACAGAAGAACCCGTGATGACGTCACCTTCATGAGGTCAGTGCAGGAGGGGGCGGAGCTTGTCAGTGAAGAGGAGAAGTGGTGGAGAAGGATCTGTGATGACATCATGTGACACGAGGGGGAGAACTTTGTATGGGAGAAGAAAGTGGAGAAGAGAAGGATTCAGTGTGAGAGCAAGAGAAATGCTGGGAGTTTTAGTTCTCTCCTCCTATACCGCTCCTTGTAATGTCCTCTGATATCACCTAACAACAGCCTGGACATGTTGGGAGTTTTCTCCTCTTATACCTACTCCCTGAAATGTCCTATATCACATAATGGCCTAGACATGCTGAGAGTTGTAGTCCTCTCTTCTTATACCTATACCTTATACAGGGAAGTATTATAGTAGTGATATTCTTGTACACAGGGGCAGTATTATAGTAGTTATATTCTTGTACATAGGGGGCAGTATTATAGTAGTTATATTCTTGTACATAGGGGGCAGTATTATAGTAGTTATATTCTTGTACATAGGGGGCAGTATTATAGTAGTTATATTCTTGTACATAGGAGGCAGTATTATAGTAGTTATATTCTTGTACATAGGGGGCAGTATTATAGTAGTTATATTCTTGTACATAGGAGCAGTATTATAGTAGTTATATTCTTGTACATAGGGGGCAGTATTATAGTAATTATATCCTTGTACATAGGGGGCAGTATTATAGTAGTTATATTCTTGTACATAGGAGGCAGTATTATAGTAGTAATATTCTTGTACATAGGAGGCAGTATTATAGTAGTTATATTCTTGTACATAGGAGCAGTATTATAGTAGTTATATTCTTGTACATAGGAGCAGTATTATAGTAGTTATATTCTTGTACATAGGAGGCAGTATTATAGTAGTTATATTCTTGTACATAGGAGGCAGTATTATAGTAGTTATAGTCTTGTACATAGGAGCAGTATTATAGTAGGTATATTCTTGTACATAGGAGGCAGTATTATAGTAGTTATATTCTTGTACATAGGAGTAGTATTATAGTAGTTATATTCTTGTACATAGGAGCAGTATTATAGTCGGTATATTCTTGTACATAGGGGGCAGTATTATAGTAGTTATATTCTTGTACATAGGAGGCAGTATTATAGTAGTTATATTCTTGTACATAGGGGGCAGTATTATAGTAGTTATATTCTTGTACATAGGAGGCAGTATTATAGTAGTTTTATTCTTATACATAGGAGCAGTATTATAGTAGTAATATTCTTGTACATAGGGGGCAGTATTATAGTAGTTATATTCTTGTACATGGGAGCAGTATCATAGTAGTTGTATTCTTGTACATGGGAGCAGTATCATAGTAGTTGTATTCTTGTACATAGGGGGCAGTATTATAGTAGGTATATTCTTGTACATAGGAGCAGTATCATAGTAGTTATATTCTTGTACATAGGGGGCAGTATTATAGTAGTTATATTCTTGTACATAGGGGGCAGTATTATAGTAGTTATATTCTTGTACATAGGGGGCAGTATTATAGTAGTTATATTCTTGTACATAGGGGGCAGTATTATAGTAGTTATATTCTTGTACATAGGGGGCAGTATTATAGTAGTTATATTCTTGTACATAGGAGGCAGTATTATAGTAGTTATATTCTTGTACATAGGAGGCAGTATTATAGTAGTTATATTCTTGTACATAGGGGGCAGTATTATAGTAGTTATAGTCTTGTACATAGGGGGCAGTATTATAGTAGTTATATTCTTGTACATAGGGGGCAGTATTATAGTAGTTATATTCTTGTACATAGGGGGCAGTATTATAGTAGTTATATTCTTGTACATAGGAGGCAGTATTATAGTAGTTATATTCTTGTACATAGGAGGCAGTATTATAGTAGTTATAGTCTTGTACATAGGAGCAGTATTATAGTAGGTATATTCTTGTACATAGGAGGCAGTATTATAGTAGTTATATTCTTGTACATAGGAGTAGTATTATAGTAGTTATATTCTTGTACATAGGAGCAGTATTATAGTAGTTATATTCTTGTACATATGAGCAGTATTATAGTCGGTATATTCTTGTACATAGCAGGCAGTATTATAGTAGTTATATTCTTGTACATAGGAGCAGTATTATAGTAGTTATATTCTTGTACATAGGAGCAGTATTATAGTCGGTATATTCTTGTACATAGGGGGCAGTATTATAGTAGTTATATTCTTGTACATAGGAGGCAGTATTATAGTAGTTATATTCTTGTACATAGGGGGCAGTATTATAGTAGTTATATTCTTGTACATAGGAGGCAGTATTATAGTAGTTTTATTCTTATACATAGGAGCAGTATTATAGTAGTAATATTCTTGTACATAGGGGGCAGTATTATAGTAGTTATATTCTTGTACATGGGAGCAGTATCATAGTAGTTGTATTCTTGTACATAGGGGGCAGTATTATAGTAGGTATATTCTTGTACATAGGAGCAGTATTATAGTAGTTATATTCTTGTACATAGGAGCAGTATCATAGTAGTTATATTCTTGTACATAGGGGGCAGTATTATAGTAGGTATATTCTTGTACATAGGAGCAGTATTATAGTAGTTATATTCTTGTACATAGGAGCAGTATTATAGTAGTAATATTCTTGTACATAGGAGCAGTATTATAATAGTAATATTCTTGTACATAGGAGCAGTATTATAGTAGTTATATTCTTGTACATAGGGGGCAGTATTATAGTAGTTATATTCCTGTACATAGGAGCAGTATTATAGTAGTTATATTCTTGTACATAGGAGCAGTATTATAGTAGTTATATTCTTGTACATAGGAGCAGTATTATAGTAGTAATATTCTTGTACATAGGAGCAGTATTATAATAGTAATATTCTTGTACATAGGAGCAGTATTATAGTAGTTATATTCTTGTACACAGCAGGCAGTATTATAGTAGTTATATTCTTGTACATAGGAGCAGTATTATAGTAGTTATATTCTTGTACATAGGGGGCAGTATTATAGTAGTTATATTCCTGTACATAGGAGCAGTATTATAGTAGTTATATTCCTGTACATAGGGGGCAGTATTATAGTAGTTATATTCCTGTACATAGGAGCAGTATTATAGTAGTTATATTCCTGTACATAGGAGCAGTATTATAGTAGTTATATTCTTGTACATAGGGGGAGTCAGAGTCCCCCTGTGATCAGCTTATTGTCCGGTGTCATTTCTAAGAAATAGAGACTGTCCAAAGCAGAGAACCACAGTCACTTTTACCATGCACATTACGAGTCTATTTCCTAACCAAAGCAATGAATTTCTCCCTTTTCCACACAACCTGTCCTTTAGTCATCAGAAAGTTATGCTCTCAGCATTTTTTTGTACTGCAGTGTCAGAAGCTTCGCTGAATTCGCATGAAGCAGAAGACAAGTCGGGAACGGATAAGAAGACTCCTTGTGTCTTCCTGTACATGTTTGGATAGCACTTGACAACATAATCGCACTCGCAGGCGCACAGGGTCTCTGGGTGCCTCATTCATCACTTATACATGAACTTTATATTTACAAAATCTATTTAAAAATAGCGAGACGTGCAGCTGAAAAACCACCGCCGCTCACAGCGAGATAAAAATACGCAGCTTCAAAGTAAATGTGTGAAATCTTCGCTCCATCGCTGAAGGGCTATGGAAATGTTTTAGTGATCATTATACCGAGTATTCTTTTGACGGTCACCATATGGAGCAGGTTTCATCCCAAAGACACTGTACCTCAAGTGGGGCACTCTAGAGAATAAAAAGAAAGTTTTTTTTTACATTTTTGGAATGTTCTCTTTAGTCGTCTATGGAAGTTCCTATTGCCAGGCCTGGGCTGATCTACTGTAAATGGCTCCAAAAGTGTAAACATAAAATCTACCTGTCGAGACTGCGCTAATTCTACAAGCCAGAAAGCTATTGAGGATGATAATTTGTTATTGTTTTCCCCCAAAAGTGAGGGAAAAGTGGCATTGTGTCTTATAGTCCGAATGCTAATAACTGCTTCCATTATAGAAGCAGCCATCAGCATGCGGGAGGCGTGGGGAGCAGTGAGAGAAGCCCTGTGCGGCGGTACTCATCCTCCTTGGTCTTTATCCAGGCTCCACTCTGCACTGTGTCCTGACCGCGTGCAGCATCATGACGTAGTGCACATAGGCGCGCACTATGACCTGACGCTGGGTGACGTTAGGTCACAGTGCAGCGTGGGCTGGAAGAAGACCAGGGAACGGCGAGTGAATGGCAGCGCTGTCCGGGGCAACGTCTGATCTGAGGTCTGATGGGGGTCTGAGCTGAGGCTGATGAGGGTCTGAGCTGAGGCTGATGGGGGTCTGAGCTGAGGCTCATGGGGGTCTGAGCTGAGGCTCATGGGGGTCTGAGCTGAGGCTCATGGGGGTCTGAGCTGAGGCTGATGGGGGTCTGAGCTGAGGCTGATGGGGGTCTGAGCTGAGGCTGATGGGGGTCTGAGCTGAGGCTGATGGGGGTCTGAGCTGAGGCTGATGAGGGTCTAAGTTGAGGCTCACGGGGGTCTGAGCTGAGGCTCACGGGGGTCTGAGCTGAGGCTGATGGGGTCTGAGCTGAGGCTGATGGGGGTCTGAGCTGAGGCTGACGGGGGTCTGAGCTGAGGCTCACGGGGGTCTGAGCTGAGGCTCACGGGGGTCTGAGCTGAGGCTCACGGGGGTCTGAGCTGAGGCTCACGGGGGTCTGAGCTGAGGCTCACGGGGGTCTGAGCTGAGGCTCACGGGGGTCTGAGCTGAGGCTCACGGGGGTCTGAGCTGAGGCTCACGGGGGTCTGAGCTGAGGCTGATCGGGGTCTGAGCTGAGGCTGATTGGGGGTCAGATCTGAGGCTGATTGGGGGTCAGATCTGAGGCTGATTGGGGGTCAGATCTGAGGCTGATTGGGGGTCAGATCTGAGGCTGATTGGGGTCCTTGGGGTCTAATCCTAGGACTGATGAAGAATAGGGGTCTGATTTGGGGGTCTGATGAGGATTTGGGGTCTGCTCTGAGATCTGATGAAAAATATTATATTTCTTAGGCTACTTTCACACTAGCGTTCGATCGGATCCGTTTGCATTACCATGAACAAACAAAAAGAAAATAATTTTTTTTTTTTTTTTTTGTTCATGATAGTGCAAACGGATCCGTTTGCACTTTTACATTTAAAGTCAATGGGGGACGGATCCGTTTGAAAATTGAGCCATACTGTGTCAACTTCAAACGGATCCGTCCCCATTGGCTTACAT
The DNA here is from genome assembly GCF_014858855.1 of Bufo gargarizans. Taxonomy (NCBI): domain Eukaryota; kingdom Metazoa; phylum Chordata; class Amphibia; order Anura; family Bufonidae; genus Bufo; species Bufo gargarizans. The sequence continues at coordinate 522,798,101 of NC_058083.1, read as the reverse complement.
TTTTCCGTTTTGCGGTCCGTTTTTTGCGTTCCGTATACGGTCCGTATACGGAACCATTCATTTCAATGGTTCCGCAAAAAAAACTGAGTGTGTTCCGTATGCATTCCGTTTCCGTATTTCCGTTTTTCCGTTCCGTTGAAAGATAGAACATGTCCTATATTTGGCCGCAAATCACGGTCCGTGGCTCCATTCAAGTCAATGGGTCCGCAAAAAAAAACGGAACACATACGGAAATGCATCCGTATGTCTTCCGTTTCCGTTCCGTTTTTTCTGAACCATCTATTGAAAATGTTATGCCCAGCCCAATTTTTTCTATGTAATTACTGTATACTGTATATGCCATACGGAAAAACGGAACGGAAACGGAACCACAACGGAAGCAAAAAACGGAACAACGGATCCGTGAAAAACGGACCGCAAAACACTGAAATGGACATACTGTAGTGTGAAAGAGGCCTAAGTCTGGACGGATCCGTTTGCCTCCGCACGGCCAGGCGGACACCCGAACACTGCAAGCAGCGTTCAGGTGTCCGCCTGCTGAGCGGAGCGGAGGACAAACGGTGCCAGACTGATGCATTCTGAGCGGATCCGTATCCACTCAGAATGCATTAGGGCCGTACGGATCCGTTCGGAGACGCTTGTGAGAGCCTTCAAACGGAACTCACAAGCGGAGCCCCGAACGCAAGTGTGAAAGTAGCCTTATTTTACTCCTCCAAATCCTAAGTGTGTCTTATATTCTGAAAACATATGGTATACCATAAAACACACTTTTTACCCCCAAAAGTGAGGGAAAATGGCAGTGTGTCTTATGAAGCAAATACTAATAAGCATTTTGCCTATGAAAGCGCCCATCAGTACACAGGAGGACTGGGGAGTGGTAGATATAGCACACCTGGTGCCGGCTTTACTCGCTACTCTCCGGCCTTCTGCTAAGCCCCTCCCTACATCCGCGCTGTGTCCTGACCCCATAAAGGAAGCGGGTCACAATGCAGTGCTGCAGAAAAAGCTTGCTGGATCTCCAACATGGAGGTGCCATCTGGAGCAGGAGCTATAAGGGCTTTTTAAAATTTGTTGTCTAATCTGAGATCTGATGAGGGTTGGGGGTCTGGTCTGAGGAAAAATATTTTTTTCCTCCTCCAAAACCAAAATGTGTCTTATGGTCAGGTGTGTCTCATAGAGTGAAAAATCCGATAAATTACGTACTGATACAAATCACTGACAAAGTAGCCACTGGAACAAACCTGGCGCCATTTGTCTTTCCTATTCTGTCCCCGGTAAACTTCTTTTTCCTTTCCTTATTTGCAGCTTAAGCCGAATTTCACAAACATGATTTTTTTTTTTCCTATTGATTTTATTTCACGAGAGATGCAATTATGCTGAAAGTGGCAGAACATTACGTAAAACGTGATAAGACGTCTGCAGAATACCAGATAAAGTGCCGCATGGGTGATATTTTCAGGGAGCTACAACATGAAAGAGACAAGAGATCACATGGAGAACTGATGCTTTCGCTTTGCTTCTTTTTTTTCGTACTGTAAGTGCTGAAAATAAAATGCGCACAGATCATTCCGTTAAAGGCAAGACTCTCCCCCCTAATGACTTTCTCTTTATTCCTATGGAATATTTGCCTTCCTGAGAAGCCGCTATAACTGGGAAAACTAAAATGAATTCCCGGTATTTAGTGTTTTTGCTTTTTTTACACCCATGCAGAAAAACAGGCGGATACAGTACATCTTCTGTATAGCAACAATCAGACCGGAACAGTTTGGACATTTTTGAGAAAAAAAAAAAATAATATTTAAAATTAATGGGAGTGTGTCACCAAAATATGACGTTATACACCACCTACATAAAGTATGACTAAATTAGGCATATTTCAGACGCCGCTATCTGCAACTTCGCCCCTGCTCACGCTAAATGTAAGACGGCTCGGAAGCTGGCGCTGGATGCGCTGAAGTTGTGTCGAGGTCGGCGCCTCTTCATTACTTCGGCGGATCCACCGCCAGATTAGGGCTTTATTTAGGCCGGCGTCTAAAACACCAGTCTTAATAAATGCCCCCCGTAGTCTAAAAAGTAATGGAATCTGTAGATTCATATCTGGTGCCGAACCCTTGTATATCGGACGCCATGTCTCATCATGAAATCAATACCTGGTCTCAAGTCTACTCTGCGGGTACCTGGTGGCAGCCAACTATCTGCAACCCCTACAAATCTAGAGGCAATGCTAATAATTAAGACTAAGCTAATATAGTATATGGATCACATGTAGTACTAAGGCTACTTTCACACTCGCGTTTTGTGCAGATCCGTTCAGATAATACGACCGTCTGCATCCGTTCAGAACGGATCTGTTTGTATTATCTTTAACATGGCCAAGGCGGATCCGTCTTGAACACCATTGAAAGTCAATGCAGGACGGATCCTTTTTCTATTGTGCCACATTGTCTCAGAGAAAACGGATCCGTCCCCATTGACTTACATGGTCCGTTTCGTCAGACGGACACCAAAACGCTGCAAGCAGCCTCCAGAGCGGAATGGAGATGGAACGGAGGCAAACTGAGCGGAAACTTATCCGTTTTGGGCCGCGTGAGAGAGCCCTGAACGGATCTCACAAACGGAAACCAAAAGGCCAGCGTGAAAGTAGCCGAAGTCTAAAACCCCAAAACCTTCCATATCTGGTGCCAAGTCTAATTTGTAGAACTATATCTGGTCAAAGCCCCAACATGAAATCCTTACATATCTAGAATCTTCGTATATCTGGTGCCAAGTCTACAAACGAAAACCTTGCTGATCTAGTGCCAGGTCTAATTTATAGAGCAATACCTGGCGCCAAGCCCGATAGGCAGACTGTTAGGCCCCTTTCACACGGGCCAGTATTCCGCGCGGATGCGATGCGTGAGTTGAACGCATTGCACCCGCACTAAATCCCGACCCATTCATTTCTATGGGGCTGTGCACATGAGCGGTGATTTTCACGCATCACTTATGCGTTGCGTGAAAATCGCAGCATGCTCTATTTTGTGCGTTTTTCACGTAACGCAGGCCCCATAGAAATGAATGGGGTTGCGTGAAAATCGCAAGCATCCGCAAGCAAGTGCGGATGCGGTGCGATTTTCACGCACGGTTGCTAGGAGACGATTGGGATGGAGACCCGATCATTATTATTTTCCCTTATAACATGGTTATAAGGGAAAATAATAGCATTCTGAATACAGAATGCATAGTAAAACAGCGCTGGAGGGGTTAAAAAAAAAATTAAAAAAATTTAACTCACCTTAATCCACTTGATCGCGCAGCCGGCATCTCCTTCTGTCTTCTGTGCTGTGTGGAGGAACAGGACCTGTGGTGACATCACTACGCTCATCACATGGTCCGTCACATGATCTTTTACCATGGTGATGGATCATGTGATGACCGGAGTGACGTCACCACAGGTCCTGTTCCTGCACACAGCACAGAAGAGATGCTGCCTACGCGATCAAGTGGACTAAGGTGAGTTAAATTATTTTTTTATTTTTTTAACCCCTGCAGCGCTATTGTACTATGCATTCTGTATTCAGAATGCTATTATTTTCCCTTATAACCATGTTATAAGGGGAAATAATACAATCTACAGAACACCGATCCCAGACCCGAACTTCTGTGAAGAAGTTCGGGTTTGGGTACAAAACATGCCGATTTTTCTCACGCGAGTGCAAAACGCATTACAATGTTTTGCACTCACGCAGAAAAATTGCGCATGTTCCCGCAACGCCCGTCTGAAAGAGGCCTTAATCAGATAATAGTCACCACCCAATGATGACTTATGGTTGGACGCCAGGTCTAATGATCTGTCCTGCGGGTTTGGACCCCAGGTGTATCACGTGTGTTTCCATCTCTTTGTAGATATTCGATTCCTCAGGTCATAGGCCCGAGACACTACATCACTCATCATCTTGGCAGCGTCTCCCTCTAGTCCTCTTAATGCTGTGGTTGCTAATCATGGCTCTCGCTGATGAAGCCAAATCAAAGGGAAGAAGCCATCAGATAATGACAGTTAGACCTCGACTTGCAGACATCACCCCCCCCCCTCCGATCACCGCCTCCGATCACTGGCAAAGTGCAAAACACTTTAACCGCGCGTCTCGGATTGTCTAGTGTTGGTTTAATAAAACTCCTAATTATACAGAAGTGCTTGAGAAGAGGCGGCTTCCTTCAGCAATTTCAGGGGATCCAGCCAAATATACATTATTCATCAACTCGGAAGCTGCATCCAAGATCTGCGGCAGTTAACTCCTTCACCGCCGCCTGGCACTGACTGGGGAGCAGGTACAGGTGGTGACACCACTCCGCAGAAAGAGGGACGCCAGATGCTGCTGTCAGCAATTTCAACATCACTGCGCCGCCTGGTCTGTGCGTTCATCAGGAAAGCTGAAAGATCCGTCTTAGGCTTATGGCGCACGAACGTGTGCGCCCGGTGGCCGTATTGCGGATCCGCAATACACGGGCACCCATTCACTTCAATGGGTCCGCAAATCCGGAGATGCAGAATGGTGCGTAACGAAAGCGAACCCTACGGAAGCACTACAGAGTGCTTCCGTGGGGTTTCGTCCCGTACTTCCGTTCCGCAAAAAGATAGAATATGTCCTATCTTTTTGCGGAATGGCCGGATCGCGGACCCATTAAAGTGAATGGGTCCGTGATCCGCTGCGGCTGCCCCATGGTGGGTGTTTGTGCACAGCACGGCCACGGGGCGCACACGTTCGTGTGCAAGAGGCCTTAGGGTACTTTCATACTTGCGGCAGAGGATTCCGGCAGGCAATTACGGACACAAACGGATGGCATTTGTCAGACAGATCCATCTGACAAATGCATTGAAATACTGGATACGTCTCTCTGGTGTCATCCGGATAAAACGGATCCGGTATTTATTTATTTCACAGATTTAAAGGTCTGTGCATGCGCGGACCGGAAGAATCGATCCGTCAATACGGCGATTTTATACATTTCAATGAAATTAATGCTGGATCTGGCAGGTGTTCAGGATTTTCGGCCGGAGAGAAAACTGCAGCGTGCTGCGGTATTTTCTCCATCCAAAAAACGTAAGAGGGACTGAACTGATGCATCCTGAACGGATTGCTCTCCATTCAGAATGCATTAGTTTTTTTTTCCGGTATTGAGCCCCTGTGACGGAACTCAATACCGGAAAAGAAAAGAAAAACGCTAGTGTGAAAGTACTCTTAAGCTACATGCACACAACCGTATGTGTTTTGCGGTCCCGCAAAAAAAAAAACGGATGCTATTTGTTTTGGTTTTTTGCGGATACATTGTAACGATGCCTAAAACGGACATACGGATGCAGACAGCACACCATGAAATGCGTCTCACTATGTCCCATGTGGGGCTGAGGAGATTTCATCCTAAAGGGTTACGTGTGGAGTTTGGTGGAGGAGAAGTTATGGTTGAGGCAGAAGATTTTCAAGGCTCAATTAGTGCATTTCATATGATATATACTGGAAAAATACAAAAAACATCAAGAACATCGGCCGTCGGGTCCCACGCACCGTATCCAGGGTACGCTGCAGGACACCGGCCCGTCCAGACCTCTCACAGAGATTACTCATCACCCTGAGCTCCTACTAGAGAATGCGAATAGGTCCTGGACTCTGAGCAGTGGTGCGGATATAGGGAGAACAGAGGGGCCCCGGCGCCGGGCACTGCAAGGGCCAAGAGACGTGTGACTTGCATCAGGACCCAGAAGCTTCAAACTCTATCTCTGATCCTGGACCGTACTACCACCAAGAGCCATCTCCAAAATACAGACAGAGGACATGATGACCCATATTGATATATAGGGGAGAAGTACTCAGAACATATACGGGAGGGGTACTCGGTATACGTAGGGGAGGTACTCTATGCTGACACTTGGGGTACAGGACAACGACACTGACACTCGGGGTACAGGATAGCGACGCTGACACTCGGGGTACAGGATAGCGACGCTGACACTCGGGGTACAGGATAGCGACGCTGACACTCGGGGTACAGGATAGCGACGCTGACACTCGGGGTACAGGATAGCGACGCTGACACTCGGGGTACAGGATAGCGACGCTGACACTCGGGGTGCAGGATAGTGACGCTGACACTCGGGGTGCAGGATAGTGACGCTGACACTCGGGGTGCAGGATAGTGACACTGACACTCGGGGTGCAGGATAGTGACACTGACACTCGGGGTGCAGGATAGTGACACTGACACTCGGGGTGCAGGATAGTGACACTGACACTCGGGGTGCAGGATAGTGACACTGACACTCGGGGTGCAGGATAGTGACACTGACACTCGGGGTGCAGGATAGTGACACTGACACTCGGGGTGCAGGATAGTGACACTGACACTCGGGGTGCAGGATAGTGACACTGACACTCGGGGTGCAGGATAGTGACGCTGACACTCGGGGTGCAGGATAGTGACGCTGACACTCGGGGTACAGGATAATGACACTGACACTTGGGGTACAGGATAGTGACACTGACACTTGGGGTACAGGATAATGACACTGACACTTGGGGTACAGGATAGTGACACTGACACTTGGGGTACAGGATAGTGACACTGACACTCGGGGTACAGGATAGTGACACTGACACTGGGGGTGCAGGATAAGGACACTGACACTCGGGGTGCAGGATAGTGACGCTGACACTCGGGGTGCAGGATAGTGACGCTGACACTCGGGGTGCAGGATAGTGACACTGACACTTGGGGTGCAGGATGGTGACACTGACACTTGGGGTGCAGGATGGTGACACTGACACTTGGGGTGCAGGATGGTGACACTGACACTTGGGGTGCAGGATGGTGACACTGACACTTGGGGTGCAGGATGATGACAATGACACTTGGGGTACAGGATGATGACAATGACACTTGGGGTACAGGATAGTGACACTGACACTTGGGGTACAGGATAATGACACTCGGGGTATAGGATAATGACACTGACACTCGGGGTACAGGATAGTGACACTGACACTTGGGGTATAGGATAATGACACTGACACTCGGGGTACAGGATAGTGACACTGACACTTGGGGTATAGGATAGTGACACTGACACTTGGGGTACAGGATAATGACACTGACACTCGGGGTACAGGATAGTGACACTGACACTTGGGGTATAGGATAGTGACACTGACACTCGGGGTACAGGATAGTGACGCTGACACTTGGGGTACAGGATAGTGACGCTGACACTTGGGGTACAGGATAGTGACACTGACACTTGGGGTACAGGATAGTGACACTGACATCTGGGGCTCCCTGCTGCACCCCAGGACACATAATGGGGTCTGTCAGTGGCCCCAGGGTCTTCCCCCCACGTGCCGCCTCCACCTGTACCGTCTGCCTCCGGTAAGTGAATAGTTAAGCGGTAACTTTCCGCTGCTCGTGTGCACGGGGTATTATCGGGGTATTATCTGACAGGGGGCGGCCCGGGGGTATTATCGGGGTACTACCTGACGAGGGGGGGCGGCCCCCGGACTCGTGCCCGCACTTTCCCTGGGGGTCTTACCTTGGTCTGCTCCCCCTCAGCTTCATCCTCGGCTTCTAACTTCCTCCTGCCCCCCAATAAGAAGATGAGGATGGCGATCCACACCAGCCCGATGAGAGACAGGACCAGCCTGCGTGCCATGCGCCTCATAGTCTGGGGGGTCCTCATCAGGATCGGGGGGATCATCGGAGCCGCAGCCGCTCCCCCGGAGTCCCGCTCCTCCGCATGTGTCCCCCGCAGTCTCCCCCAGGCCTGGCCGCGGGTCCCCGGGTCCTTTCTGGGTGATGTGCACAAGCGGCAGAGACCGGAGACCCCCGGAGCAGCCAGCGATCCTGTGCCCAGCACCAGCACACAGCCGCCGAGTGAGGAGCGCGGCGTGGAGGGAGCAGCGCGCCCCCTGGTGTCCGCCGCCTCCTCCTGCAGGGCACTGTCTGCCTCACTCCGCCTGTCCACCTGCCCAGGTGAGCGGCACCGACAGAGGAGGGAGAGGGGGCACAAACAGGAGAGGGGGGCACAGGCCGGGGAGGAAAGGGAGGGGGGCACAAACCGGGGAGGAGGGAGAGGGAGCACAAACCGGGGAGGGGGGGGCACAGGCCGGGGAGGAGAAGGGGGCACAGGCCGGGGAAGAAGGAGGGGGGCACAAACCGGGGAGGGGGGGCACAGGCCGGGGAAGAAGGAGGGGGGCACAAACCGGGGAGGGGGGCACAAACCGGGGAGGGGGGCACAGGCCAGGGAGGAGAGGGGGGCACAGGCCGGGGAAGAAGGAGGGGGGCACAAACAGGAGAGGGGGGCCCAGGCGGGTGGGCACAAACCAGGGAGGAAAGGGAGGGGGGCACAATGTACCCAGTTAGTAATAATGAAGGTGACAGAGATAATAGGTGTATAGATAGGAGATAGATAAGGCAGCCTCTCCACAGTATAACAATGCACTGAGTCATTTCTAGTTTTTGCGGCCCCATTGAAGTAAATAATACAGTCCGCAAAAAGAAACGGAACAGACATGGACAACAAAAAAATACATTCTTGTCCATGAGCCCTAAGGCCCAGTTCACACTTCAGTTATTTCCATCAGTGATTGGGAGTCAGACGCCCAGAAGAGGTGCAGATCTTTCCCTTAGGCTGGGTTCAGACCTGAGCGTTCACGATGGATGCGCTCTTTATGCGCGATTGTATGCGCGTTTACAATCGCGGCTCCGGAACAAGCGAACGCCCATTGTCGCGCGTTCCCGCTGAAGTCTATGTACGGGAACGCGCGACAAGACGCCCCAAAGAAGCTCCTGTACTTCTTGGGGCGTCGGGCGTTTTACAGCGCGATCGTACGCGCTGTAAAGCGCTCAGGTGAGAACCATTCCCATAGGGAATCATTGGTTCTTGCCTGTTGAGCGTTTTACAGCGCGTAGGAACGCTCAGGTCTGAACCCAGCCTTACACATGAGGCTTCTCTACTGGTTTTGGCTCACAATAAAGCCTCATGCACACGAACGTATATTCTTTCCGTGTCCATTCCGTTTTTTTTTTGCGGACCGTATACGGAACCATTAATTTCAATGGGTCAGCAAAAAAAAACGGAAGGTACTCTGTGCATTCCGTTTCCATATGTCTGTATTTCCATTCCACAAAAAAAATTGAACATGTCCTATTATAGTCCGCATTACGGACAAGGATAGGACTGTTCTATCAGGGCCAGCTGTTCCGTTCCCTAAAATATGGAATGTACACGGACGTCATCCGTATTTTTTGCAAATACGTTTTTTGAGGACCGTAAAATACATACGGTCGTGCACATGAGGCCTAAAGCCTCATTCACACGTCCGTGTCCGTGCTCAAATCCGTGAGCAGGTGGTCAGTGATGCCTCCGTGAAGTATCCGTGTTGGGTCCGTGGGTCCGTTTTTTGCTGTCCATGTTTTAACTGACACTGAACAGCTGAAAAATAATTTTCAAAGCATCTCTTCTTAATGATCCATGAAACACGGAGGCAACACGTATGGCATCCGTGTTGCATCTGTGGTTTTTCATGGACCCATAGACTATAATTGGCGTAATGGATCTGCAAACATGGATAAAATAGAGCATGCATCCGTGCTAAAAAAAACGGACTTAAAAAACGGTGCTAAAAACACTGATGTCTGAATACACACATTAAAGTGAATGGGGACGCGCGCTGTCCGTGAAGAGCACTGACATGTGAATGAGGCTTTACTGATGGAAATAACTGAAGCGTGAACTGGGCCTAATGTGTCATCTCTACATTACATTAGACAGATATGAGATGCTGGAACGGGCGCAGGGCAAGTACGGATTTTCACCTAGGTCCCGAGACCCCCTTTAACCTCTGATGTCCACGTCCATTGTAATAATGTTATAGAAAAATATGAGATAGATATCAGTGATGAGCGGCAGGGGGCAATATTCGAATTCGTGATATTTCGCTAATATTTGGGTGAATATTCGTCATATATTCGAGAATTCGTGATTTTCTCATTATTTTCTTGATTGCGAAAATTGACAATTGGAAAATTCATGTAAAAAAAATCTGCTATACGAAAATTTGCGGTCAACACTACTACTAAAAGATATTGCAGCCTTCTCATTGGCCCACAAGCAAGAAGCAGTGAGGGATCATGGGTACTGATGAAAAAAAAATCTTGAATAATGGCGATTACGAAGATATAGCACTATATTCTAGATATTCGTGAATTCTCGAAGTGGCAATATTCGCGAATAAAATTCTCGATTAGAATATTCAAGATCAACACTAATAGATATGAGATAGATGACACCGGCTGACCTGTTACATGTGCGCTTGGCAGCTGAAGGCGTCCGTGTTGGTCCCATGTTCATATGTGCCCGCATTGCTGAGAAATATGATGTTTTAATATATGCAAATGAGCCTCTAGGAGCAACGGGGGCGTTACCATTACACCTAAAGGCTCTGCTCTCTCTGCAACTGCCGCACCCTCTGCACTTTGATCGACAGGGCCAGGCATTGTGAATGTCATCAGGCTTGGCGCTGTCAAAGTAAAGAGGGTGCGGCAGTTGCAGAGAGAGCAGAGCAGAGCCTCTAGGTGTAATGGTAACGCCCCCGTTGCTCCTAGAGCCTCATTTGCATATATTAAAACATCATTTTTTTCCTCAGCAGTGCGGGCACATATGAACATGGGACCAACACAGATGCCTTCAGCTGCCAAGCGCACATCTAACAGGTCAGCCAGTGTCATAGGGACAAAACTGCTGACAGATGCCCTTTAACCAGAACAATACCATATACCAGCGATCGGCAACCTTCCGCACTCCAGCTGCTGTGAAACTACAACTCCCAGCATGCAAATATGCTCTGCTGTTCCTCTAACTCCTATAAAAGTGAATGGAGCATTCTGGGAGCTGTAGTTTCAGAACACCTGGAGTGCGGCAGGTTGCTGAGATGATATAGCTGCTGTGGGGCCCTTGGAGAAGGGGGCCCAGCACTGGCTGGTCCCATCTCCCTTGCTATGGGGTGAGGGATCCCTAGTGCAGGACTTCCCTCTGTATAGGCAGCAAACAAGGGAAGGAGGAAGTGGCACAAGAGTCAGGGAAACAATATGGAGGGGAATAATGGAAAACACCCTTGACCCTGGGGCGTCAACCCCGGCACCATAACGGGGGGGGGGGACCAATTAAGTGTAGTTATTGGGCCCCTCTGCTGCTATGATCCAAATGAATACATGACAGCACAGACTTAAAAAGAAAATCATCTTTTTGCTGCTTTCCTTCCTGCAGGGACGGGCGAGGGGTCAGGAGGCTGCCAGAGAGCCCCTGATGTCTGTAATCATGTCTGAGGCCCGCGGTGCGGGGCGAGTGGATTTATGGCTCCCACATCAGTGATTCTGGGGATTAACTAGAATATATTTAAGCCGAAGATGATTCCATCGGAAGCGCTGACACCTTCACTGCCATTCTCTGCATCCGACTGGCTAAACCCATCCCATGGGAAGACATACGGAAGAAGAAACTACTAGACCATCATATAGATGTAGCAGAGCCGAGCGTGCTATCAGCACAATGCATAGGCTGCAGTTTCCTCATTGTATCAAATCCCAAACCTGCAATCATTCTGATACATTGTATCCCTCACCTCAACAGCTTCCAGATGCTTGCAGGGAGTGAATTGAATTTCAAAGTCTAATATCCATATAGGGGTTTCTTGCAGCTGAAGGTTTGCTTCAATTGTATCCAGTTAGGATAATACTATAGGAGCTAAGGCTACTTTCACACTTGCGTTCAGAGCGGATCTGTCTGGTATCTGCACAGACGGATCACCTCCTATAATGCAAACGATGGTATCCGTTCAGAACGGATCCATTTGCATTATATTTCAGAAAAAAATCTAAGTCTAATTTGTACTCAGACGGATCCGTCCCCATTGACTTGCATTGTAAGTCTGGACGGATCCGTTTGGCTCCGCGAGGCCAGGCGGACACCCTAACGCTGCAAGCAGCGTTCGGGTGTCCGCCTGCTGAGCGGAACGGAGGCCAAATGGAGCCAGACTGATGCATTCTGAGCGGATCCGCATCCACTCAGAATGCGTTGGGGCTGGACGGATCCGTTTGGGGCCGCATGTGAGAGCCTTCAAACGGAACTCACAAGCGGAACCCCGAACGCAAGTGTGAAAGTAGCCTAAGCCGGTTGGACCCTAGACGGATACATTGTAACAGAGATTTATGCTTCTATATAGTGATATGGAGCATGCTGGTATAACCTGGGCATCTCCTGTATATAATTATATATGTACAGCTGGTATAACCTGGGCATCTCCTGTATATAATTATATATATACAGCTGGTATAGGTTATACATCTTCTTGTATATAGTGATATGGACCATGCTGGTATAACCTGGGCATCTCCTGTATATAATTATATATGTACAGCTGGTATAACCTGGGCATCTCCTGTATATAATTATACATGTACAGCTGGTATAACCTGGGCATCTCCTGTGTATAATTATATATGTACAGCTGGTATAACCTGGGCATCTCCTGTGTATAATTATATATGTACAGCTGGTATAACCCAGGCATCTCCTGTATATAATTATATATGTACAGCTGGTATAACCTGGGCTTCTCCTGTATATAATTATATATGTACAGCTGGTATAACCTGGGCATCTCCTGTATATAATTATATATGTACAGCTGGTATAAGTTATACATCTTCTTGTATACAGTGATATGGACCATGCTGGTATAACCTGGGCATCTCCTGTATATAATTATATATGTACAGCTGGTATAAGTTATACATCTTCTTGTATATAGTGATATGGACCATGCTGGTATAACCTGGGTATCTCCTGTATATAATTATATATGTACAGCTGGTATAACCTGGGCATCTCCTGTATATAATTATATATGTACAGCTGGTATAACCTGGGCATCTCCTGTATATAATTATATATATACAGCTGGTATAGGTTATACATCTTCTTGTATATAGTGATATGGACCATGCTGGTATAACCTGGGCATCTCCTGTATATAATTATATATGTACAGCTGGTATAACCTGGGCATCTCCTGTATATAATTATACATGTACAGCTGGTATAACCTGGGCATCTCCTGTGTATAATTATATATGTACAGCTGGTATAACCTGGGCATCTCCTGTGTATAATTATATATGTACAGCTGGTATAACCCAGGCATCTCCTGTATATAATTATATATGTACAGCTGGTATAAGTTATACATCTTCCTGTATATAGTGATATGGAGCATGCTGGTATAACCTGGGCTTCTCCTGTATATAATTATATATGTACAGCTGGTATAACCTGGGCATCTCCTGTATATAATTATATATGTACAGCTGGTATAAGTTATACATCTTCTTGTATACAGTGATATGGACCATGCTGGTATAACCTGGGCATCTCCTGTATATAATTATATATGTACAGCTGGTATAAGTTATACATCTTCTTGTATATAGTGATATGGACCATGCTGGTATAACCTGGGTATCTCCTGTATATAATTATATATGTACAGCTGGTATAACCTGGGCATCTCCTGTATATAATTATATATGTACAGCTGGTATAACCTGGCCATCTCCTGTATATAATTATATATGTACAGCTGGTATAACCTGGGCATCTCCTGTATATAATTATATATGGACAGCCGGTATAAGTTATACATCTTCCTGTATATAGTGATATGGAGCATGCTGGTATAACCCGGGCATCTCCTGTATATAATTATATATGTACAGCTGGTATAACCTGGGCATCTCCTGTATATAGTTATATATGTACAGCTGGTATAAGTTATACATCTTCTTGTATATAGTGATATGGAGCATGCTGGTATAACCTGGGCATCTCCTGTATATAATTATATATGTACAGCTGGTATAACCTGGGCATCTCCTGTATATAATTATATATGTACAGCTGGTGTAACCTGGGCATCTCCTGTATATAATTATATATGTACAGCTGGTATAACCTGGGCATCTCCTGTGTATAATTATATATGTACAGCTGGTATAAACTGGGCTTCTCCTGTGTATAATTATATATGTACAGCTGGTATAACCTGGGCATCTCCTGTATATAATTATATATGTACAGCTGGTATAAGTTATACATCTTCTTGTATACAGTGATATGGAACATGCTCAGGGGCGGGCTGGGCCGGGGGGCAGGGAGGCAATTGCCCCCCAGGCCGCCCTAAAAAAACGGCCACTGGGCCGTCTTTAACAAAGAATTTTTATTTTATTTTTTTCCCTCAGGGCCGCACCGCCAATCACCACAGGCGGCGCGGCCCTGGATATAATTGCGGCGGCGGCGGCTGTGGGCTGTGAGCTTTGGGCAGGGGAGGTAGAGGCGTGTCCCTTCCCTGGTCTTCTGATAGGCCACAGGCACTAATGCCTGCAGTCTATCAGAGGCCGGCTCAGGCAGCGCGATGACGTCATCATCATCGCGCTGCCTGAGCCGGGCAGCACACAGCAGGGACACAGGCCGTAAGAGTATTAGTGTTTTTTTTTTTTCTTAGTGGGGGGAGCTGGCACTATGGAGGGAAGAGGGCTGGCACTATGGGGGGAAGAGGGCTGGCACAATGGAGGGAGCTGGCACTATGGGGGAAGAGGGCTGGCACTATGGGGGACTTGCACTATGGGGGGACTGCACTATGGGGGGGCTGGCACTATGGGGAGCTGGCACTATGGGGGGCTGACACTATGGGGGGCTGGCACTATGGGGGAGCTGGCACTATGGGGAGCTGGCACTATGGAGGGAAGAGGGCTGGCACTATGGGGGGAAGAGGGCTGGCACTATGGAGGGAGCTGGCACTATGGGGGAAGAGGGCTGGCACTATGGGGGACTTGCACTATGGGGGGACTGCACTATGGGGGGGCTGGCACTATGGGGAGCTGGCACTATGGGGGGCTGACACTATGGGGGGCTGGCACTATGGGGGAGCTGGCACTATGGGAGACTGGCATTATGGGGGGAGCTGGCACTATGGGGGGGAGCTGGCACTACGGGGGGAGCTGGCACTATGAGGGGGGGCTGGTACTATGAGGGGGGGGACTGGCACTATGGGGGGGCTGGCACTATGGGGGAGGCTGGCACTATGGGGGAGGCTGGCACTATGGGGGAGGCTGGCACTATGGGGGGGCTGGCACTATGGGGGAGCTGGCACTATGGGGGGAGGGGCACCATGGGGCATCTGGTGTCACTATAGGGGCATTATTTGGGGACACTATGGGGAAGTGGGGGCTCTAAAGGGGCCTTTTTATTGGCACATTATGGGGGGCACTATGGCATTTGGTGGCACTAAGGGGGCATTTTTTACTGGCACATTATGGGAGGCACTATAGGGGAGAGCGGCACTAAGGGGCATTATTTGGGGCACTATGGGGGAGTGGAGCACTATTGGGGCATATAGTGGCACTAAGAAGGGGCATTTTTTACTGGCACATTATGGGAGAGAGGAGCACTTTAGGGACATCTGCTGAGGGCACTAAGAAGGGGCATTTTTTTACTGGCATATTATGGGGGACACTATGGGAAAGTGGGAGAGGAGCACTATGAAGGCTTTTACTAAGGCACTATATAGGGGTATTTTATACTGACATACATTATGGGGACATTAGCTCAACTGTGGGCACTAAGCGTGGGTATTTCATGTACTGTCATATTATAGGGAGAATTATTACTACTAGGGGGTATTATGGGGAGCTTTACTACTACTGAGGGCTATGAGGAACATGATTACTAGTATAGGCACTATAGGGGCATTATTACTACTAAGTGTGCTCTGGCAGAGAATTATTTCTATTAGTGGGATTTTGGGGAGCACTGTTACTTTGGGGGGCACCCTGGCACAGTATCAGCTTAGCACAATTATTTTTGGGGGACATTATCTTTATACTATCAGTGTCTGAGCGCAGTTATTTTTTAGAGCACTGTGTGCCAATAATTGTTGAAGGGGGCACCATCTGTGTGGTAGTAGTATTTCCAGGGGGACTGTTTCTGCAGTATAGTATTAGGGGCACAGCGGGCACAGCATTGGGGGCACTATCTGTGTGGTAGTAGTATTTCCAGGGGGACTGTTTCTGCAGTATAGTATTGGGGGCACAGCGGGCACAGTATTGGGGGCACTATCTGGTAGTAGTATTTCCAGGGGGACTGTTTCTGCAGTATAGTATTGGGGGCACAGTGGGCACAGTATTGGGGGTGGCAGGAAAGGGTGTTCAGAAGATGTGAAGATGATGGAAATGTGGGAAACTAATGTCTGTTTGTCAATCTCTGCAGAGACGGGAGATGGCAGAAAAATCATCATGGCGGTCTGGTCTGAATGGAGAAGATGAGGAAAGAGAACGTCTACAACAAAGGTGACATCACTGGATGTAAGAGGTATGGGGCGCTATGTAGGAGAGGAGATGCTCCGGCTCCCCCTCCTGCCATTTGCAGAAGGAGAATTCCGAGCTGGGTGAGGATGGCCAAAGGGGGGCAGCAGGCCACGGGCGGGTGGCAGATGGTGGGGGGAACCACAGGCCTTGAGCAGGATCTGGGGAGGGAGGAGAGCGGAGGAGCTTCCTGGCTGTAGCCGGCTGTTTATTGTATGATGTGAAGCAGGCAGTGCAGCCAGGACAGGCCTCAACTATAGAATGTCAGCTGTACAGTGTTTGTTGGGCGTGGCCTATTATATATTGGAGGGGCTTGTAATAATGGGCGGGGCTAAAAATGGGCCACTTGACTGGATTTGCCCCCCAGGGCTAAGGCTGCCAGCCCTCCCCTGAACATGCTGGTACAACCTGGGCATCTCCTGTATATAATTATATATGTACAGCTGGTATAACCTGGGCATCTCCTGTATATAATTATATATGTACAGCTGGTATAACCTGGGCATCTCCTGTATATAATTATATATGTACAGCTGGTATAAGTTATACATCTTCCTGTATATAGTGATATGGACCATGCTGGTATAACCTGGGTATCTCCTGTATATAGTTATATATGTACAGCTGGTATAAGTTATACATCTCCCTGTATACAGTGATATGGAGCATGCTGGTATAACCTGGGCATCTCCTGTATATAATTATATATGTACAGCTGGTATAAGTTATACATCTTCTTGTATACAGTGATATGGACCATGCTGGTATAACCTGGGTATATCCTGTATATAATTATATATATACAGCTGGTATAAGTTATACATCTTCCTGTATATAGTGATATGGACCATGCTGGTATAACCTGGGCATCTCCTGTATATAATTATATATGTACAGCTGGTATAAGTTATACATCTTCCTGTATATAGTGATATGGACCATGCTGGTATAACCTGGGCATCTCCTGTATATAATTATATATGTACAGTTGGTATAACCTGGGTATCTCCTGTATATAATTATATATGTACAGCTGGTATAAGTTATATATCTTCCTGTATATAGTGATATGGACCATGCTGGTATAACCTGGGCATCTCCTGTATATAGTTATATATGTACAGCTGGTATAACCTGGGCATCTCCTGTATATAATTATATATTATTATTATTATTATTATTATTTATTATTATTTAAGCGCCATTCATTCCATAGCGCTGTACATATAATAGGCGGTGCACATACATAACAGACAATTGTACTAATCATAAACAAGATGAGTTACAAACTGGTACAGAAGGAGAGAGGGCCCTGCCCGTGAGGGCTTACAATCTACAAGGTATGGGAGAAGGACACAGTAGGTGCGGGTGAAGCTGGTCATGGCGGTATAGAGGCAGCAGGGTCACTGGTTGTAGGCTTGTCTGAAGAGGTGGGTTTTCAGGTTTCTTTTGTAGGATTCCACTGTAGGTGAGAGTCTGATATGTTGGGGTAGCGAGTTCCAGAGTGTGGGGGATGCACGGGAGAAATCTTGGAGGCGATTGTGGGAAGAGGTGATAAGAGGAGAGGAGAGAAGGAGGTCTTGTGAGGATCGGAGAGTGCGTGTGGGGGTGTATCGGGAAATTAGCTCAGAGATGTAGGGAGGGGACAGGTTATGGACGGCCTTGTATGTGTTTGTCAGTACTTTGAAGTGAATTCGTTGGGCAATAGGAGCCAGTGAAGGGATTGGCAGAGGGGAGAGGCAGAGGAGTAACAGAGTGAGAGGTGGATCAGTCAGGCAGCAGAGTTGAGGATAGATTGGAGGGGTGCGAGAGTGCTAGATGGAAGGTCACAGAGGAGGATGTTGCAGTAGTCTAGGCGGGAGATAATGATGGCATGTACAAGCATTTTCGCAGATTCAAAGTTAAGGAAAGCACGGATGCGGGAGATGTTTTTGAGTTGGAGGCGGCAGGTGGTGGAAAGGGCTTGGATGTGCGGTCGGAAGGAAAGGGCAGAATCTAAGGTCACTCCAAGGCAGCGGACTTTTTTGACTGGGGATAATGTGCAGCCATATATATATATGTACAGCTGGTATAACCTGGGTATCTCCTGTATATAATTATATATGTACAGCTGGTATAAGTTATACATCTTCCTGTATACAGTGATATGGACCATGCTGGTATAACCTGGGCATCTCCTGTATATAATTATATATGTACAGCTGGTATAAGTTATACATCTTCCTGTATACAGTGATATGGACCATGCTGGTATAACCTGGGTATATAGTTATATATGTCTTTCCAGCCTCTTATTAGTTGCTGTGAGGTTTAATGGGATTTCCCGCCCCAGACACGTATTTCTTACCCTTTGGAGTTAAGAATACTTTACATTAATGATTTAATTTAAAGCATAAAACAGAAATGGAAATTTGTCTTTTTGCAGGGAATGAAGATTATTTTGTCAGGTGGGATGAGAATTCACAGGCGATGACATCGCTCTTAGGCCTCATGCACACGACCGTTGTGTGCATCCGTGGCCGTTGTGCCGTTTTCAGTTTTTTTTTGCGGACCCATTGACTTTCAATGGGTCAGTGGAAAAATCGGAAAATGCACCGTTTGGCAGCCGCATCCGTGATCCGTGTTTCCTGGCCGTGAAAAAAATAGGACCTGTCCTATTTTTTTCCCGGCCAACGGTTCACGGACCCATTCAAGTCAATGGGTCCGTGAAAAATCACGGATGCACACAAGATTGTCATCCGTGTCCGTGATCCGTGTCCGTTTTTTCCTATCGTTTCAATGGCAAACTTGACTTAGATTTTTTTTTCATTTTTCCTGTCCGTGGATCCTCCAAAAAACAAGGAAGACTGTATTATTGTGCCCAAGTTGGGCACTCATTTGTTTATATCAATGTGTATTTGATGTACGCTTATCTATACAAAAGGGAAAAATGTTTTAATAAAAATTACTTGATTAAAAAAAAAAAAAAAAAAAACAAGGAAGACCCACGGACGAAAAAACGATCACGGACCTGCGGACCTTAAAAATAAACGGTCGTGTGCATGAGGCCTTAGTTGGATGTTTGCACCTGATGCTCAAATAATCAAAGATTTGGATTTGTCTCGCTGTTCAGTAAAGATCCAGAACTATTGGGGTCATTTATCAAACTGGTGTAAAGTAGAACTGGCTCTGTTGCCCATAGCAACCAATCAGATTTCACCTTTCATATTTCACAGCTTCTTTGGAAAACTAGAGGTGGAATCTGATTGGTTGCTATGGGCAACAGAGCCAGTTCTACTTTACACCAGTTTGATAAATGACCCCCATCTATCTTTTTCAAAACAAAATAGATAATACAAGGATCGGTATATTCTAGGGATACATGTAACAGGAATCTGCTGACAGAAGTGAGACTGGAATTTACTAATCATGGATAAGACCACGGTGATCTGCAGACATTAGTGGATTATCAGACCATGGTAGGGTTGGGCGATATACCGGTATCATGATATACCGCGGTATTAAAAAAATGGCGATATCGCTGTTTCCTAAATACAGCTGTATTTCGTGACGTCATAGAAGCAGTCATGTGCGCTGACCGCTTCTAAATCTGCGTCCGCAGCCACCCGCCCCAGCATGAACCGATACTGGACATTTGCAGAGTACTTGTACTCGTGCAAATGTCACTGATACCTGCTGGCCGCTTGCGGCGGCGCTCTTAGCAGTTCGGCCGGCGTAGGGGAAGGAATTCTGTGTCTCGCATTCCTGGCACCCGACCTCTGAGAGGACGCTGTGATCCGTGCAATTAACCCCTCAGGTGTGGCACCTGAGGGGTTAATTGTGCGGATCACAGCGTCCTCTCAGAGGTCGGGTGCCGGGAATGTTCTTCAGTCTCTGCAGTGGGCAGTGTGCCCCCCCCCATCATTGGTGGCAGTGGGCAGTTCCGATCGGAGTCCCAGCAGTGTAATGCTGGGGCTCCGATCGGTTACCATGGTAGCCAGGACGCTACTTAAGTCCTGGCTGCCATGGTATGTTAGTGAGCAGCATTATACTGCCGGGCGCTCCTTCTTCTCATAGGTCTGTGCGGCGCATTGCTAATGCTATAAGCATTAGCAATGCGCCGCACAGACAGAAGAAGGAGCGACCGGCGGCCACAGCGCACATGAGTATAATGCTGCTCACTAACATACCATGGCAGCCAGGACTTCAGTAGCGTGGGTGCCTGTGAGAGTGGTTTAGACAATATAAGTTAAATCCACGGCACTCCAAAAGTTTTTTTGCAAAATAAAGTTTCACATTTTAATTCTTAGTATACAGAATATCATTCATGTACATCCAGTGCAATTCATTTACATATATAGTAAGTATGTGCCATATCAGATAATTCCCGAACGTTTCGGTCTGTACGACCTTCTTCCAGCGGGCTCTAGAGAAATATATAACGTGCATATGATGTAATTACAGCAGATTTTGGAGTATAATAGATATTCTGTAGGATCATGGTCATTAAGGGAAAAAAAAACATTTAAAAGGAGGAGTTTTATTTCGTTTGGGTCCTAAAAGGGAATATATGATGAAAAAGGGGGTGTGAGGATCACAGGGGAGGGTTAAAAAGCGAGAATCCTATTGCCCAGTTGATTGGCCGTGAGAGATATGGTTTAACAGACGCCATAGTGGAGATAAAGTCAGGTCCAAAAGGGTTACATATCACTAATTAAGTCTTAGTCACATATGGAAAATACTATCTAGGTCTCAGTTGGTATAGTGTCTAGGCGTACTAGCATACCTGTAGGCAGGGTCAGGAGGCAGGCGCTGGATGTAGATTGTCTCTGGATTTGGCGCTCTTTTAAGGTATGGGGCGGCGCTCTGGCGTGACGTACTGAGGAGTGAACGCACGCGCCGGAGGTGAGCAATCTGGCCGGGGCGCTCAAAGAAGGCTTAAAGAAGACAACGATTTCTGCGACAGATTCGAACAGATCCTGAACAAATGTTCACTAGATCTAATACTCCTCACAATTGAAAAGTCACATCAAACCATCACGGAATTAACCAAACAAATCGACACAACAGAACAACAACTACAAACCACACTACCCGCAGAAGAGTGGACATCCATTAAAGACAAGACAACGAAACAGACATTGGAGTTCAGAAAACGTACAGAAGAAACAAAGAGATACAAATTTATAAGAGACGCCGAGGACTACAGACTGAATAAAATTTACAAGTGGCGGGATCCCAACTTTGTCGCACCAAGAGGCTATCAACAATACTACCACTCCCAAGGAGCAAGCACATCTGGCTCAGAAAGTGACAGATCAACAAAACCATCCCGTTTTTTAGGCCGCGGACGGGGCCGATACAGACCAGGCAGAGGAAGACACGCCGAGGCGGGAGAAAGAGAAGAGGACGCACGGATACAGACACGCTCCCAGGTACAACAGATAACCTAGTGATCAATATCTCTTCCGTAACACTCTCCCCAGCACAGATAACAGTACTCCAAAAGGGCCTGTCATTTTGTCCCTCCAGCCCACTTAACACCTTTCTTCTAGAACAAGAAATGCAGAGGTTCTACAGAACCATCAGATTGAAAGCCCATTTTTTCTGAGTCTGTCAAACAGAATAAGACCAATCCCCCCTCCCAAAACCCCTTATCATTGGACACGTTGGGACTTAGGCTCAAGAGCACATACATGCCACCTAGATCATATCACCCCGCCGAGATCTATATCACATTCACACAAAAATCCATACAAGAAGTTCTCAACATGCACCAACAAGGCAAATTCCGCCACACGAACAACCTGTCCCCTGAAGAAATTATGGCAATTAACTCCCTTAAAACACACAAAGAAATTATTTACAAACCAGCGGACAAAGGCGGTGCCATCGTGGTAATGGATAAGTCCATGTACCTCAATGAGGTGATGTCACAACTCTCAGACAAACAAACATATGAACCCATACAATCCAATCCCACATTAGCTATTACACTTAAAATCCAAAAAATCCTCGACCATTACAAATCCACCCATATCATTGATGACAATACAGCAACCTTCCTCACCAAACAACATCCCATCACCCCTGTTTTCTATATACTCCCGAAAATTCACAAAACCCCCCAGGACGCCCGATCGTAGCCTCTACTGACTCTATTCTATCACCATTATCCATTTTTCTAGACCGCATACTGACACCGCTCACTAGAACTGCACAATCATTCATTCTAGACACTAATGACTTCATCACCAAACTACGGAATATTACAGTAACACTAAATACACTACTTGCAACCATGGATGTCAATAGTTTGTACACCTCTATTTCACACGAAAAAGGCATCGAAGCCACCAAATCACTTCTAATATCACACTCACAGTTATCCATATCAGAACAGGAATTTTGCATACAACTCTTGTCATTGGTCCTCAATGAGAATCACTTCTTATTTGGCGACCAATTCTACATACAGAAACGTGGTACCGCGATGGGGGCCAATATGGCACCGCCTTACGCAAACACCTACATGACTGACTTTGAAAACAAATTTGTATACACTCATTCTCTTTACCAACAGCATGCGAAAATATGGCTGCGCTTCATAGATGATATTTTCATCATATGGGATGGACCCAAAATCCACCTAGAAACACTCTACGACTATCTCAATAACATCTACCCGGAATTAGGTTTCACTATACACATTGACAACAATGAAGTCAGCTTTTTGGACACACTAGTAAAAAAAGACACTAACAATCAGCTCCAATTTGATCTATACACAAAACCAACCGACAGGAACAGCCTACTTCACTATTCTAGCTGCCATCCCCATACCACAAAAAAAGCAATCCCACTATCACAGATCACTAGGGTCGAACGTATAGTCTCAGACTCAACAACACGTTCACTACGAGTCTCCGAAATGAGCACAAAATTCATAAACAGGGGATACCCACTGGAGTTAACAAAACATAAAAACAAACAATTACCTAGAACACCCAGGATAGATGCACCTCGCATCCCCTGTGTCACCACATACCACCCTCTCATGCCCAAGATACACAGTTTAGTGCGCCAAAATTGGTCCATTCTACAAAACGCGTACCCAACAGTACAAGAATTCAAAAACCCCCCACGGACGTGTTACAAAAGAGGCCCAAATATACGAGACAAACTCATTCGGGCGGACTTCGGAGGGATCCAAAAGACCCCCAAACAACGTTTCCTACAGAATCCTAAATATGGAACCTTCCCATGCTTGCACTGTGGTCAGGGCTCCAATATCTTGAAAGGCGACCGGATCACACACCCACGAACAGGTAAACAGTTCCACATTAAGGATTACTTCACATGTGACTCATCCTTTGTCGTTTATATGATAAAATGTCCATGCGGCTTAATTTACGTCGGAGAAACCACCCAACACATCCGTGATCGCATCTGTAAACATAAATCGACAATACGGACCAAACAATGACTTTTACCTCTACCGGCACACTTTGAAAAATACAAACATCAAATCGCACAACTCCGGTTCCAGGTCATTGAACAGGTACACCAACCAAGACGCGGCGGTAACAGAAGTGCACTTCTACAACAAAGGGAGTCTTATTGGATTCACAAACTGGACACACTTGAACCGAAAGGTCTAAATAGGGAATGTGACTTTTGTATACTATCATGATTATAATTTACTGTTTGTCTCTCCGTTCCAGGCTCGCTAATGGGGACTAGGCGAACATGGGTGAGATTAAAAAAAAACTCAACCTCTCTTCCCCCCCCCCCTACCTTCCCTCCCTCCTCCTTCCCTTACCCTTTCCTCCCCTCTACCTCCCCCTATCCCATCTCATCCCATGCTAGCAATTTTTTTTCCCAGATTCTTATCTTCACATCATAAGTTCCACTGATTTACTATCTGTCATTGCTCATCATGATATCTTCCCTTCTGTATCTACTCATATGCCCTCTTACTCTGACCCTTGATGTAATTGTTGAATGATGTACCAATACATTGTATCACCACAGAATTATATATATCAAACGGAGCGATGACCTAAAATTGCAGTATCACAATCACCCTTATCCGTCCAGACCATTACTACCATCATCTGACATGAACCACCCCTGTCTGCGCTTCCCTCCTTCTTGGCACCTTACTTATTCTTGCCCACATTGTTGCCCTCACCGGAACCACAGGCAGAGAGCGCATGCGCGCGTATCACGTCATGACACAAGCACCTCCTCGCGATGGCCCTGACGTTACGAGCGCTCACTTCCCACACACGTGACATGCTCACGTCATCATTGAGCGCCCCGGCCAGATTGCTCACCTCCGGCGCGTGCGTTCACTCCTCAGTACGTCACGCCAGAGCGCCGCCCCATACCTTAAAAGAGCGCCAAATCCAGAGACAATCTACATCCAGCGCCTGCCTCCTGACCCTGCCTACAGGTATGCTAGTACGCCTAGACACTATACCAACTGAGACCTAGATAGTATTTTCCATATGTGACTAAGACTTAATTAGTGATATGTAACCCTTTTGGACCTGACTTTATCTCCACTATGGCGTCTGTTAAACCATATCTCTCACGGCCAATCAACTGGGCAATAGGATTCTCGCTTTTTAACCCTCCCCTGTGATCCTCACACCCCCTTTTTCATCATATATTCCCTTTTAGGACCCAAACGAAATAAAACTCCCCCTTTTAAATGTTTTTTTTTTTCCCTTAATGACCATGATCCTACAGAATATCTATTATACTCCAAAATCTGCTGTAATTACATCATATGCACGTTATATATTTCTCTAGAGCCCGCTGGAAGAAGGTCGTACAGACCGAATGTTCGGGAATTATCTGATATGGCACATACTTACTATATATGTAAATGAATTGCACTGGATGTACATGAATGATATTCTGTATACTAAGAATTAAAATGTGAAACTTTATTTTGCAAAAAAACTTTTGGAGTGCCGTGGATTTAACTTATAAGGACTTCAGTAGCGTCCTGGCTACCATGGTAACCGATCGGAGCCCCAGCATTACACTGCTGGGACTCCGATCGGAACTGCCCACTGCCACCAATGATGGGAGGGGGAGGGGGAACCTGTGGCCACTGCCACCAATGATTAATACTGGGGGGGGGGGGGGTTGAGTTACCAGAGAGGGCTGATAAGAGGGAGAGGCTGGAAGGCGCTGGGGGGGCTGATCAGAGGCTGGGGGGGGGGGCTGATCAGAGGCTGGGGGGCTGATCAGAGGCTGGGGAGCTGTTTTTTGGACTTTTGGTTGGTCAGTTGTCACAAAATAAATGTGTTATTTATTTAATTGTTACAAATGGTATTGGTGAGTACTTAAAGGGGTTGTCCAAGTTATATTTATTGATGACCTATCCTCAGGATAGGTCATCAATATCAGATCGGCGGGGGTCCGACACCCGGCACCCCCTCCGATCAGCTGTTTGAAGAGAAGGCGTGCGCGGTGTCAGCGCTGCCTCCTCTTCACTGTTTACCTTCTAGCCGTTGCATCTGCAGTGGTGAGCAGGTGTAACTACACCCAAGCCTTCCTATTGAAATGAATGGGACGGCTTGGGTGTAATTACACCTGCTCACCACTGCAGATGCAACGGCTAGAAGGTAAACAGTGAAGAGGAGGCAGCGCTGACACCGCGCACGCCTTCTCTTCAAACAGCTGATCGGAGGGGGTGCCGGGTGTCGGACCCCGGCCGATCTGATATTGATGACCTATCCTGAGGATAGGTCATCAATAAATATAACTTGGACAACCCCTTTAAATAAGAGTATCGGTACTCGTACTCGGTCTAAAAAAAAAATGGTATCGGGACATCCCTACTATAAACCACTCGTTCTGTTACAGAATTAACCCTGTAATGTTTTTGTTGTTACTGGAAGTCAAATGACTAGTTACAGATACCCGAAATGGTGAAAAATGACATATAAAAGTATAACAATGAACGTCTCCTTGTGGCTGTCCCCATACAGTATAACGTCTCCTTGTGGCTGCCCCAAACAGTGTAACGTCTCCTTGTGGCTGCCCCCATACAGTGTAACGTCTCCTTGTGGCTGCCCCCATACAGTGCAACGTCTCCTTGTGGCTGCCCCCATACAGTGTAACGTCTCCTTGTGGCTGCCCCCATACAGTGTAACGTCTCCTTGTGGCTGCCCCCATACAGTGCAACGTCTCCTTGTGGCTGCCCCCATACAGTGCAACGTCTCCTTGTGGCTGCTCCCATACAGTATAATGTCTCCTTGTGGTCCCAAGTGTTTTTTTCTTCTAAATGGGCATTTATCGCGATATATATCGTTATCGCGATACATTTCTTAATATCGTTATCGTGGGAATATTTTTGATATCGTCCAACCCTAGACCATGGTGATCTGCAGTCATTAGTGGATTATCAGACCACGGTGATCTGCAGTCATTAGAGGATTATCAGACCACGGTGATCTGCAGACATTAGTGGATCATAAGACCACAGTGATCTGCAGTCATTAGAGGATTATCAGACCACGGTGATCTGCAGACATTAGTGGATCATAAGACCACGGTGATCTGCAAACATTAGTGGATCATCAGACCACGGTGATCTGCAGACATTAATGGATCCTAAGACCACAGTGATCTGCAGTCATTAGTATTGATTGTAATGCAATGCTGAGATCTATGTCCCCATTTAGGCTAAAATGAAGTGGCTGTTTCGAATGACTAGTACTTCGCCAGGAAATTATTACTACAACAGTAGAAAATTAGCACTCTATTACCAGGATGTGATCATTACATGACCAGAAACCAGTTACCACTGTATGGCCAGGAAGTTATCAATACTTCCACAAGAAATGTCCACCAAATTACCAGGAAGTTTTCAATACTTCACCTTAAATTTACCACTACATCATCAAGAAATTATCAATAATGTGTCAGGAATTTACCCCTATAAGGAAATTACTATTGTATCACCAAGAAGTTACCACTACATGACCAGGAAGTTACCACTTAATCGCCAGGAACTAACCACTAAATGCCACTAGAACAACAGGAAGTTACCACTGCATCACCAGGAAGTTAACACTTAACAGCCAGGAACCTACACCAATTACCAGGAAGATGCTACTAGATCACCAAGAAGTTACTGCTTAATCGCCAGGAAGTTACCACTGTATCACCAGGAAGTTACCACTTAATCACCATGAACTAACCACTATTTACTAGGAAGATGCCACTAGAACAACAGGAAGTTACCATTGCATCACCAGGAAGTTACCACTGTATCACCTGGAAGTTACCACGGAATCTCCAGGAAATAACCACTATTTACTAGGAAGATGCCACTAGAACAACAGGAAGTTACCACTGTATCACCAGGGACTATACATTCACATTTGGAGATCATCAAAAACTGAATGTTGATAATGATGGATAACCAGCTTGTCCCTCGGGATGTTAGCTTTCAATATCACCTTCTGTAGCATTTACTGTGGTGAAAAAGATCTGTATAGACTAATGTGCCCACCAATTGTCACCAAGGACCACTGCAGGGAAGTGTTGGGTCTCCGTGCTGTTGATCAGAGGTCTTTGCACTTGGTAGAAGACACTGGTTTCCTGACAAGTCCAAAAGAATAGTGAAGGCAACAGTAGACGCGGGTGATGTTGGCCAAGTTTCTGGGAGAAACAGCAGAACAAGTCAGGCTGAGGTTAGAAAATGCTATCAGAACAGCGGGAAACAGGCAACTCTGTCAGGCCGGCCATATATACAGAGACTACTCCCAGAAGAGACCGAGCATTGATAACACAAGACCACCAGGGACTATCTGTATCTGCCAGGAACTTATAATATGAACTTACCAGATATTGCATACAGGGAGGGACATGGATACCACAGCCTTGTACAGGATAATGTTCTCAGTCGCCTCCATCTTTCAGTAGCAGCCAATCAGAGCTCCGCTTTCGCTTTACCTCAGCAGCCTCCTTTCATTTCTCTCAAGTCCCGTTCTATCTACCCCACTGTCCCGTAACATATCTTATCGGCCCTGTAAACGCTATATTCTTACCGGCATTTGCCCCGTTGTTAGCCACGCTCCATTGTATACATATACTAAGGGATTTGTCCACCAGTTTCTTTGTATATGGAACTCATCTGCCTCCACACAGTTATTTTCCCTCAGTCTCCTCATCACTTCAACCATCTGTAGATAGGATTGCCACCTTTCCCAACAAAAATTACCGGCCAAGTTAAGCCAGACCCCAAAGGGTGTGTGGTTGTCGGGGCATGGCTTAATAGGGGGTGTCAAGGAGTGTCATATTAGTGCCCCCAGTAATAGAAATGCCTCCATTAGTTCACCCCAGAATTAATAATGCCCCCATTAGCGCCCCCCAGTAACAGTGATGCCCCCATGAGTGCCCCCCAGTAACAGTAATGCCTCCCATTAGTGCCCCAAGTAATAGAAATGTCCCCATTAGTTCGCCACAGAATTAATAATGCCCCCATTAGCGCCCCCCAGTAACAGTAATGACCCATTAGTGCCCCCCAGTAGGAGTAATGCCCCCATTAGTGCACGCCAGAATTAATAATGCCCCCTATTAGTGTCCCCCCTGTAAAAGTAATGCCCCCATTAGTGCGCCCCAGAATTAATAATGCCCCCCATTAGTGCCCCCCAGTAAGAGTAAGGCCCCTACTAGTGTGCCCCCAGAATTAATAATACTCCCCAAGAGTGCCCCCCAGTAATATTAATGCCCCCATTAGTGTGCCCCAGAATTTATAATGCCCCCCATTAGTGAACTCCTCCATTTGTTTGTGTCGCTGTGAACACTCGCTGCTCACTGGATGTGCTCAGGACAGGACCTGCGCTCCAGCATGATGACGTCTCTCAGGTCCTGTCCTGAGCTTCCAATGAGCAGCGAGTTTTGTCAAGAAAGGGCCACTAGCAAGTGTGTGGGGGGGGGGGGGGGGGAGTGCAGGAGGTAAAGGCTGTACTAATGAGCGCTCCACAATGGAAGCGCTCATTAGTAGCAGTCCTTATAGGAAAATACCAGCAATTAATATTGCCGGTGAAAAGAATAATTATAGACACTGACGGGGCCACTAAATTACCGGCTTGGCCCAGCCAACCGGACAGGTGACAGCCCTATCTGTAGAGTAGGCCACAGTCCTAAAGTTTCAGAGACAGTCCTGGCAAAATCAGGCTATCCCGGGCAGAAATGGGTAGGGTTATTGTAAACCCCCTACCCAGAAGTAAGCGTTAATGACAGATTTAGGTCTAAATTAACCTACAACCATGTTGGTAACTATGGCCGCGGTGAGGGGGACGTGTTACCGGGGCCAGGAGAGATGAATTATGGGATATGACCCATCCCCTCGATAGAACAGCAGGAAAGATTGAACATAATTACCAGCTTTCAATAATTGGCATCTAGTTGGTATCTGATATTTTTCAGGGCATGGACACCCTCCTTTTTCCAAGGTTCTGCCCCTTTCTCAGAAGGCCACTTTCCATGATGCATCATGGCCCCTCAGAGCATGTATGGGCACCAAGACTGCTTCCAATGATGCAGCATAGACATCTAGAGATCATTGAGGGCTACTTTTCAGGAGATTAAAGCCTCCCATGAGTTGTGTGGGAGATTTACCAGCTCTTCCAGGAGTCGGCAGGTTTCCCATTTTTCCAGGAGCCTCCTAGACGTTCCGAGAGAATTGGCAATGAGGCATGTGGTTTCCACCCATGGTTACCAACTGCAATTTTTCATTTTTTTTCATAACTCGTCCATAATGAATGATGAAAATGATAGGTAATTTCAGTGTACAGCTCAATATACTTATCATATACTGATAAGAACTACTAAAATAATGTAACATTTCCACCAAAGTAATTTTCTCAAGTACCACTAAAAAAGAAAATCCGTTTTCCGTTTTTGTAGCGTTGTGCATGAGTATGACCAACATACCTTACTCCTGTTCTTTTGGTAAATTTTCAGACCTTCCCAAAATGGTGCAACACTGGATCTGTGGCCAACGGCAGGAAAAATGGACAACCATGTGTTTGGACATCCATCCAGCAGAGGATTATGAGAGGTCCGAAGAAATCAACGTGAAAATTATCCCAGCATGTCAGGAGAAGGTCGGCGTGTGCCGAAACTGCTTCACCCAACACAATCCTGAGTGTCAGCGGTGCAAAAGTTAAAGAATAGTGCGGCGTTTTGCATATGGTGGTAGATGGACATTTGACCCATTACGATACATAAAGTCCAATGAAGCTTGGTTCCATCGAACCGGGAGTGTTAGGCTAGTTGCACACAAATGTTAAGACCTTCCAGCAGGCTCTCCCTGAGTTCCGCACAGGGAGAGACGTGGCAAGCGATCATGGGCTAGGGACAGTGTTGCTGAAAACAATTAATTGAAGAATCCAATACCAATAAGATGGAAGCCTTTATTATTCTGGTGCCAGCGTGCCAACCTATACCATCCAGTCTGCACCCCTTAGGGAGGCCAGGTCTTATTGATGACCATTCTCATCTTTTGCTGGCTTTGCTTATTCTAAATCATCCATGTCCTAAAAAAGTCAGCAACAAGATGCAGAGAGAGGAGGAGCTGGAAGTTCCTGATGACATAGTCTCATCGATATTAGATGATGTGGAAATGGAGGAAAAGCAGATGGCAGAAGAAGGGCTCCCACTTGTAGGTCAGGAGAGCGCTGGGGTTGGGGAAGTTGGTATGCCAGCATATTGTGCCCAGGGGCGGACGGACTGACCATTCGGCACTCAGGCATGGACTGAGGCCCCGGGCCACTAGGGGGCCCTGGCGCCGTGAAAGGCTCCTCCTCCTCCAGCAGGGCCGGCCGTCTTTAACGCGACGCAGCTGCCCCACGTACGGATCAGAGTCACTATCAAAGTAGCGCAGCAGGCAAGTCTGCCCAGATTGCAGCGTAACGTCACTCATTTCGTCACGCGCCTGCTCCGCCTGCTTTATTAATAAAGTGGGAAGAGCAGGCGCGTGGCGCAGTGAGTGACGTTACGCTGCCGGCCTGCCTGCTACGCAGCGCCAACGCTCATGCGAGAGTGCGACTGCATGAGTATGTCAGACTTCCCAGCCAGCCAACATCTTTATGGGCGCCTTGGGCGATTTATTATTGGGCTGAGAATTAAAATCTGCAACTGCAAAGGAATAAAAAAAAAATCCCTGGCCTTTCCGAACAGTTATGCTCAGGGCTCCATTAACTTGAATGAGGCATGACTGTATTACTGGAAACTGCCTGTGGGTGACACATATCATAAGATGCTAATGTTATCTGTCACGATGACACATAGCATCTTATGCTGTATATGTGTCATCCACAGGCAGTGTCTAGTAATGCAGTCATGCCTCTTTCAAGTTAATGGAGTTTATATGCAATTCCAAACAATACCTCATCCACAGATCCCCATAACAGTGTCATCCACAGATCCTCATAACAGTGTCATCCACAGATCCCCCATAACAGTGTCATCCACAGATCCCCCATAGCAGTGTCATCCACAGATCTCCCATAACAGTGTCATCCACAAATCCCCCATAACAGTGTCATCCACAGATCCCCCATAAAAGTGTCATCCACAGATCCCCCATAAAAGTGTCATCCACAGATCCCCCATAACAGTGTCATCCACAGATCCCCCATAACAGTGTCACCCACAGATCCCCCATAACAGTGTCACCCACAGATCCCCCATAACAGTGTCACCCACAGATCCCCCCATAACAGTGTCACCCACAGATCTCCCATAACAGTGTCATCCACAAATCCCCCATAACAGTGTCATCCACAGATCCCCCATAACAGTGTCACCCACAGATCCCCCATAACAGTGTCACCCACAGATCCCCCATAACAGTGTCATCCACAAATCCCCCATAACAGTGTCATCCACAGATCCCCCATAACAGTGTCATCCACAGTTCCCCCATAACAATGTCATCCACAGATCCCCCATAACAGTGTCATCCACAGATCCCCCATAACAGTGTCATCCACAGATCCCCCATAACAGTGTCATCCACAGTTCCCCCATAACAATGTGCCTGCGCCCCGAAGAGAGACAAAAAGGAGGTGAAAGAATCAGCGGAAGCAAGCAGAGGACGGCACAGCAGACGACTGAATAGCTTCTTTTGTAGGTAAATTGTTTTATTATAAATGTAGTTAAGTTTAATGTCTGTTTTTGTCTTTTATTATATTCTGGCTTTTGCTTAAAGGGACAGTAAAAATTTTTGTTTTTTTTTAGTTATATATGATGCTTTGTGATAATAAATAAATGTAAATGTAGTGGTGCTATAATGACCCCAGGCCTCTCTGATGTCCTGCAGGCTGGGCTGGCTCTGTGGCAGCATACGGTTGGCCAGGCAGCAGAAAAGCTCTGGAACGTTTCCCTTCACAGCTACTGCTATGTCCCTGCCTCTCGTACAGTGCGGACTCTGCAGGAGGCAGACGGTTTCATAAGTGCACGGGATGAGCAGGCAGCACCTACTGAGGAGACAGAATGGGCAAGCAGTCCAGTGCGTTACAAAGTGTTACAGACTCCTGCCTCCAGTGCGTTACAGACTCCTGCCTCCAGTGCGTTACAGACTCCTGCCTCCAGTGCGTCACAGACTCCTGCCTCCAGTGCGTCACAGACTCCTGCCTCCAGTGCGTCACAGACTCCTGCCTCCAGTGCGTCACAGACTCCTGCCTCCAGCGCGTCACAGACTCCTGCCTCCAGCGCGTCACAGACTCCTGCCTCCAGCGCGTCACAGACTCCTGCCTCCAGCGCGTCACAGACTCCTGCCTCCAGTGCGTCACAGACTCCTGCGTCCAGAGCGTTACAGACTCCTGCGTCCAGCGCGTTACAGACTCCTGCCTCCAGCGCGTTACAGACTCCTGCGTCCAGTGCGTTACAGACTCCTGCGTCCAGCGCGTTACAGACTCCTGCCTCCAGTGCGTTACAGACTCCTGCCTCCAGTGCGTTACAGACTCCTGCCTCCAGTGCGTTACAGACTCCTGCCTCCAGTGCGTTACAGACTCCTGCCTCCAGCGCGTTACAGACTCCTGCCTCCAGTGCGTTACAGACTCCTGCCTCCAGTGCGTTACAGACTCCTGCCTCCAGTGCGTCACAGACTCCTGCCTCCAGTGCGTTACAGACTCCTGCCTCCAGTGCGTCACAGACTCCTGCCTCCAGTGCGTTACAGACTCCTGCCTCCAGTGCGTTACAGACTCCTGCGTCCAGTGCGTTACAGACTCCTGCGTCCAGCGCGTTACAGACTCCTGCCTCCAGTGCGTTACAGACTCCTGCCTCCAGTGCGTTACAGACTCCTGCCTCCAGTGCGTTACAGACTCCTGCCTCCAGTGCGTTACAGACTCCTGCCTCCAGTGCGTTACAGACTCCTGCCTCCAGCGCGTTACAGACTCCTGCCTCCAGTGCGTTACAGACTCCTGCCTCCAGTGCGTTACAGACTCCTGCCTCCAGTGCGTTACAAAGTGTTACAGACTCCTGCATCCAGTGCGTCACAGACTCCTGCCTCCAGTGCGTCACAGACTCCTGCCTCCAGGGCGTCACAGACTCCTGCCTCCAGCGCGTCACAGACTCCTGCCTCCAGCGCGTCACAGACTCCTGCCTCCAGCGCGTCACAGACTCCTGCCTCCAGCGCGTCACAGACTCCTGCCTCCAGCGCGTCACAGACTCCTGCCTCCAGCGCGTCACAGACTCCTGCCTCCAGCGCGTCACAGACTCCTGCCTCCAGCGCGTCACAGACTCCTGCCTCCAGCGCGTCACAGACTCCTGCCTCCAGCGCGTCACAGACTCCTGCCTCCAGCGCGTCACAGACTCCTGCCTCCAGCGCGTCACAGACTCCTGCCTCCAGCGCGTCACAGACTCCTGCCTCCAGCGCGTCACAGACTCCTGCCTCCAGCGCGTCACAGACTCCTGCCTCCAGCGCGTCACAGACTCCTGCCTCCAGCGCGTCACAGACTCCTGCCTCCAGCGCGTCACAGACTCCTGCCTCCAGCGCGTCACAGACTCCTGCCTCCAGCGCGTCACAGACTCCTGCCTCCAGCGCGTCACAGACTCCTGCCTCCAGCGCGTCACAGACTCCTGCCTCCAGCGCGTCACAGACTCCTGCCTCCAGTGCGTTATAGACTCCTGCCTCCAGCGCGTCACAGACATCTGCGTCCAGATGGAGGAATCTCCCCGCGGGCCAAGCTTCAGTATACTGCTAGCCGGCCCCACTGGCTGTCAGAATACCTGAGCAATGCCTGCATCCAATCAGATTGTTCAGGTATTTTGAGAGCCAGTGGGGCCGGCTAGCAGTATACTGAAGCTCGGCCCGGTGGGAGATTCCTCCATCCGCACAGTTTAGCGTAGATGGAGGAACCTGTTGCACTTTGTCCATCTGACCATAGAAAGTCTGCAGATAATCTATGGGTGCATGGCCAGCTTTACTCTCTTCCACCTCCCCACTTAGTCTTGTCTACAAATCTAGCAGCTTTCTGTCCTTCTTGTGAATTGGCAATTGGTGGATTTTAAAAGGCTCGTCCAAAACAGCCGAATTAGAAATATTTTCTAAATTGGCTACCATGGAATGGATTTTGCAATCCCCTTGCCAGTTCACTACAAGCCAATTTGGAAATGTACAATTGTTGCACTTTATTCAATGGAGGTATTTTCAAATTATTTTTTTTATTTTGAACATAGTGAAGAGAAATTCTGTATCAAGTGTAGGGGATGTGGGCGGCGCGATATGTGTGTGGGGCTGTGTGTGGGTGTGGCTTGAGGGTGGGCGGGGACACAGGGGCCCCATAATCTCCTATTGCCCGGGGGCCCCCTGATTGTGCCCCCACCTAACTATCCAAACCCCCATAACAGCAACAGCCCCTGTTCAAAGGTTCCTTAAAGGTTCCGTGTGGCCATTAACAATGAAGACCGACTGTACAGCGGGGTCTTCGCTATTAAATGAAAGGCAGCTGCCTTCACGGTCCTTCACCGCAGCATGACCGCAACCCGCCCACAGCATGGCTGCTCCGTGGGGCCCTACCCTAAGGCAGAGTGGCCTGGGTATACCTGATTTATAGCGATTTGTGACAAATGAATATGGAACAAATTGAACTTCTTGGGAAACTTCGGCGAAGCTGCCAAATCAAATTTTTTAAAACTTCACTAATCTCTAATGGACAAGAATGGGACATGTTCTATATTTGTTGCGGGGCCGTAAAGCAGACATTGAGATGTGCTGCCCACTTCTTTTGCGGCACCATTGGAATGAATGGGTCCGCATCCGATCTGAAAAATAGATTAGATGAGGACTGAACATATTTGGGTCACCAGGATCCAGAAGATTCAAACGATGGTTAATATATGTCTCAAGTCAAGTATCATCAGAAGAATTGGTGGCATGTATTAATGGCGTATATGTATCTCAATCGGTCTCGAGCCTTAAAGGGAAGAAGCCCATTACAATCTATGGTGTTTGATTCCTTTCGTATATACGTTGCATATTACAGTGAACTATAGATTGTCATTGCATTTACCCCTCACGTGTCCATTGTCTGTACTCTGTAATCTTCAAAATGGAAATGTCATATATAATACATAAGAATTGGACATGATGGGGGCGTACAAGGAAGACCTGGAAATGTTGGCTGTTGATTATGAAATGTCTTATGTTCTGAAATCCTGGAGTTCTGCCCTAAGAGCAATGTCTATTCATTGCCGGCCATTTCTATATTGTCCCCAGTGTTTACACTGCAGAGCGGCTAATGTAGGATCAGACTGAACTAAAAGCCCTTGCCCCGGGCTCCGGGCTCCAGAGATGCTTCCAAAAACAACCCAACCAGATCACCCAGTTGACCTGTAGGACCCATTTTTCCATGATGTACAATTCCAATGAACTTTACCCAGGTATTTCCTGAGGTCAAGTCTATTATGAATTTGGGACAAAAAGTAAGTGGTTTCTGGTGGTAATGGGACATAACCAAAGCTGTCCTGCCTGGTCATCAATGGTGGTCTAGGTCAGTCAGAATCAGAGGGACAAGGCTGTAGTAACATAGGGACTGGCAACATTTGGAAAATGCACTACAGAATCAAAGATTGGACAGAAGGTCATTGGGAAAAAGTAGCACCAGAGGACAAGGCTGGAGCTCTTCTCACTCTGGATTTATGTTCCATACAACCCACCAGAATAAAGTTCTGCTTTGTACATTTTCCACTCGAATTATATACTGACCATTACCCACCATCAGTTGGGGAGTCAGATGCAAGATGCCAGAGTGCCCGGACTGGATAGCTGACAGAGGCGTAACTGGAAGCTCCTTGGATCAAGTGCAAAATCTGTGACACGGCCCCCTCAGGTACCAATTTATATTTCTATATATAGAGAGGCTGAGCACTCTCCACCTGGACCACACAGAGGCTGACTCAATAATTACTGATAATAATATTTATTACACCTAAATGCAGATCAATTATTAATATACAATAAAACAGTAAAACAAAATAAATAAAATATACAGAATAAAAATAGCATCATAAATAGCATCATAGATGGCTGAACATGCAATAAAATACAATTTATATTTCTAATTGCTACCCCCCCCCCCACCCCACCCCCTATAGCTACCCTTCTGCACAGAACACTTATGTCCTGGCATTATCTCATGTCATACCGTAGATAGAGCTGTGCGCAAATGCTATATACAGCTTACATAATACCTCTTGTATTTCCAAGATAACACTGCCCTATACAGCCCAAATAATACCACGATATAATGCCACGATAACACTGCTGATATACAAACCACAAAATAATACCGCCACATAACATCAAGATAACACCAACATCCAACTATGACAGTGGGGATGACGTGATGACGTAGTGGACGTCGCGCTCCCGGCTTTCCCCGCTGCTCAGCTACACCGCTGCCACCTCGACTATGCTGGCGTCTCTGTGCCGAATCCTCCATCCACCTTCTCTGTAACCGGGAACGGGTGATCAGCGTTGTTGAACCGCGGCGCTGTTATCGACTGCTGGTTCGGATGTGGGGGGTGCCTCTGGTTCCTGCTTTTTGTCCAAGCCTGCATGCTGCTGCTTGTTGTTTCTGCCATTCCCGACTCTGCGCTCCTGCCTCCTTTTTCGCCCACTAAGTCGATGTGAACAGTTTGTTGTCTGGAGGTTCTTTTTTTCCTTTACCCCCGTGGACTGTGCCTCCGGCTCCTGCCTGAACTGCTACCCCCCCTTTGGTGCCGTGAGTAACCTCTGTGTTCCCCCCCTATTTGTGTTCCCCCCACCTAATGGATTGTTGGAGAAGATGATAAGCTGATAAGCTTCTCTTCTTTAGTGACTAACCTCCTCACGATTGCTGACTCCAACTAACCTTGAAACGGAGTTTGACAAAATTGCACATGATCGCACATGATTACAAGAAAGTGAACTCTAAAGTTTAAAGTATAAGGTGGAGAGGGGGAAAAAAAAAAAAATAATAATAATAAGAGGGGAAAGAGTATAAAGAAGAGTGGACACAAAAAAAAAAAAAAAGGGGGAGAGCGAAAAAAAAAAAGGAGAAGAGAAACAGAATTAAGAAGAAGGCACTTTAAAAAAAAAAGGGAAAGGGGGATAAGGAATAAGGAAAAAGGAAAAAGTAAAAAAAAAAAAAAAAGAGAAAGAAGGAGAGCAAAGAAGAAAAGATATATATTTAAAGGAGAGAAGGAGGCGGAATAAGGGGGAAAAAAAAATAAAAAAAAAAATAATAAAAACCAAATAAATACTCCAAAAAAAAATAAATAAAAATAAATATTTTAAAAAAAGGAATAAAGAGGAATAAGCTATGGGCCCAAAAGCCTTTAGGCGTTCGACTGATCTATCAGGTCAGAAACATGGGTCCAAAACTGCTGAACCAACAAAATTGGACCAGTTTCTGAAGTCCCCAAGGGTCAATACGAGGGGTGGACAAAAGGAGTTTTTGGAAAAAAAAAATTATGAATCGGAGGTAACAGACCTAGAAATACAAAAAGGCGCTAGATACCCTGAAGAGGAAGATGGAATAATGGGGGAAGCAATCCCTAATGATAACTCTTCACCGCTGGAAGAAATACTCCTAGCGGTTAAACAGAACGGGGACCTAATACAGGTGGTTACAACCCAACTTGGATTTATTCAAGTTGATGTGGGACTAATAAAAGATGAATTGTCCAAAATGCGAGACAGAGTCAACACCCTTGAAAGTTCTGTCACCCTAATACAGAAGGAATCCAAAAAAATAAATACGGAAGTTTCTACACTTAAAGTGGAATATAATCTCTTGAAGAAAAAGGCAGTGGACCTGGAGGATAGGTCACGAAGATATAATGTGAGAATAATAGGGATCCCAGAGGGTGAGGAAGGAAAAAATCCAACTGAATTTGTACAGAAATTAATTCTTGAGAACTTTGGTAAAGAGTCATTCTCTCCTCTTTTTATGATTGAAAGAGCCCATCGGGTCCCAGGAGGAAAACCAATTCCAGGGAGACAACCTCGGTCAATCCTTGCTAAGCTACTGACTACAGGGGACAGAGATGTCCTCCTGAGAAGGGCGAGGGAATCCTCACCGGTTCTGTATAACGGGATTAGACTGGCCTTTTTTCCTGATTTTTCGAAAGAAATACAAGAAAAGAGACGCACATTTATGACTGTTAAAAAGAAGCTAAGAGAAAGGGATATTAAATATTCTCTTATATTCCCGGCCAAATTGCGGATTGTTTTTGAAGATAAAATCTTTTTTTTTGATACCTCAGAAGAAGCCGCGGATTGGCTAGAGCGAAACAATCGATGACTCAATTGGGTTACGATCGGGCGGGAATAATTAGTATTATAAGGGGCTTATACCCTTTAAAAAAAAAAAAAAAAAAAAAAAAAAAAAAGAAATATAGTTTTCTTTGCTTCCTAATCGCGGTGTGGGGGTGGCTGAGTGGGGGGAGGGTCGAGGGTTGGTCATAGGAAAGAAATCTACTACAATATGTGGTGGATTGCATGTGGGAGGGGGGTGAGGGGAGGGGGGGGTGGGGTTGGGCTGTGGTGCGTCAGGGTAGGTGTAGTTTCCCTTGTTTTAGTTTTCTTTGTCTTGTTCTTCCTCTTTCTCCGGTTTTTCCATCTGACCACTGGTAATGACGCTGACTAGAATTCTTGCTTGGAATATACGTGGTCTGGGAGATAGAGGTAAGAGACAAGCGATTTTTGATTTAACTCAGGCCCACCTACCAGCAATAATTTGCTTGTTAGAGACCCATCTTACCGAGGAGAATACTAGAGTGCTCGACAGGGGATGGGCTGCGCACACGTTTCATTCCACCCTCTCCAATTATTCGAGAGGTGTCACGGTGCTGATACACAGACTTATTGATTTCGTTTGTGAGGCATCCTCTGTTGACCAACAGGGGAGATTTATTTTCCTATATTGTAGGATAGGGGGGAAGATATGTATCTTGGCCTTTGTCTATATCCCTCCGCCGTTTTCTCTCTCGGTTCTTAACTCTCTTCTACTATTCATGGATAAATGGCCAGAATGTCCAACATTGATTATGGGTGACTTTAACTGTGTCATCGATCCTCTTTGTGACAGGGTTTCTACGAGAGCTAGGAGTGATAGTCCGCTCCGGGGGTCCCCCCTGGCACGGTTCTGCATGGAGATTGGATTTGAGGATGCTTGGGAACACCTGAGACAGGGGAAAAGGGCTTTTTCATGCTCTAGCAAAGCAGGTAAATCATTGTCCAGAATAGATCTTGTATTGATTAACAGTAAATATGTGAAACTTATAAAGCGAATGAAATATGAAACAAGGTCAATATCAGATCACTCTCCGATACTAATTGAACTATGTCTATCTCAGGAAAGATATATACCAAAATCTCCCTTTAGATTAAATCCCTATTGGTTATCAGTTATAAAGACGCATGAAGCAATTCGAAATGACATAGGCCGATTCTGGGATATTAATTACGGCTCAACAAAAATTCAAGTAGTATGGGACACCTATAAGGCGTATATGAGGGGATTGATGGTTAGTAATATCACGTACCTTAGAAAGGAATATGGAAAAAAACAGAAAAATCTAGAAGAACACGTAGTGTTGGCGACAGAATCCTTCCAGATGCATAAGACGGAGAAGAATAGGGAAAATATGCAAAGAGCCACACAAATATATGCTAAGTTTTTATTGGATAAGGCCCAACAGAACCTTTTTTTTAAGGGGCAAAAATACTTTACAGAGTCAGGGCGACCTGGTAAACTCCTCGCTAGAGTAATCTCCAATCAACAACCTAAAAAACATATAGATAAGGTTCGATTGAGTGATGGTAGGATAGTCACTTCACAGGGCCTGGTGGAGAAGGCTTTTCTTGACTACTTTGTTGATTTGTATAAAGCTGACTCCAACATTACAGATGATAAGATAGATCTTTATTTAGATAGGATCAAGTTTCCAACAATTACCGAGATGCAAAGGAAAGCGCTAGAAATGGAGGTCTCAATTCAGGAACTTGAGGGAGCTATTAAATTATGCTCAACTAACTCCACCCCTGGCTCAGACGGGCTTCCATATGAATTCTATAGTAAATATGAG
This sequence comes from Bufo gargarizans, assembly GCF_014858855.1. Lineage (NCBI taxonomy): Eukaryota > Metazoa > Chordata > Amphibia > Anura > Bufonidae > Bufo > Bufo gargarizans. Next base: position 522,757,064 of record NC_058083.1, on the reverse strand, counting down.
GACTGTATTCTTCCCAGACTATTGGAGGTCTTTGCTGAATCAACAGAGGAGGGGATGCTTCCAGACTCAATGATGGAGGCCATAATAATATTAATTCCAAAAAAAGGCAAGGACCCTTTAGATTTAGAATCCTATAGACCAATTTCACTGCTTAATGCAGATGTAAAGCTTCTTGCGAGGGTCCTGGCCACAAGGCTCTCCAGGGTCATTTCCTCCATTGTGCATCCTGATCAGAGTGGCTTTATACAAAACAAGGGCACACACCATAATTTACACCGACTCTTCTCTAATATCCAGGCCCCGGGGGGGACTGCCCGCTCCATCCTGTCATTGGATGCTTCTAAGGCCTTTGACAGGGTGGAGTGGCGCTTCCTCTGGAAGGTTCTTGCTAAGATGGGCTTTGGGGAAAAATTTATACGTACTCTTAGGCTGTTGTATAGATCCCCAAGGGCAAAACTGAGTCTCAATGGAATTCTGAGTAGTAGTATTGATCTAAACAGAGGCACCCGACAGGGTTGCCCATTATCTCCCCTGTTATTCGATATTTATATCGAGCCCCTTGCGTTGGCCATTAGGCAGGATGACCAGATTAAAGGATTTGGTACCCTAGGAACACAGGACCGCATCTCACTATATGCAGATGACATCCTGTTTTTTATAGATCATACGGAAATCATTCTTCCTAGGATTATTCAAATGGTTAACGCATTTGGTGAGGTATCTGGTCTCCGAATAAACTGGGCAAAAACTAGTCTGCTCCCAATAGATCCCCTGCCACAAAAGGAGGTTCCTGCTACACAGTTGGATATTGTTGATACTATTCAATACTTGGGTTTGACTATATCGCCTCGGGTTGAAAATTTTGTACAACTCAATCTGATCCCCATAATGGTAAAGATCAGAGCTAAAATAGGAATCTGGCTGAAACTTCCCCTATCCAGAGCTGATCGAGTTTCACTAGTTAAAATGGTGATATTACCACAATTTCTTTACGTGCTCAGGAATACACCAATTTGGATACAAGACAAACATTTTAAACTCATGGAAAGAATAATTAATGATTTAATATGGGGAAGAAAGCGAGTGCGAATTAAGCTGGAATACTTGTATAAATCAGTGGAGTGTGGGGGTTTAAATCTCCCCTACTTTAAAGGGTATTTTATTGCAGCCCAGCTATTGAGGTGCTATGAATCAGAGGACAGTGCACTCCTGGGGAAGCTGGTAACTAGCCACGCTCATAACAATATTTTTACCTTGTTGGAATCCGGGCTTTTGAAGAGCTATGAGCAAGACTATAAAGAGACTATAAATCTACTTCTGAAAGTGTGGGGTATAACTAGGACATGGTTGAAGGTTAGGGGTTCACTCACATTTACGCCTCTTTGGCATAATTTCTATTTACATAGGTTAGATGATATTGCAGCTGACACTTTTTGGCAGAAGAATAAAATATTATATATTTCACAGGTAGTTAAAGATAGAGAAATTAAATCCTTTAGAGAAATGACACATAATATAAGAAATCTCTCATGGTTTAGGTATTTTCAATTGCGATCTGTACTATCCAGTTTGGACGATAAACGTCTGCTGGAAATAGATAATTTATCTTTTTTGAATGATTGGGTAGGGGGTACACCTTCTAGAATAAAGATTTCCAATATATATAAGTTATTAATTAAGGCACGGTTTAGCGATACACAATCACCAGGACAAAAAGCATGGGAAGCGGACTGCCCGCACTTGCGAGTAGAAGGGTGGGAGAATATTTTTGGGAATCTGACTTCAGTATCCCAGAACTTTAACCATGTCCTAATACAATTTTACATTTCCCATAGACTATACATTACTCCCCTATGGATGAATAAATGCGGGTTGAGAGCCACATCTAACTGCCCCAAATGTGATATTGTAGGAGCAGACTTCCTCCACATGGTTTGGACTTGTCCAGAACTTGTAAAATACTGGAATAGTATTAATAATTGTATTATCCATAAACTAAAAATTCGAATTCCTTTTGAACCTCATGTATTCGTGCTTAACGACTTTTCCAAATTAAAAAATCACAAGTATCAAAAGATCTTTCTGAGCAGAATATTGATGTTGGCTAGAGTTCTGATTAGTCGGACCTGGTTTGCCCGATCCACTCCAGACATAAATATATGGATAAATTTAACTGATAAGGTAAAAAATTACGAGAAAATCATATATAAACGGAGGGAAGTTGAGGACCAGTGGAATAGGATATGGGGTGGCTGGAAGATTGACTAACTGAGGTCATGTTGGTTTGTTTATGGGGGTCCTACCTTGACGCACCACAGACTAGGGGGGAGGGAGGGGAGGGTTTTTTATAAATGCAACTAAAAGATGAACTAATTATATTTATATTTATCTACATTAGGTTGGGTCATTAATAATTGAGGGGTTGTAAAAAAATTTGCTGTTAATGTTTTGTAATTTTCCCAATAAACTTTAAAAAAAAAAAAAAAAAAAAAAAAAAAAAACTATGACATTTAGGGGAACCTGGAAGCAACTGTTCAAATTTCCTGCAGCACCAAAAAAAAAAAAAAAAAAAAAAAAAAAAAAAAAAAGATAACACCAACATATACACAAACCCATAAAATCCCAACATATAGTACAAAGATAACACTGCTATATACAGATATACAAACTGTATAATACCACTATATTGTGTCAAGATACTGCCATATACAGACCATGTAATACCACCTTATAATGCCAAGATAGCATTATCATATACAGCTCACATAATACTGCCATATACAGGCCACATACACACCATTGCCACCATATAGTAGCAAGAATACTGCCATATACCGACCAACATAATACTGCCATATACCGACTAGCGTTGAGCGCGAATATTCAAATCGCGAATATCGACACTTTGAGAATTTGCGAATATTTAGAATATAGAGCTATATATTCGTATTCGCAAATAGTGTTGAATATTCTAATCGCGAATTTATCACGAATATATTACATTGCCGATTTTCGCAATGAAGTAAACAATGACTGGAGATCACAAATTCTTGAATTTGCAAATTTATGGTGAATATTCGGCCAAAAATTAGCTAAATATTGCGAATTTAAATATTGCCTATGCCGCGCATCACTAATACCGACCAACATAATGCTGCCATATACAGCCTACATAATGCTGCCCAATAAGAGGCCACATAACACTGCTATATACAGCCTACAAAATACTTCAGTACATTACTTAAATAAAAGAGCCCAGGTAATACTGCCAAACAGCTCCCACATAATATTACAATTCAATTCCCAAATAATGCCATCATACCCCTCTAAATTATAAGGGTGGTTTTGGTTTGGGTTTCACATTGGGTGGCTGGGAGGAAATGGGGCCCAGGCGTATGCACTGTGTTCACCAGCGGTAGGAGATGTCCGCCTCCTCCAGATGTATGGAGGTCGGCCTCCTCTGCAAGGAGATGAGACGGAGGTGCTTGTGAATCAGCCCTGCTGTGTGCGCGGAGCCGTCAGGGGTTTTCTAATGAACACACAGAGCGCCGCACACTGTCCACGTCCGCTGTCTCACACAAGACTGCTGCTGCATATTCTACCTGCTGCAGAGCGCTTCGCACAGAGGGATCCAGACAAAGGGAATCTGGAGCTGTGGACACAAAGGTCTTCACATCAGGCCAAAAAATAACTAAATTCTGAAAATCGGTTGAATAGAATCCCAACAAAACAATGCAAAAGCTGATTAAGAAGACCAATCAGATATGATCAAAATATCTGAGACCAGAGAGACCGCTGCAGCGAGCCCCTGAGGAGCCGGTACAGAGGATGGGAGTGGTAGTGGTCCCGATCCGGGGTTGTGTCACGGTGTACTCACTTAGGTCATTGCTCCCTGGGGATTGGTGCAGTTAAAAGACAGTATGAAGAATAAGGCCAGACGTATGAAAGTCTTTCTTTACTGTAAAACATAACTTGTGGCACATCCAGCAGTAGTAAGTACATGGTGCAGCTTCTGTCACCAGATGAAGAGGTGTGGTGGCTGATTACGTGGCAATCAAATGGTATTTGCAGGCACTTGTGGGTATATGTGTCCACTATGTCATACAGGCCTGGAGGCTAGACTGACCTGGAAGACATCTAGGCGATGAGTATCTCCGCTGTAGTCCCTCATCTGAAGCAGGGTCCGATAAGCTGTGGCTTGCTGATCACTCTGTTGTCTTTGTATGCTATAGCATTTTGGAAAGCAGGCTTCTTGATTTTGGTAATCTGTCTGGAGTAGAGGTCTCACAGGAGACTAGGATAAGGCTCGTGGAGTAGGAGCTCTGGCATATGCTTCTGGACTTGGACTTTCCCCTCCTGGCAGGAAGCAGGACCAACCCACTCCCTACTAAGAGGGGAGAAACAGGGTGGTTGTCCCTGCCAGCCATACCTCCTCTGCTGGTGTACAGGTAGGGTTGCTACCTGCGCGGTATTTCTCCGGCACGGACAGTATTTTGAGGGCACCTCCTCTACTTGATGAATGCATTCTACAAATCTCACTGACTTTGGAATGATGCTGGGCTTTTGGATATCTTAGGGAGTGTTCATATTGTGTTTTTCCCATCCTTTCAACATATACAAAAAACATCTATACGGTAAACGGACGCCTCAGACGGACGCCATACAGTGGCATCTGTTCATCGTGGAGTTCCATTGTAAAAGAAAAAACTTCAACTTTTTTTCCACCTAAAAATAAGTATACTTTTTTTTTTTTGCTAGACTGTGGTTTGCTGCGTTTTTGTATCCTTTTATTTTTTTTTATGTATACGTATAAAATGCGATGTGAACCCACCCTTACAAGTGGGGGTCTGAGCAGTACCCTCTGGATCTGCACCCAAAATTTGTTTCCCCAGTGCTGCTTATATTTTATTGTTTTATTGATTTTTATAGATTTTTGGGAGTGTCGTGGAATTTTTTATTTATTTTATTAGATAGATAGATGGATAATGAATGACTTTTATCTTGCAGATGTGTTGACATGAAGCACATTAGAAGATGCTGGATTAGTAATTAGCAGCCATACTTCCATGCTGTCACATTATAGCCGGATATTCAGTCAGTAAACACCCCGTTATCTTTGGCATCTGTAGAATAAGAGGCCTCGCTTGTCGCTGTAGTTGCGCTTTAAGTTTTGTTGCTAAGCATTACTCATTGTTTGGTGTTTTGATTATTAGGTCTCTCGTTATAAATGTCTACTCGGCTTCTCAGCTATTATTACTGCTTGGCGGTACATGGCAAATATTTAAGATGTGCTTTGTGCTTCCCAATGATATTATTAAGCGTGTAGGAAGTTTATTTGTTAGCGAGAATTGTACAAACTCTCCAGTGATGTTCAAGTACCTCTCCAATAACACAGCTCCTCGTTACAATGTGAAAGAGAGACCGACGAGAACATAACAAGATTAAATGTCAGATCCTGCTATTAACTGCAATCTGTACAAAGAACCAACCAACTGTGACTCCAGGCGCATCTAAATAAAAGCTTGTACATAGGACAGTATTATAGTAGTTATATTCTTGTACATAGGAGCAGTATTATAGTAGTTACATTCTTGTACATAGGAGCAGTATTATAGTAGTTATATTCATGTACATAAGAGCAGTATTATAGTAGTTATTTTCTTGTACATAGGAGCAGTATTATAGTAGTTATAATCTTGTACATAGGAGGCAGTATTATAGTAGTTATATTCTTGTACATAGGAGGCAGTATTATAGTAGTTATATTCTTGTACATAGGGGCAGCATTATAGTAGTTATATTCTTTTACATAGGAGCAGTATTATAATAGTTATATTCCTGTACATAGGAGGCAGTATTATAGTAGTTATATTCTTGTACATAGGAGCAGTATTATAGTAGTTATATTCTTGTACATAGGAGCAGTATTATAGTAGTTATATTCTTGTACATAGGAGCAGTATTATAGTAGTTATATTCTTGTACATAGGAGGCAGTATTATAGTAGTTATATTCTTGTACATAGGAGCAGTATTATAGTAGTTATATTCTTGTACATAGGAGGCAGTATTATAGTAGTTATATTCTTGTACATAGGAGCAGTATTATAGTAGTTATATTCTTGTACATAGGAGCAGTATTATAGTAGTTATATTCTTGTACATAGGAGCAGTATTATAGTAGTTATATTCTTGTACATAGGAGCAGTATTATAGTAGTTATATTCTTGTACATAGGAGCAGTATTATAGTAGTTATATTCTTGTACATAGGAGCAGTATTATAGTAGTTATATTCTTGTACATAGGAGCAGTATTATAGTAGTTATATTCTTGTACATAGGAGCAGTATTATAGTAGTTATATTCTTGTACATAGGAGCAGTATTATAGTAGTTATATTCTTGTACATAGGAGCAGTATTATAGTAGTTATATTCTTGTACATAGGAGCAGTATTATAGTAGTTATATTCCTTGTACATAGGAGCAGTATTATAGTAGTATATTCTTGTACATAGGGCAGTATTATAGTAGGTTATATTCTTTACATAGGAGCAGTATATAGTAGTTATATTCTTGTACATAGGAGCAGTATTATAGTAGTTATATTCTTGTACATAGGAGCAGTATTATAGTAGTTATATTCTTGTACATAGGAGCAGTATTATAGTAGTTATATTCTTGCACATAGGAGCAGTATTATAGTAGTTATATTCTTGTACATAGGAGCAGTATTATAGTAGTTATATTCTGTACATAGGAGCAGTATTATAGTAGTTATATTCCTTGTACATAGGAGGCAGTATTATAGTAGTTATATTCTGTACATAGGAGCAGTATTATAGTAGTTATATTCTGTACATAGGAGCAGTATTATAGTAGTTATATTCCTTGTACATAGGAGCAGTATTATAGTAGTTATATTCTTGTACATAGGAGCAGTATTATAGTAGTATATTCTTGTACATAGGAGGCAGTATTATAGTAGTTATATTCTTGTACATAGGAGCAGTATTATAGTAGTTATATTTTGTACATAGGAGGCAGTATTATAGTAGTTATATTCTTGTACATAGGAGCAGTATTATAGTAGTTATATTCTTGTACATAGGAGGCAGTATTATAGTAGTTATATTCTTGTACATAGGAGCAGTATTATAGTAGTTATATTCTTGTACATAGGAGGCAGTATTATAGTAGTTATATTCTTGTACATAGGAGCAGTATTATAGTAGTTATATTTTGTACATAGGAGGCAGTATTATAGCAGTTATATTCTTGTACATAGGAGCAGTATTATAGTAGTTATATTCTTGTACATAGGAGGCAGTATTATAGTAGTTATATTCTTGTACATAGGAGCAGTATTATAGTAGTTATATTCTTGTACATAGGAGGCAGTATTATAGTAGTTATATTCTTGTACATAGGAGGCAGTATTATAGTAGTTATATTCTTGTACATAGGAGCAGTATATAGTAGTTATATTCTTAACCATATTTCTTTTTATTGAAAGAAAAAGCAGAGGCTAAATGGCTATACATGACTACAGCTCAATGACAAGGAATCACAATATGAGTCCGACATATACATCATGTACAAACATTATATATAATCATGTTTATCAAACATAAAATAAAATTTAGCAAAGGGATGGGAAACATAGGGAGGGAACATACAAGAGGGAATGGAACGGGGAGAACAGGGAAGTAGGGAATTCTGCTCTTCTAAGCAAAGTTTCTATATGTTTTCCATGGAGACCATAGTTTTAGGAAGCGGGAACGTGAGTTAGTTTCCCAATGAGCTAGCTCCTCAAAACGTTAGATCTGGTCTACCTTGTCTGTCCACATAAGGACAGTCGGGGGAGAGTCGTTTTTCCACAGAAAGGAATAAGTAGCTTAGCTGCTGTAAGCAACATGGTCGGGAGGTTATCTTTGGCAGGGGTGAGGGTAGTATTGGGGCACCATAATAAAATAAGTTTAGCATCCAGGACAATCCTAGAATTGCATATTTGGTTAATCAAGGGCTCAATTAATTTCCAAAACGTCTGAATTTTCCGGCAAGGACCACCAAATATGTGACAAGGAGCCAATTTCCAGGCCGCACCTCCAACAAGCTTCTGGAACTTCCGGGTTCAATTTATGTAAGAATTCAGGCGTCTTATACCACCTACTAAGGAGCTTGAAGGAATTCTCCTGAATCCTCACACAGCGGTTAAAGCCGTGTGAATGTGCCAAAATAAAGGCTCTTTCCGGCTCCGTAAAGCTCAAAGAGAGCTCCCTCTCCCAGGAGGCCAGAAAACGGAGCTCCGGAGGGAGTGAGGAGAGTATTTCCTTATACATCTGGGATAGCGGCCTGAGAGTAGGTTTAGTGGCCATAACTTTCTTCTCGAGCCAAGATAAAGAGCTGTTAACAGGAAGGGACCTAACACCCCCTGTGATATCTCTCTTAAAGTTAGCCAAGTGGAAAAATGGCGCAGTCTTGACCTCGGGAAGGTCTAGTAGCAAATCCAAATTCAAACTACCATCCGGTAGGAGGACATCCCGCAAAGACATGTCAGGCGAGCCTAGACCAGATACCGGAGGGGTTTAAAATGGATGGGTGGAGGTAGCTTTGTAGCAGTTTAAGTGGCATACCTGGATTAGGGAAGTTAATGTTTGGGATTGGACCATTTTAGACCACTCTACCAGCATACCCTTCCAAACCGGGGAGGAGGCATAATGGTTAGCCGAGAAGGCTCGGACACCCCACATAGTGAGCCGATCTTGGTTGGAGAGCAGTGCAGATTCAAGGCGAGAGCAAAGGGAGCTAGAATGACGAGACATAGCAGCTACGCATCTGCAGAGTTGTACAGCAGTGTAATATACCTTAACATCCGGCATCCCAAAGCCTCCAAGCTTCTTATCCCTAGTGAGGACTGAATAGGCAATACGAGGAGATTTGCCATTCCAAAGGAAGCGTGTGAACACTCGGCGGACTTCTGTGAAATATGAATTTGGTAACCAAATAGGGAGGGTTTGTAGCAGATACAGGAATTTGGGGAGGATAAAGGTTTTAAGGTAATTTTTCCTTCCAACCCAAGGATACAAAAGGTAGTTTTAGATTCTGGAGGTGGGTACGGACTGACTGAAGTAGCGGTGATAATTAAGTGAGGCCAACTCCTGGACATTGGCCGAAATATGTGTCCCTAGGAACGTAATGTCCCTGGATGCCCAGACAAATGGAGTGTCGCGTTTCAGCGCATTGATCACATCTTGGGAGCACGAAATGTTAAGTGCCATAGACTTCCCATAATTAATTTTAAAATTGGATACGAACCCAAAGTCCTCAAATATATTTAATAACTTAGGTAAGGCCTCTCTAGGGTTGGATGTTATGACCAAAAGGTCAGTCCGCAAATGCTGCAGTAATATGAGTGCCAGCGCCCACCTGGAGGCCTTTTATATCTGGGTCCGCCCTGATTTTACATAGAAGAGTCTCCATCACTAATACAAACAATGCCGGAGACAGGGGGCACCCCTGCCTTGTCCCATTAGTGATGTGAAATGGAGGGGACAATGCACCATTAACTTTGACCATGGCAGAGGGGGCCGAATATAAAGTATGTAATGGCAGCAATAAACTGGATCAGAGAGACCAAACCTCGCCAGGGTCCGAGACATAAATTGCCAGCTGACCCTGTCGAAGGCCTTTTCCGCATCTGTGCTCACCAATACTAAAGGTTTCGAGGATTTCTTGGCCCAGTGTATAAGGTGAAGAAGCCGTATCGTGTTCTCCGACCCCTGTCTGCCATGGACAAAGCCCACTTGTTCTCCATGGACAATGTCAGGAAGGACATCTTGGAGCCTGGTAGCTAAGATTTTCGCCCACCACTTCACATCAGTATTGAGCAAGGAGATCGGCCTATAGTTACTGCAGCAAGTCGGATCCTTATTCTCCTTATGCAGGACAGTAATGTGCGCCAATAAGGAGTGAGGAGCAAGGGAACCTCCAGTGAGAAGATAATTACATAGATTCTTAAAACGGGGGATTAAGATATCCTGAAAGGATTTGTAGTAAATGATGGAAAAACCATCCGGGCCCGGGCTTTTACCCGAGGGGATGGACATGAGCACTTTGTGGATTTCAGAGTCAGTAATGGGCCTAGTTAAGTGAGCTGCTTTTGTTGGGGATATGGAAGGAAGGTCTAGAGACTGTAAAAATGTATCCATGGCATCTGAGAGGTCACTAGAGGTGGCCCCGTTAGGGGAAGGTAAATTATATAAAGCCTCATAAAAGGCGCAGAAAGCCTTGGCGATATCAGGGGTGGATTTATGTACATTCCCTTTTGGATCTTTAATAGAGGAAACAAAGGAGTCAGAGAATTGCTTCTTAGCTATGGCTGACATCAGTCTGTTTCCTCTATTTCCATGGGCGTAAGCCTTAAACCTTGAGCGCAGTACCAGCTTCGCTGACGTGACGTTTAACATATTTCTTAGGTGTGTCCTAGCTTCCGTGAGTTCTGCTAGGGTATGAAGGGCCTGTGATTCCTTGTGCGAGGATTCAAGGCGGAGCAATTTTTGTCAACAGAGCATCTAGAGCCTGCGTCCTCCGTTTTTTCACATAAGCCCCTAAGGCAATGAGTTCCCCCCTTAACTACTACCTTATGAGATTCCCATAGTATGGAAGGGGAGGGAGGGGAGTCCGGTGTATCATTAAGCGTGAAAAATTCATGAAATGGAGGCTTTAATCTTAGAAGCGTGAATGGGGTCCAAAATCAAAGTGTCATTTAGACGCCATAGACGTTCTTTTTTCTGTGGGCCAGACAGGGAAAAGTGGATGATAACAGGAGCGTGGTCAGAAAGTGTGATGGAGCCTATTCGAGCTTTAGAGACAATACGCATATGTGACTCAGAGAGGAATAAGTAATCTAATCTGTGAAAGGAAGCTTTGGCATGGGAATAATAAGAAAAATCACGACCATTGGGGTTTAGGGAGCGCCATACATCTAAGACCTTTAGTTTCTTCAGAGAGATTTTTAACCGTCTCAGGAGCCTATAGGAAACAGATGGTCTGCCTGTGGAGGTATCAATGGCAGGGTCTAAGGCAACGTTGAAATCGCCCCCCAGAATAAGCAATCCCTCTGTGAACGATGAAAGAAGGCTTAAGGTCTGAACGAGCCATGGGACTTGGCCTCTATTAGGGGCATATAAGATTGGCAAAAGTCACAAGGGAATCACCAAGTACACCCTTTACGAAGATGTATCTGCCCTCTGGATCCACAGCAGTAGCAGAGTGTTTGAAGGGGAGGTTTTTGTGCACAGCCACACTAACCCCCCTGCTGGCAGTGCTATAGGTACTGTGGAACCATTGGGCAAACTTCCTAGGGGGAAGGTTAGGAACCTTACCGGATTTAAAGTGAGTCTCCTGCAAGAAAGCCACTGAAACTTTGTCCCTCAAAAGGAGAGAGAGGGTTTGGGACCTTTTGCATGGCTCGTTCAACCCATGCACATTTAAGGAAGCAACTACAATAGATGTCATTGCAATAGTAGATCACAGAATTGCCAGCACAGAGTATCCATGAAACGCTTGGTATCATACAGTAGACTAGAGCAGAGAGAGGGAAGGTAAAAAGGAGGGATAGACAAAATAGAACAAAATAATAAACCAGTGATAAAACAAACCGGTAAATAACCAGTACAGAAAACATGAGATCTGGAGAGAAGTAAATGCTTCACTTATCGTCAGCCCAGACAGGGTTGAGCTGGCGAGGGGGCAAGTAAAGCACCTTGCGGTCTCTAACAATGGACCAACAAAAATATGTCCAGCACAGGGAACTCGCCGGTCTTCACCCTTCATAAGGGGAGCAATATCTGCAGCAACAGGAGTAATGTCCAGGAAAAACAGAGGAGTGCCTCCTTATCATCATGTCATGCTAAACAGAGCAGTAAACAGAAAACATTAAAAGAGAAAAACTCCTTCATAATAAACTGAAAAACATGAAAATGGAAGACAGTCACCTCCAGGCCTGGAGAGAGCGAACAAGAACCTCATAGGTCATCATACGTTAATGAAGAAAATGGCGTTCAGGTGGGGGTCTTATCCATCCTGCCCCTTCCCAAACGGTCGGGTCTTCCAGCCGAAACCTTCTGCCAGGTAGCGACACGAGGTGGAACAGGCAGGGGGCCATCTTGGTCAGCCGGAAGCCATGAAGGAATGTCGACAGGAGGTACCCCAAGCGATTCCCAGACAGAGGCAAGGTCTTGAGGAGAGCGTACGGTAAGTAATTTACCATTTCTTGAAATCGCCAGACCGAAAGGGTACAACCATCGGAATGGAATCGAAGATTTCTTCAAGATATCCAGAAGGGGCCTCAACAGGCGCCGTTTGGCCAAAGTAGACGGAGCAAGGTCTTAAAACATTTGAATCGGGGCGTTTTCGTACTCCAAGGCTTCCGATTCCCGCTGTTTCTGCAGGAGGGCCGCAGTGTCGACAAAGCTCAATAGGCCACAGATCACATCCCGCGGTGGTTCCTGTGGCTTTGGCCTGGGGCGCAGTGCTCTGTGTATCTGCTCAATCACGATGCCAGCCGCCCTCTCTGCGCCCAGTAAGCTTGAGAATATTTCGCGCGCTACTGACGGCAAGGCCTCCACCGCATGCGATTCCGGTAGGCCCCGTATGCGGATATTCCGCCTTCGACTGCGGTTCTCCTGGTCTTCCAATTTTAGGAACGCATCATTCAATAAGGCCTTGTGAGTCGCTAGTACCTCTGAGGCTTTGCTTTCGTACGCCATGATGTCTTCTTGAGCAGACTCCAGGGAGACGACTCTCTGGCCTAGATGTTTCAAGTTGTCTTTTATGTCAGATAGGCCTTGCTTAAGAGGCGAGAGAGCTGAATCCAGGACTCTCCTAAGGGTCCGTTCAGAAAGTGGTGGGTCTCGGGGTCGCCTTTCTGAGATATCAGAACCACTTCCCGCGTCTGAGAGGTCTCCTGCATCAGAATCGTGAGAAATGGATGCCGCCATGTTAGGGCCTCTCTGCACAGCAAGCCTCGGAGTCTTCATAAGAAACTTTTCCATTTCTGGCTGTTTGGAGTGCAATGGGGTCGTCTCTGAACTTCCTCTGGACTTGTCCTTGCCAGTCCTCCCCATAGTAAGGCAAATTATAGCTTAATTTAGGGCAAATGAGCCGGGATGCTGGAGGAGCTCAAGCCCAATAGTAGTTATATTCTTGTACACAGGAGCAGTATTATAGTAATTATATTCTTGTGCATAGGAGGCAGTATTAGAGTAGTTACAGTCTTGTACATAGGAGGAGTATTATAGTAGTTATATTCTTGTACATAGGAGCAGTATTATAGCAGTTATATTCTTGTACATAGGAGCAGTATTATAGTAGTTATATTCTTGTACATAGGAGCAATATTATAGTAGTTATATTCTTGTACATAGGAGGCAGTATTATAGTAGTTATATTCCTGTACATAGGAACAGTATTATAGTAGTTATATTCTTGTACATAGGAGGCAGTATTATAGTAGTTATATTCTTGTATATAGGTGGCAGTATTATAGTAGTTATATTCTTGTACATAGGAGGCAGTATTATAGTAGTTATATTCTTGTACATAGGAGCAGTATTATAGTAGTTATATTCTTGTACATAGGTGGCAGTATTATAGTAGTTATATTCTTGTACATAGGAGGCAGTATTATAGTAGTTATGCTTATGTACATAGGAGCAGTATTATAGTAGTTATATTCTTGTACATAGGAGCAGTATTATAGTAGTTATATTCTTGTACATAGGAGCAGTATTATAGTAGTTATATTCTTAACCAAATTTATTTTTATTCAAAGAGTAAGGCATATCAATCGATCACAAACCATCGTAGCATCACTGGTAAGGCATAGTCACAAATCAGCCATGGACGTGACCACAATTGCATGTCAGTGCAACACATGTTGTACAAAATGATACATCAAATGTGACAGACAATAAAAATCTAATATAACACAAAGAAGAGGAAAAGAGAGGGAAAGAAGGGAAAGGAAGGGGGGGGGGGGGGGTAGGGGAGTTTTCCCCAACTCCGTCAGGGGAACTTCCTATATGTCTTCCAGGGCGACCAGATTTTCAGAAAGCGGGAACGCGTGCAAGATTCCCAGTGGGCCAGCTCTTCAAACCTGTAGATCTGATCCACCTTATCCCTCCACATCGAAACAGTGGGAGGTTCAGTATCCTTCCAAAGCAGCGGGATGAGCAGTCACACCGCCGTGATGAGCATAGTAGGGAGATCAGATCTACAGGGGGAAAGCGAGTCATTAGGGCACCAAAGCAGGATCAGTTTAGGATCCAGCTTAACCTGCTTAGCACACACCTCATTTATCAGAGCTTCTATACTGGTCCAGAACGCTTTAATCTTTTCACAGTGCCACCAAATGTGTGACAGAGAGCCTACGTCTTTTCTACACCTCCAGCACTCACTTGGGAAATCTGCGTTAAGCCTATGCAAAAACTCTGGGGACTTGTACCATCTCGTGAGCAGCTTATACGAGTTTTCTTGTACCTTAATACAGCGGCTAAAGCCGTGAGAGTGTGCAAGGACAAAAGCCCTTTCCGGGTCTGTAAGGTGGATGGACAATTCCCTTTCCCAAGAAGAAAGGAAATGTAGCTCAGGAGGGGAGGCTGAGAGTAACTCCTTATATATGGTAGACAGCGGTTTAGGGATCCTACGGGCATCTGATAGTCTCTTAGACAGCCAAGAGGGGGTTCCAGAGGTGGTGGGGGGTGGTAGCTTAATCATCTTAATCTCCTTCTGCAGGGAAAAACTCTGTAGGAAGGAAGCTTTTTTGACTTTAGGGTCATTCAAGACCGTGGACCAATCCAGAGACCCACCCGGGGACCTAATCTCACTTAAAGGGGTCTCGGCTAAAAGAGGCCAGATACCTGAGGGCTTCTCGGCTTCCGGATGGACATAAAACTGTAAAGAGGAAAGCGGAGTACCCGGTATGGGAAACTCAAGCGTTCTATCCTTAAACTGCTTGGCCCACTCAACAAACATACCCTTCCATAGGAGTGGCAAAGAGGAACTACCCGGAGAACAAGGGGACAGCCCCCAGAGAATCCGCTTCATTCTAGTGGAGAGCAGGGAGCGCTCAAGACACACATATGGAGCACTATAAGTGCTATTGAGGAGGGATAGACCTCTAAATAGTTGAAAGGCCACATAGTAGGAACGTATGTCGGGCAGACCAAAGCCGCCAAACCTCCTCTCTCTGGTCAGCACCGAATAAGCAATTCTGGAGGGTTTACTTCCCCACAAAAAGAGGGAGAAAACTCTGCGGATGTCTACAAAAAATGAGTGCGGCAGGAGCTATAAAGGTCTTGAGGTAGTTCCTCTTGCCACACCAGGAAATTATAGTAGTTATATTCTTGTACATAGGAGCAGTATTATAGTAGTTATATTCTTGTACATAGGAGCAGTATTATATTCTTGTACATAGGAGGCAGTATTATAGTAGTTATATTCTTGTACATAGGAGCAGTATTACAGTAGTTATATTCTTGTACATAGGAGGCAGTATTATAGTAGTTATATTCTTGTACATAGGAGGCAGTATTATAGTAGTTATATTCTTGTACATAGGAGGCAGTATTATAGTAGTTATATTCTTGTACATCGGAGCAGTATTATAGTAGTTATATTCTTGTACATAGCAGGCAGTATTATAGTAGTTATATTCTTGTACATAGGAGGCAGTATTATAGTAGTTATATTCTTGTACATAGGAGGCAGTATTATAGTAGTTATATTCTTGTACATAGGAGGCAGTATTATAGTAGTTATATTCTTGTGCATAGGAGACAGTATTATAGTAGTTATATTCATGTACATAGGAGGCAGTATTATAGTAGTTATATACTTGTACATAGGAGCAGTATTATAGTAGTTATATTCTTGTACATAGGAGCAGTATTATAGTAGTTATATACTTGTACATAGGAGCAGTATTATAGTAGTTATATTCTTGTACATAGGAGCAGTATTATAGTAGTTATATTCTTGTACATAGGAGCAGTATTATAGCAGTTATATTCTTGTACATAGGAGGCAGTATTATAGTAGTTATATTCTTGTACATAGGAGGCAGTATTATAGTAGGTATATTTTTGTACATAGGAGCAGTATTATAGTAGTTATATTGTTGTACATAGGAGGCAGTATTATAGTAGTTATATTGTTGTACATAGGAGGCAGTATTATAGTAGTTATATTCTTGTACATAGGAGGCAGTATTATAGTAGTTATATTCTTGTACATAGGAGGCAGTATTATAGTAGTTATATTCTTGTACATAGGAGCAGTATTATAGTAGTTATATTCTTGTACATAGGAGGCAGTATTATAGTAGTTATATTCTTGTACATAGGAGGCAGTATTATAGTAGTTATATTCTTGTACATAGGAGCAGTATTATAGTAGTTATATTCTTGTACATAGGAGTAGTATTATAGTAGTTATATTCTTGTACATAGGAGCAGTATTATAGTAGTTATATTCTTGTACATAGGAGGCAGTATTATAGTAGTTATATTCTTGTACATAGGAGCAGTATTATAGTAGTTATATTCTTGTACATAGGAGCAGTATTATAGTAGTTATATTCTTGTACATAGGAGGCAGTATTATAGTAGATATATTCTTGTACATAGGAGCAGTATTATAGTAGTTATATTCTTGTACATAGGAGCAGTATTATAGTAGTTATATTCTTGTACATAGGAGCAGTATTATAGTAGTTACAGTCTTGTACATAGGAGGCAGTATTATAGTAGTTATATTCTTGTACATAGGAGCAGTATTATAGTAGTTATATTCTTGTACATAGAAGCAGTATTATAGTAGTTATATTCTTGTACATAGGAGCAGTATTATAGTAGTTATATTCTTGTACATAGGAGCAGTATTATAGTAGTTATATTCTTGTACATAGAAGCAGTATTATAGTAGTTATAGTCTTGTACATAGGATCAGTATTATAGTAGTTATATCCTTGTACATAGAAGCAGTATTATAGTAGTTATATTCTTGTACATAGGAGCAGTATTATAGTAGTTATATTCTTGTACATAGGAGCAGTATTATAGTAGTTATATTCTTGTACATAGGAATATATTATCTTTACATAAAACACTGATTCGTCATTCTTGTTCATAGCTAATTATGATTTATTAAGCACAGCCTTGTAAGATGCACTTAAAAGAGAATTGTTTATCCCCGGCTCTGATTCATTAACGAGAGGGGGAAAAAAAATCACTTTTATGTCAGTAATGCATAAGGAATGAGAACCGTTAGTGATCTATATCTCAGCGTGCGCTCAAAATTTAATCCGATAGCACAAATTCAATTTATTTAAATTTAATGGCCCTGTACATTTATTGCTGTATGATTGCAACAGTAACGATCGCACAAAGTGCGATGCTGCACAGCTGTGCCCTCTCATGCTCTGATTTATTTTTAAGCGACATCTTTTAGAAGATTTAGAAAATTCCAGTTTACGATTAATCCAGACAAATACAGGGTGAGGGATGAAATGTAATGTACGGATGTAGCAGAACTGAGCATGCAACTCTTAAAGATCTAATATGGTTTCCACCTAAATCCAACATAATAAAGGGGGCTTCCAAGACTTTTTACCTGATGACCTGTAGTCTGGAAAGGTTGGGCTCTGGGACTCCCGTTGATCAGCTTTTTTAGAAGGCACCAGCACTCCTGAAAGCGCTGCAGCCTTCTCCATGCTCACCAAGCACAGCGCCGTACATTGTATAGCGGCAGTGCTTGGTATGGCAGTGCAAGTGAATGGGGCCGAGCTGCACATAAGCCTCGTGACAGCTGAACATGACATCACTGGCCTAGGGAAAGCTGCTCCTTCTCAAACAGCTGATCGGCGGGGGTGTCGGCAGTCAGACCCCCACCGATCAGATACTGATTACGTATCCAGAGGATAGGTCATCAGTATTAAACACTCAGACAACCCCTTTAATCATATAATATACTTTGTTTATCCTTTCCTTTTTTCTTTTTTTTTACATCTGCTTGCTGTCACTGAATGAAAACGTTTTGGGTTACATGAACTGTACAGATCTAATAGTTCTTACAGTTGAGGGCTTCTTTAGTTGCTTTTCCGTCGAGACATTGCATACACTGATACATTGTAACAAAGTATCACAACAACAAGGCTTGTTTCACATTAGCAGTAAACAGATCCGTCAGGCTGTTCTGCCCGGGAACAGCCTGCCGGATACGTGAATTCCATGCGCAACCGTGCGCTGCCGAGATACCATTCACTAACAGCGACCGGTGGAGATTCGGCCGCAAGCTGCCGGACGATAACTGCTGCGTGCAGAGATTTGTGCTTCACAGAATGTTATCTAAGGCTGAGTTCTCACCTGGGCGTTTTACAGCGCGTACGATCGCCCGACGCCCCAAGAAGTACAAGAGCTTCATTGGGGCGTCTTGTCGCGCGTTCCCGTACATAGACTTTCGGGAACGGGCGACAATGGGCGTTCGCTTGTCTCTGTATGCGCGATTGCAAACGCCGGTACAATCGCGCATACAGAGCGCTCAGGTCTGAACCCAGCGTAAGGTTGGATACAAGAATTACGTTGGTACCAGATGGATAGTAGAATGTTCACTGACAGCAAGCAGAGATCTCAAAAATGGTGATGCATCAAAATGCAATGTATATTGGAAACTGGAATGGTTATTCTTTAGGCTACATTCAAACAACCGTATGCGTTTTGTGGTCCGCAAAACATGGATGGCGTCCATTTGGCATCTGTATTGAATTGTTTTTTGGGGGGGGGGGGTGGGGGAATCCATCCGCAAAACAGACAAGAATAGGAGATGTCCTATCTTTTTTGCAGGGCTTCTGGACCTACGGATGCGAACGGCACACAATGTGCTGTCCGCATTTTTGCGGACCCATTGAAACGAATGGGTCCGCATCCTATCCGCAAAAAAACGGAATGGACACAGAAACAAAATACGTTTGTGTGCACGAGGCCTTATCGGTATGAACCCCTTGAATATGGGCGGGGCA
Organism: Bufo gargarizans; assembly: GCF_014858855.1. NCBI lineage: Eukaryota > Metazoa > Chordata > Amphibia > Anura > Bufonidae > Bufo > Bufo gargarizans. The sequence goes on along the minus strand of NC_058083.1, from coordinate 522,737,985 downwards.
GACAATGATTGACAGCTCCGGTCACTCCTAATAGATAGGATTGGGTTGACGCCTAGAGTTGCTACATGGTAAAAGCGCCAAACAAGTTGAGCCGCCAAGCAGCCTTCCCCCGCCACCTTCCCCGCACACCCCTGATTTAGGAGCTAGCGTTTGCTTTCCCAGAAGCTTTTGCAATTTTTCACGAAAGAGAGATCTGAAGCAGCTCAAAGGCAAGCGAATTAATTTTGTTTGAGCGTTTGTGCTGACTTTACAGAGAAAATAGACAATCCTCAGCTCCCGGTATTGATCTTTGCCCTACAGAATTAAGCTTAGACCGCGCTTTCCGAGGAGTTAAAATAAATACATTGTTAAAACGGGGGAGATTAGTGGTCTAAGGTAGCGGGCAGCCGAGGAGACGCGCTCCGTGCACTTAAGTCCATTGACTGGTTTACTAGTTAACATGCCTCAGCAGAACCAGTATTGACAGGCCCATAGCTGGCGCATAGCGGTCGAGCATTATCACATCGGCCTGGCCCGCAATGCATGGTGGGAGGACATTGATTTATCCCAAGATGGAGAAGCAACTTGTGTCTTATTACGCTTAAGTCATCTCTTTCCCGGGTAATATATTTGAGTCTCAGAGACTGTAAGTGTATCAGGCTGTCACTTAGAGTATTACACATGAGCGCCTTGTATCTGCTCCTAACAAGACGGGTGACTCATCTCCTATTAATGGGACATGATTAGGACTGTGCGGAGACTTCGCAGTGAGGAACGCGCTCTATAGTTCTGACGGGTGTGCAGACGTATATCATTGGGGGCTCTATTACTAGGAGTGGTGCTCCCGGGTAGATGGCAACGATTAAAAAATGAGGACCCCTTTCAGGAACTGCTCGACACCACTCAGGACAGGATCTCTTTATGGACCACAGCCCATTTAGGCTACTCCTGTAGAGACCACATCAGTCTAGACAGCGGTGCACCTAGCCTTCCTGCTTCCTGAGGCAAAAACTGAAATGGCGCCCCTCCCTCCCAAATGCCAATTTTTTTTTACCTAACCCCTTCCTTTCAGCCCATGGCCCTTCGGCTGCCCCCTCTCTTGCCCCTACCTGGTGCTGCCTGAGGCGATTGCCTCACCTGGCCTCATTGGTGGTGCACCCCTGAGTCTAGAGCAGGCATGTCCAAACTGCGGCCCTCCAGCTGTTGCAAAACTACAACTCCCCGCATGCCCTAATAGCTGTAAGCTATCCAGGCATGCTGGGAGTTATAGTTTTGCAACAGCTGGAGGGCCGCAGTTTGGACATGCCTGGTCTAGAGGTTCTCACCACTAGTGATGAGCGAAGTTTGGGAAATTCGATACGGGTCCTATTCGATTGCAAACCGGAATTGATTTGACCCAAATTCAAAGAGCTTTAAATGCCCTGAGAAGCTGATAGAGAGCTCTCTCTCTCTCTCTCTCTCTCTCTCTCTCTCTCTCTCTCTCGTTCTCTCTTCCTCTCACTTTTCTACCAAACTGAATCAGCAAAAATTCTGATTCTATAGAAATCAAATTTTGGGAAAAATTTAGGTCAAATTTTGATTGTCCATCCACAAATGGGCCTCATCTCCCCATCCACATGGGTTGCCTCTGGTAAATATGGTATGAAGAACACGGTATGTCATAAATAGCTGAGAGGTGGGCTTTGAATATTCTGGAACTGGAAGTGGCCACCTCATCTGGTAGAACATGGGGTCTTCTATCTCCGTTCAGAAGGACCTGCGGTCCTGAAAGAAGAAGTAAGAAGACGATGCCGGCTGCGCGAACCTTGTTATAAGGGAAAATAATACAGTAAATTTACTTTAATGGGGTCTGGGATTGCTCATCCCGATCATCTCCTAGCAACCATGCGTGAAAATCGCACCGCATCTGCACTTGCTTGCGGATGCTTGCGATATTCATGCAGCCTCATTCATTTCTATCGGGCCTGCCTTGCGTGAAAAATGCAGAATATAGAACATGCAGCGATTTCTCATGCAATGCACAAGTGATGCATGATAATCACCACTCATCTGCAAAGCCCCATTGAAGTGAATGGGTCCGGATTCAGTGCGTGTGCAATGCGTTCAACTCACGCATTGCACCCGCGCGGAAATCTTACCCGTGTGAAAGGGCCTAAGAGTGCCGGCATGTATGACAGTGTGTGTATGTAAGAGGGCCTGCATGTATGACAGTGTGTGTATGTAAGAGTGCCGGCATGTATGACAGTGTGTGTATGTAGGAGTGCCAGCATGTATGCAAGTGTGTGTGTATGTAAGAGTGCTGCATGTATGACAGTCTGTGTATGTAGGAGTGCTGCATGTATGACAGTGTGTATGTAAGAGGGCCGGCATGTTTGACAGTGTGTGTATGTAGGAGTGCCAGCATGTATGACAGTGTGTGTATGTAAGAGTGCCTGCATGTATGACAGTGTGTGTATGTAAGAGTGCCGGCATCTATGAAAGTGTATATATGTAAGAGTGCCGGCATCTATGAAAGTGTATATATGTAAGAGTGCCGGCATGTATGACAATGTGTGTATGTAAGAGTACCTGCATGTATGAAAGTGTGTGTGTATGTAAGAGTGCTGCATGTATGACAGTGTGTGTATGTAAGAGTGCTGCATGTATGACAGTGTGTGTATGTAAGAGTGCCGGCATGTATGACAGTGTGTGTATGTAAGAGTGCCTGCATGTATGACAGTGTGTGTATGTAAGAGTGCTGCATGTATGACAGTGTGTGTATGTAAGAGTGCTGCATGTATGACAGTGTGTGTATGTAAGAGTGCCGGCATGTATGACAGTGTGTGTATGTAAGAGTGCTGCATGTATGACAGTGTGTGTATGTAAGAGTGCTGCATGTATGACAGTGTGTGTATGTAAGAGTGCTGCATGTATGACAGTGTGTGTATGTAAGAGTGCTGCATGTATGACAGTGTGTGTATGTAAGAGTGTTGCATGTATGAAAGTGTGTGTATGTAAGAGTGCCGGCATGTATGACAGTGTGTGTATGTAAGAGTACCTGCATGTATGAAAGTGTGTGTGTATGTAAGAGTGCTGCATGTATGACAGTGTGTGTATGTAAGAGTGCTGCATGTATGACAGTGTGTGTATGTAAGAGTGCATGCATGTATGACAGTGTGTGTATGTAAGAGTGCCGGCATGTATGACAGTGTGTGTATCTAAGAGTGCTGCATGTATGACAGTGTGTGTATGTAAGAGTGCATGCATGTATGACAGTGTGTGTATGTAAGAGTGCTGGCATGTATGACAGTGTGTGTATGTAAGAGTGCTGCATGTATGACAGTGTGTGTATGTAAGAGTGCTGCATGTATGACAGTGTGTGTATATAAGAGTGCTGCATGTATGACAGTGTGTGTATGTAAGAGTGCTGCATGTATGACAGTGTGTGTATGTTAGAGTGCTGCATGTATGACAGTGTGTATGTAAGAGTGCATGGATGTATGACAGTGTGTGTATGTAAGAGTGCTGCATGTATGAAAGTGTGTGTATGTAAGAGTGCTGCATGTATGAAAGTGTGTGTATGTAAGAGTACCTGCATGTATGACAGTGTGTGTATGTAAGAGTACTGGCATGTATAAAAGTGTGTGTATGTAAGAGGGCCGGCATGTATGAAAGTGTGTGTATTTTAGAGTGTCGGCATGTGTAGAAGTGTGTGTATATAAGAGTGCCAGCATGTATGACAGTGTGTGTATGTAAGAGTGTCTGCATGTATGACAGTGTGTGTATGTAAGAGTGTCTGCATGTATGACAGTGTGTGTATGTAAGAGTGCCTGCATGTATGAAAGTGTGTGTATGTAAGAGTGCCTGCATATATAAAAGTGTGTGTATGTAAGAGTGCCGGCATGTATGAAAGTGTGTGTATGTAAGAGTGCTGCATGTATGACAGTGTGTATGTAAGAGTGCCAGCATGTATGACAGTGTGTGTATGTAAGAGTGTCTGCATGTATGACAGTGTGTGTATGTAAGAGTGTCTGCATGTATGACAGTGTGTGTATGTAAGAGTGCCGGCATGTATGAAAGTGTGTGTATGTAAGAGGGCCGGCATGTATGAAAGTGTGTGTATGTAAGAGTGTCGGCATGTGTAGAAGTGTGTGTATATAAGAGTGCCAGCATGTATGACAGTGTGTGTATGTAAGAGTTTCTGCATGTATGACAGTGTGTGTATGTAAGAGTGTCTGCATGTATGACAGTGTGTGTATGTAAGAGTGCCTGCATGTATGACAGTGTGTGTATGTAAGAGTGCCTGCATATATAAATGTGTGTGTATGTAAGAGTGCCGGCATGTATGAAAGTGTGTGTATGTAAGAGTGCTGCATGTATGACAGTGTGTATGTAAGAGTGCCTGCATGTATGACAATATGTGTATGTAAGAGTGTCTGCATGTATGATAGTGTGTGTATGTAAGAGTGCCTGCATGTATGAAAGTGTGTGTATGTAAGAGTGTCTGCATGTATGAAAGTGTGTGTGTATGTAAGAGTGCCGGCATGTATGAAAGTGTGTGTGTATGTAAGAGTGCTGCATGTATGAAAGTGTGTGTATGTAAGAGTGCTGCATGTATGACTGTGTGTATGTAAGAGTGCCTGCATGTATGACAGTGTGTGTATGTAAGAGTGTCTGCATGTATGACAGTGTGTGTATGTAAGAGTGCCTGCATGTATGACAATGTGTGTATGTAAGAGTGCTGCATGTATGACAGTGTGTGTATGTAAGAGTGCCTGCATGTATGACAGTGTGTGTATGTAAGAGTGCCTGCATGTATGACAGTGTGTGTATGTAAGAGTGCTGCATGTATGACAGTGTGTGTATGTAAGAGTGTCGGCATGTATGACAGTGTGTGTATGTAAGAGTGCTGCATGTATGACAGTGTGTGTATGTAAGAGTGCCGGCATGTATGATAGTGTGTGTATGTAAGAGTGCTGCATGTATGACAGTGTGTGTATGTAAGAGTGTCTGCATGTATGACAGTGTGTGTATGTAAGAGTGTCTGCATGTATGACAGTGTGTGTATGTAAGAGTGCCTGCATGTATGACAATGTGTGTATGTAAGAGTGCTGCATGTATGACAGTGTGTGCATGTAAGAGTGCCGGCATGTATGACAGTGTATGTATTAAGAGTGCTGCATGTATGACAGTGTGTGTATGTAAGAGTGCTGCATTTATGACAGCGTGTGTATGTAAGAGTGCTGCATGTATGACAGTGTGTGTATGTAAGAGTGCCTGCATGTATGACAGTGTGTGTATGTAAGAGTGCTGCATGTATGACAGTGTGTGTATAAAGGAGTGCTGCATGTATGACAGCGTGTGTATGTAAGAGTGCCTGCATGTATGACAGTGTGTGTATGTAAGAGTGCTGCATGTATGACAGTCTGTGTATGTAAGAGTGCTGCATGTATGACAGTGTGTGTATGTAAGTGTACTGCATGTATGACAGCGTGTGTATGTAAGAGTGCTGCATGTATGACAGCATGTGTATGTAAGAGTGCTGCATGTATGACAGTGTGTGTATGTAAGAGTGCCTGCATGTATGACAGTGTGTGTATGTAAGAGTGCTGCATGTATGACAGTGTGTGTATGTAAGAGTGCCTGCATGTATGACAGTGTGTGTATGTAAGAGTGCCTGCATGTATGACAGTGTGTGTATGTAAGAGTGCTGCATGTATGACAGTGTGTGTATGTAAGAGTGTCGGCATGTATGACAGTGTGTGTATGTAAGAGTGCTGCATGTATGACAGTGTGTGTATGTAAGAGTGCCGGCATGTATGATAGTGTGTGTATGTAAGAGTGCTGCATGTATGACAGTGTGTGTATGTAAGAGTGTCTGCATGTATGACAGTGTGTGTATGTAAGAGTGTCTGCATGTATGACAGTGTGTGTATGTAAGAGTGCCTGCATGTATGACAATGTGTGTATGTAAGAGTGCTGCATGTATGACAGTGTGTGCATATAAGAGTGCCGGCATGTATGACAGTGTATGTATTAAGAGTGCTGCATGTATGACAGTGTGTGTATGTAAGAGTGCTGCATGTATGACAGCGTGTGTATGTAAGAGTGCTGCATGTATGACAGTGTGTGTATGTAAGAGTGCCTGCATGTATGACAGTGTGTGTATGTAAGAGTGCTGCATGTATGACAGCGTGTGTATATAAGAGTGCTGCATGTATGACAGCGTGTGTATGTAAGAGTGCCTGCATGTATGACAGTGTGTGTATGTAAGAGTGCTGCATGTATGACAGTGTGTGTATGTAAGAGTGGTGCATGTATGACAGTGTGTATGTAAGAGTGCCTGCATGTATGACAGTGTGTGTATGTAAGAGTGCCTGCATGTATGACAGTGTGTGTATGTAAGTGTACTGCATGTATGACAGCGTGTGTATGTAAGAGTGCTGCATGTATGACAGCATGTGTATGTAAGAGTGTTGCATGTATGACAGTGTGTGTATGTAAGAGTGCCTGCATGTATGACAGTGTGTGTATGTAAGAGTGTCTGCATGTATGACAGCGTGTGTATGTAAGAGTGCCTGCATGTATGACAGTGTGTGTATGTAAGAGTGCTGCATGTATGACAGTGTGTGTATGTAAGAGTGGTGCATGTATGACAGTGTGTATGTAAGAGTGCCTGCATGTATGACAGTGTGTGTATGTAAGAGTGCCTGCATGTATGACAGTGTGTGTATGTAAGAGTGTCTGCATGTATGAAAGTGTGTGTGTATGTAAGAGTGCCGGCATGTATGAAAGTGTGTGTGTATGTAAGAGTGCTGCATGTATGAAAGTGTGTGTATGTAAGAGTGCTGCATGTATGACAGTGTGTGTATGTAAGAGTGCTGCATGTATGACAGTGTGTGTATGTAAGAGTGTCTGCATGTATGACAGTGTGTGTATGTAAGAGTGCTGCATGTATGACAGTGTGTGTATGTAAGAGTGCTGCATGTATGACAGTGTGTGTATGTAAGAGTGCCGGCATGTATGACAGTGTGTGTATGTAAGAGTGCTGCATGTATGACAGTCTGTGCATGTAAGAGTGCTGCATGTATGACAGTGTGTGTATGTAAGAGTGCCGGCATGTATGACAGTGTGTGTATGTAAGAGTGCTGCATGTTTGACAGTGTGTGTATGTAAGAGTGCCGGCATGTATGACAGTGTGTGTATGTAAGAGTGCTGCATGTATGACAGTGTGTGTATGTAAGAGTGCTGCATGTATGACAGTGTGTGTATGTAAGAGGGCCTGCATGTATGACAGTGTGTGTATGTAAGAGTGCTGCATGTATGACAGTGTGTGTATGTAAGAGTGTCTGCATGTATGAAAGTGTGTGTGTATGTAAGAGTGCCGGCATGTATGAAAGTGTGTGTGTATGTAAGAGTGCTGCATGTATGAAAGTGTGTGTATGTAAGAGTGCTGCATGTATGACAGTGTGTGTATGTAAGAGTGCTGCATGTATGACAGTGTGTGTATGTAAGAGTGTCTGCATGTATGACAGTGTGTGTATGTAAGAGTGCTGCATGTATGACAGTGTGTGAATGTAAGAGTGCTGCATGTATGACAGTGTGTGTATATAAGAGTGCTGCATGTATGACAGCGTGTGTATGTAAGAGTGCCTGCATGTATGACAGTGTGTGTATGTAAGAGTGCTGCATGTATGACAGTGTGTGTATATAAGAGTGCTGCATGTATGACAGCGTGTGTATGTAAGAGTGCCTGCATGTATGACAGTGTGTGTATGTAAGAGTGCTGCATGTATGACAGTCTGTGTATGTAAGAGTGCTGCATGTATGACAGTGTGTGTATGTAAGTGTACTGCATGCATGACAGCGTGTGTATGTAAGAGTGCTGCATGTATGACAGCATGTGTATGTAAGAGTGCTGCATGTATGACAGTGTGTGTATGTAAGAGTGCCTGCATGTATGACAGTGTGTGTATGTAAGAGTGCTGCATGTATGACAGTGTGTGTATGTAAGAGTGCCTGCATGTATGACAGTGTGTGTATGTAAGAGTGCTGCATGTATGACAGTGTGTGTATGTAAGAGTGGTGCATGTATGACAGTGTGTATGTAAGAGTGCCTGCATGTATGACAGTGTGTGTATGTAAGAGTGCCTGCATGTATGACAGTGTGTGTATGTAAGAGTGTCTGCATGTATGAAAGTGTGTGTGTATGTAAGAGTGCCAGCATGTATGAAAGTGTGTGTGTATGTAAGAGTGCTGCATGTATGAAAGTGTGTGTATGTAAGAGTGCTGCATGTATGACAGTGTGTGTATGTAAGAGTGCTGCATGTATGACAGTGTGTGTATGTAAGAGTGTCTGCATGTATGACAGTGTGTGTATGTAAGAGTGCTGCATGTATGACAGTGTGTGTATGTAAGAGTGCTGCATGTATGACAGTGTGTGTATGTAAGAGTGCCGGCATGTATGACAGTGTGTGTATGTAAGAGTGCTGCATGTATGACAGTCTGTGCATGTAAGAGTGCTGCATGTATGACAGTGTGTGTATGTAAGAGTGCCGGCATGTATGACAGTGTGTGTATGTAAGAGTGCTGCATGTATGACAGTGTGTGTATGTAAGAGTGCCGGCATGTATGACAGTGTGTGTATGTAAGAGTGCTGCATGTATGACAGTGTGTGTATGTAAGAGTGCTGCATGTATGACAGTGTGTGTATGTAAGAGGGCCTGCATGTATGACAGTGTGTGTATGTAAGAGTGCTGCATGTATGACAGTGTGTGTATGTAAGAGTGCTGCATGTATGACAGTGTGTGTATGTAAGAGTGCTGCATGTATGACAGTGTGTGTATGTAAGAGTGCTGCATGTATGACAGTGTGTATGTAAGAGTGCCTGCATGTATGACAGTATGTGTATGTAAGAGTGCCGGCATGTATGACAGTGTGTGTATGTAAGAGTGCCGGCATGTATGACAGTGTGTGTATGTAAGAGTGCTGCATGTATGACAGTGTGTGTATGTAAGAGTGCTGCATGTATGAAAGTGTGTGTGTGTATGTAAGAGTGCCTGCATGTATGACAGTGTGTGTATGTAAGAGTGCTGCATGTATAACAGTGTGTGTATGTAAGAGTGCTGCATGTATGACAGTGTGTGTATGTAAGAGTGTCTGCATGTATGACAGTGTGTGTATGTAAGAGTGCCGGCATGTATGACAGTGTGTGTATGTAAGAGTGCCTGCATGTATGAAAGTGTGTGTGTATGTAAGAGTGCTGCATGTATGACAGTGTGTGTATGTAAGAGTACTGCATGTATGACAGTGTGTGTATGTAAGAGTGCTGCATGTATGACAGTGTGTGTATGTAAGAGTGCTGCATGTATGACAGTGTGTGTATGTAAGAGTACTGCATGTATGACAGTGTGTGTATGTAAGAGTGCCTGCATGTATGAAAGTGTGTGTGTATGTAAGAGTGCCGGCATGTATGACAGTGTGTGTATGTAAGAGTGCCGGCATGTATGACAGTGTGTGTATGTAAGAGTGCTGCATGTATGACAGTGTGTGTATGTAAGAGTGCTGCATGTATGACAGTGTGTGTATGTAAGAGTGCTGCATGTATGACAGTGTGTGTATGTAAGAGTGCCTGCATGTATGACAGTGTGTGTATGTAAGAGTGCCTGCATGTATGAAAGTGTGTGTGTATGTAAGAGTGCCGGCATGTATGACAGTGTGTGTATGTAAGAGTGCCGGCATGTATGACAGTGTGTGTATGTAAGAGTGCTGCATGTATGACAGTGTGTGTATGTAAGAGTGCTGCATGTATGACAGTGTGTGTATGTAAGAGTGCTGCATGTATGACAGTGTGTGTATGTAAGAGTGCCTGCATGTATGACAGTGTGTGTATGTAAGAGTGCCGGCATGTATGACAGTGTGTGTGTATGTAAGAGTGCTGCATGTATGACAGTGTGTGTATGTAAGAGTGCTGCATGTATGACAGTGTGTGTATGTAAGAGTACCTGCATGTATGACAGTGTGTGTATGTAAGAGTGTCTGCATGTATGACAGTGTGTGTATGTAAGAGTGCTGCATGTATGACAGTGTGTGTATGTAAGAGTGCTGTATGTATGACAGTGTGTGTATGTAAGAGTGCTGCATGTATGTCAGTGTGTGTATGTAAGAGTGTCTGCATGTATGACAGTGTGTGTATGTAAGAGTGCTGCATGTATGACAGTGTGTGTATGTAAGAGTGCCGGCATGTATGACAGTGTGTGTGTATGTAAGAGTGCCGGCATGTATGACAGTGTGTGTGTATGTAAGAGTGCTGCATGTATGACAGTGTGTGTGTATGTAAGAGTGCTGCATGTATGACAGTGTGTGTATGTAAGAGTGCTGCATGTATGACAGTGTGTGTATGTAAGAGTACCTGCATGTATGACAGTGTGTGTATGTAAGAGTACCTGCATGTATGACAGTGTGTGTATGTAAGAGTGCTGCATGTATGACAGTGTGTGTATGTAAGAGTACCTGCATGTATGACAGTGTGTGTATGTAAGAGTACCTGCATGTATGACAGTGTGTGTATGTAAGAGTGCTGCATGTATGACAGTGTGTGTATGTAAGAGTACCTGCATGTATGACAGTGTGTGTATGTAAGAGTGCTGCATGTATGACAGTGTGTGTATGTAAGAGTACCTGCATGTATGACAGTGTGTGTATGTAAGAGTGCTGCATGTATGACAGTGTGTGTATGTAACAGTGCTGCGTGTATGACAGTGTGTGTATGTAAGAGTGCCGGCATGTATGACAGTGTGTGTATGTAACAGTGCTGCATGTATGACAGTGTGTGTATGTAAGAGTGCTGCATGTATGACAGTGTGTGTATGTAACAGTGCTGCGTGTATGACAGTGTGTGTATGTAAGAGTGCTGCATGTATGACAGTGTGTGTATGTAACAGTGCTGCGTGTATGACAGTGTGTGTATAAGAATGTGTGTAGAAGTGAGTTCTGTTGCTGGATCTATGCACAGAGCTTGGTTCTGTTACGTTATCGAAGTACTGAGCTTGAAGGGGGGGGCCTAAGTTCAAATCTTGGAGGCCAAACTACAGGGATGCTGTTGAAAAAAAAAAATATTAAAAATTAAAAAAAAACACTTAAACTCACCATCCTGATCACTAGTTGATCCAGCACCAATACTCTGTTCTCTCCGTCAGGCTGCAGCCGGGACATAATGTTTTGGCTGCCGCGGTAAAATGCCCGCGTACTGCACCTGACTGCTGTAACTAATCACTGGCCTCAGTGGTGTACAGCGCCAGGGCCAGGGGTAGCTGCAGCGGTCATGTGCGCTATTACACTACAGCTTCCTATATAAAGGATTATTTTAAAGGATATTGATGCAAATTGGAAAACCCCCTTAAAGGGGTTGTCCGGGTTCAGAGCTGGTGGGCCCTTGGCACCCCAGTCCGACCCTGTCCACATGTGTATCCATCTATCCTTTCAGTCTCCTCCTGGAAGTGGCAGCCAGCAGTTGCCTCACCAGGTAGGTTGAGGACTTCATTTGATAGGTGGACGTTCCAGAGGTGGGACCACCTACATTTGGATATGCTACAAATGTCTTTGGGGGGAATGCTTTTGAAATCTACATATAAAATTGAGCTACTTTGTAATGCACTTGTATTACTAAGTGTTATCCTTACATCCTATATTACTCTCCAGTGCTGTATTCACAATGCGGCTGGAAAATGTTAGAAATAGTGATTTTTTCCTGTTTCAGATTACTCATTAGTGTCTTGTGTAAAGGCTTCTACGTTCCATGGTGTAGCTTACCAGAAAAGGTGCAAGTTTGGAGTTCCTTTTTGGAGCAATATAATGGTCGCTCTTTATTCATGGGTGAGGTGGTGAACTCGTTTGATTGTGAGCTTGGGGGGTTGCGTTTCTGGCGTTTACTGGGAAGGGGGGTGATGGTGTGTTGGGAAATGGCCAGGGAGTTGGGCGGAGAGAGGCTGGTTAAACCATTTAGCGCTGTTGGAGCTGTTTCCCATTGTGGTGGCAGTTTTGTCGTGGGGGGAGTGTTTCAGGGATAAGAAGGTTCCTTTCCACTGTGATAACTTGGGGTGGTTCAGGCGATAAATGGGTTGTTGGCCTCGTCGCCTTTAGTGGTACGGCTGCTGCAGCGGCTGGTTTTGGACTGTTTGTCGATCAATGCTTGGGTGGTGGCTGTGCATGTGCCGGGGGTAGACAACAGTATCGCTGACGCTCTCGTTCACAGTGGGATTGTTTTCGGCAACTGGCCACAGAGGCGGAAGAGTCCGGGAGGGAATGCCCGAGCTGTCTGTGGGAGCTTTTTGGGGGACCGTAGCCGGGCTCGTTCAGGCATAATTGGCGCCCGGTACGTGGGTGACATATGTTAAGGCGTGGGAGTACTGGGAAGAATGGTGTACTAGGCTGGGTGTTGGAAATGGGGAACTTGAAGTTCTGCTGTTGCTGTTTGTTGGGCATTGTAGGGAGGAAGGGTGGTCAGTGGCAAAAATGAATGGCTGCATAGCTGGGTTGGCGTTTGGTTTTAAATTGAGGAAAATTACAGACTTTACTAAGTCCTTTTTGGTAGCTAGGGCCTTGAAGGGTTGGCGTCGGTTGTGGGCCAGGGTGGATAGCAGGAGGCCAGTATCATTTGAATTGCTGTTAGGGTTGGGAGAACAGTTAAGGAGGGTTTGCAGTTCGGTTTGGGAAGAACGGTTGTTTAGGCTGGCGTTTTCTTTTGCGTTGGAGTTGGTTTGTCGGACAGTCAGTCGGGTGGGGGGGTTGCTTAGGGATGATGTTGAATTGTTTCGTGATAGGGTGGAATTCGTTATTCGGCGGTCTAAGACGGATGTGGAAGGAAGGGGGCGGAGAGTAGTGTTGTTCAGTGTTCCTGGTTGTGAAATGTGTCCGGTAAAAAGTTTGCGTGATTTTGGGGCGGATACGAGGAAAGGGATTAGACCATTGTTAGCACATGCTAATGGGTCCCTTTTTGTCCCGTTTTCAGTTTGCGGCTGTTTTTTCAAAATGTTTGGAGCGATTAGGGCTGGGACAGGCGGAGTACTCTAGCCATTCGTTTAGGATTGGAGCAGCAACGGAGGCGGCTCGGTGGGGTCTGGACGACGAGATTATTAAACGTATTGGGCGGTGGTAGTCAGTTCAGTTCAGGTCCTATGTCCGATTGAATTGCCTGTAATTTAAGGGATCAGTGGGGGGTAAGGATATTATAATGGGGTTAGTTGTTAATGGCAGTTGTATTTTGGTGTTTTGTTTTTTCTCGTTAAAGGTGCGGTACCAGCCCTGGTGTGAATCTTGGGACATTCCTATGTCTTTTGGGGGGCTGTCCGGGCAGCGGTTCGGCCGGACGGTCAGCAGTTGGTATTCTCACGGTCCGAGGTGGTGGTAAGGTGGCTGGGGCGTAGAAGCATGGTCTGGAATGGGTCTGCATGTTGGGAGCAATGATTTGGCGGCGCGGCCATTGCGGGAGCTGCTGCGCGACATGAAGTTTGACTTATCAGGGCTGTGGGCTTTGTTTCCACGGTTAGTGGTGTGGTCGGACATAGTTCCGAGGATGGTCTGGAGAGGGGCTAGGTCGGTGGGGGCAGTGCTCCAGACTAAAAAAAATACCTAGTAGCCATTGGCTCCTGAACTGAAAAATTTAGGAGCCTAATTAAATTTTTAGTCGCCAAATCAAAACCGAATCAAAATTTTGGTATCGTGACAACGCTACGCCGATCAGATTCGGCGTAGGGTTGTTTCGATACCAAAATTTTGATTCGCTTTCGTCACCATAAAAAAGTATTGCGATACTCAATACCACGCAAAAAAAAAAAAAAAACACCAAAAAAAGCAGCGTGCATTTCGCTTTTTATGAAACGTTCGGCCCATAATAGAACAGTCCTATCCTATTTTTTGGGGTGACAAGATGACTGAAAAATGGCGCATCTCATGGTTTTTATTTATTTATGTTACGGCGCTCACCGCATAGGAGATATTTTTTAATAATTTAATAGTTTGGACTTTTCGGACGCAGCGCTATGTAATATGTTTATTTATTTATTGTTTATATATTTTATATGTAAAATTGGGAAAGGGGGGATTTAAACTTAATATTTTAGGGTACTTTCACACTAGCGTTTTTCTTTTCCGGCACTGAGTTCCGTCCTATGGGCTCTATACCAGAAAAGAACTGATCAGGCATATCTCCATGCATTCTGAATGGAGAGTAATCCGTTGAGGATGCATCAAGATGTCTTCAGTTCAGTCTTTTTGACTGATCAGGCAAAAGATAAAACCGCAGCATGCTACGGTTTTATCTGCGGCGAAAAAAACTGAAGACTTGCTTGATCCGGCATTTTTCCCCATAGGAATGTTTTAGTGCCAGATCCGGCATTCAAAATACATGCGCAGAGTCCGGTAAAAATATACGGATCTGTCTGTCCGCATGTCTCACAAATGCTTTCAGTCACATCCAGATCGGCGGATCCGGCAGGCAGTTCCGACAACGGAACTGCTTGCCGGATCACACTGCCGCAAGTGTGAAAGTAGCCTTAGTGTTTGTGTTTTATTAATTTTTTACTTACTATTAGCCCCCTTAAGGGCTGAAACCCTTGTCCTATTCACTCTTAGGCCCCTTTCACACGGGCGAGATTTCTGCACGGGTGCAATGCTTGAGGTGAACGCATTGCACCCGCACTGAATACGGACCCTTTCACTTCTATGGGGCTGTGCACATGAGCGGTGATTTTCACACTTCACTTGTGCGTTGTGTGAAAATCGCAGCATGCTCTATGTTGTGCGTTTTTCACGCAACGCAGGCCCCATAGAAGTTAATGGGGCTGCGTGAAAATCGCAAGTATCCGCAAGTAAGTGCGGATGTGGTGCGATTTTTACGCATGGTTATAAGGGAAAATAATAGTATTCTTTAATACAGAGTGCTTAGTAGAAGGTCAATTGAGGGTTAAAAATATTTTTTTTTATTAACTCACCTCCTCCAACTGATCGCGTAGCTGCCGTCACCTGTTTTTTCTTCAGGACCTGTCAAAGGACCTGTGGTGACAGCACTGTGCTCATCACATGGTACATCACATGAGCCTTTACCATGGTAATGGACCATGTGATGAGCTCAGTGACGTCACCACAGGTCCTTTGACAGGTCCTGAAGAAAGAGCAGGAGACCGGCAGCTACGCGATCAATTGGAGGAGGTGAGTTAATTATTTATTTTTTTATCCTTATTGGCACAGCGCCACCAATGTTTATTATACTGGAGTGTTAGGGTGGGGCGCACAGCGCCACCAATGTTTATTATACTGGGGTGTTGGGGGGGCGCACTGCGCAACCAATGTTTATATGTTTATTATACTGGGGAGGGGGGGCGCACTGCGCCACCAATGAAGATAACTGACCTGTTATTACAAATACAGGAGGTGGGTGCCGGAATCAAATAGCCGGCACCCGACCTCTATGACAGGGAGCTGCGATCCGCTGCAGTTAACCCCTCAGGTGCCGTAGCTCCCTGTCATAGAGGTCGGGTGCCGGCTATTTGATTCCCGCACCCGCCTCCTGTATTTGTAATAACAGGTCAGTTATCTTCATTGGTGGCGCAGAGGCCACAGCCCCTCCCCTCCTCCTCCCGTCCCCCTTCTTTTGGCGGCGGCGGCAGCAGCACAGGGGGGAGGGAGAGACTCCTTCTTCCCTGAGCTGCTGAGAAGAACATCGGCGGTGGGACAGAGAACTATCATCTCCTGTGCCCCACCGCTGTATTCAACTGCAGAGCTGCGGCGGCGGGTCTAGTCGCAAATGGCGACAAGTCTAAAAAGTCTTGTCGCCATTTGTAAATTCTAAGTAGCATTGGCGACCATTTTGGTCGCCATCTGGAGCCCTGAGGGGTAAATAGGGCCAGAGTAAAATTGGCGATGGGTCGTTTTATGGCCAGGAATGGGGAAGTAGCGGTGAGTCATACAGAGATGGAGAAAGGGGTTAGGGTTTTTTGGAGGTCTGATGTAGTACATTTAAATGCGATTGGTTGGGATATGTGGAGTTTGGCCTTGCAAGATTGTATTGAAACGGCTTTTGGTGTGTGGCGAGCGGCGTAGACTTGTCTAGCTATAGGGGTGTCTTTGTCGGTTTCAATTGTACTCAAATGGCCTGTGATGCAGCGTCTCAGTTCCTGTATAGTTTTACCTACATATAGTTTAGGACATGGACAAGAAGCTATGTAAATGACCCCCTGCGTTCTGCACATAATGAGTTGTCTAATTTCATATTCTTTTTTATCCCCAGGGTTTGTGAACTTTTTTATACGGGGTATATATTTACAGAAGGAGCAGTCTCCACATGGTGATGAGCCCCGATACTTCTCCCTTATTTCTCCAGTCCAGATTCTCTCCTCCGCTAGATGACTATGAACCAGTTGGTCCTTCAGATTTGGGCCTCTTATGTATGTTAGAGATGGATTTGGGGTAAGTACCATACCTAGGTCTCTGTCAGATTGTATTATATGCCAATATTTTTTAAGGATACAACAGATTTCTCTATTATATCCATCGTATGTCCCTATGGATCTGATGATTTCACTCTTTTTTGATGCTGTTGTCTTTAACCACTTCAGCTCCCCTAGCTTAAACCCCCTTAATGACCAGACCACTTTTTACACTTCGGCACTACACTACTTTCACCGTTTATTGCTCGTCATGCAACTTACCACCCAAATGAATTTTACCTACTTTTCTTCTCACTAATAGAGCTTTCAGTTGGTGGTATTTCATTGCTGCTGACATTTTTACTTTTTTTTATATTAATCAAAATTGACCGAAATTTTTCACTTTCTGTTGTAAATTTTTTCAAATAAAACTACATTTCTATATAAATTTTTCTCTAAATTTATTGTTCAACATGTCTTTGATAAAAAAAAATGCAATAAGTGTATATTTATTGGTTTGGGTAAAAGTTATAGCGTTTACAAACTATGGTGGAAATTTTTTTTATTTACGCACTTTGACTTTCTGAGCACCTGTCATGTTTCCTGAGGTTCTACAATGCCCAGACAGTAGAAACACCCCACAAATGACCCCATTTCGGAAATAAGACACCCTAAGGTATTCGCTGATGGGCATAGTGAGTTCATGGAAGTTTTTATTTTTTGTCACAAGTTAGCGGAAATGGATTTATTATTATTATTTTTTCTTACAAAGTCTCATATTCCACTAACTTGTGACAAAAAATTTATATTTACATGAACTCGCCATGCCCCTCACGGAATACCTTGGGGTGTCTTCTTTCTAAAATGGGGTCACATGTGGGGTATTTATACTGCCTGGCATTTTAGGGGCCCTAAAGCGTGAGAAGAAGTCTGGGATCCAAATGTCTAAAAATGCCCTCCTAAAAGGTACTCATTGGAATTTGGGCCCCTTTTGCACACCTAGGCTGCAAAAAAGTGTCACACATGTGGTATCGCCGTACTCAGGAGAAGTAGGGCAATGTGTTTTGGGGTGTATTTTTACATATACCCATGCTGGGTGAGAGAAATATCTCTGTAAATGACAACGTTTTACATTTTTTTATATAAAGTTGTCAATTTACATGAGATATTTCTCTCACCCAGCATGGGTATATGTAAAAATACACCCCAAAACACATTGCCCTACTTCTCCTGAGTACGGCGATACCACATGTGTGACACTTTTTTGCAGCCAAGATGCGCAAAGGGGCCCAAATTCCAATGAGTACCTTTAGGATTTCACAGGGCATTTTTACGCATTTGGATTCCGTGAGGGGTATGGTGAGTTCATCTAAGATTTTAATTTTTGGTCACAAGTTTGTGGAATATGAGACTTAGTAAGAAAAAAAATAAAAAATCTATTTCCGCTAACTTGTGCCAAAAAAAAATATCTTCTATGAACTCGCCATGCCCCTCAAAAGTGATCTTTATAGCGCCGCAGCAATTTTACGGTGTTTTTGCAGTGATCAGAAAAAAAAAATTCTGTCACTGCAGTGGGGCGGACTGAACGCAAGTGTGCGCACAAGATCAGGCCTGATCGGGCGAACACTGCGTTTTTTGTAGAGCCTATAGTACATGCATTTTCTATATAGTTCTGGCAATGTGCAGAGCTGCCTGTGTCCTCTGGTGGTCGATCCAAGCAAAAGGGACCACCAGAGGACCAGGTAGCAGGTATATTAGACGCTGTTATCAAAACAGCGTCTAATATACTTTTTTAGGGTTAAAAAAAATCGCATCTACAGCCTGCCAGCGAATGATCGCTGCTGGCAGGCTGCAGATTAACTTGTCAGCCGCGCGTCGCTGTGAACGTGTGCACATGCGCTCGCACGTCCACGTGAAATCCCGGCTCTCGCAGGATGACGCGCCAACGCGTCTATGAGGAATAACCCGGCCGCCCGCAGGACGCATCCCTGCGTTAGGTGGTCGGGAGAAGGTTAATAAATCTTCTCTATCCAACCTCTTGGCTCTGTTATATGCATTTTTTAGAGGCCTAGTTGGATAGCCTCTCTTTCAGAACCTTTGGAACAGTTTGCTAAAAGAGGTCTCATCGGAACAGTTACGGCGTGCCCTCAGGTATTGGTCCGTCGGAATTCCTCTTTTCAAGGGAGACGGGTGCCAGCTATTCCAATGTTTCTTGCGGTGGGTTTTCTGTGAACCTCTGTGACCAAGTGTCCATCTTCTGCTTTCTTTATTTTTAAACCAAGGAACACAATCTCCTTATCCTGAATTTCATAGGTATATTTCATTCCTATATTATTGTTATTTAGTGTCTTCGTGAAATAGTGAATGACCCCCATCCTATAGAATAAGAATGTCGTCGATATATCTGCCCCAACATATAATGTGGCAGACATACGACGACATCTCTTCCTTGAAAACATAATTGTTTTCCCACCACCCTAAAAATAAATTTGCATACGTTGGGGCACATGACGTCCCCCATCACGGTCCGATTGATTTGTTTATAGAAGTGTCCTTGAAAAATAAAAAAAATTGTGCTCCAAAATAAACTTAGGTGATGATAAAACAAACTCATTGTGTTTTTTGAAATTTTGGCTCCTTGTATTAAGATAATATTCAACTGCGTGTATTCCTAGTGAGTGCTGAATATTGCTGTAGAGTGATTCTACCTGTAGACTTGCTAGAATGGTGTTAGGTGTCAATGTGATATCTTTATTTTCAGGAGGAGCTCTTTTGTGTCCCTGATGTATGAGGGTAAAGTGGTCACAAAGGGTCTCAGTATTTGATCCACATACTCGCTGATGGCCTGCGTTAAATTCTCATTGCCCGAGACTATGGGTCTCTCTGAGATAGGCTTCTTATTCTTATGCACCTTTGTTAAGGCATAGAACGTAGAAATTACAGGGCTTTTATTGAATAAATACTGGTATTCATCTTTTGTGATAATATTCTCTTGGCGTGGTTCGAGAAGAAGATTTCTCAATTCATTCAGATAGTCTTCTGTGGGGTCATTGAGTAGAACCTTATATGTTTTTTTTTAAATCTCTGAGGAGTCTCAGGACCATATCAACATAGTCTCCTTTGTCTTGAATAACTATGTTGCCCCCTTTATCACTTGGTTTTATTATAATGTTCCCGTTATTTTTAGGGTTTCCAAGGCCTCAAGTTCTTGAATACTTAGATTTGATTCAATATGATCCTTCCCCATTTTTAGTGATTTTATGTCCTGTGTTACTAGTTGGACAAAGGTCTCTATCTCCTGAAATTGTGTAAAGGATGGGGTAATTCTCGATTTAGGTTTTAAAGTCGAGAAGGCGGGATCGGGGATAATTTGATACCCTTCGCTCTCTTTCAAAAGTTCTTCCTATGACTTTACACATCATCTTTCATTTTCAAAAGTTCTACGTACATCATTTTCTTCTTGTTTATGTACTTTTATGTAGAGCTAATTTTCGTGCAAAGAGATTTATATCTTTAATCCATAGGAACGTGTCACATTGTGGAACCGGTGAAAAGGTGAGACCCCCTACTCAAGAGTGTTTTTTGTGAAGCGGTTATTGTGTATGTGGATAAATATATGACCTGTTTATCATCCAAGCCCTCATTAGATGTTGCCACAGCTATTTGCTGTAGCCATATCTCTCCCGATCCCTCTATTGAACCCCTGCTTGTCCTAAAAAAAGGGGGGCAATGGGGGTAGTCTTTTCTCCTAAGCCCATATTCGTCTGGGTTAGATGCATCTGGGTTGGGGGTTGTATTGCAGTTGACTGGTAGACTGTAAGGTTCTGGCCCGTACTCCCCCCTTGGGATGAACCAAATGAGAAGGGTTGTGTAGATAAGGATGGATAAGTTGCTGTGGGATTTGTGTTTATACTGGCCACAGTCGTATTCGGATCTGAGGTAACTTGTTTTCCTTCTATTCCTCCCGGGCATATCTGAAAAGATTCACATCTCTCTAGGGAGGATTTATTTGGAGGGTACTGTCTCTTTTTAGTTTTACGTTTTATGCCCTTTATCCGATTCCCCTGTTGAACTGTGAACTGAACCTTCTGTGCCCGAGGTCTCCGAGTTTTCAATATATCCTCGCTGTGGATTCCTATTAGTACCTCTATTCCTCCAGATGTAAACTCTATCAGAGCGGTCCCTGATATATTTTCTGTTTCCTTCCCTTTATTTCGTTTTGTAGTACGTCTATATTTGTCTTTCAGCATTAGTCATAGATTTTTCTTTTTCTAAAAAATAAAAAAATAAAATAAAAAATGGACTAATTATCCACTTACAGATTAAATATTATGAGACTAATAAAAATTACAGTAGGATAGAAAATCCTCAAAAAGAAAAAGAAATAAAGCTAGTAGATATGCATAGCGGATATCAGTCCTAAAGTCTACCGATGACCTAGCTAGCACATATGCGCAGCACTGGTTTTAAGATATGCGCAATATACTCTGAAGATATAGGATTGAGACTTAAGACATGCACATCAAGAAAGATAACATCGAATAGTAGATTAAGTCAGAAGACATGCGCTGTAGGAATCCCATCAAAATCTTCTCCTAAGTTCTAGCGCATGTGCGCCCATTCTGTTTCTATATAAAAAACTAAGACCTAAGACATGCGCGCTAAAAAAGATAACATCGATTAGTAGACCAAGTCAGAAGACATGCGCTGTAGGAATCCCATCAAAATCTTCTCCTAAGTTCTAGCGCATGTGCGCCCATTCTGTTTCTATATAAAAAACTAAGACCTAAGACATGCGCGCTAAAAAAGATAACATCGATTAGTAGACCAAGTCAGAAGACATGCGCTGTAGCAATTAGCGATACCTCTGAATAGTAGATGAAGTCAGAAGACATGCGCTGTAGGAAACTTTTCAAAATCTTCTTCTAAGTCCTCGTGCATGCGCCCTTATTCTGATATTTGAGTTGGAGGCTGAGTCGGAGGGCATGCGTGTGGGACCTTCCCTATGAATGAACTTTCTAGCGCATGCGCCCCCCACTTAGTTTCTTTTGGAGATGGAATCGGGAGGCAAGCGCAGATGGAGAGACTCGGCCTACAGGACATGCACAGATGTTCGGAATACGTTGATATGAAGGTAAAAGTTCTCACGTAGGCGCATATCCTCTGTAGGTATTTATGACACTCATGATCGACTAATTGCTGAGACTGAAACCTATTGGCCAGATTGCTTTGCTGTCACACAAGCGCTGCACGCTTATTGGAGAAAAGACCCGCCTATAGTAAACACCAATTCAAATGGCGCTCGTGTTGATAGTAGCTGCATTTCCCCTGAAGACGCCACAGCAGTGGTGAAACATGTCGGGGGAGCTGCAATTTAGGTTTTAGGCTAAGTGTGGCTGTGACTTAGTGACCGTGTCTCAGTGCACTGCAGGCACTTAGTACACGGACACAAGCGGCAAGGTGAATCCATTCATAGGCGAAAACTAGTGAAAGAAGGGACAGGCAAGGAATACCGGACAACAGCGTGCCTCTAATCACAATATATAGGGATAGAGAGTTAAGATTTGAATATCTAAAGGACAAATAGTCAGAAAGTGGAGAACTGAGAAAACATCTTATCCCCCGATACTGATAGAGAGAGAATATAGAGGAAAGTGTCTGTTGACAAAGTATCTCACTTACAAGTTATTACATTATCCCGTGCCGCAGAGCTCAGCCGCACTTCATTTTTAACCACTTTCTTCTTTTTTCTTCCCGTTTATAAATTTTTTAATAAAAATGAATCAAATGTTACATTTTAAATTAGACCAGAAACAGGAACCTATTAGCATTAGGCTATTTGAACTGCTGTATGTACACAGTGACTTCACCAGCAGAATAGTGAGTGCAGCTCTGGAGTATAATACAGGATGTAACTCAGGATCAGTACAGGATAAGTAATGTAATGTATGTACACAGTGACTTCACCAGCAGAATAGTGAGTGCAGCTCTGGAGTATAATACAGGATGTAACTCAGGATCAGTACAGGATAAGTAATGTAATGTATGTACACAGTGACTGCACCAGCAGAATAGTGAGTGCAGCTCTGGGGTATAATACAGGATTTAATGCAGGATCAGTACAGGATAAGTAATGTATGTACACAGTGACTGCACCAGCAGAATAGTGAGTGCAGCTCTGGAGTATAATACAGGATGTAACTCAGGATCAGTACAGGATAAGTAATGTAATGTATGTACACAGTGACTCCAACAGCAGAATAGTGAGTGCAGCTCTGGAGTATAATACAGGATGTAACTCAGGATCAGTACAGGATAAGTAATGTATGTACACAGTGACTGCACCAGCAGAATAGTGAGTGCAGCTCTGGAGTATAATACAGGATGTAACTCAGGATCAGTACAGGATAAGTAATGTATGTACACAGTGACTGCACCAGCAGAATAGTGAGTGCAGCTCTGGGGTATAATACAGGATTTAATGCAGGATCAGTACAGGATAAGTAATGTATGTACACAGTGACTGCACCAGCAGAATAGTGAGTGCAGCTCTGGAGTATAATACAGGATGTAACTCAGGATCAGTACAGGATAAGTAATGTAATGTATGTACACAGTGACTGCACCAGCAGAATAGTGAGTGCAGCTCTGGGGTATAATACAGGATGTAATTCAGGATCAGTACAGGATAAGTAATGTAATGTATGTACACAGTGACTCCAACAGCAGAATAGTGAGTGCAGCTCTGGGGTATAACAGAGGATGTAATGCAGGATCAGTACAGGGTAAGTGATTAAAGTTTTTATTTAGATTGATTATATATGAAAACTGGTGGGTAAAAGTGAATATGAATTTTAACCCTTTAGCAGACAATTCTTACAGCAGTTTAAAGTCATCATAGATTTATGTGACTTGCAGTTTTCCCATTGCTGTTATAAGCAGACAGTTTGCAATTGTTACACATTACAAAACAAATGCTTGGAGACATCAATAATTCACAAAAGAATACGATTCTGTGGATGTATAATTACATGCAAAAGCAGCAGAATGCAATGAATGAATAGCAGACAGGTTTGAAAATGTGTCAAGGACTTTCAGTTCTCTGAGCACAGAAAGCTGATATAATAAAATATGGGAGATGCAGAATACACTATTAGGAGCATGGGCTGGGGTTAGAGCTATAGCTCATATAGAAATACAATGTTTACAATATATTGTGATTAAATCCAGATAGATTGTTTAAATGGGCGGTCACATTTCACAGATTCCCAATTTAAATATGTTGGGTCTCCTAAAGAGAATCCTAACATTTGATAATTTCAAGGAATAATTAGAGGCATATTATTAGGGGTATATAGGTAGCAGTCACATGAGGACCCTGGTGAGGGAGGGTCTTGTATTATAATTGCCACATGTAGGTGTAGGGTCATGTTAGAGATTTCCTACTGTGGCTCAGAAACTTCAAGCTACCCATGTGTTCCCTACATTAGCATTGTAAGTAGGAATGATATAAACATTCAAACTCTTCCACTGTTTCATTATTTGATTTCACATGACTCCACCCATGAGTTACTTGTATTCACATGACTCCACCCATGAGTTACTTGTCTTCAGAGGACTACACTCATGAGTTACTTGTCTTAACCCTATCCATGAATTATTTGTCTGCACATAACCCCACCCATGAATGATATAAAGGAATGATATAAATATTCAGACTCTTTCACTGTTTCATTATTTGATTTCACACGACTCCACCCATGAGTTACTTGTCTTCACAAGACCCAACCCATGAGTTACTTGTCTTTAGATGACTACACTCATGAGTTTCTTGTCTTAACCCTATCCATGAATTATTTGTCTGCACATAACCCCACCCATGAATGATATCATTCTGAATGATATAAAGGAATGATATAAACATTCAGACTCTTCCACTGTTTCATTATTTGATTTCACATGACTCCACCCATGAGTTACTTGTCTTTATATGACCCCACCCATGAATTATTTGTCTCTACATAACCCCACTCATTATTTGTCTGCACATAACCACAGCCATGAGTTACTCGTCTTCACATAACCCTATCCATGAATTATTTGTCTCTACATAACCCCACCCATTAATTATTTGTCTGCACATCACCCCACCGATGAATTATTTGTATTAACCTAATGCCATACATAAGTTATTTGTCTTCACATGACTTTGGCTATGATTTATCTGTCTCCCAAAAAAACCCTCATGAACTATTTGTCTTCACATAACCCATCCATGAATTGTCTTCACATAACCCCACCCATGAATTGTCTTCACATAACCCCACCCATGAATTGTCTTCACATAACCCCTTCCATGAATTGTCTTCACATAACCCCACTCATGAATTGCCTTCACATAACCCCACCCATGAATTGTCTTCACATAACCCCACTCATGAATTGCCTTCACATAGCCCCACCCATGAATTGTCTCCATATAACCCCACCCATGAATTTTGCCTTACCATAATCCCCCTGATGAATTATTTGTCATATATAAGATTATTTGTCAAATATAAAAGACACACTGATAGGGAACGTAGATTGTGATCTTAGGAGACAGCTAGAGATGATGTCTGTAAAGCGTTGCGTAATGTGTCAGTGAGCAAAATAAAATAAAATTTGTCTCCACAAAACCCCACACATGAATTGTCTCCATATAACTCCACTTATGAATTATTTGTGTCCACATAACTCCACCCATAAATTATTTGTCTCCACATAACCCATCCATGAATTGACTCAACATAACCCCACCCATGAAATGTCTCCATATAACCCCACCCATGAAATGTCTCCATATAACCCAACCCATGAAATGTCTCCATATAACCCCTCCCATGAATTGTCTCCATATAACCCCACCCATGAATTGTCGCCATATAACCCCACCCATGAATTGTCTCCACATAACTCCATTTATAAATTATTTTTCTTCATGTTACCCCATCCATAAAAAAAATATTTTCACATAACCCCATCCACGAATTATTTCTCTTCATACAACTTCCCCCATGAAGTGTCTCCACCTAACCCCACCCATTAATTATTTGTCGCCCCTTAACCCCACCTATGAATAAATATAAAAACATATATCACTTTATTATATCACTTTATCCATGTGTTATTTGTCTTCACATGAACACAACCATAAATTAATTGACCCGTCACAAGGTAGTAAAATAAGAGAGCAGACAATCCCTTTAACCGCACAGGTATTTTATTATTTTTCTTTTTAACATCTCATTGTACGTTTTAGTTCATTATTCAATCATGTTCCCCCAGCAAAAAGGAATATTTCATAGACAGTTTATGCAAATGTAATAGTCTTGATTAAATTCTAGGTCAAAGATCTGTTGACAAGCTATTAAAAAAACCAAAAGAGAAGAAAATCATCATAAAAATCTTAAATATTACAACGTTTTACTGCCTCCAGAATGAATCCTGTCATTTTATAGCAGTAAATCCCTGATATTGTATAAATCACAGGTTACGCTCAGATCCTTTACGTTTCATTTTCGCTGCAAGAACTTTGGGCTGACTCCTGCAGGAGGATCTATGAAGTGAAGGCAAACATGACACTACCTGATCTATTGACCCTTTACTGAACGTAACATTATATCAGAGTGAAACGCGTTGGCAACACATTTGGCTTCCTGCAGCTTTATTGTCTTCCTTACTTTGGTTTATTTGCCTTCTTAATCTTAAAATCGACGTTGTGTCTCAGAATAAAATCCTTCTTCTGCCTGTGATGAATGCGCCTACAAATCTTTTCAATAAATTGGCCAAAAATACACGTAAATAAATGCAATTACTTGGCTTTCAAGTTTAATGATTTCATTTAAACGATTTCAATCCATAAAACGTGTCTTCCTTGAGGGGGGTTCGCTTCCTTTTGACATCATGTAGACACAGGCATAAGGAGGATTTGATGTCAATAGGACTTTAATTCTATAAGATGTGTGTGCTGCGTACTAATTATCTTCTGATTGTCTTTGTTCTGGAACAATTCCTTCTTTGATTAATTCCTTTGGGCTTTTATGTGGTATCTCGAAGTTTTATAGTTGGGATGGCAAAAGAATAAAAATAAAAAATCTATGTAAATTCTTGAAAATCAGTTGTTATTTTTATGTAAAGATATAAGAGTTTCATATATAAAGGGGGTCATTTGCAAACCGATATAAGCCAGTTTTGTGGCGTATATATCTCGCGCAGATTCTGTCGCATGCCATGTTGCGGCAGAATCTGCAACCTCTTCCCCGTTCACACCAGGTCTTCAAAAGGGGGAGAGCGGTGGGTAGGGAAGGGGATGGGCCGGCAGGCTTGTCTCAGTCATCATTTTCTACACCTGGTTTAGGCATATAGAATGGTTTAAATATAAGACAGCATAGAAGGGCGCCGTGTTCAGCGGTGATCTGCGGCCAGTGCTTTGCAAACACCGATGCAGTCCTGGGCTCTGTCTGTGTGGGTGCTGTTGTTCTAGGATCCCCTCCAGTTTGCTCTCAGCCCTGGCCACAGCATGCTTGCTGCTTGTTTCCTGCAGCACTCCCTTAAGGGGTGGTGCTCGTCACTTCCTGGGCTTTATGGGTTTGGTCATGTGACCTCGCTGACCTATCCTAGCCCTCCTGCGCATATATAAGTGGCTCAGCCCCCTTCCCAGATACCTCAGTGTCAAGGTCCTTGTATACTGCTAAGGTTCCTGGTTTCTGCTAGTGTTCCTGACTCGTATCTGTATTCCTGCACTCTGCCACCTATTAGATCCCTATCTGCTTGCCTTGACTCTCCTGTTGCTGATCCGGATTGCCTGCCCTGTACCTGTTCTGCCTGTCCTGACCTTTTGCCTATCTGACTCCACCTTTGCCTCATCCTTCAGTCCTACACCTCTGGTACCTTTCTCAGGTACCTCCTGGTCAGCCTGGACCAGTTTCCTTGTGTGCCAATCCTCCTCATGAGGTAGCGACCTGGTGTTCCCCTCAGGAAAGTCTATCCCCACCATCAGGGGTACTGTGAAGATACAGGGGTTCACTTAGACAACCCCCTTAGAGGAGGTAGGACACGTGACACAGTGGGTTCACACCCGCTGGTTCGTGACAGTACACTGAGGCCATGGACCCCGCTAGTCACTCCAAGCTTGTCGAACGTCAGGATGTCATGATGCAGTTCATTCAAAATGTTGCTGCTCGTCTGGATGCCATCTCTTCTCCAGCTACTGCAGGTTCGACAGCCGCTGCTACCCCTGCAATACCCACACCGGTGAATCTGGATTTGTGTGCCGCTGGTGTGCAACTCCCTCTGCCATCCTGCTATGATGGAGATCCAAAAACCTGTCGTGGATTCCTGAACCAGTGCCTGATCCACTTTGAGTTGCATGGGCAGAAGTTTCCCACTGAGCGGTCCAAGGTTGCCTTCATTGTGTCCCTGCTGTCTGATGAGGCCCTTACTTGGGCAAATCCAATTTGAGAACATAGAGGTCCAGATACCACCAATCTGCAGTCTTTTCTGGCTACCTTCCGGCTAGTCTTTGAAGAGCCCAGCCACACGTCCTTCGCCGCATCAGCCCTGCTGCGTCTGCGACAGGGTTCCTCGTCTGTGGGTCAGTACGCCATCCAGTTTCATACCCTGGCTGCTGAACTTGCATGGAACAATGAGGCTCAACTGGCGGTGTTCTGGGAGGGCCTTTCTGACGGGATTAAGG
This sequence comes from Bufo gargarizans, assembly GCF_014858855.1. NCBI lineage: Eukaryota > Metazoa > Chordata > Amphibia > Anura > Bufonidae > Bufo > Bufo gargarizans. The sequence goes on along the minus strand of NC_058083.1, from coordinate 522,709,866 downwards.
ATGAATTAGCTGTCGCGACCGTCCATCTACTCTAAATGACCTGATCACCTTGGCCACAAGGATAGATTTGCGTTTCAGGGAACGTTCTAAACAGGTCTCATGCACCAGAAGACCACCTCGTCTGGCTCCATGCTTCCAGAGACCGGTTCTTCCTCTATTGTCCACCCCATCTGAAGAGCCCATGCATAGTTACATAGTTAATATGGTTAAAAACAGACAAACGTCCATCAAGTTTAACCAAGGGATAGGTGGAGATGCGAATCCCAGCAGGAAGTGAGACTCAGATTTCTACACAATTTTCATGAGCATTTATGTTTTTTACTTTTAAGAATTCGTCTAAACCCTTTCTGAAACTGTCCACTGTTCCTGCTGTGACCACGTCTTGAGGAAGTTTATTCCACAGATTCACAGTTCTTACAGCAAAGAAGCTTTGACGCTTCTGGAGACTGAACTTTTTCTTCTTCAGTCGGAGGCAGTGCCCCCTTGTCTTTTGAGCACATTTTACATGGAACAGCTTTTCGCCTTATTTTTTGTACGGCCCATTTATATACTTATATAGGTTAATCATGTCCCCCCTTAGACGTCTCTTCTCAAGACTAAATAAATTCAATTTTTTTAATCTTTCTTCATAACTAAGACCCTCCATCCCCTTATCATTTTAGTCGCTCTCCTCTGTACTTTTTCAAGCTGCAGTGCATCCTTTCTATGGACTGGTGCCCAGAACTGGACTGCGTATTTGTCACGGAACCATGAACCAGACGTACAACAAGAGATAAGTGGAAAATAAGAAGGTTTTATTGAAGAGCAAGCCGTAAGCAAAGTCCGAACGGATGGCTAAACCGAAGCAGGGTCTTGCGGAGACGGAGGTCAGGAACCAGAAGGGTAGTCAGACGAAGCCAGGAACAGGAACCAACGGAGTAGTCAGACGAAGCCGGAATCAGGAACCAACGGGGTAGTCAGACGAAGCCGGAATCAGGAACCAACGGGGTAGTCAGACGAGGCCAGGATCAGGAACCAGAAGCAGCAGCAGTCTTGGAAGCATGTGAACACAGGAGGACCAAGCAAGGAACTGAAGCCACAGTCCTCCTATATATGTGAGCTAGGCATCCAGCTCCTCCCAGTGGGAAGGAGGAGCCGCAGGGTGGGAGGCTACAAGAAAACCCAGAAACCAAGATGGCCGCCAGCACATGTCAAACGAAGGGAACAGCAAGGAGGTAAGACCATGACAGTACCTCCCCCTCAAGGGCCCCTCCTCCGCGGAGTAAGGAACGGTTTCTGAGGGAAGCGTGCGTGGAAGGCTCGGAGCAAGACAGGAGCATGGACATCTGCGGAGGGAACCCAGGAACGCTCCTCTGGACCATAACCACGCCAATGGACCAAAAACTGCACCCGGCCGCGGACCAGGCGTGAGTCCAGGATATTGCTCACCTCATACTCCTCACGATTGCCCACTTGGACCGGACGAGGCCGAGGAATCGAGGAAGTGAAACGATTACACACCAGTGGCTTCAACAGGGAGACATGAAACACGTTGGAGATCCGCATGCCAGGAGGAAGCGCAAGGGCATAGGCTACCGGGTTTACCCTGCGAAGCACTCGGAAGGGACCAACAAAGCGAGGCGCCAGCTTGGGAGTGGGCACTCGAAGGTTGAGGTTGCGGGTGGACAACCATACGCGGTCTCCGACCTGGTAGGAAGGAGCGGGCGCTCGTCTGCGATCAGCCTGGAGTTTCTGGCGCTGCGCAGAGACCTCAAGGGACCTCTGGATCTGTACCCAAGAAGCACGTAGGACGGAAAGGTGATCCTCCACAGCCGGAATATCCTGGGGAGAGAATACCTCCGGTAACACGGCAGGTTGGAACCCATAATTGGCCATGAAGGGAGACGTCCCAGAGGAAGAGTTCACCGCCGTGTTCCTGGCAAACTCAGCCCAAGGCAGGAGGTCAACCCAATTGTCTTGGTGATCGGAGACATAGCAACGAAGGAATTGCTCCAAGGCCTGATTGGATCGTTCTGCGGCCCCATTGGACTGAGGGTGGTAGGCCGAGGAGAAAGAGAGATGAATCCCCAACTGGGAGCAAAAGGCGCGCCAGAACCTGGACACAAACTGACTCCCCCGATCCGACACAATCTCCTTGGGCAAACCATGCAACCGGAAGACCTCCCTGGCAAAAATCGAGGCCAACTCTTGTGCAGAGGGTAACTTCTTGAGAGGAACACAGTGGCACATTTTGGAAAACCGATCCACAATCATGAGAATGACCGTATGGCCTCGGGATGCAGGGAGGTCCACAATGAAATCCATCCCCAGGTGTTACCATGGACGCTCCCCGGTGGCTATGGGTTGCAAAAGGCCCAACGGAAGGTGCCGAGGGGACTTACTCTGGGCACAAACGGAGCATGCCGCTACATATGCGGCGATGTCGGAACGTAGAGAAGGCCACCAGAACAGACGTGAAACCGCCCAGGACAGCTGATTCTTTCCAGGGTGCCCCGCGGCCTTGGAGTTATGGTAGGTTCGCAACAACCGAGTGCGCAACTCCTCAGGCACAAAACATCTGCCGTTGGGTCTCCCAGAGGGAGCACCAGATTGAGCCGCCAAAATCTGCTCACCCAGAGGAGAAGTCAGGCTGGTGCGAATAGCGGCCAGGATCTGATTCGGGGGTATGACCGTAGTCGGAATCGACTCCTCCCCGGACAGCTCGGAGTACTGCCGTGATAAGGCATCCGCTCTGATGTTCTTGGAGCCGGGTAGGTAGGAGACCACGTAATTAAAACGTGACAAGAACAGAGCCCATCTGGCCTGACGTGGTGTCAATCTCTTGGCCTCAGAGAGGTAAGTCAGATTCTTGTGGTCCGTCAGGATGAGAACCGGAACCACCGAGCCCTCGAGCAAGTGCCTCCATTCTTTAAGGACCTGCACGATGGCCAATAACTCCCTGTCGCCAATCTGATAGTTGCACTCCGCGGAAGACAGTTTCCGGGAGTAAAACCCACAAGGAAGCAGAGGACCCTCTGGTGTTCTACGCTGAGACAGGAGGGCGCCTACTCCCGTCTCAGACGCGTCCACCTCGAGGACAAAAGGCAACCCAGGGTTGGGATGCGACAGAATCGGAGCCGACACAAAGGCGGACTTTAGAGCCTCAAAAGCTCGGATGGCCTCGAGCGGCCAGACCTGAGGATTACTGCCCTTCCTGGTCAGATCCGTGAGAGGCTTGGCTAGCATGGAAAAGTCCCTGATGAACTTCCGATAATAATTGGCGAAGCCCAAAAAGCGCTGCAGGGCACGAAGCCCACTGGGCTGGGGCCACTGTAAGACAGCCGAAACCTTCTCAGGATCCATGGAGAACCCCTCAGCGGAAATGATGTAACCTAAGAAGGTTACCTGGGATCGGTGAAATTCGCATTTCTCAAGCTTACCGAACAGCTTGTTCTCTCGTAAGCGTTGCAACACTCGTCTGACATCCAGAATGTGGGCCTCCATGGATGCAGAATATACCAAGATGTCATCCAAATAGACCACCACACACTGCTGCAACAGGTCACGGAAAACATCGTTGATGAATTCCTGGAAGACTGCGGGCGCATTGCACAACCCAAAGGGCATAACCAAGGATTCATAATGACCGGTCCTGGTGTTAAACGCGGTCTTCCACTCATCGCCCGCCTTGATCCTTACCAGGTTATATGCCGCCCTCAGGTCGAGTTTGGTAAAGACCGTGGCCCCTTTGAGGCGATCGAACAGCTCGGAAATCAAGGGTATCGGGTAAGCGTTCTTGATCGTGATGCGATTGAGACCCCTGTAATCGATGCAAGGCCTCAACTCGCCGCCCTTCTTTTTCACAAAGAAAAATCCAGCCCCTGCCGGGGACGAGGATTTGCGAATGTGTCCGCGTGAAAGCGCCTCCCTCACGTACTCCTCCATGGCCTCATTCTCCGCTACCGACAGTGGATAGACTTTGCCACGAGGAGGAACGGCACCGGATTGTAACTCTATGGCACAATCGTATGGGCGGTGCGGAGGTAGGGCAACCGCGCGCACCTTATCGAATACATCCCGGTACTCTTCGTATTCAGGAGGCAACAGAGAGTCCGAGGAAGTACACAGCAACTTGACAGGCCCATGGATGCAACTAGCCCCACACTGCGGTGACCACGAGAGGATCTCGACCGATCTCCAATCGAAAGTCGGATTATGCTTCTGGAGCCAGGGGTACCCCAAGACCACCGAGTAGTGTGGAGACGAAATAACCTGGAGACAGACCGACTCTCTGTGAACGGCACCAATGGCTATCCCCACTGGAAGGGTCTCATGAGTCACGTGTGGCGGCAGAAGGGGTCTGCCGTCTATCGCCTCAAGAGCCAGTGGGGAACCTCGAGGCTGCAGAGGAATGGAATTGGCGGCAACGAACACTCTATCAATGAACAAACCACCAGCACCAGAGTCCACCAACACCTGGGTCGTCACCGAGCCCCCGACCCAGGAGAGGACAACCGTGATCAGTGGTTTGTCAACACGGGAAACCGGGGACGAGGAGACTCCACCCAAGATCTGCCCCCGACAGGACCTCAGGTGCGAGCGTTCTCCCGGACGGTTCGGACATGCCAACCGAAAATGCCCACCGAGACCACAGTACATGCATCGGCCCTCGCGTCTCCGGAGTACCCTCTCCCCCTCGGACAGGCGAGCAAACCCCCGCTGCATGGGTTCACCCCCAGACAAGTCATCCCCAGGAGGCGTGGGAGGAGAGGGAGGCACGGGTGGGACAGCAAACGTAGGCGCCAATCTGTTAGGAGACCTCCGCAGGCTCTCCTTAAAGGAAGGTCTCTCCCTGAGTCTGGTGTCAATCAAAATCAGGAAAGAAATAAGAGACTCGAGCTCCACTGGTAGGTCCTTAGCTGCAACCTCATCCTTCAAGGCATCCGAGAGACCATGAGAGAAAGCAGCGACCAGAGCCTCATTATTCCAGCCCACCTCTGCTGCCAGGGTACGAAACTCAATGGCGTATTCAGCTACGGATCGTGAACCCTGTCTGATGGACATAAGGAGCTTCGCAGCAGAGGCAGCACGAGCCGGCACATCGAATACCTTCCGAAGAGAAGCAACAAAACCGGAAAACTCGGCAACCACCGGATTGTTGTTCTCCCATAAAGGGCTGGCCCAGGCCAAGGCCTTGTCCGAGAGCAGCGAGATCAAGAAGCCCACCCTTGATCTCTCAGTAGGAAAGGCATGTGGCAGCAACTCGAAGTAAATGCCCACCTGGTTAAGGAAACCTCGGCACTGAGTTGGCTCTCCCCCAAAGCGCTGTGGAAGGGGGGCAGAACCGGTCATACCCTGAAACACCACAGGCGCAGCAACAGGTGTCAGGGTAGACTCTGGCGCAACAACCGGAGCGGCAGTAGGAGCGGGCCCAGGAGCGACAACCGACCCATCGGCAATGGAAGCGAAATGAGCCGTGCGTTCAAGCAGGGTTTGCAACGCCACAGCGAACCGACCCAACAGGTGATCCTGCTGATCAAGTCTGGCAACCAGCGTAGGTAGCGAGGGTGGCCCTGTACCGTCAGAATTCATGGCTTGGTCCTAATGTCACGGAACCATGAACCAGACGTACAACAAGAGATAAGTGGAAAATAAGAAGGTTTTAATGAAGAGCAAGCCGTAAGCAAAGTCCGAACGGATGGCTAAACCGAAGCAGGGTCTTGCGGAGACGGAGGTCAGGAACCAGAAGGGTAGTCAGACGAAGCCAGGAACAGGAACCAACGGGGTAGTCAGACGAAGCCGGAATCAGGAACCAACGGGGTAGTCAGACGAGGCCAGGATCAGGAACCAGAAGCAGCAGCAGTCTTGGAAGCATGTGAACACAGGAGGACCAAGCAAGGAACTGAAGCCACAGTCCTCCTATATATGTGAGCTAGGCATCCAGCTCCTCCCAGTGGGAAGGAGGAGCCGCAGGGTGGGAGGCTACAAGAAAACCCAGAAACCAAGATGGCCGCCAGCACATGTCAAACGAAGGGAACAGCAAGGAGGTAAGACCATGACAGTATTCCAGATGAGGCCGCACCAGCGCTTTGTAAAGTGGTAATATTACATCCCTGCCCCGCGAGTCCATGCCTCGTTTAATGCATGACATTATCCTGGTGGCCTTAGAAGCAGCTGATTGACATTGTGTGCTGTAATTTAATCTACCATCCACAAGGACACCCAAATCCTTCTCTATAAGTGCAAATAGAGCGCCTTCGATTGTTTGATCAGGAATGTTTACGCTGCAAAGCAGTGAATCTGTTGTCTATTGTGGAGGCAAAGCCCACTTTGTGCGTAATTGTGCTCAGAAGCCGGGAAATGCCAATGTCTAGGGTCAGTTGGAAAAGTGGTCCTAAACAAGGAGAAGTCCTCTCCGAAACTTTCAGTTCTGATGACTCACTCTCACAAGGCAGTTACACTGTCTGCGTCTGCATTCTTGAACTATGGGTCAGCCATTAACTTCATTCAGCAAGCTCTGGTCCATCAGTACCGGCTTCCTACCATCCGTTTAGAAAGGCCTCTGACAGTGGCTTCCGTAAATGGACTGCCACTTCTCAAATTCTCGTCCAATTAAAAAGGTCCTTTGCTTCTGCACCTGTTCTGTGTCATCCCGACGTCTCCTGCCAATTCTTTTTATAAGTGGACGCCTCCTCCATAGGAGCCAGTGCTGTTTTACTACAGAAAGGTTCCAAGGGAAAGATGTTTACATGTAGATTTTTCTCCAAGCTCTTCTCCCCTGCTGAGAGGAATTACTGTATAGGAGACAGAGAGCTTCTGGCCATAAAACTTGCCTTGGAGGAGTGGCTTTATCTATTGGAGGGGGCCCAGCATCCAGTGATAATCTTCACCGACCACAAGAACCTTACATATCTGCAAACGGCCCAACGTCTGAACCCTCACCAAGCCAGATGGGCATTTTTTTCCTCCCATTTTGATCTTGAGCTTCACTTTCACCTGGCCAAGAAGAACATCAAGGCGGATTCTCTGTCTCAGTCATTTGATTTCTCCGACCAGCAAGATGAGCCCCAGTATGTTGTAGATCCTTCTCGCTTGATCACAGTGGCTCCTGTCCTGGTAAAATACATCTTTCCCGGGAAGACATTCGTGCCATCTGCCAAGAGAAAATGTATTCTAGCTTGGGGGCACAACTCCAAACTGGCTGGTCACCCAGGGATCCGTAAGACCACAGAACTTTTTTCTCGCCACTACTGGTGGCCCACACTGTCTAAGGATGTACATGATTATGTGTCTGCCTGCACCGTCTCTGCTCAGAATTAAGTCTGCAGGACCAAAACTACCCGGGCTGTTGTTACCCCTTCCTGTTCCTGATGTCCCATGGCAACACATTGCCATGAACTTTGTTACAGATCTGCCCTTTTCTGCCATATGTACAGCTATCTGGGTTCTCGTGGACCGTGTCTCCAAGATGGCGCACTTCGTACCTTTGGCTGGACTGCCCTCGGCTGCTGAAGTTGCTAAACTGTTCGTGAGACACATATTCTGCTTGCATGGTTTACCTTGGCATATTGTTTCCGATTGCGGAGTCCAGTTTACCTCTAAGCTCTGGAGTGCCCTTTGCCAGCTGCTCGAAATTGAGCAGGACTTCTCTTCCGGTATCATCCCCAGACCAACATGGCAAGTAGAACAGGTCAATCAAATATTAGAGAACTATCTCCGGCATTTTGTTTCAGACCAACACGACAACTGGGTACAATTGCTACCTTGGACTGAATTCTCCTATAACAACCACTCTAGTGAGTCTACCGGATCCTCTCCATTCTTTGTCGTTTATGGACCACACCCTCGTACTCCTCTCCCTGTTCCTACATCTTCTGGGGTACCAGCTCCAGATTCCTCTTGTAGGTATTTATAAAGATTTGGCGTGTCACCAAGGACTGCATCAACAAAGCGGTGACTCTCATGAAAGCGAATGCAGACAAGAGAAGGAGAAAACCGCCTCAGTTCTCATCTGGAGATAATGTATGTCTCTCTTCTAAAAACATCTGCTTAAGGGTTCCCAGTTTCAAATTTGCTCCTAGGTTCCTTGGGCCTGGGTTTCTGTCTTGTCGTGGATTTGAGAAGAAGGGGCATAAGGGGGGGGGGGGGTACTGTAACTGCGGCTGCTGTGCGCCACTGTTCTCCTGCTTACCACTAAGGTCCCGGGCGCCATGTTCAGCGGTGATCTGCTGCCGGTGCTTCCCATTCACCGCTGCAGTCCTGGGCTCTGTCTGTGTGGGTGGTTTTGTTCTGGGATCCGCTCCCAAGTTTGCTCTCAGCCCTGGCCACAGCATGCTTGCTGCTCGTTTCCTGCAGCACTCCCTTAAGGGCCGACGCGCGTCAGTTCCTGGGCCTTATGGGTTTGGTCATGTGACCTTGCTGACCTATCCTAGCCCTCCTGCGCATATATAAGTGACTCAGACCCCTTCCAAGATGCCTCAGTGTCAAGGTCCTTGTGTCCAGCTAAAGTTACTAGTTTCAGCTTGTGTTCTTGTGTTCCTGACTCGTATCTGTATTTCTGGACTCTGCTACCTGTTATATCCCTACCTGCCTGCCTTGACTCTCCTGTTGCCGAGCCGGATTGCCTGACCTGAACCTGTGCCGCCTACCCTGACCTTTTGCCTGTTTCACTACACCTCTGCCTCATCCTTCGGTCCTGCACCTCTGGTACCTTTCTCAGGTACCTCCTGGTCCGCCTGGACCAGCTGCCTCATGTGCCTATCCTCCCCAAGAGGTAGTGACCTGGTGTTCCCCTCGGTAGAGTCTATCCCCACCATCAGAGGTACTGTGAAGATCCAGGGGTTCACTTAGACAACGCCCTTAGAGGAGGTAGGACACATGGCATAGTGGGTTCACACCCGCTGGTTCGTGACAGTAATGAAGATCAGGCTAAGAACAACTCAGCTGGAGAGGGGCGCTTCCGTTCCATAGTTTAGCTCCTTAGGCTTTTTAAAAGTTGGGTGGTATGTGTGTGGTATATATGTAAACACGAGTCGTGATGCCGCGTGTCCGCCGTTGAGTAGAGAACCCGTTGTTAAAAATTTGAATCCCACCCCTGCCTGTAAGTCTACAGTGTTGATCCAGAGGAAAGCAAATATCCCCATGAAGTAAATGTGAATTCCCCATAATACTGGAAAATTTCCTCAAATCTAAATCTGACAACCAGAATAACTGCCTGGATTAACGTAACGACCCTTCTACAGTAATATAGTAACTATAACTTGTAATGTTTGCGGATCCATCATGGATCTTCAAAAATGCTTCTGTTACAATAATACAACCGCATGCATCCGTCATGAATGGATCCAGTTGTATTATGTCTTCTATAGCCATGACGGATCCGTTTTGAACACCATTGAAAGTCAATGGGGGGGCGGATCCGTTTTTTTATTGTGCCAGATTGTATCGGGGAAAACGGATCTGTCCCCATTGACTTACATTGTGGATCCCTTTGCCTCCGCTTCCTCAGGCGGACAGCAAAACGCTACAAGCAGCCTCCAGAGCGGAATGGAGACGGAACGGAGGCAAGCTGATGCATTCTGAGCGGATCCTTTTCCCTTCAGAATGTATTAGGGCAAAACTGATCCGTTTTGGACCGCGTGTGAGAGCCCTGAACGGATCTCAAACGGAAAGCCAAAACGCCAGTGTGAACGTAGCCTTAGTTCACCATCCACCAATATCCCAAAGTCTCCACTGGAAGTTTACCTTTTATCACAGTTATAGAAACAATGTTTTTTTTTTTTAAATGCATCTGAAACTAACAAGAACATACTTTCAGGTTTCTAGAACATTACCAAAAAATAATTGGAATCACTTTCCTTTCAAATATCTTTTCTAATCTTATCTTTTCACACAATGAAAATAACTACATTTCAAAGATTTCCCACAAAACAATTCAAAACGGAAAATAAAAATTCTTAATTGCCTAAAAAACATTTCACATTTTCAGGCAAGAACAACATGTCCTCGCTGCATTTTTACAGCAGGTTTCCAGAGCGACGTGTGTCTACGTCATTAAAATGTATTTTCAGGCACTGAAACTACAAACATCTGTGCGAGTGCCATTACAAAATGACCATTTTTTACGATATGTCCATTTCTGGAGGTACAGAGCATTTGGAAAGTCTTCGAACCCTTTCACTTTTTTCACATTTTATTATTTTGTGGCCTTGTGCTAAAAAATTTTTAAAAAAATCCAGCTTTTCTCCATCAATCTGCACTCAACACTCCATGAGGAAAAAGTGAGAACAGAATGTTAGAAATTTTTTATCATTTATTGAAAAGGAAAGACTAAAATCTTGCATTGACATAAGTATTCATCCCCTTAAGGCTACTTTCACACTTGCGTTCGGGGCTCCGCTTGTGAGTTCCGTTTGAAGGCTCTCACAAGCGTCTCCGAACGGATCCGTACGGCCCTAATGCATTCTGAGTGGATGCGGATCCGCTCAGAATGCATCAGTCTGGCACCGTTTGTCGTCCGCCTGGCCGTGCGGAGCAAAACGGATCCGTCCAGACTTACAATGTAAGTCAGGGGGGATGGATCTGTTTGAAGTTGACACAATTTGGCTCAATTTTCAAACGTATTCACCCCCTTTACTCAGGAGATAAGTCTTTAGCCCCTTTACTCAGGACATAAGTATTCATACCCTTTACTCAAGCGATAAGTCTTCATCCCCTTTACTCAAGAGATAAGTCTTCAGCCCCTTTACTCAAGCGATAAGTCTTCAGCCCCTTTACTCAGGACATAAGTATTCCTCCCCTTTACTCAAGAAATAAGTCTTCATCCCCTTTACTCAAGAGATAAGTCTTCATCCCCTTTACTCAAGAGATAAGTCTTCAGACCCTTTACTCAGGAGATAAGTCTTTAGCCCCTTTACTCAGGACATAAGTATTCATACCCTTTACTCAGGATATAAGTATTCAGCCCCTTTACTCAGGAGATACGTCTTCAGCCCCTTTACTCAGGAGATAAGTCTTCAGCACCTTTACTCAGGAGATAAGTCTTCAGGCCCTTTACTCAAGAGATAAGTCTTTAGCCCCTTTACTCAGGACATAAGTATTCAGCCCCTTTACTCAGGAGATAAGTCTTCAGCCCCTTTACTCAGGACATAAGTCTTCAGCCCCTTTACTCAGGACATAAGTCTTCAGCCCCTTTACTCAGGACATAAGTCTTCAGCACCTTTACTCAGGACATAAGTCTTCAGCCCCTTTACTCAGGAGATAAGTCTTCAGCCCCTTTACTCAGGACATAAGTCTTCAGCCCCTTTACTCAGGACATAAGTCTTCAGCACCTTTACTCAGGACATAAGTCTTCAGCCCCTTTACTCAGGACTTAGCTGAAGCCCCTTTGGCAGTGATTCCAGCCTCCAGTCTTCTTGGAGATGATGCCACATGGTCTCCACACCTGGATTTGGTAATTTTCTGCTATTCTTCTCTGCAGATCGTCTCCAGCTCTGCACAGGAATGAGCAGCAGTCTGGTATCTGCCACATCTCTGGATGGATAGTCAGTAGGCGCGAGACACGACCCGAGGCACAGATGAAGTATTGGTCTTTTATAGACGACGTGTTTCGGGTGCATGGTCCCTTTCTCAAGTTGCCTTTTAGACTTGAGAAAGGGGCAATACAAGACAGACACTATGGTTACTGCTATGGCCACTGTTGTCTTTAGTACAGTCACCAAGTTATTGTGGTTACAACTGTTGCCTGGTCACAACAAGCTACCTCTCACTTATCAGGCATAGGGCTCCTGGATTGCTCGGCCCAATCATAAAGAGAACTGTGCAGCCATACAGTTATAGATGCACGGTCCTCTCTATGCCCTCCCTGTGCTCAGCTCTGTGCAGGGAGCAAACTAGGAAGTTACAGGCCAAAACCGTGCTGGAGTCTGGAGCGGTGAGTATCCACCCGACTCCAGGTATTCAGCATTAACCCCTTCATTGCCCTAGACCACCAGGGATCATTACACTAACTTCTTCAGTGCTCTAAACCACCAAGGATCCTTACATCATTCCCAACACTGTTCTTCTAGACCAACAGATATACTGACCTTAAACCCTTTACTGCTGTAGAATAACAGGTTTACTGACATTAAAGGGCTTTCAGGAATAATTAACTATTTCCTATGACCCTTAGCCTGTAGATTGACAGATTCATACTTATTGTACCTGCCCTCACTTGGAGACATGTCCCCGCTGAAGCTAGTGATTGGCTGAAGCAGAGCCGGTGACCATGTCTGGAATCAGCAGGGAGGACTGTGGCAGGTAAGTAGGAATCAGTCAATAGGCAATGCAGGCTAGGGGCGTATAAGAAATAGTTAATTAATCCCAGAAAACCTTTTAACCCCCATGCTGCCCTACACCCCCAATAATACTGACATTAACCCTTCATTGCTCAAGATCACCAAGAATGCTGACATTAACAGGAGTACAAACATTAATCCCTTGACTGTCCTAGACCAATAGGGATACAGACATTAACCCTTCCATGCCGTACACAACGCTATATACTGACATTGACCTCTCCACCGCTCTAGATCACCAGGTGGACTGACATTAACCCCATTGAGTACCCTAGACCACCAGATTTACTGACATTAGCCCCTTTACTGCTATACACCATAAGGAATATTGATACTAACCCTTACACCAACAGGTCTACAGACATTAACCCTTTCAAATCCCTAGACCACCAGAGATGCTGACAAATAATGGGGTTGTGTCACTTCAGCAAGTGTCATTTATCATGTAGAGAAAATGAATACAAGGCACTTACTAATGTATTGTGATTGTCCATATTGCCTCCTTTGCTGGCTGGATTCATTTTTCCATCACATTATACGCTGCTCATATCCAGGGGTTAAGACCCCCCCTGCAATCCATCAGCGCCGGTCATGCTAGCACACTATAGAAAAATGCCGGCCTCTCCGGTGGCCGGGACCATAGGAGCTCACGTAGTCTGGTGCTTTTTTCTATAATGTGCATTTACGTCCACAGCTGCTAGATGGCAGGGTGGTCATGGAAACGAGCAGTGTCTAATGTGATGGAAAAATGAATCCAGCCAGCAAAGGAGGCAATATGGATAATGACAATACATTAGTAAGTGCATTGTATTAACTTTCTCTACATGAAGTGAAACAACCCCTTTAACCACTTCACTACCCTAGACCCCCAGGAATTCAGTGAATAGACCTTTATGTTACTACTATTTGTCTGGTATCTATATGGCCCTCTATATCTGGCTTCTATATACAGTAGTTAATTACCAGAGTGCTGTGCATTCATATCTTATTGATGTGGTTCTGTGTTTTCTGGTTTTGTGTCTTCTGGTCCCAAACGTCCCCGTACACTAGCTGCCAATGTTTGGGGGAGACGTTGCCAGCAATGCAGTTGAGCCGTAGCTGACAGTCATGAAAAGAAGGAGTAGGGGTGAAGGTAAACTTTTTGCACCAGGAACTATGAGCCTTTAGCTACACCCTGGTCAAGTGTGTGGGGCCAGCTACCTCCAGCGCTCCAGCTGTTGTGAAACTAAAACTGCACACTTGCTCTGCTCTCCTTGGAACTCCCACAGAAGTAACTGGAGCATGCTGGGAGTTGTAGTTTCACAACAGCCGAGGTGCCTGAGGTGGCTGACTGCTGGTGTAGAAGTTGCAACCAATGTATTCAATGTTGGACATACTGTGTATGTCCTCAGTATTCAGGGAGGGGGCGCTGTTTCACTTACCCAATTTGAAAGACTAGCATTGCCCCATGTAAGGTCACGGTCAACTTTAAAATAAATGGCAACCGCTGACCACCATTTGTTTTGTCGTTTTACCTTTAAAAAGACATCATTTTGTGCTAAATTTTATAATATATCGGGTCACAGCTCCATTTTTCTTTAAAAAAAAATCCTTAGTACAGACATATCGTTAAAATTCTTGCTGCCTGCAGCCACCACTAGGAGGAGCTGTGGAGCTTAGTGCATACTGTAAGTCCGGTACATTGGACTCAGTAATAACACAATGGAGCAGATTTACTAATGCTGCCTTATACTTAGGCCTCATGCACATGACCGTTTTTCGGGTCTGCATCTGAGCCGCAGTTTTTGCGGCTCGGGTGCGGACTCATACACTCCTAATGGGGCCGCAAAAGATGCAGACAGCACTCTGTGTGCTGTCTGCATCCGTTGCTCGGTTCCGTGGCCCCGCAAAAAAAAATAGAACATGTCCTATTCTTGTCTGTTTTGCGGACAAGAATAGGCATTTCTACAATGGGCCCCCCGTTCCGTTCCGCAAATTGCAGAAGGCACACGGGCAGCTTCCTTTTTTTGCTGATCTGCGGTTTGCGGACCGCAAAAAAAACGGAACGGTCGTGTGCATGAGGCCTTAGACAGTATAAATGTCACGGCGGACGAGCACTCAGACACACAGATAAACCAACAACCAGGCTCTAGGCGAGAAGCAGGGGAAGGGTCACCTCCTAGCTAATCCCTGACTTCTCTCCCTGCACTGCTCAGCCCACAGGCAGACCTTGGTGGTAGGAATGATGTGTCCTCGTGCCTAGGCTAATACACCCTAACTTCCCTAAGATGGTGAAAAGGGGAAATAGGAGCAGCCTGCTCGCACAGAACCTGGATGGGAGAGATGACACAAACACAACCTAGACAGCAAACAACAAAAACTGAAACCACACTTATCTTTTGTGAGCTGGAACAGACAACCTTCCTTCCTTGCTTCCAAGGCCAGACTGATTTCTATAACCCGCCCAGAGCACTGGAATTGAGAGCTATTTAAACTAATGCCCCCACCCAGTGCACCTGATGGGAGGCGGATCCAGCCAACTCCAAAACACAACACTAAATACGTGCTGCTATTCTGACCGACCTCCTCACATAGTCAGAGCCGGGCATGACACCCTCTCTATGACCAGAGCGGAAACCAATTTAGGGCCCCTTTGACATGGGCCAATTTTTGGAAACAAAAATGCCTGTTCCTGATAATTGGCCCATGTGAAGGTGTCACCAGCCACTCAACAAAGGAGCAGTCCTTGAGTTTAATGGTAGCTGTACAACTTTCTTTGCACTGAGCTCCCCCTAGTGGCGGCTGCAGGCAGCCCGTTTTATCATGTACTGAAGGGCCTAGAGCTGAAAAGTGTGTCTTCATACTAGCCATCTGGTGTAATTCCATTGAAATATCTGGTGTTCACAATGAGGCCATATTTATAAAGCACCTGTTCTACTTTTTTCAATAAAGAAGAAATGGAATGCAGAAAAAAAAACTCCATTTCTTTTTTTTTTTTTTAAAGGAAATTCAGCAGAAAGCTGATGGAGAGGGGGGGTGGGGGGGGGGATAATTCATTTGGCCCTACAATATCTGTGTACACCCCTGGCAGTGAGAAATTAATCAGTGCAGAATGGTGGACAGGAATTTTGGACGTTTACTGTAAACAAATGATTACATATTAAACCATTAGAATTATGAATATTTTACAAAATTACAAAAACGCTGCTCGAATTTTAAGATGAGAAAAAAAAAGGAACAAATTCTGGATCATTTCAAATGCAAATCCGCAATTCACATGCAAATGAGACTCTTGGTCTGTAGTCCCTTAGACAATAATATTCCTTAATTACATCCAGTTTACAGTATATATTTACAGCTTTGTAAATCAGCGGGGAGGAGGATGTGTGAAAAGTCGTCAGATCAGTATAGGCAGTGGCGTCTTGGGAGGGGGGGTGTGGGTGACATAGAAGAAGACTTGGCATTGGATATAAGCATCTTCACGAGGACGATTCGCTCTTGGTTACTGCCGGAGCAGACCTGACACACTTCTACACCCCAAGGAAGGATTTTCTGCCTGTTAATTACAGCACAGTTCAAAAGAGTGAAATAAAAAAAACTGAAATCTTCCGGGTCTTACAGATTATAATTATGCAATCTCATGAATATGCATGAGCGATCTGCATCCAGAAAACAGCCGCACGACTATAAAATGTTGGCACAAAAAGGGATTTCAGTGTTGTTTTCTGCTTGTGATAAAAAAAACCATCTCATTTCTAAGATGCCAAGGAGCTTTTAATCCATCTCGGAAACTTTTCCCTGCCGGGATTATAGATTTAGCAGCAAAATGCTGAATACACAAAAAAACGTGAATAACCTGCACATAATGTTGGCGGGACAGAGTAACTTACCACTTCTGATTATAAGGTCATGTTCACATACGTTTTTTTTAAAGATTGAAACTTTTTTTTTTTTTTTTACCTTTTTTATTTTGTATTTTTTTTCACTTCCTGGAGAAAATCCTCTATGGAATAGGACCCTTTCCCCAATTTCACAGCAGGGAAGGAATGATTTACAGTTAATTCAGATAGTCTGTAACTTGACATGGCAGAAACCTCATTGTACTACCTACTGTATGTAACGCTGCCCCTGCGATAAGTGACTGCACCAGTTCTCTCAAGATAACACTGCCCCCATTGTGGTATCATAATTTGTCCCCAGATAACCCTGCCACCTCAGTACTCTTTTGATAAGCCTGTCTCTTTATTCGATGACATCATCAGTCCTCCCTAAATAACCCTGCCCTTGATTCTGAGACATCACCAGTTTTCTCATATAATCCTGTACATTTACTTTGTGACATCACCAGTCCCCCCACTACCTGAAAAACCTTATAAATTCACTCTGTGACATCACTAGTCCCCCCAGAAAAACCTTATATATTCACTCTGCGACATCACCAGCCCACCCCAGAAAAGCCCTATACAGTCACTCTGTGATGTCACCAGTCCTTCTCCAAAAATACCTTATACATTCAATATGTGACATCACCATTTGTGACTGCCGGACGCGCTGGAACTCCACCTTGTATATGCTTGAAAGGCTGCTCCAGCAGCAACGTGCCGTTAACAACTACCTGTACGAACTCTGCGGCAGGACAGGTTCTGGGGAGCTTGGTTTCTTTTCACCGCGCCAGTGGCTGTTCATGCGCGACGCATGCAGACTTCTGCAGCCATTTGATGAGATCACCAAACTGTTCAGTCGCAGCCAGGGCCCTATCAGTGACATCGTACCTTACGCCTTCTTTCTGGAGAGTGCATTGCGTCGTGTCATTGATCAAGCCGTCGAGGAGCAGGAGCTGGAGAATGAGGAAGTCACAATGCTGGATGAATTCCCAGGGGGGGCTACTCCATCTGAGGCAAGTCAGCAGGAGTCTGAAGAGGAGTCAGAGGAGGATGGTGGCTGGTGGGAGGAGGAGCAAGAAGATCAGGCTTTGAGGGGGACTTTAAACTTTTCTGGGATCCCTGGTGTTGTCCGTGGATGGGGGGAGGAGACCGAGGACGACATTCTCCTGGGCGATGAGCAGGAGCCAGGGCACTCCATCGCTTCCAATTTAGTGCAAATGGGGGCCTTCATGCTCCAGTGTTTAAGAGGGACCCCCATATAAAAAGCATAAAGGGCAAGGACCAGTACTGGGTGGCAACGTACTTAGACCCCCAGTACAAACACAAAATGGCGGAAATGTTACCACCATCACAGAGGGCTGTCAGAATGCAGCATTTCCAGGCCTTGCTTCGAGAGATGCTGCATTCTTCTGTTGCGGGCGCTGGCAGGAGAATTTCCACCCACAGCGAAAGACGCGCGGGTACCAATCCTAACGCGCCTGCAAGAAGAGGGCGGTTTGAAGATGTGTTGGTCACTTCGGATATGAGATCATTCTTGCAGCCAACCCATCGACAGCCGCCCTCCGGATCCAACTTCAGGGAACGCCTAGACCGTCAGGTGTCCGACTACATCGGGTTAACGGCCGATGTGGACGCTCTGAGAAGCAAGGAACCCCTGGACTACTGGGTGTGCAGGCTTGACCTGTGGCCAGAGCTGGCACAATTTGCCATGGAACTGTTGGCTTGCCCCTCGTCGATTGTCCTGTCCGAAAGGACGTTCAGCGCAGCAGGGGGGACTACCTCACATTTCTAAATATGAATGAGGCATGCATCTCTGAGGAATTCAACATTTGTGACGACCATGTGTAATTGAATTTCCTCATGCCAGCCCACACATATCCGCCATATCTCAAAATAAAGAATGGTCCTTGTCTTATGTATGTACAGCGGCATAAAATACCTTTTCTGTCAGGTGAATGCCTAATTTTGGGGCCTGTACTGGCCAACAGTAAAATTTGTATCCAGTGACCAGCTAATGTACCTCCAGCCAAATCATCACAAGTTCTTTTCTTTCAGATAAATGCCTCATTTTTGGGGCCTGTACTCCCGTGGCGTAAAATAAGTTTTTTCTAGGCTCCAGCAGGGCACATTTTTTAAAGTTTCCTTTTAAGACGCATAAAAATGGCCCCTGATTAAAATACATATTTTTTGTTGGAATTTTTTCCAATGATCCCCCTCTGGTATGTCACTGTCCATGTTGTGGGACTATTTGTGCACTTCTAGTAAGTATTTAGTGGCTGCAAATATGACCTGAAGGCTGTTCAGGTTCGCCTGCTATTAAAGTCAATGGGGCCCGCCCCGAACATGCGGTTTTCGAACATTTGCAAAATGTCCCGAAACGTCCCGGCCGATGTTCGTCAATCACTAATTAGCTAGGTGTAGGAATGGTAGTGCCTGCTCTAGGGTACTACATACAGTATACATTAAATCTGTGACATAACTAGTCCTCTCCAGATAACCCTCTCTCTTCATTATCACTTCACCAGTCCTCTTCAGGTAACCATGCCCCTTCACTATGTGACATCACCAGTCCTCCCAGGAGAAAACTCTGACCCTTCACTCCGTGACATCACCAGTCCTCCCAATAAAGAACTCTGCCCCTTCACTCTGTGACATCACCAGTCCTCCCAATAAAGAACTTTGCCCCTTCACTCTGTGACATCACCAGACCTGGCAAGAAAAAGCTCTGCCCCTTCACTCTGTGACATCACCAGTCCTCCCAAGAAAAAACTCTGCCCCTTCACTCTGTGATATCACCAGTCATGCCCAGATAGCTCTGCCTCTTAACTCTATGACACCACTAGTCCTCCTCAGCTTATTTTGCCACTTCATTTGGTGACATCAGCAGATAACCCCGCCTCTTTTCTTTGCGACATCACCATCCTCAAATATAGTGGGTCGAGAGGTAATATTTACATCTGGCCCTAGTGCCCTTCTGCCGCAACAGTATTGTGAATGGAGCATGGAAAGTGGGGAGTGTTACAGATTTTGTCCTCCTCAGGACCCCTCTGTCACGGCGGACGAGCCCTCAGACACACAGATAAACCGACAACCGGGCTCTAGGCGAGAAGTAGGGGAAGGGTCACCTCCTAGCTAATCCCTGACTTCTCTCCCTGCACTGCTCAGCCCACATTCAGACCTTGGTGGTAGGAATGATGTGTCCCCGTGCCTGGGCTAAAACACCCTAGATTCCCTGAGATGGTGAGAAGGGGAAATAGGAGCAGCCTGCTCGCACAGAACCTGGGATGGGAGAGATGACACAAACACAACCTAGACAGCAAACAACAAAAACTAAAACCACACTTATCTTTTCTGAGCTGGAACAGACAACCTTCCTTCCTTGCTTCCAAGGCCAGACTGATTTCTATAACCCGCCCAGAGCACTGGAATTGAGAGCTATTTAAACTAATGCCCCCACCCAGTGCACCTGATGGGAGGCGGATCCAGCACGACTCCAAAACACTAAACACGTGCTGCTATTCTGGCCGACCTCCGCACATAGTCAGAGCAGGGCATGACACCCTCTCTATGACCAGAGCGGAAACCAATTTAGGGCCCCTTTGACATGGGCCAATTTTTAGAAACAAAAATGCCTGTTCCTGATAATTGGCCCATGTGAAGCTGTCACCAGCCACTCAACAAAGGAGCAAGTCTTTCATGCGCCACCTCGAAGTGTCATTCTTCCCCTATCAATTTTGAAGGGCCCTTTAAAGACCACCTATTGACTTGTCTATCAATCAACGCTCGGTACTGCCCCGGCATTGGCCCATGTAACAGGGCCCCAGCTTAGGGCCGGGGTGTTTTAAGTCTTTTTATAATATCGCCCTCTGCTATTCTTATTCCTAGATGCTGATTTCTTCTCTCTCGCCCTTCAATACACATTGGCCACGCTGCCCGCATTGGATACCGCAGTTTCCTTGGACAATTATTTCATAGCTCAGGGCAAGGAAAATAATTGACCTCATTATAAATGAAATATGCCTCCTTAAACCCTCATGTTCTGTACGGCGACCCCATCTAGGAGAACGGCGCTCCCCGGTGTCTGTAAATATTTTAGCACTGCACTTAAAGGCCGTGGAGTGCAAAACAGCAGCAGACAAGCTATATATTCCCTGCCCTGACCCCGCGTGAAGGGTCCTGGATGATCAGCGGCACGAAAATAACTGAGCGGAGTACAGGACTGGATGAATTTATTGCAGGCGCAGCAGAGCTGAATTTGTCAAGTGGCATAACACCTGGTACAGTTTTTGCCTAGGACTGATGAAAGTGAAGGGTAACTGTACAGAGGAAGGGAGATAAGTGGCTGTCAGACGTCCCAGGCGCCGGATATCTTGGTGGAAGCAAGAGATTAGTTTAAAAATATATATTTTGTACAGCAAGAGGCAATGCAGAAAGCTGTAAAGGTGCTCAGATATTGGATGGATGCTAGAATGCTTAGGTTCACTGACTGCAAGCAGAGATCTTGAAACTAGTGAGAAATGTGACTACAAAGGGGGAGATTTATCAGGAGGACGGAATTTGCTTTGCCCAAACCTATCAGATGTTGTATAACGTGTCTGTGCATCTTTAAGTCTAACACGTCCTTCTCCGATTTTTCTGCCACCCCTTTACTGGAGTAAGATTGCGACAATTTTTGTGACTATTAAAAAATCGCAGTTGATCAATCTGCTTGAAGATTTTGATCACAAGTTGCCTACAGAAGGCAGTTTCCAATATGCTCACCATCTAGAAGTCCGGTGGATTGTCCTCTGGATCGGAGCACGGGCCTGGGACTCATCTCTTTGGAATTCCTACATCCGCCAGCGTCACGTCCATCAGTCAGAATACCAGGTTTCTGGTCGGGTTTATGGACGGGCACGTCACTTCCGCAGCCCAGGACAGGGGAGGTGCTGTAGACTGGGCCGGAACCATTCATTTCCCGGGTGCATGCGCAGACTCCTGAGTCAGTCTCATCTGAGCATGCACCAGGGAGAGGAACAGTTCTGACCTGGTCCACAGCATCTCCACTGGGCTGCAGAAGTGATGTCCCTGTCCATAGACCGGACACCTGGTAAAGGACATGACACTGGCAGATGCAGGGTTTCTAAAGACGGACGCGTTACGTGACCAGATTCCAGAGCGGCCGATCCACAAAACTTGGTGCAATTAAGTAAAGGGCGTCTGTCAGCAGTTTTGTACCTATGACACTGGCTGACCTGTTACATGTGCGCTTGGCAGCTGAAGACATCCGTTTGGTCCCATGTTTCTATGTGCCCGCATTGCTGAGAAAAATGATGTTTTATTACATGCAAATGAGCCTCTAGGAGCAATGGGGGCGTTACCATTACACCTAGAGGCTCTGCTCTCTCTGCAACTGCCGCGCCCTCTGCACTTTGATTGACAGAACCAGGCAGTGAAAATATGATTCACACCTGGACCTGTCAATAAAAATGCAGAAGGTGCGGCAGGTGCAGAGAGCAGAGCCTCTAGGTGTAATGGTAACGCCCCCGTTGCTCCTAGAGGCTCATTTGCATATAATAAAAGATAATTTTTCTCAGCAATGTGGGCACATATGAACATGGGACCAACACAGATGCCTTCAGCTGCCAAGCGCACATGTAACAGGTCAGCCAGTGTCAGTCGGGACAAATCTGCGGACAGAGGCCCTTTAAGGTGAGTTGATGGTTTGGAAAAATGCCTTTAAATCAGCTCGAGAGGCTAACCATATTCACTTTCCTACCCACTTTTCAAAACTGGCATGGTGTAAAAATACAAAATATTACAATTTATTTTCAAAATTAAGCCAAAAAGTTGCAAAGCTCTAATTTTTATGTGTCTTTTTGAAGCCAGAATTCTGGGGCGCAGGACTTGATACCTTCCCAAAGTCTATTTGAAAGGCGCAGAACCTCTTATTACCCTAATACAGTGGTAGTGAACCTATGGCACGCTCTGTGCGGGCAGTGCGAAGGGTTGCCACCTGTGCACTAATACCAATAAGCGCTTCCATCATTGCTGGAGAGCAGGGAGCCGGCCGTCCTGTCATTCACTAACCGCAGCTCCCTGCGCTCCTTCTCTCCTCAGGCCCGCTGCACCAGTGAGACACGCGTCATGACGTCACCGCTGGGCAGGGCCTGGAGGAGAGAGAGAGCTGTGCAGTGATGTAGCTAGAACTGACTGGGCCCCACAGCAAATTTTAGGTTCACATCACGTTTGATGTATACAAATGTGCAGCACTCCACGTTTTTGTATCCTGCAGAGTGCATTATAAAATGCATAATTAACGTATATGTTTTTTTTCTACCATGGAACTGTATGGTGAACGGACGCCTCTGTACGGCATCAGTCTGAGGCATCTGTTAACGCATATATTTTTGGTATACATTAAATGGATGGCACAAATGGGATGTGAACCCAGCCCTAGTGTCAGAATAAGCCCCAGTACACAGCGGAGGAGCGTGGCGGAGAGGGGAGGCCGCCATGTTCTGACAGGGCGCTAACTGGTCCTGGTGGTCAGGGGTGAGGACTGTGCTTCCCAAGGATCACTTATCTACTGGGAAATACAGGGCACAGTATAATACACTAGAATCTATATAATATAAAGATATTAGCCCTACCCCCGAATAATAATACAATTAGGGGGTCATTTATTATATAGAAATACGTCTATATTAGGCGTATTTCTGACACAGATGTGGCGCAAAGGTCCTTAGCACCGCAATCTGTATCTTTTTCCGCTCAGGCCAGGTCTAAAAAAAGTGGTGTGGGCAGGGAAGGGGATATAGTTATGGCCATCCAGTTATTGGATACCACCGCCATATAGTGATAACACCGCCATACAATGATAAAACCACCATACAGTGACTGGATAAAAGGGTATAAGAGGGCACAGTACAGGGAATGACTAGGGGCACTGCACAGGGTGTGGTAAGAGAGCACAATGCAGAGTATAAGGGGCACAGTACTGGGTGGGGGGCACAGTCACAGTCACATGACCGTGTGACGTTAGAAGGTCCTTATGATGAATGCGGTTCAGATGCCACCATAATGAGAGGCAGAGGAGTGAGACAGGGGCCCGGGGCCCTGGATGAACAGGAGGGGTGGACACAGCAAGTAGGTGTAAGGGGCTCCAAGGGGGATTCATACAAGAAGTAGGAGCAGGAGGTCTGTGCAGGGCAGCAATAGGAGATCGGAGGGTGGAACAGGAGCTCTGGATACTTTAGGGAGCAAAGGAGACAGAAGGGGCTCCATGAGGATGAGATAGGACAGGTGTCATGGAGAAAAACTGCTTAATGAAACAGTAAAACAACTAAATAGAATGAAGCAGCATCCCGCAGCAGATCGAAGAGTCCCCCCCCCCTACTGTCCCACAGAGAAGAGACAGTCACAGTGCAGACTCACTGACAAACTGTGTTCACACTTCTGCTCCAGCCCTTTACAGTGCAGACTCACTGACAACTCCAGCCCTGCCGGTCTCTCTTCTCAGACAGCATGTCCTGTGTAGAAGGGGCGTGTTCTGAATCTCTGCAGCAGCCGGCCTCATGTGACTCAGAGGCCTCACCAAAGGGGTACTGTGTAAGTGAAGTGACAGCAGTGAGAGCTTCCCATCTGTATTGATGGAAGTGCTCATAGCAGCTCAGTGGGCCCCCTCAGGAGCATTGGGCCCCGGCACTTGCCCGGGTTTGCCGGGTTATGACTGCTGGCCATGGGTTTCGGATGGCAGTTTTGGCACTCAGTCTGTAAAAGGTTCACCATCACTGGCCTAATGCATTATCCTGACCTTTCCAAACACTTCCATTGCCGGCCTCACCCCGCTGTCTCACAGATGACACATTGTTCAAGTATCTTTGTGTGGGATGATGTTTGTAGAAAGTGCGTTACGTGGCACAGAAGGTACCAGGAAGCACAGAATAAATGTATGGAATTAAAATAAAAAATGTCATTCGGTGTCACAAAAGAGCATCTTGTGTCATAAAATATGAATGTGTCCGACACAATAAAATGTTACGCTGTGCTCCTTAAGTTGTCATGCTTTTGCCGAAGCAGAATGTAGATTTTTTTACATAAAATATCAGTTTATGAGACAAAATATTATTATGTGGCACCAAATGCTCCAAAAATCAGACATTGGGAGCATATGTTAAAGAGGTGCCACCCAATGTCTGAGGTCAGATAACCTGTCACGAGGGTGTCACGACCTATCGCTGACCCTGTTGTGCCTGGGGTCAGAAGGTCACAGTGGGTGGCTACTCACTCGCTTTCAAGAGATCGCTCCATGACCTAGTGGTGGGAATATATTCCGGTCTTAGGTTTGAGATCCTTTTTGTCCCATTTAGGAATCTGTAGCTTTTTCTTTCAGCTGTTCTCTGTCAGCCACTCCCAGCTACTATATATTCTCCCCTTCTACTTCCTTAGTTGCCAGATATAGACCTTCCTTCCAGATCTTCTATGCTGACCTCGGGTGGAGGTGGAGGTGGAGTTGGAGTTGCTGTGGAACAGATGGAACTGTAGCTGTCGGATCTCCGGTTCTCTCCTGTTTGTTGTCTTCCTTCGGGGATTGTTTGTGGTGTTAGTGTTGTTTGTCCGTTCCATGTTGTTACCCGAGGTGTCAGTGGTGAGGACTACTGCTCCCACCTCCCTATTCACTACCTAGGGCTTATTTCAGGGTAAGTGATCGGCGTACAGGTGAGCAGCCAGTCTGGGGACATCAGGGCAGCCGGATGCCAGTGCCAGGTGAGTTAGGGGTCACCACTCCTCCCTCTCCCTAGTGGAAGGGTACTCTCCTTCCCTCCCATCTGCGCCGCATGTCTGTTACCTGCCATATCAGACGTGATACGTAAACACAATAGAACTATACTAATAACACGTAGACCAAGGGTTAGCAACCTCCGGCACTCAGCTGTGGTAAAACTACAACTCTCAGCATGCTCCATTTACTTCCCAGCCAAGCAGATGTTCATGCTGGGAGTCACAGTTTCACCCTAGCTGGGGTACTAGAGATGAATGACTCCTGACGTAAATGTCCACGGGGCAAAGATAAAACATTTATAAACCCTTGAATTTACTAACCTGCACATTACCCTAGAGCGTGGATGGGCAAACTGCGGCTCTCCAGCTGTTGTAAAACTACAACTCCCATCATGCCCAGTCTGCCTACAGCTATCAGCCTTGCCCATCCCTAGCCTACAGCTATCAGTTTGCCCATCCCTGCCCTAGAGCAGCATTTAGCTCTGCCAAATGCTTCCAAGAGCTGCACAATGTCGAGGAGGAATGTTGGACCATTCCACCCTGCAGATGTGTTTCAGTTCGATATTTCCGGGAGGCTTTGAATGCACAGCTGTTTGGGCCATGCCACAGCATCTTGGCTGGGTTAAAGTTTTTTTTTAGTGCTTTAATACTGATCACCTGTCCTCAAGATCCGACTCCCAGCAGCCCCGCTGTTCTGGAGTAGCTGATGCCGCAACTACACAGATCCGTCCATTTCTGTAGTGGACACCGCTGATTATTGCATCGCCGCTCCGTTTGAAGTGAACCTGAAATGAGCTGTGGGCCCCAAACATCTGGTAACGGAGCTACTGCAGAACAGCTGATCGGCCCAGGTGCCGGGCATTGGACCCCACGGATCAGATATTGGTGGCCAATCCTGAGCCTAGGCCCCTTTAAGATCAGGACTCTGACTTGGCCATTCCAAGACACAAATCTTGTATTTCAAAAATTCTTCAGTTGATTTACTTACAAAGGGTTTGCGTACTTTTTATTGCAAATGGACTTCTTGCATGCAGCTCTGCGAGGTAAGGCAATGAAGTAGCCTGTAATCATATAGCTAACACAAAGGGAAGTCACCATGACCAATGGCAAATGACAAACTCATCTCTGCTACATCTATGTATTTCGATAAATGTATAAACCCCTTTTGCTTTCCATTCAAATAGAAGCTGTCAGTAACTGCCCATTGTGAGAGAGTGACACGGGACACCACTGAGAAGATTGATGTGCTGGATTTGCTCCCAAGCATGGACAAATCGAGTGGGCTAAAACCAAATGATGTCCTGTCGCAGCACGTCACCGCAGCAGATTATATGTTACCGGATGGAAGATGCAACAAAGCTGTAATCTACTGTACAAAAGCTTTAAAGGGCTGGAAAAAAAAAGAACATTTCCAAAGACAGCAAATGCTTCCATCAGTACGATTCGTATTTATAGGCTTGTAGGAAGGAGTAGGAACAAGCCTTAAAGGGCAACTCCACCCCAAGCTTTCCAAAGCTCTTACTATATGGCGTTAAATCCTTAGATGACCTACAAGACCATATCAGACAGCGATCATACAGTCATGAGATCCAGGACCTTATTCTACACTTACAGCATTTCCACTTTTAGGGTGAGCGTCAGGCTCTTGCTCATGACTAACATGACTAACAGTTGTCACAGCTCCGCCCACATCACTGAATAATGATAACACAGTTTCTAGGTTGCAGCTCCCAGCAATAAATCTCTTGGAGCCTAATGCAAAATCTGTATCTTCCATGTGCTAGTTTAATAATGGTGTCTTCATGTGTGTGGCATGGTGGCCAGATATGACTAGTACCCCTGCACCCTCTATATCTACTCCTCTGAAGAACTGGCAAAGGGTGTGGACGAGGTTTGACTTTGGGCGAATCCTAAGGGCGTTATCCTGGCAGTCCCCTAGTATTCACCCTTTATCCCCTGTACAGGGATCTGGACTTCACTGCAGAGGAACCACCAGGCCGTTAACTTCAGGTCAGAGACACCATTGCAGGGAACCGAGGGGTCAGGCGGAATCATGGTCAGAGACAGGCCGAGGTCATAGCAATACGGTAACAGGCCCAAGGTCAGGGCAGGCAGAGTGGGATCTACATGGGTAAACAGGCACAGGTGGGTGCACGGCAGACAATAGAGCAGCACACTTTTGTAGGATATTTAGCAAACTAAGAGACCTATTTGCTCAGGCACTGGAGAAGGAGCCTGAAGTACCCCACAGTTGCAGGCCGTTGGCTGGTGGCGATGATTGGGATGTGCACACACTGGCCCTTTAAAAGCCCAAGGATAGCTTGCATGCACTCTACAAGTACAGCAGGATAGGCGTAGCTGGCACACAGGCTGTGCAAAGGAGCAGAGTGGACCCTGCGGCCCGGGGGAGGACTGCTGGAGGAGGGTCTGGTCCCCCGGGTAAGTGTAACTGGCGACTATTAGCTGCCTCTGTAAAACATTACGATCCTCTGCCATCAAATCATAAGGAGATAACTCTGTTTAGTCCCAGTCTATACAGTGCAGCTGACGGGAACATATCATCCCATTGCCGCTGGTCTAGCAGCTAATTTTAAAAAGAAAATGACACCAATTTTTTTTCAGAAAAAGTTAATAAAAATTTAATTTAGATCAATTCATTTCCTGATGATACATCCCCTTTACATTTACCAGAGTTAGCTATTTTGCATGGTTAAGTTGGAGCTCCACTTTTCTGACACCTTCAAATCCCCTGTATCCAATTACCTGATAATATGTTGGTTTCCAGCAGCCACCACTAGAGGGAACTCAGGAGCCTACTGAATTCAATGCTTTAACAGTATGCAGTAAGCTCCTGAGCTCCTTCTAGTGGTGACAGCAGGCATCCTGCATTTTATAGTGTAACTGTAATTAATGGAAATATATAGTGGAGAAGGATTTTATTTATTTTTAATTTTTTATAATTTGTTTTTTTTTTTTTGGGGGGGGGGGGGGGGGAACACAGGGCTATTTATTAGTGGAACTAGGATGACTTGTGTGAGGTGCTATTTTCTATGCAGAGGAGGCAAGGGTGCACCACCAATGAGGCCAAGTGAGGTTAGGCAGCACCACGTAGGGGCAAAGAGGGGGCAGCAGAAGAGCCATGGGCAATCACCGATTCCATTGTGGCAAAGGGGTTAGGTTAACAAATTGGCATTGAAGGTGGGGGGGGCGCCATTTCAGTTTTTGTCTCCGGCAGCAGAAAGGCTAGGTTCACTCCTGAGAGGAGGAATGGGTTAACAAGACCTGACTTCACGTCACTCCTGGGAGATGCAGGTGCTTGATGGTCAGATGGGGCGAGCTGCTGCCCTCCCTCAGAATGAGAAGAAATATAGTTAAAATAATTGTGCAATTTGTGGGATAACCCTTTTGAAGAATCCCCAAAGACTCTGCTACATGAGAGGAGTGTAAACGTAGCACGAAAAAGGCAGAGTTCTCCTTTAAGTTGAGCAAACAGCACAAACGGCAAAAATTCCAGGATTTAAGTACATAATGCTTCTGAGAAAACTAATGGTTGTGATATTAAAGAGCTCCATCAAAGTGATTTACTCCAGAAAGTTTCTGTGAAGTCTAAGACGTCTGCATTATTTTAATAGCAAAGTCGTCTTTAATGCATTCCCTCAGCTCCTCCGCCAGGATGGATCTCACCGGGCTCTCTGATAGATCCATTGTTCTTCCCAATGTCTCCTTCACTTAGCCAGCCTGCATGAATTTAATCTCCATCCGCCGAGACCAGATATCAGCCGTCTAATGATGGAATACGCTGCCTCCGGCGACCAAGGAGCGATCGGATTATCCAAAAATGTAAATTGTGCTCATTAATTACACAGAGAATCAAAAAATGAGACATTCATCACCTTGTAGGACGAAGGGCACCAAGATAGGGAGAAAAAAATATAGATGCTTAAAGGGGTTGTCCACTTTGGATAAGTGATAGTGACTCCACCAGCAGAATAGTGAGTGCAGCTCTGGAGTATAATACAGGATGTAACTCAGGATCAGTGCAGGATAAGTAATGTATGTACACAGTGACTCCACCAGCAGAATAGTGAGTGCAGCTCTGGAGTATAATACAGGATGTAACTCAGGAGCAGTACAGGATAAGTAATGTAATGTATGTACACAGTGACTGCACCAGCAGAATAGTGAGTGCAGCTCTGGAGTATAATACAGGATGTAACTCAGGATCAGTACAGGATAAGTAATGTAATGTATGTACACAGTGACTGCACCAGCAGAATAGTGAGTGCAGCTCTGGAGTATAATACAGGATGTAACTCAGGATCAGTACAGGATAAGTAATGTAATGTATGTACACAGGTGACTCCACCAGCAGAATAGTGAGTGCAGCTCTGGAGTATAATACAGGATGTAACTCAGGATCAGTACAGGATAAGTAATGTATGTACACAGTGACTGCCCAGCAGAATAGTGAGTGCAGCTCTGGAGTATAATACAGGATGTAACTCAGGATCAGTACAGGATAAGTAATGTATGTACACAGTGACTGCACCAGCAGAATAGTGAGTGCAGCTCTGGAGTATAATACAGGATGTAACTCAGGATCAGTACAGGATAAGTAATGTATGTACACAGTGACTGCACCAGCAGAATAGTGAGTGCAGCTCTGGAGTATAATACAGGATGTAACTCAGGATCAGTACAGGATAAGTAATGTAATGTATGTACACAGTGACTGCACCAGCAGAATAGTGAGTGCAGCTCTGGAGTATAATACAGGATGTAACTCAGGATCAGTACAGGATAAGTAATGTAATGTATGTACACAGTGACTGCACCAGCAGAATAGTGAGTGCAGCTCTGGAGTATAATACAGGATGTAACTCAGGATCAGTACAGGATAAGTAATGTAATGTATGTACACAGTGACTGCACCAGCAGAATAGTGAGTGCAGCTCTGGAGTATAATACAGGATGTAACTCAGGATCAGTACAGGATAAGTAATGTATGTACACAGTGACTCCACCAGCAGAATAGTGAGTGCAGCTCTGAAGTATAATATAGGATGTAACTCAGGATCAGTACAGGATAAGTAATGTATGTACACAGTGACTGCACCAGCAGAATAGTGAGTGCAGCTCTGGAGTATAATAAAGGATATAACTCAGGATCAGTACAGGATAAGTAATGTATGTACACATTGACTCCACCAGCAGAATAGTGAGTGCAGCTCTGGAGTATAATAAAGGATATAACTCAGGATCAGTACAGGATAAGTAATGTATGTACACATTGACTCCACCAGCAGAATAGTGAGTGCAGCTCTGGAGTATAATACAGGATGTAACTCGGTATCAGTATAGGATAAGTAATGTAATGTATGTACATAGTGACTCCACCAGCATAATAGTGAGTGCAGCTCTGGAGTATAATACAGGATGTATTTTAGGATCAGTACAGGATAAGTAATTACTAGGATATTTTTCTGCTACAAATAAGCAAAGTTTCCTACTGACAACTGGTGAGATCTTGAAAACTACAATGAATTTAGACACAAGAAAATTATGCAAATTTTTATTAAGAAAGTAATAACATGTCTTTGCTCGAACTTAAATATCCCTTTAAGGATTAATACTGTCATTGCATTATATTTGGGAATTGATTGTCAAGCAGTTTTCCAGCCCTTTCATCATCTTGGCTACATAAGTGGAGCTTTTATTTCTATCTCTCGTTATCCACGTCTGACACTAAACAATCCTCTGTTTGCAGACATTTCCGCACGGATGACACTCATCATATTTTTGACAGCGACAATGGAAGAAACTTGTTTCCATTTTCTTGTGATTAGGGTTGTTTCTTTGTGGTTTCTTCTGCAGCATCAATTATCCTGTCACAGGAGAAGACATCCACAGTGGTAAATACTCTCATCTGCGTTCGCTGGACGTCTCATTTACCGCATCTCCTCCGTAATTGTGTCTTTAGAAAATCATCCCCATGACAAGAAGCAAATGAGACATTGGATGAGCTCCATAGTTAGCAACATCTGTGAATTCTTTCCATCGGCATTTTATTTATGCAGTCGGGTTGAGGTGTGGCCTGGGAGGGCGTGGCTTGTCTGGGCGTGGCGAGTGGGCTGGCTTATGTTAATGTGCTCTGGGCCAATCAGATGTCACCCTCTTGCTTCTTCCCACCCACAGCACGCATGCTCAAACAGTGAGGAAGAGATGCTGCATCTGCATCCCCCTCCTCCCCCTTTTTACTATGTTTTTTGGTGAAATGTGATCAGGCTGCAGGACGGTGAGAAAGATGTCACCTTCCCCTAATAGAAAATTTGACAAAAGTTCACATGTGTCAGAGCCGGGGCCCAGCACAGGGTCTCCTATTAGTTTGGCGGCCAGGCTGATCCCGCATAATATACTTAGATACACAAGCTTAGCAGACAGTATCACACATGATAGACTGAAATAAACAGGATGAGAAGACAGTATCACATACGTTTAAGGATTCTGGTATCACACTTGTCAGACTTAGATACGGCAGCTTAGAAGACATCAGACATGATAAGCTTAGATACAGCAACACAGGAGACAGTATCGCACATAATGTTAAAATGCAAAGGCTCAGCGTGTTCACATAAGATAACGCTCAGAAACACAAGCTGAGCAGACAGTATCACACATGAGCTTAGATACAGCAGCCGAGCAGATATATGATCTTAGATGCAAAGGGTCAGCAGACAGCGTCAGGCATGATAAACTTGGATGCACAGCTGTATCACATATGATAGGCTTAGATACAAACAGGGGCGGAACTGCCCGTCAGTACACACAGTAACCAGTAACCATTGTGTGTGTATACTGGGAGGCAAGGTCCAAGCTGTAATGGATGACAGACACAGTAGCCAGGCTTGGGCCACCCAAGTCCATCTGCCATGTCTGTCATCCATTTGATCCTGGGTCTCATTCCCCGGTCTCTGCTCTGCCCAGTAGCAGGTGTTATGTAGTGACATCATTGTGCCTGCTGGGCTGAGAAGGAGAGTGCACAGGCCAAGGACCATCCCGTGACCAGTCCCCGGCCTGTGCGCTCTCCTGCACAGCCCAGCAGGTGCATCGAGCCTGCTGCATGGGGGAGCATACAGGGGCATAACTACTGTAAGGGGGCACTAAGATGGTATAACTACCATGTGGGGGCATTAAGGGGGTACTCTACTGTGTGTGGGCACTTAATGGTCATTACTACTGTGTAGGGGCACTAATGGTGCATAACTACTGTGTGGGGGCAGTAAGGGGGTATTCTACTGTGTAGGGACACAAAGGGGTCATGACTATTGTGTGTGGGCACTAAGGGGCCATAACTACTGTGTGGGGGCACTAATGGAGCATACGTACTGCATGGGGGCACTAAGGGGACAAAACTACTGTGTGGGAGGGCACTCAGGGGTCATTACTACTGTGTGGGGGCAGTAAGGGGGTATTCTACTGTGTAGGGACACTAAGGGGGCATAACTACTGTGTGTGGGCACTAAGTGGACATTCTGCTGTGTGGGGGGCACTAATGGAGCATACGTACTGCAGGTGGGCACTAAGGGGACAAAACTACTGTGTGGGAGGGCACTCAGGGGGCATAACTACTGTGTGGGGGCACTAAGGGGGTATTCTACTGTGTAGGGACACTAAGGGGGCATACCTACTGTGTGTGGGCACTAAGTGGGCATTCTACTGTGTGGGGGGCACTCATGGAGCATACGTACTGCATGTGGGCATTAAGGGGACAAAACAACTGTGTGGGAGAGCACTCAGGGGGCATTACTACTGTGTGGGGGCACTAAGTGGGCATTCTACTGTGCAGGGCACTAATGGAGCATACGTACTGCATGGGGGCACAAAAGAGGCATAACTATTGTGTGGGGGGCACTAAGGGGGCATAACTACTGTGTGGGGGCATTAATGGTGCATTAAGTAGTGCATGGGGGCACTAAAGGAGGCATAAATACTGTGTGGGGACATTCTACTATCTGGATGCACTAACGTGGCATTAGTACTGTGTTGGGGAAGTAAGGGGGCATTACTACTCTGTGAGGGCACTAAGGGGACATTATACTGTCTGGGGCACTAACAAGGCATTAGTGCTGCATGGGCATTGTAAAGGAGCATTACTACTGTGTAAGGGCACTAACTGGGCATTACTACTGTGTGGGGGCACTAATGGGGCATACAGGGCCTGGGTTGCATACTGTAAACTCTTGACTCTTCCTCTGCTCCAGCGCTAGTAAGCATCTTATTTTTTTTTTACATGACTTAGTTGGGGGAGGGGGTTGAATAGCTGCGGAAGGGTGTATTGCAGGGAGGTTGTTCAGGATACAGAGGGGCACCATTCAAAAAGTTGTGATGGGGCCCAGCCGCTTCAAGTAAGGATCCTGCATACAAGGGCTTAGCCTTTAGACCCCACGAGCTGAGCAGACAGTATCACATATGATAGGCTTAGATACATGAGTGTGATCCAGTCTGCAACCAGAAAACTGACGTCTTTTGGAACATGAAGAGTCAGTCCATGGATCGCACCCCCTGCAGTATATGTCAGTACTCTGCTCGCAGCGTTAGGCAGACGGGGAAAAAAAAATCCTCATTAGTATAAATAAGCATTCAGAATGAATTTACATAAAATTCAATTAACACGATCAGTGGGAAATAAAAAGCACTGTTAAAATATGTATTAAAATAGATGGCATGTCTCCGGAAATGAACCGACATCAATCTGCGCTTAGAAGAATATTATGGTAATTTACATTGCGCTTCTATCACACAGACACAAATACAGATGAAGGGACAGAGGAGGGGAACGCTCCTCAATGAAGGTGCCACCCTGATTGGTGACTAATCACAATGTTACAGTGTGCGAACCAATCCGGGGATACATTGTGTTACACTCCAAGCAGCTCTCACCCTTTGCTGTTATAACCAGTCTTGGTCGCATTTAATTTCTTGCATCCCTTCCTTCTGAGATCCATAGGACAAGTAATATTTTTTAATATAAATATTTGGGGTATGAATAAATGATACCAAAGGAGGTGAAATACAGCGTGGGCTCGGCATGCATGTGGAACCCTGAATTTAATAGAGGCCAGTATAATACAGCGTGGGCTCGGCATGCATGTGTATCCTGCATTCCCTGAATTTAATGGAGGCCGGTATGGCACCAGTGGAGGTGGTATTCAGTGTAGGTTTCTGTCCTAAAGAGATCGCCTTGTCGTTGGCGGACAGGCACAAATAATTTTGTACAAAATGTATTTGCCAAGAATCTCACATTTATATAGTGATGATAGTATAGCACTAGTATGCTCTCTATACTTTGTTATTTGTGTTTGCAGAATAATGTTACATTGTGTTTGTTTTTGCTTTCATTAATAAATGATTCATTAACTTTATTATTTTTGAGTGGCAATGAAAAAATAGCATCTATGTCTTTTTTTTTTTGCGGTTTAGGTCACTTTCACACTAGCGTTTTTGCTGGATCCGGCAGGGTTCAGCGAAAATGCTTCCGTTACTGATAATACAGCCATCTGGATCCACTATGAACGGATCCGCTTGTATTATCTTCAACATGGCCAAGACGGATCCGTCATGAACACCATTGAAAGTCAATGGGATCCGTCTATTGTGTCAGAGAAAACGTATCCATCCCCATTGACTTGCATTGTGGGTCATGACGGATCTGTTTTGTTCCGCACCACACGACGGAAAGAAAACCGCAGCATGCTGCGGTTTGCTCTCCGGAATGAGTACGGAACGAAATGCATTTCGGAGAACCACTCCATTCTGTTCAGTTACGTTTTGTCCCCATTGACAATGAATAGGGACAAAGCGGAAGCGTTTTTTTTTCCGGTATTGAGATCCTATGATAGAAAATATTAACCCTAGTGTGAAAGTAGCCTTACATAGCATTTTTATGATCTGGCCAATATAATTTCTTTGTTTTGTTTTTTCCTTTTGCAAAATAGAACATTTTTTATAAACTTTATTAACCTTTGATTAACATATGCTTTAGTCCTCCTAGGGGACGTCACCGTGCAATCAGTGCACCAAAGCATCATTGCCAAACCGACAGGCAACTTAATAGGCCATTCAGAATGTTGAAAAGTGTTACGCTGCACCTATTACCCCCATATCGTCCTACATTCTGTGCTGATTCATTTCATAATAAATCTTTATCATGGTTGGAGCTTAGTTTTTCTGACACAGAGCTCCAAATCCTCAGCATAGACGGAATTAAAGGAGATTTCTGGGATCCCGCTGAGCCCATCATCCCACCTTAGGTTTCCAGTGTAATTACTCTGGAACCTACATCCACAGACGTCACGTTCTACAGTCTGAAAACCAGGTTTCTGTTCTGATCTTCAGCCCAAGACGGAACAGATTCTGTGGACAGGGCCAGAACTATTCCTCTCCCTGGTGCATGCACAAACACCGGACTCCACCTTATCTGCGCAGGCGCCAGGAGATGAATTGTTCTGACCCAATGCACAGCATCCCCTCCATCCTGGAGTGCAATTTTTTTTCCCTATACATAGACCAGACCAGAAAC
The DNA here is from genome assembly GCF_014858855.1 of Bufo gargarizans. Classification (NCBI taxonomy): domain Eukaryota; kingdom Metazoa; phylum Chordata; class Amphibia; order Anura; family Bufonidae; genus Bufo; species Bufo gargarizans. Next base: position 522,674,344 of record NC_058083.1, on the reverse strand, counting down.
CTGGCATTCAACTGAAGAACGTGCTGTCAGCAGATGTAGGATTTCTGAAGAAAGCCGATTCACGTGACAGTTCCAGTGCGACACAAATTCAAGATAGTCCTTATAATGGAAACTTTATTCTGCATGCTGGAGAACCTCTTTATACATTTCTAACTAACTGCAGCCACCAATAGAGGGAGCTCAGGAGTTAACTTATTATTGAGGTTACTGATGTGAGCTCCGGAGCTCCCCCTTGTGGTGGCTGCAAGCAGACAGAATTTTATAATTTAACTCTATGATTCAGAAGAGCTCTGTCTTATTAAAATCATGCCACATTAAAGAAATATTAACCCCTTCCCGACCAGCGCCGTAATAGTACTGCGCTGGGCGGGTCTTTAAAGATGGCGCCCGCTCCTGAGCGCTGTGGGCGCCATATCCGCGGATGGTCGCCTGCTTCTTATACCAGACACCCACAGCTGATGTCCGCAACCGGCAGTAATGCCGATTGCGGACATTTAACCCCTCAGATGCCGTGGTCAATCCTGACCAATGCATCCAAGCGCTCTGAAAACCGAAAGCGCGCGCTTCTGGTGGTGCTCCGGATCCCCAGTGCGGAGATCGGAGGAGCCGGAGCTTGTGTGCAGCTGCCCCTGTCTTTGTGAATGAAAGGCGGCTGCTGCATAGTATTTCCTATGGAGTCCTTGCCTTTAATAGGGCTCCATAGGAAACAAGGAATTTTCTCATAGACTCCAATGCAGGTGCATTGGAGTCTATGAGAATAGCAATCTAATGATTGCATGTTATAGTTCCCTATGGGAACTATAAAAAAAAGTGTTAAAAAAAAGTGTTAAAAAAAATAAAATAAAAAATCAAATCACCCCCCTTTTCCCAAAATAAAAATAAAATAACTAAAAAAATGTAAAAAATACACATCATGGGTGTCGAAATGGACGAAAACGCCCATAGTATAAAATTTTTTTAAATATATTCCCCATACGGCAAACAGCAAAACGGAAAAAAGCATCCAAATGGACGATTAGCCGTTTTTGGTCGCTTCATTTTCTACAAATAAATTAATAAAAAGTGATCAAAAAGTCATAAACACCCCAGAATGGTATCAATCAAAAGTTCAGATCGCCCTGCAAAAAATGAGCCCCCATACATACTCATAATAAATAAAAAAAAGTTATAGTGGTCAAAATAGGGCAACAAAAAAAGAAAACAGATTTTTTTCAACTTTTTAGTTTTTTTTATCACTATCAAAACGCAAGAAAAACTATACATATAAGGTATTACCGGATTCGTACTGACCTGTAGAATAAAAGTAACTGGTCAGTTTTATCATACATCGAACGTCATAAATAAAAAAAACATAAAACTGTGGTGGAATTGCTTTTTCTTTTTTTGCAATTTCACCCCATTTGGAATTTTTTTCCCACTTCTCACTACATCATATGCAATATTAAATGGTGGCGTTGGAAAGTAATACTTGTCCCGCAGAAATCAAGCCCTCATATGGCTATGTGAACAGACAAATAAAAAGGGAGGGCAGGGAGCGCAAAACGAAAACGTAAAAAAAAAAATTGAAAACCTCAGGGGGGGGTGAAAGGGTTAAAAAATGTGATATTAATAAATATTAAGAAAGGAATCAGGACAGAATTTTCGACCTATTTAGACTCAAGGCTACATTGACAAGTAATCAAACCTCAAGATCACTGAAGCATATCTTCAAGTTGTCCCTCGAGATTATCCCAATCCTTTAATATAAAGAGCAACAGGAAATGTTGTATCTAGCTTATTGTGAGCCTTCTTCCAGCCTCCTCTCATGCATGATACATCCTGATATGTCGACGTGTACAGGTGATCCTTCCCTTTAAGCTTTTTATTATCTAGTGGAGCAAAAGATCTTCTCTTATTTCCTAATATAGTGATTTTAAGACTCTCCCCCATTGAGCCGGGTTCTAGAAGTGCTGCAATGAGGCATGCTTTGCATATTTATATACATTTACATAAATTTACATACATAGTATATGAAGAAATTAGTTCACCACCTGTTCCCGGTCCAGTCTTAGTTAATAAAAAGTTTGGAATGTGTTTACGATCTGCATAGTTTTCTATATACGTGTTTTGCCGTACAAATATATGCCACTCTGTATCTGTGATACAAATGTAAACTCACTCACAAAAAATAAATAAATCCCGCACCCAGATAAAAAAGTCGGATTGCTGCAAAACTCGGCCTGCAGTTATGTCTCAGATATGTAAATGATCACAGCTTTGGTCTGATAAGATACTGGGTCTTGCCGCAAGAAAGCGCAGAAATGCTTCCCCACTGCCCTATAATAAGACTCTCAGAGGCTACTTATGGGTAGTGTACCTTTGGGTAAGAGATCGTTGACTGCTCTATGAGTTGATAGACTTTGAGAGGGGGCTCGTCACTGGACTGAGAGAAGCAGAATGGTCGTTTTGATGAATTGCCCGTCATCTAGGCCGTTCTGACTAAGATGTTAGGAGACGTTGGAAACGTGAAGGCATGCATATGTTGAAAAGGCTCCAGACAGACCACCAGTATAGAATATAATTTGATACACAGGTAGATCCTGCAGTTTTGTGTCCAGGCTAGAAGCTATACCTCATCTTGTATCAGGCTAGAGACCGTATCTCATCTTGTATCCAGGATAGAGGCTATACCTCATCTTGTATCAGGCTAGAGGCCGTATCACATCTTGTATCCAGGCTAGAGTCTATACCTCATCTTGTATCAGGCTAGAGGCCATATCTCTTCTTGTATCCAGGATAGAGGTCATATCTCATCTTGTATCCAGGATAGAGGCCATATCTCTTCTTGTATCCAGGATAGAGGCTGTATCTCATCTTGTATCCAGGCTAGAGGCTATACCTCATCTTGTATGAGGCTAGAGGCCATATCTCATCTTGTATTCAGGATAGAGGCCATATCTCATCTTGTATCCAAGCTATACCTCATCTTGTATCAGGATAGAGGCAGTATCTCATCTTGTATCCAGGCTAGAGGCTATACCTCATCTTGTAAGAGGCTAGAGGCCATATCTCATCTTGTATTCAGGATAGAGGCCATATCTCATCTTGTATCCAAGCTAGAGGCTATACCTCATCTTGTATCAGGATAGAGGCCGTATCTCCTCTTGTATCCAGGCTACAGGCTATACCTCATCTTCTATCCAGACTAGAGACCATATCTCATCTTGTATCCAGGCTAGAGGCCATATCTCATCTTCTATCCAGGTTAGAAGCCATATCTCCTCTTGCATCCAGGCTAGAGGCCATATCTCATCTTGTATCCAAGCTAGATGCTGTACCTCATCTTGTATCAGGCTAGAGGCCGTATCTCATCTTGTATCCAGGCTAGAGGCCACATCTTATCTTGTATCCAGGCTAGAGACCATATCTCATCTTGCATCCAGACTAGAGGCTGTATGTCATCTTGTATCCAGGCTAGAGGCCGTATCTCACCTTGTATCCTGGCTTTAAGTGGATCTTATCTTGTATCTCACATTGTATCCAGACTAGAGGCCATATCTAATCTTGTATCAAGGCTAGAGGTCGTATCTCATCTTGTGTCCAGGCTAGAGGCTATACCTCATCTTGTATCAGGCTAGGGGCCATATCTCATCTTGTATCCAGGATAGAGGCTAAATCTCATCTTGTATCCAGGCTAGAGTCTATACCTCATCTTGAATCAGGCTAAAGGCCATATCTCATCTTGTATCCAGGATAGAGGCTATATATCATCTTGTATCCAGACTAGAGGCTATACCTCATCTGGTATCAGGCTAGAGGCTGTATCTCATATTGTATTCAGGATAGAGGCCATATCTCATCTTTAATCCAAGCCAGAGGCTATACATCATCTTGTATCAGGCTAGAGGCCATATCTTCTCTGGTATCCAGGCAAGAGGCTATACCTCATCTTGTATCCAGGCTATAGACGGTATCTCATTTTGTATCCAGGCTAGAGGCTATATCTCATCTTGTATCCAGGTTAGAAGCCGTATCTCCTCTTGCATCCAGTCTAGAGGCCATATCTCATCTTGTATCCAAGCTAGATGCTGTACCTCATCTTGTATCAGGCTAGAGGCCACATCTTATCTTGTATCCAGGCTAGAGACCATATCTTATCTTGCATCCAGACTAGAGGCTGTATGTCATCTTGTATCCAGGCTAGAGGCCGTATCTCACCTTGTATCCTGGCTTTAAGTGGATCTTATCTTGTATCTCACATTGTATCCAGACTAGAGGCCATATCTAATCTTGTATCAAGGCTAGAGGTCGTATCTCATCTTGTGTCCAGGCTAGAGGCTATACCTCATCTTGTATCAGGCTAGGGGCCATATCTCTTCTTGTATCCAGGATAGAACTTAAATCTCATCTTGTATCCAGGCTAGAGTCTATACCTCATCTTGAATCAGGCTAAAGGCCATATCTCCTCTTGTATCCAGGATAGAGGCCATATCTCATCTTGTATCCAGGATAGAGGCTATATATCATCTTGTATCCAGACTAGAGGCTATACCTCATCTGGTATCAGGCTAGAGGCTGTATCTCATATTGAATTCAGGATAGAGGCCATATCTCATCTTTAATCCAAGCCAGAGGCTATACATCATCTTGTATCAGGCTAGAGGCCATATCTTCTCTGGTATCCAGGCAAGAGGCTATACCTCATCTTGTATCCAGGCTATAGACGGTATCTCATTTTGTATCCAGGCTAGAGGCTATATCTCATCTTGTATCCAGGTTAGAAGCCGTATCTCCTCTTGCATGCAGTCTAGAGGCCATATCTCATCTTGTATCCAAGCTAGATGCTGTACCTCATCTTGTATCAGGCTAGAGGCCACATCTTATCTTGTATCCAGGCTAGAGACCATATCTCATCTTGCATCCAGACTAGAGGCTGTATGTCATCTTGTATCCAGGCTAGAGGCCGTATCTCACCTTGTATCCTGGCTTTAAGTGGATCTTATCTTGTATCTCACATTTTATCCAGACTAGAGGCCATATCTAATCTTGTATCAAGGCTAGAGGTCGTATCTCATCTTGTGTCCAGGCTAGAGGCTATACCTCATCTTGTATCAGGCTAGGGGCCATATCTCTTCTTGTATCCAGGATAGAACTTAAATCTCATCTTGTATCCAGGCTAGAGTCTATACCTCATCTTGAATCAGGCTAAAGGCCATAACTCCTCTTGTATCCAGGATAGAGGCGATATCTCATCTTGTATCCAGGATAGAGGCTATATATCATCTTGTATCCAGACTAGAGGCTATACCTCATCTGGTATCAGGCTAGAGGCTGTATCTCATATTGAATTCAGGATAGAGGCCATATCTCATCTTTAATCCAAGCCAGAGGCTATACATCATCTTGTATCAGGCTAGAGGCCATATCTTCTCTGGTATCCAGGCAAGAGGCTATACTTCATCTTGTATCCAGGCTATAGACGGTATCTCATTTTGTATCCAGGCTAGAGGCTATATCTCATCTTGTATCCAGGTTAGAAGCCGTATCTCCTCTTGCATCCAGTCTAGAGGCCATATCTCATCTTGTATCCAAGCTAGATGCTGTACCTCATCTTGTATCAGGCTAGAGGCCACATCTTATCTTGTATCCAGGCTAGAGACCATATCTCATCTTGCATCCAGACTAGAGGCTGTATGTCATCTTGTATCCAGGCTAGAGGCCGTATCTCACCTTGTATCCTGGCTTTAAGTGGATCTTATCTTGTATCTCACATTGTATCCAGACTAGAGGCCATATCTAATCTTGTATCAAGGCTAGAGGTCGTATCTCATCTTGTGTCCAGGCTAGAGGCTATACCTCATCTTGTATCAGGCTAGGGGCCATATCTCTTCTTGTATCCAGGATAGAACTTAAATCTCATCTTGTATCCAGGCTAGAGTCTATACCTCATCTTGAATCAGGCTAAAGGCCATATCTCCTCTTGTATCCAGGATAGAGGCCATATCTCATCTTGTATCCAGGATAGAGGCTATATATCATCTTGTATCCAGACTAGAGGCTATACCTCATCTGGTATCAGGCTAGAGGCTGTATCTCATATTGAATTCAGGATAGAGGCCATATCTCATCTTTAATCCAAGCCAGAGGCTATACATCATCTTGTATCAGGCTAGAGGCCATATCTTCTCTGGTATCCAGGCAAGAGGCTATACTTCATCTTGTATCCAGGCTATAGACGGTATCTCATTTTGTATCCAGGCTAGAGGCTATATCTCATCTTGTATCCAGATTAGAAGCCGTATCTCCTTTTGCATCCAGTCTAGAGGCCATATCTCATCTTGTATCCAAGCTAGATGCTGTACCTCATCTTGTATCAGGCTAGAGGCCACATCTTATCTTGTATCCAGGCTAGAGACCATATCTCATCTTGCATCCAGACTAGAGGCTGTATGTCATCTTGTATCCAGGCTAGAGGCCGTATCTCACCTTGTATCCTGGCTTTAAGTGGATCTTATCTTGTATCTCACATTGTATCCAGACTAGAGGCCATATCTAATCTTGTATCAAGGCTAGAGGTCGTATCTCATCTTGTGTCCAGGCTAGAGGCTATACCTCATCTTGTATCAGGCTAGGGGCCATATCTCTTCTTGTATCCAGGATAGAACTTAAATCTCATCTTGTATCCAGGCTAGAGTCTATACCTCATCTTGAATCAGGCTAAAGGCCATATCTCCTCTTGTATCCAGGATAGAGGCCATATCTCATCTTGTATCCAGGATAGAGGCTATATATCATCTTGTATCCAGACTAGAGGCTATACCTCATCTGGTATCAGGCTAGAGGCTGTATCTCATATTGTATTCAGGATAGAGGCCATATCTCATCTTTAATCCAAGCCAGAGGCTATACATCATCTTGTATCAGGCTAGAGGCCATATCTTCTCTGGTATCCAGGCAAGAGGCTATACCTCATCTTGTATCCAGGCTATAGATGGTATCTCCTCTTGCATCCAGTCTAGAGGCCATATCTCATCTTGTATCCAAACTAGAGGCTGTACCTCTTCTTGTATCAGGTTAGAGGACATATCTTATCTTGCATCCAGGCTAGAGACAATATCTCATCCTGCATCCAGACAGCACATCTCTGTCCCGTCCCCCCCAGTCACCATGGCATTGGTGACCCGTCCCCCCCAGTCACCAATGCCATGGTGACTGGGGGGGACGGGACAGAGATGTGCTGATGCTGCCCATCTGGAGGGGGCAGGGAGAAATGTGCCAATGCCATGGTGACTGGGGGGGACAGAGATGTGCTGATGCTGCCCATCTGGAGGGGGCAGGGAGAAATGTGCCAATGATTTGTACATTTCTCCCTGTCCCCTCCAGATGGGCAGCATCAGCACATCTCTGTCCCGTCCCCCCATCCCCCATGGCACTGTTGGCACATTTCTCATTCTCCAAATAAATACATACTTGTTCTTGTAGATAGACGACTAGCTCTAGCCTCCTCTAGCGCTGTAGTGCTGCGGCCTGCCGCGTGGGCCTTGCTGTGTCTGCTGGGCGCGCAACGTCAAAAGGAAAGACGTGCCTGTGCAGTGCGGGCCGCAGCAGCTACGCTCCGTCTCCAGCAGCCACTGGTCTGCCGTCTGCTCTCTTAAAGAGACAGGCAGGCCAGCCAGGCAGCAGAGCGGAGCTCAGAGCGGCCGCGAGCCCCGCCCCCTCCTCACTCCTTCAGTCCGGACCGGAGCGCTACCTGTGTCACACTGTGTAAGTCGGCCGCCCGCCCGCAGGCCCTGCAGAATAAAGATTCGCGTCACAGCGGGCTGTCGGCCGCCCGGCGCCCCTGTTGCTATGGCGCCCTGTGCGGCCGCACAGCCCGCACACCCCAAAGGCCGGCCCTGGATTAAGCATGTATTACTGGGAGTGACATGTTTACATGAGATCCCTTTTCCAAATTTTTGGAGCTAAATTTAAATTCCTTGGTAAATGTCTAAATATTATTGGATTTCAGCACCATGGAGAGCGCTCAGTGAGGGCGAGGATTTCTGTCCAATGTGCGGATACAATTCATTGTAATCCATCCAAATTATTTTTAACTTAATGGAGGCCATACTGTGTTGTGGACTTCAGAACAGGGCAATTTTTTAAATATATTTTTTCATCTTCGCATTTTACAAACCATAACATTGTAAATGTTGTCTTGACATAAACATATGATTTTTTTTTGTGTGTATTTTCAACAGCACTCTTGTGGGGTACATCTATTGTATAATGCTTAAGATGTTTTAGGGGCACCGGCGTGAATTCAAACACAGCAATTCCACCATTGTGTTGAGTTTTGTTTTTGGTTTTATGCTATGTGCCTCTGCATTTGAAAACCCATCAAAATTTTATGATTATGTCGACAGAACTGTTTGAGTGAGGGCTTGGTGTTTGCAGCAGGAGATGCAGTTTTCAGTGGTGCCATTTTATGATACATACAATCCAATTTTTTGCTCTTTTTGGGAGGTGTAATAAGCAAAAAACAGCTCTTTTGGATTTTATTATTTTTATGTTTTTTCAGTCGTCACTATATGTGATAAAATATCATAATTTTATTATATGGCTTGTTATGGATGTGGAGCTACTAATCACGTATAGTTATTTTTTATATTTTTATGTAAGTACAAATATTTGTAAGAAGTAACTTACTTTAAAATATATTTTTTACACTGCAATCTGACTGCCCATATAATACACTGTAATACTTCTGTATTGCAGTGTATTATGTCAGCTACAGTAAATCAGACATAATGCACGGTCTAATAGCCCCCTTCCTCTCTCTAACCTCTTATATGCCAAGGTCAGCAATCACTGCAGCATCTAAGGGGTTAAATTATTGGCATTATCAGGTACCGATTGCGTAACACCGCCGGCACCCATAGTTGATGCAGCCGACACCCCACCATTCAGCTGTATGAAGTGCTCCCTGCATTGCCTACCCGGTACAGCGCCATATATTTGGTTGTGGCTGTGCCTGGTACTGCAGCTCACAGCGGTTCATTCCCATTCAAGCTGCTTGCGGCAGGCGGCATCCGATGTGTCCGATAATTTATCAAACTATTATAAACCTGTTTGATAATTTGAAGCTTTTAGCTGAATTAAATTGGAAGTAGAAATCCTGATGTGAGCCATCGCCGCAGACAATGGGTCGCTTCTCCTGACCACAGCTGTTGCCTATTCTGCCAGTGCATTGTGTAATATTTACAAGTTAAAGGTGAGGGGATGGTTACCATGGTAACCCGGGCACGGAGGGGGCTCAGCCAGGTATAAAAATTGATGGCGCTGACACAATGCATTTCTGACAGAATTTCATTGTAAAACATCAAGTCAGCGTCCAGAGCATTAACTACAGCGACATTGATGGGGGCCGTATATACTGTACTAGCAGGACGACGCGGCTTCGCGCGGGTATATTTTGAGTATTTCATTTCATGTCTGGGTGTGAAGTTAAAAGTTATCCACAGTGTTCCCCATAACAGTGACCTCTACAGCAGCCCTCCCCCTTAATAGTGACCTCCCCCAGAAGCCCACCCCTTTAACAGTGACCTCCACAGTGTCCCATCTTGTCAACTGTGACCTTCACAGCCCTCCACCTTTGCCTGTTCTCTTAACACTGAACCTCCACAGCGCCCTGCAACTTAACATTGACCTCCACAGCAGCCCACCCCCTTAGCTTTGACCTCCACAGCAGCCCACCCCCTTAGTTTTGACCTCCACATCAGCCCACCCCCTTAGTTTTGACCTCCACATCAGCCCACCCCCTTAGCTTTGACCTCTACAGCAGCCCACCCCCTTAGCTTTGACCTTCACAGCAGCCCACCCCCTTAGCTTTGACCTCCACAGCAGCCCACCCCCTTAGCTTTGACCTCCACAGCAGCCCACTCCCTTAGCTTTGACCTCCACAGCAGCCCACTCCCTTAGCTTTGACCTTCACAGCAGCCCACCCCCTTAGCTTTGACCTTCACAGCAGCCCACCCTCTTAGCTTTGACCTCCACAGCAGCCCACCCCCTTAGCTTTGACCTTCACAGCAGCCCACCCCCTTAGCTTTGACCTCCACAGCAGCCCACCCCCTTAGCTTTGACCTTCACAGCAGCCCACCCCCTTAGCTTTGACCTTCACAGCAGCCCACCCCCTTAGCTTTGACCTCCACAGCAGCCCACCCCCTTAGCTTTGACCTTCACAGCAGCCCACCCCCTTAGCTTTGACCTTCACAGCAGCCCACCCCCTTAGCTTTGACCTCCACAGCAGCCCACCCCCTTAGCTTTGACCTTCACAGCAGCCCACCCCCTTAGCTTTGACCTTCACAGCAGCCCACCCCCTTAGCTTTGACCTTCACAGCAGCCCACCCCCTTAGCTTTGACCTTCACAGCAGCCCACCCTCTTAACAGTGATTTCCACAGAGGCCCTCCCCCTTAACAGTGACCTCCAAAGTACGCTGCCCCCTTACCTGTGACCTCCATAGTGCCCTGCCCCCTTTACACTGATGTACACAATGGCTCGCCCCCTAAAATTGACCTCCCCAGTGGCCCGCCCCCTTAAGTCACCTCATAATGCCCTTCCCCCTTAAAAGTAACCTCTACATCACCCTGCCCCCTTAACAGTGACCTTCACAGTGGCCCAGCCCTTAATAGTGACCTTCAAAGAGCCCGTCCCTTAACATTGACCTCTACAGCACCTCACCCCCTTAAAATTGATCTCCACAGTCCCCCGCCACCTTAACTGTGACCTCCACAGCACCCGTCCCCTTAACAGTGACCTCGACAGCACCCCACCCCCTTGACTTTAACCTCCACAGTGCCCCTTCCATTAATACTGACCTCCACAGTGGCCGCACCTTTACAGTGATCCTCCACAGCGATCTACCCCTTAACACTGACTGAATTTACAATGCCTGCCCCCTTAACATTGACCTCTACAGCACCTCGCCCCCTTAACATTGACCTCCACAGTACCCCGCTACCTTAACTGTGACCTCCACAGCGCCCGTCCCCTTAACAGTGACTTGTTCAGCACCCCACCCACTTAACATTGACTTCCACAGTATCCCGCCCCTTAACACTGACCTCCACAGTGGCCTGCACCCTTTACAGTGATCCTCCACAGCCATCTACCCCTTAACAGTGACCTCCACAGTGCCCCACCCCTTAACTTTGACCTACACAGCAGCCTGCCCCCTTAACAGTGACCCACCTCCCATAGCGGCCCGTTCCCTTAACAGTGACCTCCACAGCATTCCGCACCCTAAACAGTGACCTCCACAGGGCCCTGTTCCCTTGATATAAGACTTTCACAGCACCCTGCCCCCTTAAAATGTGACATCCATAGCATCTCGCCCCCTTAATATTGACCTCCACAACGCCCATCCCCTCTACAGCACCCCACATGCTTAACTTTGACTTCTACAGTTCCCCGCGCCTTTAACTCTATCTGTCTGTCAAAAAATTATCTCTCTATCTCATATCTATCTATCTATCTATCTATCTATCTCATATCCATCTATCTATCTATCTATCTATCTATCTATCTATCTATCTGTTATCTATCTATCTATCTATCTATCTATCTGTTATCTATCTATCTATCTATCTATCTATCTATCTATCTATCTGTTATCTATCTATCTATCTATCTATCTAATTATCTGTCTATATCTATCTATCAGAGGTTGACTATGTTTTGCTCTGGAATTAGATGTAAGTCCATATATGAGACATTTCCGTTATTCCCTTGGGGGGCGTCGCGGACGGCTGGTGAGGTCAGAGTCACCTCCACATGTAGTTTATGTTGATATCTCCCTGTCACAGAGACTGATGTTCCCACAGAAGATAATGGAGTTGTATGTCAGGCAGCACAAGGCCGTCATTATTTCTTATGGAAGTCCTTCAGAAAAGAAGCCAGGTCCGAAGGGGACTGCAGAGATGGCGCTGGTGACAATGGGGGCTATTCTGCTTTTCTGTCCCTGCTCGGAGATTTCTAGCATTAGGATCTGTCTCTTTATATCTCTTGCTATGGCAGCTAGAGCTCTCATAAGGATCTTCTGCAAGTCCAAATCTCCATCCACGTCACGGTCCACATTCTTGGTGGCCTGACTACCAGAAGTGTCGTCATAGGGTGACTTGGGCTTAAAAATTCTGTAATATGGTCAGAAAGGACGTTTTTCCCAACTTTCATATAATGTTCAGGGGCTTGAAAGGAGCTGAGCTGCAACACGTGACACAGCCACCCCCGCCGGTCAGCTGAAGAGGCCGCTGCCCGCCGGTGAGCCCCACAGCCCTCTTTTAGCTTACCAAGCACAGCGCCGTTCATTGGATAGTGGCTGTGCTTGGTATTGCAGATCGGCCCCATTCATTTGAATGGGATTGAGCAGCGTTTAGGCCACTTGACTGATGAACGTGACGTCGCTGCGCAGCGTTCACCAGAGCTCCGTGGTCTCCTCAAATCAGCTTTCCTGAGGACATGTCATCAGTTTTAAAGATTCGGACACCCCCGTTAAGATGACTCCCGATCCCCATCACAATAGACTTCTATCTTTCCGTTAACAAACTGCCGCATCCGCTGCACAGTCCACAAAGGAGGAGATAGGAAGTGGCGCCATAAAGCCATCTGGAAAAATGGTGAGCGAGACGCGTCACCCTGCAATATGAGCAGTTTGTAATATTCAGCCGGTGAATCGTCAGAGTGTTATCCTGCACGACCAGAAGATCCTCAGACGCTGCTCATTTACCACCGCACAATGGGAACCATGAGCACTTCAGCCCACGAGGCTCTCACAGGCTCCACGGGCTCCTTCAGGCCTCATTACCGCTCACACAGAGCTTGCATTAACTCTGTGCCGCCATCACCCTGCTCTCGGAATAGAGAAAGCCGTCACAACCTATTCAGAGCTAGAATTAAAGGTCCCAGGCCTTTAAGTAGATTGATTTGTTTTGTATTTGTTCCTCTAGATTTAACCCCTTAGTCACAAGCCTGTTTTGGACCTTAGTGACCAAGTGATATATTTTTTTTAAAATTTTTATATTGTCGCCTTCCAATAGCTATAACTTTTTACTTTTTTGGTTCTACAGAGCTGTGTGAGGGCTTGATTTCTGTGGGATGACTAGGACTTTTCATTGGTATTGCATTTTGGGGGTGCGTACCACTTTCTGATTGCTTTTTATTTCTTTCATTTTGTGGCAAATAAGTCAAAAGCCTCAATTATGGCTTTTTTATGCTCATAGCGATGTCACAGTACAGGATAATAAACACAGTGATGTCACAGTACAGGATAATAAACACAGTGATGTCACAGTACAGAGATAATAAACACAGTGATGTCACAGTACAGGATAATAAACACAGTGATGTCACACTACAGAGATAATAAACACAGTGATGTCACAGTACAGAGATAATAAACACAGTGATGTCACAGTGCAGAGATAATAAACACAGTGATGTCACAGTGCAGAGATAATAAACACAGTGATGTCACAGTACAGAGGTAATAAACACAGTGATGTCACAGTACAGGAATAATAAACACAGTGATGTCCACAGTACAGAGATAATAAACACAGTGATGTCACAGTACAGAGATAATAAACACAGTGATGTCACAGTACAGGGATAATAAACACAGTGATGTCACAGTACAGAGATAATAAACACAGTGATGTCACAGTACAGGGATAATAAACACAGTGATGTCACAGTACAGGGATAATAAACACAGTGATGTCACAGTACAGAGATAATAACACAGTGATGTCACAGTACAGGGATAATAAACACAGTGATGTCACAGTACAGAGATAATAAACACAGTGATGTCACAGTACAAAGATAATAAAACACAGTGATGTCACAGTACAGGGATAATAAACACAGTAATGTCACAGTACAGAGATAATAAACACAGAGATGTCACAGTACAAAAATAATACACACAGTGATGTCACCGTACAGAGATAATAAACACAGTGATGTCACAGTACAGGGATAATAAACACAGTGATGTCACAGTACAGGGATAATAAACACAGTGATGTCAGAGTACAGGGATAATAAACACAGTGATGTCACAGTACAGGGATAATGCACACAGTGATGTCACAGTACAGGGATAATGCACACAGTGATGTCACAGTACAGAGATAATAAACACAGTGATGTCACAGTACAGGGATAATAAACATAGTGATGTCACAGTACAGGGATAATGCACACAGTGATGTCACAGTACAGAGATAATAAACACAGTGATGTCACAGTACAGGGGTAATAAACACAGTGATGTCACAGTACAGAGATAATAAACACAGTGATGTCACAGTAGAGATAATACACACAGTGATGTCAAAGTACAGAGATCATATACACAGTGATGTCACAGTGCAGGGATAATAAATACAGTGATGTCACAGTACAGGGATAATGCACACAGTGATGTCACAGTACAGAGATAATAAACACAGTGATGTCACAGTACAGAGATAATAAACACAGTGATGTCACAGTACAGGGATAATAAACACAGTGATGTCACAGTACAGGATAATAAACACAGTGATGTCACAGTACAGGATAATAAACACAGTGATGTCACAGTACAGGGATAATACACACAGCGATGTCACAGTGCAGGGATAATAAATACAGTGATGTCACAGTACAGGGATAATAAACACAGTGATGTCACAGCACAGAGATAATAAACACAGTGATGTCACAGTACAGAGATAATAAACACAGTGATGTCACAGTACAGAGATAATAAATACAGTGATGTCACAGTACAGGGATAATAAACACAGTGATGTCACAGTACAGGGTTAATAAATACAGTGATGTCACAGTACAGGGATAATAAACACAGTGATGTCACAGTACAGGGTTAATAAATACAGTGATGTCACAGTACAGGGATAATAAACACAGTGATGTCACAGTACAGGGATAATAAACACAGTGATGTCACAGTACAGGGATAATAAACACAGTGATGTCACAGTACAGGATAATAAACACAGTGATGTCACAGTACAGGGATAATAAACACAGTGATGTCACAGCACAGAGATAATAAACACAGTGATGTCACAGCACAGGATAATAAACACAGTGATGTCACAGTACAGAGATAATAAACACAGTGATGTCACAGTACAGGGATAATAAACACAGTGATGTCACAGTACAGAGATAATAAACACAGTAATGTCACAGTACAGGGATAATGCACACAGTGATGTCACAGTACAGAGATAATAAACACAGCGATGTCACAGTACAGAGGTAATAAACACAGTGATGTCACAGTACAGAGATAATAAATACAGTGATGTCACAGTACAGGGATAATAAACACAGTGATGTCACAGTACAGGGATAATAAACACAGTGATGTCACAGTACAGGGATAATGCACACAGTGATGTCACAGTACAGGGATAATAAACACAGTGATGTCACAGTACAGAGATAATAAACACAGTGATGTCACAGTACAGAGATAATAAACACAGTGATGTCACAGTACAGGGATAATAAACACAGTGATGTCACAGTACAGGGATAATAAACACAGTGATGTCACAGCACAGGGATAATAAACACAGTGATGTCACAGTACAGAGGTAATAAACACAGTGATGTCACAGTACAGAGATAATAAACAGAGTGATGTCACAGCACAGGGATAATAAACACAGTGATGTCACAGCACAGAGATAATAAACACAGTGATGTCACAGCACAGGATAATAAACACAGTGATGTCACAGTACAGAGATAATAAACACAGTGATGTCACAGTACAGGGATAATAAACACAGTGATGTCACAGTACAGGGATAATAAACACAGTGATGTCATAGTACAGGGATATTAAACAGTGATGTCACAGTGCGTCCGTGAATGTGTCCGCACCTGTTCCGCAATTCTGCGCAACGGGTGCAGACCCATTCATTCTCTATGGGGCAGGAATGGATGTGGACAGCACACAGTGTGCTGTCTGCATCCGTATTTTCGGAGCGTGCCCCCGATCTTCTGGTCCGCGGCTCGAGAAAAAAATAAAACATGTCCTATTCTTGCAAAAACACAAATGCAATCGCACTCTGCCCTGCCTTTATGCCGGATGTTGAATAAGGCATTGGTGTACATTTTGGCCAAAGCGTAAAAAGCCACTCACCACGTCAAGGTCGCCTCTATGAGTGGTCCCTAACACTAGTTCCTACCTGTTATGGGCCACGACAGCCACACAAAGTCCAGGGAGCGCAGGTACAGCATGCACGCCAGGCACACTCTGCTTTTAACCCTGTCCGGTGCCATAACAGCTTCCATCGGATCCAGGGATGCAAGTACCAACATGCATGCTGAGCCCACCATATACTTCTCCTGGAGCCAAATGGCTACTGGTAGGTGCTATATAAGCAGACTTAGTTTTATACTGACTTTAAAACCAGCCTCCAGGGCAGACTAACTGGTCAGGTGTGCATGACTGCATGGAGATCGCCACGCCTCCAATATATACTATAAAAAAAAATATGTGGGGGGTTCAGTCAGCACAACCCTGTATGTCCTATTCTTGTCCGCAATTGTGGACAAGAATAGGCAGTTCTTTGGAGGTGCCGGCCGGGTGTATTGTGGATCTGCAATACACTACGGACGTGTGAATGGACCCTTATTAAAGCTTTTCCCACAAAACTCCATATCAGTTTATTCGGCTCTATGACATGGTGCTTTCAGATTGCACTGCAGTTTGTGGGGACAGGTCCTGCTTAATACGTAGTCTTTTTATCGCTTCTATAATGCATTGCAATTGCTTATGCAGTGTCCTGAAACGCAGTGCTTAAGGGCTCATACACACGACCCTTGTTGTTTTGCGGTCCGTTTTTCACGGATCCGTTGTTCTGTATCTGCGTTTTTTTTTTCTCTGATCGAAGTCCTCTTCGGTTCCGTTATTGCACAAAACATATCCGTATGGTTTCCGTAATTGATCCGTTTTTTGCGGATCGGAAATGGAAACAGTAATTTATTAATCACCAAACACATGAGCAATATGGGCTGGGCATAGCATTTTGTACAGTATGGATCTGCAAAATACAGATGACATGCGGATGTGTTCCGTGTGCGTTCCTGTGTTTTTTGCGGACCTATTGGCTTGAATGGGGCCTCGGACCGTAATTTGCGGACAATAATAGGACATGAACTACTTTTTTGCGGAACGGCCATGCGGACAAACAGAAACGGAATGCACCCGGAGTAACTTCTGTATTTTCTACAGCCCCATTGAAGTGAATGGTTCTGCATACGGTCCGCAAAAAAACGGAACGGAAGCGGAAAGAAAATACGTTCGTGAGCATGAGCCCTAATACTGTGATTGTGTTTCATGTAAATTGTGCTTGTATACGAGTTCTAATAAAGTTGCATAGGGAGGGGGAGGTTCTAACAAGCCTCCCAGGGCTGACTCCGCCCTGCACACAGTACAGGGGAGAAGGAGGTCAGAGTGTGTGACGTCTGAGGAAAAACTGCACCTCAGCAGCCATCTTGGAGAGTTACACAAACTGCAGAGTTAGTTCCATGAACCAGTCATAGAAGGGAAAGATTACAGAAGAACCAGGCAACTCCGAGAGGGAGTGAGAATATTGGCAAAGGAAGGTAACTGTCGTTTATCAGGCTCCAGTCTCCTTTGCATTAGGCGGAGAGATTCTAAGCTACAAGCTGCCCACCATAACCAAGGACAGAAAGGCCATCTGTCAGAATATAGCATTCCTAGAGAGGATACAGAGGTATATGATTATACAATACAGCAGAGATCATCCATCCCTCCAGCCTGGAGAAACAAGGGAGAAAGTTTGATTGTCATAGAAAACTGCCACTTATGCAACTGATCTGAATCACTGTAAAAGCTGCCTTGCTGTAAATGACTTTTGCATACATTAATGACCTTTGGATCAGCTTCAGTAAAGTACTAAGAGTTTGTTAAGAAACTTGGTCTCCTTATTCCACATAATCTCCTAATTGCACCTAACGGTGCTGGCGTCACGAACACAGGGGCCCAGCCACCAAAGCACCCTAAGCGTACCCATTACCATCAAGGGCACCTCAACTTCCATCTAGATAGTGTTCCCTGCAATCGAGAGTGCCCCGGAGGATTTAGTGCTGACCCAGGGAGCTGCAAATCAGTGATTACCCCCATCAGCCCACCGAGCACTCACTTACTGCCCCTGCGGTCCGGTCCGCTGGACTTACGCAATGCATGTATTATTCTGTCAGTGCTATACTGACATCCACCTTCATTAGGCCCTAGGCTGCTGTGCACAGACATTGGCACCCCACTATTTCATTTTGCGGGCTGCCGATGGGACACAGAAGGGATTTGCTCCTTCTTTAACCACTAAAATGCAGTGATTGCTTGTGACTGCAGCATCTAAGGGGTTAAATGGTCAGCATCAGTGCTTTTGCCTGTCCGGGACATTACAGCAGGAGCCCGGCTTTCATGTGAGAGTTGAGCCCACGCACTCCGCTTCATGAGAGACCTGTCCTGCACTTAGAAAGGGCCACCCAACCTAAGGACGCTTAGTGACTGCCATAAAAAAGTGTATTGTTGGTCACTAAGGGGTTAACCGGAGTTAGAACGCTTTTTAACTAAACAGAATTTAATGACGGCAGCGGGAGAGGAGTGTGCTGACCTTGTGGGAGGTAGTGACCTGTCCATTCATGTGATGGTGTTAATGAGGACAGGGTGATGATGTGAGGAGGGCAAAAAGGGAAAAGTGAGAGGTCAAAGAGAGTTACATAGTGGGAGGCTCATGCAGCGCAGAGTATTTCAGGAGAGGAGTGGGAGAGCAAAACTGTCCATTCGTGTGCTGGTGCTAGTGTGGACAGTGCTGCATGTGACAGGGGCAGTGTCAGGATTCGAGGAGACAGGAGGTAAGTCACAGACTGAGAGTTATATAGAGGTAGGAGAAGATTCCTCAGCATCACAGAGTATTTCAGGAGAGGAGTGGGAGGCAAGGCATGTCCACAAATGTGATGTTAGTGAGGACAGAGCAGGATGGGACAGGGGCAGTACTATGATGTGAGGAGACAAGTGGGAGGTCACAGACTGAGAGTTACAATCCTCAGCAGCACAGAGTATTTCAGGAGAGGAGTGTGCTAATCTTGTGTGAGCAGTGACTTGTCCTTTCATATAATGAGGCTAGTA